>NC_090827.1:145087949-145720449 GCF_028021215.1 Eschrichtius robustus | reverse complement strand
TGCTACATTCAATTCTTTTGCAATAGCTATTCTTGTAGCTAAATATTCGTTCACACTCACAATTCTTTCTTTTATTCATTTATTTTCCAAATACATATTGAGTGCTGAGTCCATGGAATCAAAAATGAATAAGAAACCATCCTGATCCTCAAAGTTCATACAGTTTAGGGCAGGGAACAGACAAGTAAATAGACCTAAACTTACAGGGTGAGTGGTAGACTGTAATTCTCTGATTCCCTAGAATATTGTATTGTTTAGATTTTAACTTAAAATGTATATCCTCAATACTTGGTAAAATATCATGATGATTTCTTTAGGTTAATTTTTAGAAGTGAAGTTGTGATTCAATGTTTTAAAGTTTTCAATCCATATTGCCCTGTTGCTCTTGAGAAAGGCTGCACCAGTTGTACTCCTGGTGATGGTGCAGCAGAGGCTGCCGACTGTCCTCTGACGCCCATTCTTCCCTTTCTCTCAGGGTGACAGATATCCCCAAGTTATAGCTGGGCACCCAGTTTTGCAGCTGCAGATTAATTTCCTAGCTTCCCTTGCAGCTAGGTATGGCTATATGACTTGTTCTGAATGCCATTTTTTAAATATATGTTTACCATTTAACAGTGAAACCTTTAACCAGTGGATTAAAATGTTGAACTGGAATAAAATATTGTGTATTGACATTCATTTAAATATACTAAATTTTATACATACAACATTTTCATAGATTAAACATTAACACTCTTAATCTATTATTTTTACACCAAATTCTGACTGTTACATTCCAGTTGATGAATGATTATTTTGAATCATCAAATGGTACTGCTGCCTGCTAGCTATCTTTGTACAGCAGCATTTGTGCAATTATTTGAATATTTTATTGCATTTTATGTTATTACTTATAAAATGAGTGGGAAATGGGAAAGTGATAAGAAACTTATATCTCATAAACTTAATTTCCTTGAGGCAAAGTTAGAAATTATTATCATGCTTCATGCAATGAATCTTAAGATTCATTACGTTCATTGTTCTTAAGCTAGTTGGTGTTCCATTGTGAAAGAAAATAATAAAGTACATGTATAAAATAATAGAAAGATTTGAAAAATATGTTGTTTAAAAATCAGATTTATTTAGGGAATTTATAATATGAGTCTTCTAGACTTTTTAAGATACCATGAATTGTAAAGTGCACTATCATTTAAAAAGTATCTCACAAGGAATGTACAGTGTTGAATTCAAAGTAAAAAAAATCTATTCAAGATGTACACTGATTTCAGAAATGGTGAAATGTACATTATTATTTTCAATAATAAGCATATTATTATTTTTAATACTGAAGAATTGTTTTGTCTGTCTTTTTCATATTTTACTCTGATATACATTTAGAATGTATTATCTATGAAAGTTAAGAAACTAGATCCATTTTCTTATATATGAAAGCTCATTTAAAAGTGATTAGTGCTTAGTAACAACAGAAAGCATTGGTATAATGTATATTTATTTTTAAGTTTGTTTATAGATAATAATAACAAAGACATGATTTTTTGTAACATATTTTGACTCTCAGATCACATTTCTTGGTTCAGCTTAAATGGGGACAAAGATTAAGGGGCAAGAATTATTTTCTTTTCACATTCTTAGAGGTTTATATAGTAGGCCTTACTGAATGAAACTGTGTTCCTAAAAATAATTATTTAGCCATATTTTATATGTCAAGTTTATATATTTTGTGTTCCTACAAGAATCGAAACTTGTAGATAATCTATGGAACAACTGAGGCATATTTCTTTTCATTTGTTATTTTCTTCTTGTTTATACTAATAAGTTTTTCTTTGCTTCTTCACTTTAATCTTTTATCTCTTGCTCACAAAAATTGCTTCACTGTGTGCTAATGGCTAGGAGTTCTAGCAGTGTATTTCTCAATAAAACTTAGTTTATAAAGCAAAAGGTATAAAATATTTTGGATTAGGCTATCAAGTAGGAATTAGAGAATAATCATGGTTGTTTTTCTTGTTTATATTTGGCTAAGGAGCTTATTTGGAGATGATGCTTAACTATTTTTCTCTTTGTGAATTATCCAACAGTCTTCCCTGATATTAATGATGACTAATGATCATTTTTAAAGATGCGAGGATGATGGAAGAACCATTTTTGATATTCAGGTTTCTGATTGGTTAAGTAGATAATTATGCAGAGAATAATGAATTTTGTTTCTGTTTGAAGAGTAGAAGTACATGTAATAGAAAAGAAGTAAGATTGTGAAAAATATGATTATTTAAATTTTGGCCACCTGGAGTGTTCTTTTGCCCGTTGGGCTTTTAATTATGGCTACTGAACAGACAGTGGGTCTGGAATTGATAGGTGAGTTTGGAACAGGTATACAGTTTTGAGGGTCATCAGCATTCATGTGAGAAAGAGTATAAATAGTATAGGTTCAGTTATTAAGTTTCATATATGGAAGCAGAAGAATAAAGGGCTATAACTAGACTCATGGGAAACTCCATTTACTTTCCACTTTTCCGTACCTAATGCAGTTGCTTCAGATTTTCTTTTTAATGAAGAGAGATTCTTACAGTTTCTTAAGCAAGGCAGTACCTTGAGTTCTGCTGCAAAAATAATAAGCTATTCAAGTATGGAATTTATGTGAGTCAGTCTTTCTGGTTTTGTGAGGTACCATGGAGTTTTTAAGAATAATAGACCTAATTTGATTTAGTGACTCAATAAATAAATGAAACTTTTTTTTATAAGCCACCAGTAATTTTCCACTGTTTTAAACTAGAAGTGAAAAAAGCAGAGCTTTCGTGTGGAAAATATACCCTAAGTTCTTGACAAGTGTCTGAAAAATGCATGTCCTTTGGTCAGAGAAAGTAGATAATTTACTGACTTCTCATTCATTCAGTAAGAGAAAAGAATATTTTTAGAAAAAAATTATAAAGAGTTTTCATTTGCTCCCTTACGTCTTTTGAGACTAACAAAATTAAAAAAAAAAAGAAAATTGTGAAAACTTAATTGCATATTTTAGCTGACACTATCAAACTATGTTGTTTTTAAAAATTCAATTTATTGAAACTAAAACAAAAACAAAACAGGTCACCCGTATCTTCCACCCCTCTCACCCTACTTCTGATAACCTTCAGTCTGTTCTGTGTATCTGTGAGCTTATTTTTTCTTTTTTAAGATTCCACATATAAGAGAGATCATATGGTCTTTCTCTGTCTGAATTTTTTTACTTAAAATACTGACCTCAAAGTTTATCCATGTTTTTGAAAATGGCAAGATTTCGTTCCTTTTTATGGATGAATAATATTCTAGTATGTATGTATGTATACACACACACATACACACACTGGAATAGATATACACACGTACACACATACACGTACATACATACATACACACACACACACACACACATACATACCATACCACAACTTCTTTATCCATTCGTCCTTCAGTGGACACTTAGGTTGTTTCCATTTCTTGGCTGTTGTGCATAATGCTGAAATGAACATTGGGGTTCGTATATCTTTTCCAGTTAGTGTTTTCGTTTTCTTCAGATAAATACCCAGGAATGGAATTGGTAGATAGTATGGTAGCTCTATTTTTAATTTTTTGTAAAACCTCCATACTGTTTTTCATAGTGGCTACACTGATTTGCATTTTCACCAGCAGTGAAGTAGGGTTCTCTTTTCTCCACATCCTCATCCTCACCTTGACTCTTATCTCCTGAACTATCTACTTTCTACTTTGTCTTTCTGCGTTACTTTGACAATGCCTCTACATTCACATATTTAAAGCAGATAACCTTTTGTATCACAAACCCAAATATATTTTTATTGTTTCCTCTTTGTGCACAGAAGAAACCCCAATCATCCTAACATGATTGGTATTCAAGATCTTTCACTGTTTGGCTGAAACCTGGATTGGCTGGATTCCAGATGAAATCTTCAGTTAAAATGAATTTCTCCCTTATCCTTTCATAATCACCTGTTTGCTATTTTCTTACAGCTCTTTTTCAAAATGAATTTCATGACTATACACAAGTCTGTTCATTTGGGGATAAATCATTAAGGGCATAAATTGATTCTAAGTCATTGATTAATAACAGACTTTGCATCTAATAGATGCTCAACAATTTGCTGCTTAGATTTAATAAAAATTATAAAACTTCGGATGTAAATTGCTTGATGATTCTCTTTCAATTAAATTTCCAGTTCAAATAAATGGCTTGAGTGTTCAGAAATATTTTACCTACTTTCCATGTCTACCCCATTATTTTATATCTCCATTGTTGTTCAATATTCTACATTAATGCAAAGGTAGGTCTTAGTTTTGTACTTATGTACTTCATTAGCCTCCTTTATAAATTCGGAACACAGCCAGAAAACTCAGAACATATACTTCCTTTGATTTTGACTGTGTGTTACTGCAGACAACTTGACGTTCTTTTTCATGTAATAGACTATTGCCATTCACTTGCTTAGCAAGCACTATTTATGACTAGGCCAAACCTAAAAAGCAAAGCCTTACCCAAACTCTGAGTCTTACGAACAGTGCCTTTGTAAATTTATGATGTATAGTTTCAAAAATTATATTCATAATAAACAAATAATTAGATTGGATATACGAGAAAAACAGTTCCTTATAGTTTACTTTCATTTTTACTTTGGATCTTGGCTTTTTAAAAATAATTGTATTTTACTGACCTTTATTTTTTTCCCTGAGAATAAATTTGACACCACATATTTCCTCAGATAAAACACACTCCCATCTTAATTTATTTACTTTAAGAAAAATAAACCAGGGAATGGGCTGAACAATATTCATTATTATTATATTTTTATGCTAACTGGCACTGGGGAGCAATAAGCTATTTCGTTCTTATTTCTGAAATCAGTTGTCCTACACTTGGCAATATGTGAAAAATGTATATGTTAATGATTCAAATAATAAAAATGTAGTGGAAGATAAAGGGAAATGAGGAAGAGAAAAGAGTGAAAACACATCTGATAGTTTATTAAGATTAAAAGACTTGTTTTGGGGACTTCCCTGGCGGTTCAGTGGTTAAGACTTCACCTTCCAATGCAGGGGGTGTGGGTTCGATCCCTGGTCGGGGAGCTAAGATCCCACATGCCTCGAGGCCAAACAAAACAAAACATAAAACAGAAGCAGTATTGTAACAAATTCAATAAAGACTTTAAAAATGGTCCACATCAAAAAAATCTTTAAAATAAATAAAATAGAACATTTATTTCTACTGTATGCATGCATTTATTTATTGAAGACTAAAATATGTATCTACTTGAATAAGCAATATGCGTGGAGAGAGACTAAAATATAGTATTTGCCATCTCCCTGCTCTCTTCATCCTCAAAAATGTAGGGCTTCATAAACTTATTATAAGGTTTTATAAACTTCTTATAAAATCTGCATTTCCAGATTTTTATAATACATGCAAAATACATTTGTTTTATTATGAATAGTTAAGAATACTGTGTGTAATACCCTAGGTTATTTTCTCATAAACCAGATTTTATTTTGATTTCTTAATGTCAGAATCTTTCCATTTTTAAGGAAATTAGAGCTTTTCTTACACCTCCATTAATGTATGCTTGCAAAAGACAAGCCCCCCGCCATCTCCACCTTCAATACGCAACATGGGGTAGTGAGTCATAAAAAATGATGCTTTGTTTTCTTCTGAAATTCAACCCATGAATCAGTTAATTTATATGGAGTTCTGCTAAGCTCACCATGCCACTTGTACTTCTTAATCCTTCTTTTATTAGCTATACTTACGAGAAAATTATACCATAATTTTCCTACAAGCCTCAAGTCTCAACTAATTTGTGTAGTCAAAAATATTTTCAAGTGGCTTTTCTTTTCAACTAAAGAATTATTCATACTGTGTGTCTCAGTTTGACTGAATGTTTCTCATTATTTGTACATGTGTACTTTATTCTGTTGGTAAGAATAAGTACTCAGGACTTGAGGTTTGTTGTACTTGTCAGTGGTTCTTGGCCTTTATCCATCAGTTCTATTGCCTTTCCCAATGGTGGGAGTATTTTTTTTTTTTTTTTTTTTTTAGTGCTAATCACTTATTAACATTATTTTTTATAAAGACAAGGTTGATTTATGAGTAAGGGGAGAAAGAAATTCTGTCTTCTAAAAACCCCAAGGTTCAAATAAGCACTTAAAACATTTTATTGTTTCATTGAATTTATTATGCCATGGATTTGAAGAAATTTAAGTTCTGATTCTCAGTAAAGCAACAGAGGCATACACATTAAGGAGGTCAGACTGTAAGGTAGATACTCAAAAAGAGGATATGTCGAGTGGACCACTCATATCTCCCGCAGAACACGCCTAGTCAGCTCAAGAAGGGAGGCCCTGTGACTGGAGAAACATAGGCAGTTAGGAATTAGTGGGAGGTCAAAAAGGCATCTGGGATTCAGTTTTTGTAAGCTTTAGAGCATTGTAAAATCATTTGGCTCTAATAAGTCCCATAGGAAGACAATAAGTTTTGAGCAGATACATGACATGCACTAAATTATATTCTAAAGAATCATTATGGATTATGAGCACTTTGATTGTGGACCAGTTAGGATATTGTTTTAAGATATGGCAATAATCCAGGTGAGAGATGATGGTGGCTTTTAGTAGTAGAAGTGATCAGAAGTGATTGGATTCTTGTTATTTTTGAAAGATTTACTGATAGATTTGATGTGGGTGTGAAAAAATAGAGGTATCAAAGATGAATTCAAGGATTTTGACTTAATCAGTTAGAAGAATGAAATTGCCATTTGTGTAAGGGGAAGACGGCTGTGAGAGCCGGCTGTGTCTGGTAAAGGTGAGAAGTTTAGTTTTCAACATGTTAAGTTTCACTTGCCTATTAGTTAACTATGAAGGTATGTAGGTATAGAAGGCTGGTAATTAAATGTATATGGCTGGAGTTCAGGGGAAAAATCTGGCTGGAGTTATAAATATTGAAGTTGTCTGCACAGAAATGCTATTTTAAGTCCTGGAACTGAATGAGATCACTCAAGGAGACAGGGTATATAGAAAAACAAAAACAAACAAACAAAAACAGAGAGTTCTGGAACATTCCAACATTAACTAATAGGAAAGATGAGAGAGGACCAGCCAAGGAGACAATAAAGGAGGGCTGATGTCAGAGGAAACCAAGGACAGTGGTGTGGGGTCAGAGGAAACCAACAGATAAGGAAGTGTTTAAAGAATGCTTACACATCAAGTAGATTGCTGACAGAAAATAGACTATTAGACTTAGCAATATTTTTAGTCCCTGATGATTTGTAAAAATGTTACCCACATAACACAAAGAATTTTAGTGGAAGTATGGCTGACTGAAGCCATTAGAATGGTCTCAGAGGAAAATGGGAAGAGAACAAGGCAGTTAGATTAGAGACTGTGAGTATGAGAAACATTTCATAACAAGTTGCCATAAAGGGGAAGGAGACAGTGAGGTCAAGTTTTTTTTTTTTCTTAATCTGTAAGAGAAATAATGACACGTTTGAATATTCATGAGAATTACTAGTAGAGAGGTGAAAAGTTGAAACAACACAAAGAAATATGAATCACTGGAACAATGTTCTTAAGTAGGCAAAGAAGGTTGGAATTTAGAGGAGAGGAGAGTATTAAGAGCACAGAGTTCATTCACATCAACAGACGGGTGATCAGAATTATGTGGGCACAACTTCTGGCAGATGGCTAGATAAAGTGATGGGATTTCAAATTTGTTTTCATCTGCTTTGGTTTTATCAGTACGTGAAAAAGTATGTGCATGTGTGTAATCCTATACATGGGATGTGCTTACCTGCTCAACTGATTAATATTGCTTGTGTAATGAATATCTGGAAAGAGTTTAAAATCATTTAAAATAAATATGTCAGGTAAATTTCTTGAGCTACTCCTGCATCTGTGTTGCTGACTGAGATGCTGGTGCCGGGGTAGACTGAGAGTGAGGCTTAATGAAGTGTGAACTTGAGGACTGCTCTCTTGCATAGGTCCTTTGTAACATTGTGGGAGGGGCCCTGGCCATTTTGCACTCATAGTTTATTTTTTTCTTAAAGAGAAGTTTACCTAGGGGCAGCTTTGAACCTCAGTCTGCCCATGCATCTTCCTGTAACTGACTTGGGAAAACAATGGTCTAAGCCTTTTTGCCTTATAAATCTTGAGCAAGTGCTTCTCACTGACAGATTCCAACCTGGCACTTGGAACTGTACAGAGAAGGAGATTCTGGGAAATGTCATTCTTTTGCCTTTGAAAAGGCTGAGGGTGATGCTGAGTTGACAAGAGACTATCCAGCATATCACCCTATGGAAGGACATACAATTAGTTGTCTAAGGAGACTTTAAGCCATTCAAGGGACTAGGGCTTAAAGGAAGGAAGCATTTATGTATTAGCATATCTGAAAGTGGGAAACTGAGGTATTAATCGAAACCTGATTGATGCTAAAACAACACAGAAGGGTAACGGTCAGTTCAGAATAAAAAAGTAGAGGAATAAGAGAGCAAAGATTTTTCAGGGTGTCTTTAGCCTGATTTTAAGGCTCTGTTTGGCATTCACTAATAATGCATTCAATACACTTACTGATCATTCACAGTATGTACTAAGGATATCATTTAAAACAAGACAGGAATGGCCCCTCTGTTCAAAGGGCTTATGGTCTAGACCAGCACCATCCAATTGAACTATAATTCCAGCCCCAAATGTGAGCCACATTTGTAATTTAAAAGTCTCTAGCAGCCACGATAAAAAAGTTAAACAGATGAAATTAATTTTAACAATTATACTTAACCCAGTATATCCAAAATATGTATTATCATTTCAATATTTAATCAATATAAAATTATTAATAATATATTTTATATTGATTAAATATTAGATATTTAATCTAATAATAATATATTTTACATTCTTTTTCTTGTTTTGTACTGTCTTTAGACTCTATTGTGTATTTTATGCTCATAGCATATCCCAGTTTGAACTGGCCACGTTGTAAGTGCTCAGTGTGGTTAGTGGCTACAGCATTGAGTAGCACAAGTAGACAACTAGAAGTTTAGCCTGAATAATCCTAAGGGACCCCATTGTGAAAAAGTCCTGAACTTGAACTCTGGACCACATACCAGTCTGTGGTGATCCATCAAGATAATGCTACCTGTTAGGCTGTCTTGTGCTTCTTTTATGACATTTAATATCCAAACAATTTACACGAACCGTAATTCCTTAACTATGAATAACTGTATACTGGTGTCACTGATAACTAGTGTATGTAAAGAAAGTTAATTTATATTATCCATTTTGTGCACCACTGCCTTTGCAAACATACACTCTTCTTTAATTTTAACATATATTGGCATGCCAAAATGAAGGTATATTACGGACTTTCTTCTTTTTCACCAAGAGAAATAAGAGTAGAGTGGAGGATTGACTATGTTACTTCCCTTTGGGAAGCTGAATTTGGGGTTCAGAAAATGCTGCATTTCTGTACCTGTAATTAAGGGGAGGGAAAAAACAATTATTGAGGAGTTTAAAATGTAGGTTAAAAACCCTGATTATTTCAGCATATGTTGATTTCATATACAAGTTTCACCTTTGAAAAGAAAAACATATACCATGATTTAGTTATAATGAAACAATTATTGAGATTTTTAAATGGCTAAATCTATTTCTTATATATTTATAAAATTACTTAACTTTTAAAATTGCTAAAAATTGCTTAAAAATCTCAAAACATATAAAATGTGTATTATTTGCTCTACTTCTCTAGTTTACTGGGACAGTTGAGGACAGGGTGCATATCAAAATCCATGGGACATTGGTGTGTGTTGTGTTTTAACATCACTATCCATATGTGCCACAATTGGAAATAAAGCGAAAGCTATTTTTGCAAAATTTCTGTCACCTCAAAGACAGAAGAAAATGGGGTGAATACCTACAAAAAGAAATGAAAAGTAAATGTAATTCATTTTGATTTTATCTATCTAGCTGTCTCTATCTCTCCATCCACCTATCTACTAACCCTACCCGCAACCCCATCTCTTGCTCTTGCTCATTTTCATTAGAAAATTTAAAACCCTTTTGAAATAGTCTTTTCAAATTATTTATTTTCTGTAGTAAACTTAAGAAATTGTGTTTCAGTTTCTTTGTGGGTATGTATGTGTAAAGATTACAAGGTTACAGATAACTGCTACTTGCATTTCCTTAGTAATGCTCATGATCTATAATAGAAGCTCTATTTTAGTATGTGAAAGACATAGAAAAATGCAAGTGTTTATAAATTAGAGAAAGAAATGAGAGCCAGAAGCCTGGGAAATTGTATAAAGATTAATAATACCATTGGAAATCCAATTTGCCTGCACAGAAAATCATATTTTCTGGGAGAAATATTAGTATCAGAGATGTCTAAATGGGTTATCTAAAGATTAGATTTCAAAGGATGGAAGAGTAAGAACAAAAACAAAATCAAACAAATAAGGACTAATGTTGTAGAAACTTGAGATCTTACTGATGATTGATTGCCACCTACTTAAATAGCTTTTGATAGTCATAAAATATAAAGGATTATTCAGAGTTCTATATTTTGAAACAATTTGTGGAGATCATTAAGTATATTTTGCTCAGATTAGCCTAGAGAAATTTAAAATACCCTATGGTACCAGATAATGGGCATCAGAATAGGAAAGGATATGAACTTCACACATAGGTTCTCAAATCCTGGCTCTACAGGAATGAAGTAGTGGAATTCATTTTTACAGAAAAGATTATTAAAATACAGCCATCTACCTTTTCATGTGATTTTATTCCTTTTAAAATGTTAGCATATTTTCAGGAAAATTTATGCAGATATTGGATGAAATCTGTCTCAGTGTTTCCATATATTGTAAATACATAAATATGGTATCTACATTCATGTTATGACAAATCTGCAGCAATTTTTAGGCATTGACAGATTATGTTTTTCTTTTTGTAATTTCTAAATTACAAAATTTAGAAATCTCTCCCCAAATATAATTTTAGGGACTATATTCATCATAGGCATTTTTTTAATTCATAGTGGAATTTTATTTTATAAGTATCAATGTTAGCTCTCATTTTTCTAATCAGTTTAATCTGAGAATACCAAAATAAATTTATGAGACCTTGTTTAAAAATTATCTAGGAGGTCATCGGCTTTAAAATCTGCTTAAAAATAGAATGATAAAATTAAATAGCATACAGAGCTGCTCTTTCTACCCTGTTTCAGTTTATATGGCATTCTTTTCCAGGAAGATTTTTGATCTGTAGTTATACCTATCCATCTTCTACCTATATTTTAAGGCCAAAATCAAAACTTTTGCTAATCCTTTGAGATTTAGAAAGAGCTTCCACTCAGTGGTTACGGTGAAGATTTTTCTACCTTAGTTCACTTTTGTTTTTGAGAAATTCTCTTCCATTTGTAGTTTGTAATATTGATATTTTTTTGTCTCTGTACCTTGATTTTAAACTCCTTGAAGCCGAGAACTAAATTTTTACATTGTACTTTTTCTTTATACCTAGAAAGAAAAATTGACTAGGTATCTGGTCTTTAATAGTTGTTAACCAATTAAGGCATTGTTTCAACTTGTATGTGTGAGGGAGTAATGCACTGCATATGAATAGTTTCACTAGTTTGGAGAAAATGAAATAAAATAGGATATCTTAATTAAAAAATACAGTTTTATGACAACTTGGATATAGTAATTAAGGAGTGTTACCAGTTAAATGATTTTTGAGAGTGTTTCTAGGTTTGGAGCCTGAAGAAACAGTGATAATCCTAATTTAAGTGATTTGTGGATGAAAATTATTTTCTTTATTTTTGTCTTTTGAGTTTTTGGTGCATTAGAGGGATCAAAATTAATTTTAAGTTTAGTGATCATCAGCAAAAAAGATATGTTAAAGTTCTCATTAACTTAGAGCAGAATGTGAAGAGAAATGAGGAACAAAAGCTATGGAAGAGCGTTGTGGACCTTGCCTGCGCCCTGTTCCAAACTCCATGTTTGAGATCTCAATCTTTTTGTTAAAATAAGATGTAAGTAAACATTTTATTTATTGTAAAATAAGATGTAAAAGATGACTTTACATCAACAATAACATCTTGGGAATAGGATGGAATAAGAGATTTTGGTAATCATCATATTACAAATACCAAGCTTAATTATAAATATTAGATGTAAGACACCACCATCATCAGCACAGTTAGCATTATTAAAATTAACATTTATTGCCCAGCGTTCTGCTAAGATTGTATTTTATTTCATCCTCTTAATGTAATCAAGTAGGTATTGTTATTTGCCCCATTTTATAGGTGAGAGGACTAGGGGACTACTTAGGGGAGTTGTCAAAGGTCTCACAAAATGCAGGGGATACATTTTTTATTTGAACTTTGGCTAAACCCGTGATTTTACTTTTAATGTCCATAAAATATTGATATACCACAGTTTACAAATATTATCAGTTTTGCCCTCATTTTAACTTTTTTTTTTTTTTTTTTTTGCTCTGTACCCTAAATTGTGAATGTCGAGTATTTCCTGCAACCAAAATCGATTAAATAGGTATGGATGCTCCAACTCTCTCTCTCTCTATCTCTGTCTCTTATCTTCCATACAAAAAAAAAAAAAGAAATTTGATAAGCGTGTTATAACTTTAAAAGCTCAGTGCAAATGTCTCTTTGGGAACACCTAAACTAGATAAAGGTATAATTTAATTATTTACCTTAGCCATTCCATTCAATAAAAAACATGTATGTATATTTCATCTATTTCCATGACATGTCTTCTGGATTAAGAAATAAAAACATAAGAAGTAAAGGAAGACTACTTCAATATTTGTCTCCAAATAATAGAGGTAAGTATAGAGAAAATTCTGTATGTAACAGTTCAGTGTATTTAGGCATTCTGTTAGAGATAGTAGTAATGTAGAAAGTTTCTGAAGTTTTTTCACTGTTTTTTTTGGCCTGGTCTTAATACATGAACTTGGAAAGATGCTTGCCTTAGATGATACAACTGGTTGATCCCATTTCTCCCCTCTTGTAATCAGTGGTAGTGTATATCTTCTTGAGAGATTGTAGTTTATAAGGGCTAAGAGTACAAGTTCTGAAGACAGACTGAATAGGTTGGAATTCTAACTATACCATTTACTGAAACAGCCCTAAGAAAACTTCTTTCTTTTATTTTATTTATTATTTTTATTGAGATATAGTTGATTTACAATATTATATTAGCTTCAAGTGTACAACATAGTGATTCAAAGTTTTTATAGGTTATACTCCATTTATTATAAAATATTGATTACATTACCTGTGCTGTACAATATATCCTTGTAGCTTATTTATTTTATACATAGTGGTTTGTACCTCTTACTCCCCTACCCCTATCTTTCCCCCTCCCCCCTTCCCTCTCCCCACTGGTAGCCACTAGTTTGTTCTCTATATCTGTGAGTCTGTTTCTATTTTGTTATATTCATTGCTTTTATTTTTTAGGTTCCACATATAAGTGATGACATACAGTATTTGTCTTTCTCTGTCTGACTTATTTCACTTAGCTAATACCCTCCAGGCCCATCCATGTTGTTGCAAATGGCAAAATTTTATTCTTTTTTTATGGCTGAGTTGTATTCCATTGTGTGTGTATATATATAATACATATACATATATACATAGTATATATATATATAGACATATATATATACCATATGTGTGTGTATATATATATATATATATGTATATACACACACACTACATCTTCTTTATTCATTCATCTGTTCAAAGACCCTTAGGTTGCTTCTATTTCTTGAGTATTGTAAATAATGCTGCTATGAACATTGAAGTGCATGTATCTTTTCAAATTAGTGTTTTCTTTTTTTTCGGATCTATACTCAGGAGTGGAATTGCTGGATCATATGATAGTTCTATTTTTAGTTTTGTGAGGAACCTTCATACTATTTTCCACAGTGGCTTCACCAATTTACATTCCCACCACCATTTTACAAGGGTTCTCTTTTCTCCACATCCTTACCAACATTTGTTTGTAGTCTTTTTGATGATAGCCATTCAGACAGGTGTGAGGTGCTATCTCATTGTGGTTTTGATTTGCATTTCTCTGATAATTAGCGATGTTGAGCATCTTTTTATGTACCTGTTGGCCATTTGTATGTCTTCTTTGGAAAAAAAGTCTATTCAGGTCTTGTGCTCATTTTTAAATTGGATTATTTATTTTTTGATATTGAGTTGTATGAGCTGTATATATATTTTGGATATTAATCTGTTATTAGTCATATCACTTGTCCTGCTGGACAAGTGATATGTGGACTGAGATTCTTTTTACCACTACTTCAAAATGTTCTACTTGCTTGCTACTGGCCCATGTGCCCAAGTGATAGATATGCTCTGCTCTGCAAGTCACACAAAGTGGTGTAAACTTCCTCATAAACCAGATTCCCAAGGAGGAAGTGTGATCCATCTTGATATATTTTAAAGAAACTAAACAAAATGAAACTTAGGCCTTGAAGGAGGGTCTCTATTTCCTGTCCTCAGGATTTGACCCACAGTGGCAAATGCTAATTTATACACAAGTCTTATTCTTTGATGCCATACAGTTCTAGTTTAGTAAGATAAGGGAATATTGATGAAAGAGTTGATAATCTTCAAGTGTGAGAATCAACATCCATGTTGCATTCTGGATGCTTTCTGCAGAAAAATGTGGCATTTATTTGTCTTTCCCATCCTAAAGCACTTAATAGAATCAAAAATAACATTTGTTGACTTGAATTGACCCTTGTATACTGTATATAATTTTTAAGAGAATTAAAATGCTATGTGCACTTTTAGAAACACCTGGTGTAGGTGAAACAATTTCAGACTAGGGATACATGAGAGAATTACAGGAAGGAGAGATCTTCCTTGCGTGACTAGAAAAAAACTAGGCAGAAAACAATTTTTTCTTCTCGAATCTTTTTGGCTCTCCTTACATTCTCATAATCTTTTTGTAATATAAGATACAAGCATGAGACAAGACACATAAGTGAAGAATTTGTGTGTGTTTATTGGAGAGCAGCAGTTCTGCCTACACATTGTTGAAGTGCTTGCTTTAGAAAGGTTGGCAGGATGCAAGGATGGCAGTGAGTGAAAAAGTGATGTGCAGAGACCTCTAGAGACTGGAAAGCTTAACTACACTTAATGCTCTGCATATGTGGTTCAATGCCGTACTGTAATTGAATTACTCAGGGACCTATAACACAGCTATAAAGAGAACAAGATATTATTCTGTTCCTAGTAATGGGGTTAAAATCAGTGTTCTCAGAAGCCTTATGCTTTTGGCTACTTTCCCCTTAATGAGTTAATTAAGGTTAAATATGCTTTATATTTGCTTTACTGCAAAAACAATGATTAAACAACAGATGTTCATACCCCAAAAATATAAATTATCAATGTGTGCAGAATATTTATTTTTAGAAAATACATAGTAAGCAGTTACCTGCTGCTATGACATAAGGATATTCTATTTACTTTTTATTTGTATTGGAAAAAAAAAAGCTGGTGTTACATTTATTTTCCTTTTTTGAAGTATTGGACTTCGCCTTTTGATATCTTTGACTTTGGCTGGAAAACTTATTTAAATGTCCGTTATACTAGTCCCATAAGAATTTATTGGAATGAAAATGCTTTACAATGTTTACAGTGTTGTAAACATATTTTACAATCAGTTGTGTCCTCATATTAACTGTTTTTCCTCTGCACACTGAACTGTGAATGTTGAATACTTCCTGCTACAAAGAAACAGATCAATTAAACATATTACCATCTCCCTCTTTCTCTCTCTCTATCTCTCTCTTTTTCTCCAGCAGACTTCTGTGTACTACTAGTCATTAGTGTATTAGGGTTCTATTAAAAAAAAAAAAAAAAAACCAAAACCAATGGGAAATGTGTGTATGCATATACGTGTGTGTGTTGTATGCATATACGTGTGTGTGTGAGAGAGAGACAGAGAGAGAGAGAGACAGGGGGAGAGACAGAGAAAGAGAGAGAGGAAAGATTTGGGGGGTTGGTACGTCCAAAATCTGCAGGGCAGGCCAACAGACTAAACAGACTGAAGATCCAGGAAAAAGTTGATGTTGTAATTTCTAGTCCAAAAGCAGTCTGGAGACAATGCCTTTTTCTGTTAAGTATTTAAGTCTTTTCTCTTAAGGCCTTCAGCTGATTTAATGAGGCCTATCCACATTATGGAAGGTAATCTACTGATTAATCACATCTAAAAAATTCCTGTACAGCAACATCTAAACTGGTATTTGATCAAAAACTAAGTAGTATGACCTAGCCAGGTTGCCACATAAAATTTACCATCATACTGAGTAATTTCTATAATAATTTTATACAGTTAGACTGCTCTAAAGAAACCAAAACAAGCCAAAGCAATCAAAACATGAACACAAACATACACATGGACACAAAATTATATGATGATTAGTGATATTTTTAGTTTATTAGTAGTATACGTTCTATCTAATCACAGTAAAATATTTCTCACAAAGAAGTGAGAAATTAAGTAAATATCTTACAGTTAAAGTTTGCTGCTCCCTGATGCTCAGGCTCCTGGAATGAAGATATTCCCTTATCACTGATTTCATTTAAAAAGATAAATCAAACTTTAAAATTCCATTATTTTTATAACTCACACCCAAGTACTAGTTTTTGAATAAAAACATAATTTTTATTAATCAACATTTTTTCTCATGGAAATGTTGGTTGAGATATATTTCCTTTATATTTCAAATAAAAAGGGAAAGATACTGAATGCCAAATATTATTGTTGAGCTGGTAAAATGAGGACAGTAAATTTGCTAATAACTCTTGTTTTTCCCTTAAGTACAACTAGTATTTTGTCCTATATTGATACTAAGGATGAAATCCTCTTAGTTAGAAGTTAGGTTTTAATTGATATCACATATGTAAAAAATATATAAACTGAGCTGTCTCCAGCCACCAATATATATTTAAATATGAGTTTAATATAGAATACTCACTGACTCTGGCTTTTAAAATGTAATACTATTTGTAAATAAAAATATGGCATATTTTTAGAGTACTTTCACTAGCATTCTCTTTTGGAGGGGCATTTCCATTCTCTTAACATGAAATGAATAGAATATGACTGTGGATTCATTCGGCTAATTTTTAAAAAATTGCTCACACACGAAGTAGTTTGTACAAGGTCATAGGGCAATTTAGCAACACAGCCAGAGGTAAAATCTACTTTTACTAGTTTTCAGTACAATGTTACATAATCACTTGAGACTTACGAAATAGGGAACAAGCAACTAGGAAAAAAGTCCACTAACTTTAATTCCTCACAGACCTAGGGAAATGGTAATATATTATCTATATATTAATAGTGATGTATTAGAATACATACAGTGATCTGATATAGCTAATTGAATATATCTAGTAAAACCCATAATAATATAAATGTCTGAACAACAATTGTATGTTTTGTTTTAAAGCTATGTAGGTTAATAGTTAAGTTTAATAATTTAGTTTAAGATTAATAATTTAGTTTATATCATGAACTATATTCATGATATATGGTTAATAGACTGAGTTTCTTTTCTGTCTGAATCTAAATGTAGTAATAATTAAATGATAAGTATTTAAATATAAAACAAGCAAAATCTCGGCATTAGATGGCTAGATGAATCTGAATACACAAAAATACTGGATTAGAAACCAGAACAGAAAGAATACATAGAAGTGAGCACAGTTGTGATAAAAGTAATGATAAAAAGTATTGGGGCACAGCAATTTGTCAGAGTGGAAAGGACCAGTCAGGAAATAGGTGAGTTGTAATTACAAAGGTAGCCTTCTCTTTCATAGGAAGGTAGACTGTATTACATTAGCCTATGCAGTCTATGTCCAGAATAACTGATAATTGGAATAAAGAATCATCAGGAGAAATAGTTTGCAACAATCACGTGCTTAATGATAACTGAAATCTTTTTGGTATTGCCCACGCAAGGATACTAAATTTGAGAAAGTTCATCTTGATAAAATTTCAGGCTGAGATGTAACTGATAAAGAGATTCATTTCTGAAATCAGGTGTATGAGAGAATATAAAGAGACCCATGGAAACAACTTTTGGAGGAATGAGGGAAGGAACAGGTGATTGCTGAGTTTGAAGCTAGTGGAAATAAGACAAACTTTTTTTACTTTACCATGTTGCTTAAGCTTTCCTTTACTCAGAGTGACATGCTGTCACCTTTCAGGGAAGATCTTCTCATGTCTTATTTACATTAATAACATTTATTTGATTTTTGTGTCTGAGACAAAAAAAAGCAGCAGGAAGAAATTTATTTTGAGAGACATTAGCCAAATTCTGAGTACACACATATACATGCATTAAAGAAATATATAACTATGTTTTCATATGCTTACATCTCTGAGAAATCATAATGCTGCTTGAGATATACATAATAATTCTCCCACTCCAAGTTAACATTATTTTTACATGTCACCATTGGTCAGCTTTGACTATCCTTGAACTTCATGTAAATGGGATCAGGTAATATGTCCACCTTTGGGTCTGGTCTTTCACTCAACCTGCTTTTGAGATTCCGTAATGTTTTTGTTTATCAGAAGTGTGTTCTTTTTATTGCTATACAAAGTTCCATTATTTGTAAAAAAAAAACAAAAACAAGAACAAAAAAACATAATATTTTTCTCCATTCTCCTGAGGATGGAAATTAGGGTTGTCTCCAGTTCGGAGTTATGAAAAAGCCGTTATGAACATTCTTGTATGTGTCATCGCACTTAATTCTCTTGGGTATACACCAAAGAGTGGCAATTCTTAATGATAGTGTAGGCATGTATCCAACTTTGTCAAAAACTGCAGGAGTGTTTCCAAGGGGTTGAAAAAATTTATCCTCTCATGAGTATAAATGGGAGTTCTATTCGCTCCACAACTTCTCTAACACTTGGAATTGTCAGTCTTTTTTAAAGTCAGTTATTCATGGGGGTGTGGTGGTATCTCACCGTGGTTTTAACTTCCATTGCACTGGTGACTGATGGTGCTGAGCATCTTTTCATATGCTTATTGGCCATTTGAGTGAGGGGGCTGTTCAAATGTTTGACCATTTTGTTTGTTTGTTTACTTGTTGGTTA
This sequence comes from Eschrichtius robustus, assembly GCF_028021215.1. Classification (NCBI taxonomy): domain Eukaryota; kingdom Metazoa; phylum Chordata; class Mammalia; order Artiodactyla; family Eschrichtiidae; genus Eschrichtius; species Eschrichtius robustus. The sequence goes on along the minus strand of NC_090827.1, from coordinate 145,701,271 downwards.
ATTTATTGGAGTCCTTTATATATTCTGGACCTGAATTCTTAGGAAAAGGCCTTCCTTGCCTTTTCATTTAATTAACAGTGTCTTTTGCTAAACTAAAAATTTGAGTACTGATGAAATCTACTCGGTCAATTTTCTTTCAAATATGTTTAGTGTTTTTTGAGTCTTGTTTAAAAATAACTTTTCATGATATTCTCCAGTGTTTTCTTCTAGAGACTGAGTTGTTTTAGCTTCCACATTACATATAAGTTTGAGCTCTATCTTGAATTAATTTCTGCTTATGATATTTGGGAGAGGTAAGAGTCTACTTTTTCTAAATGCATATCCAGTTTCTCCATTATTTCCTTCCACATTTTAATTGTGTGGGTGTCTTTGTATAAATTAGTGACTCTATAGGTGAAAATCTTTTTCTGGATTTCTGCTATTGTCTTCTATTTTATATATGTCTTTGCATTTCTATATAAACTTTAGAATATCCTTGTTGATTTTCACAAAAAAACCCAGTTGGGACTTTGGGATTAAGTGTGTAGATCAATTAGAGTAATTGATATTTTAAAATATTGTCTCTCAGAATCCCTAAACATAGTTCTTTTTCTCCACATATTAGGTTTCATTTAATTTCTCTTGGAAACATTTTATAGTTTTCATTGTAGTGGAACTCCAGCACATTTTAAAGAATTAATGTGTTACTTATAATGATAATTACAATCAATGATAATTTTAATTAACCAAGAAATTATTACAGTAAGTCCCCTACATACGAACAGGTTCTGTTCTGAGAGCACGTTCATAAGTCCAATTTGTTTTTAAGGGCAACAGAGTTAGCCTAGGTACCCAACTAACACAATTGGCTATATAGTACTGTACTGTAATAGGTTTATAATACTTTTCACACAGATAATAAATAAAAAACAGACGCAAAAAATAAAGAAAACATTTTTAATCTTACAGTACAGTACCTTGAAAAGTACAGTGGTACAGTATGACAGCTGGCATACAGGGGCATGTCCGCATCTTTGAAAGTTCGCAACTTGAAGGTTCGTATGTAGGGGACTTACTGTATTCTTATTGTGTCTTGGCTTCTTTCCTCCCTTCTCATTTAATTTCTTTTTTTTTTTTAATTTATTTATTTTTATTTATTTTTGGGTGTGTTGGGTCTTCGTTTCTCTGCGAGGGCTTTCTCTAGTTGTGGCGAGCGGGGGCCACTCTTCATCGCGGTGCACGGGCCTCTCGCTGTCGTGGCCTCTCTTGATGCGGAGCACAGGCTCCAGACGCGCAGGCTCAGTAGTTGTGGCTCACGGGCCTAGTTGCTCCGTGGCATGTGGGATCTTCCCAGACCAGGGCTCGAACCCGTGTCCCCTGCATTGGCAGGCAGATTCTCAACCACTGGGCCACCAGGGAAGCCCCATTTAATTTCTTCGTTGTTGAGTTGCCTATCTTCCTGGTTCTTCAGTCTTTCAGTGGGTGACCTGAAGAATTCACCTTCTTCTTGCCACTTGCTCTTCTTGTCACCCCAGCTGGAAGTGAAAATCTTTATACGGAGGAAGATAAATTAGTGAAATACTGTTTAAAGAGTAACAACCCTGCCATAAAACATGCCAGACTATAGTCTTCAGGACTCCAGGAGATAGACAATTGTGACTTTATCCACTGAAGCTTGGTCTTTATGGATTTCCAGCAAGACCCAATCCTCTGGGTTGTGTCTGCTGCCACAAACTTAAAAGTCATTGGTTTCCCTCCCCTGGTTTTCAGAGTTCCAGAAGCATAATAATACTCAGTTGTTTCAGAAGGCAGATCATTCCTAAGGCTGAGAGAGATGGATCGGCAGTCTCGTTTTTGCTGCCTGTGCCTCGCGTGCCAGGCAAGCTGACCAGCAGTCGGGGGTCACATGAACTCCCGGTGGTGGGAGTCACGTGTATGTTTCCAAAATAATAGGTCTTCGCATTACCTAATATAAAGTGTAAACTTTCCAGTGCTTTTCTCCTTTGAGACAGTTAACAAAGATGTTCAGTGTTCTTATTTATTTTCTTTCTCCCAAAAGATATTTCTCTTTGGAAAAAAAAGTATGACCCTAAGCTTCAGAATATCTTTCCCATAGCTCAAAAGACTACTTTAATCTTGAGATATTCAAATTAACCTTTTTTTTTTTTTTTACTTTGCTTTCTTTCCCTCAGGAAATGTTAACCAAGCAATAAATTGAGTGAACACATTAATAAACACATACTTTGTGTGGAGGAATTTGAGGAATCATCTCTCTATACACTATGCAAATGCACATCAATTTGCTTCACTATATCTAGAAACCTTTGAAATGGACATTTAGAGAATCTAAAGTTCAAAATTCTTTCAACTGTATGCAAAATTAACTTACTTAAATAAATTTTATATATATCACATCTGAAGCTATTACCAGCATTATCTAATTACAGGAAAATAGGTAGGACATGAAAGTATGTTGATAAAATACAATGAAAAACAAAATGACTTACTGAATGCACCATGGACTGAGTGTCGACCAAGTGTGGCCTTAGGTAAATCATTTTAACCTCTGTGAGTCTAAGTTTCTATAAATAAGGATCGTTAATTGCTCATTTCAATTCAAGGATTCTTTGAATCTGTGAAACATAGAATGGTTGCTGCTTCAAAGATGTTTGGAGTCCATGAAAAGAAACTCTGTTATTTTTTTGTAAGGCAATAGGTTAAAGTATTTAGGTCCTGCTGTTTGATTCTTAACTGCTTATGTTAAATTGCTTAAATTTACCAATTAATTGCTTATACTTACCAATTAAAGATGCGATGGTGTTCCAAAGTTTATTCATTTATCAGCTTCAGAGATATTCAACAACTCTGATATACAACAACTAATTAACCAAAACAAAAAAACCCCAAAAGCTAGACATAGCAAGAAGGGTTATTCTCAACTTATACCATCAGAAGAAATCAAAGGGGCATAATCAGGAGATTGAAGGCTATCATAAAAATAGAAAGTTATGGTCTCTTGTTTAGTTTCCAGACGTGAAGAAGTTTTTGGCCCTAGAATCCACTAATTAAAGGAAAGAATGTGTTCCCAGGAGAAAGAACATACAACACTGTAACATATGTACACAATAAGTATCCCCTCAATTGTTCCCCAAAGGTACCTATGGTAATTTACTTGAATAAATGCTCACTGGATAAAAGGAACTATCCAAATATTTTGAGGACTGTGGATTATTAGGTTGAAGTTGACATTGATACTCAGCTACTCAAAGAATCATCATGACATATTGGTTGGAGCGAGAGTGTATGGAAGGCAGGGAATAAGTGGAATCCTGCCCAGGTGACTCACAGCAGCATCACTGGGTCCACAAATACATTTCCCTGATCCCTGAATTAACAACTGGGGTAGACATACTTTGATCTTGGTGCAACTTTCACATTCTTTCTTTGGCCTGCGGGGAAGGAGCTATTGTAGTCTGCTAGGCCAATAGTAGCTTAGGAAACTCAACTTCTCTACCTCCAGCTAAGAGAGTAATTCATAAACAACATCACATGTCATTGTAGGGTGTATTGTAGAAATTAAGACCACTTTTAAAGACTTGAAGATTGCAGGGGTGATAACTCCTATCATGTCTCCCTTTATTTAATTTAGTAGTCTGACCCCCCAAACTAAAGACATCTTGGAAGATTACAGACTACTGCAAACTCTACTGTGTGGTAGGCTCCATTGCAGTTACCATGGTGGATCTTTGCTAGAGAAGATAAATATAACCACAGGTACATAATATGCAGCTATTGAAGTGGCAAATACCTTTTAAATTTTTTCTTTCAGAAAAGAGAATCTGAAACAATCTGCTTTAATATGAAATAGATGATAGTGTACATTGATGGTTTTACCCCAGGGCTGCATTAACTCTCCTATCCTCTGCCATAACATGGTTCAAAGAGGTCTGGAATCTCTGGACATTATGTACACTATCACATTTGTCCACTATATTGATTACCTCATTTAATCAGGCTGGATGAGCAGGAGTTAGCTAGTAATCTGGGGGCCTTGGTAAGACACATAAGTTTTGGTCAGATGGAGACCCTACAAAGACTTAGGAGCTGCCACATCAACAACTTTGTAGAGGTCTAGTCATTAGGAGCATGCTGGAACTTCCTATCCAAGGAAAAAGAAAAAAAAATTCCAGCAAATACGGAAGCATGACTCTTATTAAGCTATTCTGGTTTTTAGAGACAGTATACTCTGTACTTGAGAATACTGCTGTGTCCCATAAACCAGGTGAGTGAAAGGCTGCAAGCTTTCAGTGACATCCAGAGTAGGAAGAGTTTCTGCATCAGGTCCAGGTTGAAATGTGAATAGCCCTTCCACTGGGTCCATACAACTTGGCAGATCCTCTAGTTTTAAAGAGATTAGTGCTGCACCAAGCTGCCATATGGAATCTGTGACAGACTCCAGCATGAGAATCACAATACAGGCCTCTTGTTTTTGAAGCAATGGGATGCAATATGAGGTAGAAAATTGAACCCTTTTTGAAGGCAGCTCCTGTTTTTCTACTTGATTATGGGATGGAAATTTACTCTAATTCTGAGATTACCCATCATGAGACGGGTTCTGTCAGCCTAACCAAAGTTTGGTAGGCCCAAGAATAATTCATTGTAAAGTGGGAGTCGTACATCCAAGACTGAGTATGGGCAAGACCAGAGGCACAGGAAAACCGCATGTGCAGGAAACCCAGACCCCACATGGGATCCATCAGTATTTCCTCAGTTTACACCTACCTGTGGCCAAACAGGGAACATGTCATGACCAACTGACTGAGGAAGAAAATGACCCATTTTGTTTTATATATGGGCCAGCTCAAATGTGGGAGCAAGCTGAAAACAATCAGTAGCTGCACTATAGCTTCATTCAGGGCTGGACTCGAAAGACAGAGGGCAAGGGAAGTATCTCCCAAAAGACAGAGCTTCAGGTTGTACACCAGGTCATTCACTTAGTGTAATAAAAGAAGCGCTCCAAGGTTAGAATATATACTGACTCATTCTTAGTGACAAATAGCCTTGCAGAATCCAAGAAAGAGAATGATTGGAAGATCAGGGACAAGGTGTCTAAGGTAGAGGCATGTAGATGGAAATGTTGGGGGGTGGGTAAGAAGTGCGAAGATGCTTGTATATTATATTAATCCTCATCAGAGATCACTACCATGGAAGAGTCACTGAAAAAGCAAACAAGCAAAATGACTCAGCAAATCGGCTCAGCAAAGCAAGCTGACTCAGTCAGCTTCTGTCATCAGTAATCCCAGGGCTGGCACAATAAACTCATTTTAAAAAATGGTCATGGGGTGGCAGATGTGGGGTTGATTCTCAGACCCAACAGCATGGGCCCTCACTTACCAAGGCTGTTCTAGCTACTGCCATCTCAAATGTTCAACCTGCTGGCAACAGAGAACAATACTAAGATCCTAAAATGGCATCATTCTTTGAAGACACCAAGATGCCACTTGGTGACAAGTTGACATTTGGAGTTCCTTGTAACCTGGAACCAGACATTTATTCTGATTGGAAGAGATACAAATTCCAGGTAAAAGTTTGCCTTTTCTGTATGCGGTTCCTCAGCCAGCACCAGTATTTGAAAGCTAATGGAGTGTTTGATCCATTGACACAGGATCCCTCGTACCATAGGGTCTGTCCAGAGGAGCTACTTTATAGTGAAGAATGTGGTGAATAGGACCATTACAATGGGATTCACTGGCCTTAACATATACCACATCAGCCAGAAGCTGCAACTTGGATAGAGCATTGGAATAGCATGCTGAAGTCACAGTTGAAGTGCCACCTCTGAAATGATACTTTAAAATGAGAGAGTCATTCTCCAGAATATAGTATATCTTCTCATAAAAGATCTTTATGTAGTGCTTAGCCTGAATAGGAAGATTACATAGGTCTACATATGCAGTAATGAAAACAGTAGTGGCCCTAATTATAATCAATCCCAATAACTCCCTTGAGGAATTTGTCTTCCTAGCTTCACAACATTGGAAGCCTTGGTTTCCAAAGGAGAAACATTTCTGCCTGGGACACAGCAAGGGTGTCATTGAGCTGTCAAGCTATGGCTACTGCCTGGACACTTTGGCTCAGGTTTGTCCATGATCCAGCAGGCAAGAAGAGGAATAACCACTTTCACAGGTGTAGTTGATGATAGTAATCAGGAGAGGAAGAATTGCTGAAGAATAATGGAGGAGTAGGTTTGTACCCAGACAATCCACTTGGGTCCTGTTTAATATTCTTTCTTTAATTTTGATAGTAACTTTACAACTGGCCCGAGATTGGCATGGTGGCTAGAGTCCTAGACTCCTCAGGGATGAGGATCTGGGTCACACCATTAGCTAGGCCAGCAGAGATACTAGCAGAAGCTGAGGGGGTGGCAGAGTAGGGAGAAAATGAGTATCATTATGGCCCTGAGATGAGCTGTCATCACGTGGATTGTAGTTCATCCCACTAACTTTCCTTGTCTAAGTTTCCGTCAAGAAGAGATGCTCAACAGAATCTTAGAGAACTGCTCCCTGATTGTATGTGTAAAATTGGATCTGATTGGGGTGGACCGTGGAGGACACACAGATGCACTACCTGAGTACGATCCCCCTTCAAGGTAGGGAGGGAGTGCTGGCAGTAGAAAGCCTTCAGCTGTAGCCCCTTCAGGAATTGCCTCGGTTGTAGGGCCGCTTTGCCCAGTCGTGGTCTGAGGTAGCAGTGCACACCCAGTGAATGGTTACGCTCGAGTGTAGAGTCTAGCTCAGCACGAACAGCTCTCAGAGGACATTTCAGCTCCCCAGACTCACGTGGCATTAGCTGAAATTGTCAGGCCTGAATCTAACTTGACTTCTTTACCCAGTCCTTCTTCTAAGGGCCTTCCTTAATAAATATCCCGAACATTAAATTCTTTCAGAATCGGCTTCCCATTTAACAAAACCTCCAACAAATCCTGTTACTTGACCCACACACTTTGCTTTATGTATTTTGAGGTTACATATTTGACCTTGTAGTGTAGGCCCTGACTTTTCTTTTTGTAATGCAAGCGCTGGCTTTTCTTTTTGTAATGCAAGTGCCTGGCTTAAGCTTTGATTGCCAAGGAATCTGCTACAAAAAGGCATCCATTTCAAAGAGGAATCTGCTTCAAGGAAGGCTGTCTCAAACACTTTGCCAGCCACAGGACTAGGTAAAGAGCCAGGCTGCCCTTCCCCACTGAGGTTCTTTTATTTTAGAGATCTTGGTTGATTTCCATAACTGACCATTTGGGCCACTTTGTTTTTTTCTCTTCCTGTACTTCAAATTCCAGCTCTTATGTTTTAAAATCACTGGTAAAGAGTGAGTCTGTGAAACTCTAGACCCCATCCTTGACCCCAGTAAGAGGGCCCCCAGGCATTTCTAGCCTATGGCCTTACTCTCCATAGGCTGAGACCAGCACAAAACAGACCTGTACAATTTTTTGAATAGCATGTATTGATTGGGTATTTAAATTGTATCATTATTAAATAACCGTCTTTATTGTCTGTGGCAGTGTTATCTTAAATTGTACTTTGCTTGAGATTAATTTTGGTATCTCTGCTTTATTTTTGTTTTGCCTGTTTATCATTTTCTTTAAAAAAATGTATATCTCCATTCTTTTAGGTGTATGTTTTGTAAGCAGAGTATATTTTGACCTTTTAAAAAGCCAATTTAATTGCGCCCTTTAATAGGAGAGCTGAAGTCCTTTGTTTATTGCTGTAATTTATATACTTGGCATTATTGAATTTATAATTGTGTTTCTCTTACTTATTCCTTTTTATTCTTTTATTTATTCATTTTTCTTCTATCTCTAGCTATGTGGTTTATGGGGTTTTTCTTCTTCATATTCTCCAGTGATTTGAGAGGCACATGCCACTCATATTTGGCAGCGGTTAACATAAAGTTTTAAGTAGGCACCTCAGCTTTTCAGAGCCTGGCAGACAGTTTGTGGAGAGAATAACTTCATAACCAAAAAAGCATAAGCACTGTATCTCTGATGCATTTTAATTTACACTTGATCCTAAGAAACTCATTATAGGAAATGAGTTTTTCAACAGTTTTTCCTTAGTAACATAAGGCAATGAGCAATTTAGATACACAAGAACATTTTACATGTTTGGATCCAAATTTAGTAATTTTAGAATTTTTTGTTTACATTTTTAAAATGACTAACAGTAAACTAACTCAAATGTAGTTTGATGTTGAAAGGAATTTAGCTTAGTGTGTGAGTATTTATGCAGAATTCCTCTTGAAACCAAAATAATTTTATTGAAATCAACCATAGTTTACTTAACAACACATTTAGAAAATACTGTGTATGTTTTCCCAGCAGACAAACCATTCAGAACCTACAAATTTGATGTTTCTGCTAACCTTTTCATCAAAAGCTGTTTCAAAGAAGATGTGAGAAGATTAGCAAATGATTAGTTTAAACTTTCTATTTTAGTGTAATCAAATAGTTCACATTTCTAGATTGCGTTTTTTTAATCGACCAGTATTATTTTCTTATGCAGCCCAGCTGTTTTTGACAGACAGAATAGTGCAATTTGGAAGAAGTGGGAAGAGAAGTTTATAATCTAACTACAGAGATAGAAAATTACCTCTGGTGCCAAATACGAGGGAAATCTACAAAATAAGAGTAAAATTAAATGCCACAATTCTTAAGAATGACATAAAAGAACTAGACATGGGTATCACTTGAGTATTTGCTTTGACTGTATCAGGCAGTCTATTCTAACTCATTTTTGTATTAAGATACTTGAAGTTCTCAGGAATATTACAGAATATAAAATGTATTTTCTGGCATTACCAACTAATAACTTGTGTTTACCTATTCCATAATTCCAGTTAATACCATTTCAGTTTTTATTTCTTATTCTGAACATTAAATAAATATGCTCTAATCTGAGTCACTAATAACCAAAAACGATTAGGCATGAAAATAATTGACGCAAAACTATCAACAGTTCTTATTTTTTAAATTTCTATAGTGATTTATTAACATATAGTTAGTTACATAGTTCTTTAGTTTAATTAATTTGATGTGGAAGTCATGGATAAAGTCATGCACAGAATTATCATTATATTAAAATATTTTTTCTATTCCATCAATAAGTAGAATTTAAATAATTGCTCGTAATAATGCTCATTTTAGAATCATCATTGACAACTTTGTACCCAAATCTCATTTCTTGTCAATAAATATTTTTTTGAAATTAGATATTGGTTTCCATATTTATATATATTTATTATTATTATTTTTAATGCTATTCTTGTCTGCTTACATTCTTTTTATGTATGTATGTATGTATATATGTATGTATGGCTGTGTTGGGTCTTTGTTTCTGTGCGAGGGCTTTCTCCAGTTGTGGCAAGCAGGGGCCACTCTTCATCGCGGTGCGCGGGCCTCTCACTATCGCGGCCTCTCATTGCCGAGCACAGGCTCCAGACGCGCAGGCTCAGTAATTGTGGCTCACGGGCCGAGTTGCTCCGCGGCATGTGGGATCTTCCCAGACCAGGGCTCGAACCCGCATCCCCTGCATCGGCAGGCAGACTCTCAACCACTGTGCCACCAGGGAAGCCCCATATTTATATATAAATCAATATATAATTTTTCAATTATTTTATTGTGATAAAATACATATAACATTAAATTTGTGATATTAACTATTTTTAAGTTTATAGTTCAGTGGTGTGAAGTACATTCATATTGCTTTGCAACTATCACCACCATCCATTTCCAGAACCATTTTCTCTCACGAAACTAAAACTGTATATCCATTAAACAACAACTCCCCATTCCCCCATTGCCCACCCCAAGACAACTACCATTCTATCAGTACTTTCTGTCTATATGATTTTGACTACTCATGTAAGTATGTCATATAAGTGGAATCATACTCTATTTATCTTTTTGTGACTGGCTTAACATAATTTTTTCAAGGTTCATCCATATTGTAGTATATGTCAGAGTTTCCTTCTTTTTTGAAGCTGAAGAATATCCCATTGTATGTATATGACACATTTTGCTTTTCCATTCATCCACCAATGACACTTGGGTTGCTTCCGTATTTTAGCTTTTGTTAATACTGCTGATATGAACATCAATGTACAAATATATCTTCTGATACCCAGCTTTAAATGCTTTAGGGTATATACCCAGAAGTGGAATTGCTGGATCATACGGTAATTCTATTTTTAATTTTTTTGAGTGATCGCTATACTGTCTTCCACAGAGATTGTGCCATTTTACATTCCCACCAACAGTGCACAAGGATTCAAATTTCTCCACATCATCAATTTCTCCACATAATAACCAACACATTATTTTCTGATTTTTGAAATTTTGTTGAAAATTTTATCCTATCTCCAATGAATGGTCTTGACACCCTTGTCAAAAATAATTTGACAGTATTTGTGAGGGTTTATTTCTGGGCTCTCTATTCTTTTTCATTCGTCTATATGTCTATCTTTATGACAATACTACATTTTCTATTTTTTCATAGTTTAGGGTTCGTAAGTTTTCTGTTACCAGGAAACTGTCCATTTAATCTGTGTTAATTAATTTGTTGGCATACAATTGCTAACAATATTCTCTTATAATCTTTTAAAAAATATTCTGTCTAATTGGTAGTAATGGCCCCACTTTCATTTCTGCTTTTGGTAATTTGAGCCTTCTTTCTTTTTTTCTTAGTCTATCTAGCTACGTGTTTGTTTATTTTGTGAAATTTTTCAAAACAACCAACTTCTGGTTTCATTGATTTACTTAAGTCTTTTTCTGTTCTCCATTTTGTTTGTCTCTGCTCTAATTTTTATTATTTCCTTTTTTTCTGCTAGCTTTGGGCTTAGTTCTTTTTATAGTTCCTTACATTGTAAAGTTAGGTTATTGATTTGAGACCTTTTTTATTTTTTAAGGAAAGTATTTATAGATACAAAATTTCCCCTTAGTACTGCTTTTGCTGTTGTGTTTTCATTTTCATTCATCTTAAATATTTTCTAATTTTCCTTGTCATTTATCTTTTGATCCATTGATTATTTAAGAATGTGGTGTTTAATTTCCATAAATTTGTGAATTTTCCAGTTTTTTTCCTTCTCTTTTAAAAAATTATTTATTGAAGTATAGCTGATTTACAAGATTGCGTTTGTTTCTGCTGTACAACAAAGTAATTCAGTTATACCTATATATAATAGTTTGCATCTGCTAATCCCAAACTCTCAATCCATTCCTCCCCCACCCCTCCTCCCTCTTGGCAACCACAAGTCGGTTCTCTGTCTGTCAGTCTGTTTCTGTTTCATAGATAACTTCATTTGTGTCATATTTTAGATTCCACAATAAGTGATATCCTGTGGTATTTGTCTTTCTCCGTCTGACTTACTTCACTTAGTATGATAATCTCTATGTCCATCCATGTTGCTGAAGATGGCATTATTTATTTCTTTTTTATGGCTGAGCAGTATTCCATTGTGTATATATACCACATTTTCTTTGTTCATTCATCTGTCCATGGACACTTAGGTTATTTCCATGTTTTGGCTATTGTAAATAGTGCTGCTATGAACATTGGGGTGCATGTATCTTTTCAAATTATAGTTTTCTCCAGATATATGCCCAGGAGTGGGATTGCAGATCAATTTTTAATTTTTTGAGGAACCTCCATACTGTTTTCCATAGTGGTGGTACCAATTTACTTTTCCACCAACAGTGTGGGAGGGTTCCTTTTTCTCCAGCATTTGTTATCAGTAGACCTTTTAATGATGGCCGTTCTGACTGGTGTGAGTTGGTACCTCACTGTAGTTCTGATTTACATTTCTCTAATAATTAGCGATATTGAGCATCTTTACATATGCCTACTGGCCATCTGTATGTCTTCTTTGGAGAAATGTCTATTTATATATTCTGCCAATTTTTTGATTGGGTTTTCTTCTGGTTTTTGTTATTGAGTTATATGAACTGTTTGCATATTTAGGAAATAAAGCCCTCATCAGTCGCATCATTTGCAAATATTATCTCTCAGTCCATAGGTTGTGTTTTCGTTTGTTTATGGTTTCCTTTGCTGTGCAAAAGCTTATAAGTTTGATTAGGTCCCATTTGTTTATTTTTGCTTTTATTTCTATTGCTTTGGTAGACTGACCTAAGAAAACATTGGTATGATTTATGTCAGAGAATGTTTTGCCTATGTTCTCTTCTAGGAGTTTCATGGTGTCTTGTCTTATAGTTAAGTCTTTAAGCCATTTTGAGTTTATTTTTGTATATGGTGAGAGAGTGTGTTCTAACTTCATTGATTCACATGTGGCTGTCCAACTTTCCCAAGACCACTTGCTGAAGACACTGTCTTTTCTCCATTGTATATTCTTTCCTCCTTTGTTGAAGATTAATTGACCAAAGGTGTGTGGGTTTATTTCTAGGCTCTCTATTCTGTTCCATTGGTCCATTGGTCTGTTTTTGTACCAATACCACGTTGTTTTGATTACTGTAGCTTTGCAATCCAGTTTTCCCTCTGTTATTCATTTCTAACTTTATCCTGTTGTGATCAGAGAAGTTCCATTTTATGATATGTTTATTTTTAAATTTAGTGAGATTTAATTTGTGGTCTAACATATGATCTATCTTGGAAAATTTTCCATGTGCTCTTGAGAAGAATGTGTATTCTGTTGTTGCATAGAATGCTTTGTAAATGCCTTTTAGATCTAGTTGACTTATTGTGCTGTTCAAGTCCTCTGTTTCCTTACTTACCTTCTTTCTGGTTTTTCTTTCCATTATGGAGAGTGAGGTATTAAGTACCCAATTACTGTTGTAGAACTGTCTATTTCTCCCTTTAATTCTGTCAATTTGTCCTTCATAGATTTTGATGTTATGTTATTAGGTATATTAATGTTTGTAATTGTTATTTATTTTTTCTGTATTGAACCTTTTATTAATATTTAATGTCCTTCTTTGTCCTTTGAAATCTTTTTTAAATTAAAGTCTCTTGTTTGATATTAGCACAGCCACTCTTGCTCTCTACTGGTTACTATTTGCATAGAATATCTTTTCCCATCCTTTAATTTTTAAGCTGTTTTGTCTTTTGATCTAAAGTAAGCCTCTTGTAGATAGCGTATAATTGGATCATTGTTTTAAATCCATTCTTTCAATTTCTGTCTTTTTATTGGAGAGTTTAATCTGCTTATACTTGAAGTAATTACTAATAAGGAAGACTTGCTTCTGTCATTTTGCTATTTGTTTTCTGTACACCTTACACCTCTTCTGTCTCCATTTCTTGCATTACTGTCTTCTTTTCTGTTTAGTTGATTTTTTGTATTGAAATTCTTGAATTGATTTTTCATTTCCTTTTATGTATATACTATAGTTATTTTTTTGTGGTTACCATGTGGATTACATTTAACATCCTAAAGTTGTAGCACTGTAATTTGAATTCATACCAGTTTAACTTTTTAAAAAAATTAATTCATTTATTTATCTTTGGCTGCATTGGGTCTTCGTTGCTGTGCACGGGCTTTTCTCTAGTTGCTGCAAGAGGGGAAACTCTTCATTGTGGTGCGCGGGCTTCTCATTGTGGTGGCTTCTCTTGTTGCGGAGCATGGGCTCTAGGTGTGCAGGCTTCAGTAGTTGTGGCACACGGGCCCAGTAGTTGTGGCTTGTGTGCTCTAGAGCACAGGCTCAGTAACTGTGGCACATGGGATTAGTTGCTCCACAGCATGTGGGATCTTCTGGGACCAGGGCTCGAACCCACGTCCCCTGCATTGGCAGGCAGACTCTTAACAACTGCGCCACCAGGGAAGTCCCCAGGTTAACTTTAATAACATGCAAAAACTCTGCTCCTTTATAGGTCCATCCCCACTTCTCTCAGTTGTTGATCTCACAAATTGCATCTTTACACTTTGTGTGTCCAAAAACATACTAATAGAATTTTAAGTTGTTTGTCTCTTAACTTATATAGAAAACAAAATGTAGGAAAAATTATAATAATATTTGCTTTGTACTAATAATTATTTTTAAAGATATATTAGTCTCTTAAATCATGTAGAAAACAAAAAGTGGAGTTAAACACCATTGTTACAATAATACTAACCTTTTAAATTGCCCATGTGTTTACCTTTACTGAGATCTTTATTTCCTCATAATGTGTAGTGTCTTTTCATTTCAACCTGTGGGACTATCTTTAGTATTTCTTACAAGACAGATCTAGTGATAAGAAATTCTCTCAGCTTCTGTTTATCTAGGAATGTTTTAATTTCTTCCTCATTTTTGAAGAACAGTTTTACTGGACTGGATTCTTGATTGGCAGGTTTTTTTTTTTTCTTTTAGTACATTGAATGTATCAACCCACTGCCTTTTGGCTAAGACATCTTCTATAATCTTTATGAGAATCCCTTGTATGTGATGAGGTGCTTCTCTCTTGCTGCTTTCAAGATTCTCTTTGTCTTTGTCTTTCAAATGTGTTTCGCAGGGGTCTCTTTGAGTTCATTCTACTTGGAGTTTGTTCAGCTTCTTGGAAGTTTATATATATGTCTTTCATCAAATTTGGGAATTTTTTGGCCATTAATTCTTCAAATAATGCCTCTGCCCTTCATCTCTCTCCTCTCCTTCTGGGACTTCTGCAGTACTTATGTGGTCTACTTGATGGTGTCCCACAAGTTCCTTATATTCTATTAACTTTTCTTCAGTTTTTTTTCTTTCTGTTCCATGGGCTTGATGATTTTCATTGCCCCATCTTCAAATTAACTGCTTATTTTTTCTGCCTGCTCAAATCTGCCTTTGAATCCATCTATTGAAGTTTTCATTTCAGTTATATTTTCAGCTTCAGAATTTGTTTTTATTTTAGGTTTTCTGTCATCTTATTGATACTTCCATTTTGTTCATACATCATTTTCTTGATTTCATTCATATCTTCCTTTGGTTTTTTAAGCATCTTTAAGACAGTTATTTTATAGCCTTTGTCTAATAGATCCACCTATGGGTCTTTTCATAAACACTTTCTATTGGTTTATTATTTTCGTTTGAATGGGCCATATTTTCCTGTTTCTTTGTATGCCTTGAGAATTTTGTTGAAAACTGGACATTTGAGTCTAATAATGTGGTAACTCTAGAAATCAGATTCTCCCTCTTCCCTAGGATTTTCTTTTGTTTGTTTTTTGTTTGTTTTTTTTTTTATTGTTGTGTGCTGTCTCTGAGCTGATTATCAGCTTGAGGTGCATACTTAAGGTCTTCTAGTTCTTTTATGAGCCTGCACCTTTCCTTTGGCATGCATGGCCACTTTCTAATTTTTCCCATATATAAGTTTGTTTTTGAATGTCCTAGTCTTTAATGTCTGGTTCCCAAACAAGGAGTTTTAAACATCTTGGAAGTTACTTCAGCCAGAGCAGGAGGAGCTTGCAGTAATGAGAGGAGGTGGCTACTTGCCTCCTTGTGTGACCTCTTCTGAACCTTTCTGTTCAGGAGGAACAGTCAGCTCAGAACACAGGTCTTCTGTAGTTGGAGGGCAGGGCCCTTTTTGTCCACACTGGCTGGTACAAGTTGTGTGCAGCTCTTCTTGGAATGCATGCCCTGCTGCCTGACATAGGGGCTGGGGGATAGGGAGGATGTGTAGCTGTTATGGTGCTAACAGCTGAAATGGTCTGAAATTAACTACAGTTTACCTTCTGGGCCTTTCCCTGGAAGTTTCAAGCCTTTAATAGATTCCAGAATTCCAAAACATTTACATCAGAGACATTCTACAAATTGTCGTCTACGTGGGGAGACAGATTCTTGGTGTTTCCTACTCTGCCATCTTCCGAGAATCCCCTGCTATATATATAATTTTATATAATAAATATAAAGTGTGGAATTAATATAATTAAACTTTTAGTAGGTTTAGTAGATTAATTAATCAGCAAGAAGAACTTATATTAGCTAATTTCATTAAGACATAGTAAATACAAAAAGAGGATATTGAGTGTATGCAGTGAGAAAATGATTAACTGTTGACAGGAGAATAAGAATGAAAACAGAAGATAAAAGGATAATTTTGAGGGCCTTACAATTTTTAATAAGTTTTGACCCTACAAAACTTCGTTTGGTTGGGGGAAAATACAGGCTTTCTTCAAAGATAACTTTGTGAAATAATGTATGTAGTCAGTTCCAAATCACAAACTTTATCAATGTTATCGTCATGAGTTTTGTTGTTGTTACAGCTTAGCAAGGCCACCATCATTTTAGTAGGTTTGTTAGTTTACTCGATGTATCACAATACTCACGCGTAATGTATAAATTGAACTACAAGAAATCAGAGGTCAATAGATTCAATCAAGACATTTTAACTTATCTTCCTTCACTTTTTTCCAGGACAGAACATATTCCCCCTACCTCTAGTGACACATCTAAACAACTTCCTCTTTTGGCTTGCCCTCATTCCAAATTCTAAATTTTAGATTCTGTCAGGACTCAGTCCTCAGATGTCTTATTCTGTTCAACTATACTTATTTCCTGGATGATCTCATCTAATCCCATGGTACTGAATATTCACTGTATTTATTACTTATGGCTTAAAATTTCAGAGTGACCATATACTTTATCATTTAAATAAGTACAATTCTTGGAGTGAAAAGACAAGTTTCTGGGAGGGAAAAATACTATTGTCCTAGGAGTACCTATTAATTTCCATGGTTTTAAATACCATCTAGATCAGGGGTCAGCATACTTTAGCATCAAATGGTACATTATTTAGGCTGTGTGGGTCATATAGTCTCTATCACAACTATGCAATTTGGCCAATGTAGTGTGAAAGCAGTCATAGGCAGTGTGTTAATTAGTTGGCATGGCTGTTTTTCAATAAAACTTTATTTGTAGAAACAGATGCTGGTTCAGTGTTGACCCACAGGCCATAGTTTCCCTACCCTAATAAATACCATCAAAATACTAATTACTTCCCACTATGTATCTTTATCTATGACATCATCTTATAGTACCAGATGCATATATCCAACTTTCTACTTGATATCTCTTAAAAAATATCCAATATGTAGCTCAAACTTAAAAGCAGAATACCTGGTATCTCCATTACACATCTGTCATTCCCCTAGTGTTCCCATCACAGCAATTAGGAACATCAGGCACCTAGCTGTTCAAGCCAAAACCCTTGAAGTGTTTATGTTTGATCTCCCTCATTCTGTCATTATCCTCATTCTATCTATCAGTAAGTTTTGCTGTCTATACACTCAAAATATGACCTGAATCTGACAGTTGCTCACTATCTTAACCCCTGTTCGTCACCACCAAGTACAAAGCACCACCCTCACTCTTCCACATTAATGCAATAACCTCCAACGGATTGCCTTATTTCTAGTCTTTCTCCCCTTTAGTCATATTTTACACATGGCACCTGGGACTTGCTTTTCAAGTAATAAATTATATCTTGCTCTTTCCTGCTCAAGTAGCTTGCACATTCATAAGAACATCCAGATGCCTTATAATGGCACTGTATTATTTTTTCACTCACATCATATTTTACAGCTCTCTATTTTAACTCTAATTATGTTCTAGTCATAGTTTTATTTTTGCTTTTTCTTGATTGTGTGAAACCTCAGGCAAACTGTACTCACTGCTTTTTTTTTTTTTTTTTTTTTTAATTAGCCAAGTGGGGTTTTTTATTGGTAGGTAGGAAAAAAATTCTGACTGCCCTTCAAGATTATTCCAAATCTTAATGACGTAATACTGTTTGGGTATGCAGTATTACAGGGGTTGGGCTTTCCTGAGTATGTTTAAAGAAGCCATTAAGGGATTACCTGAAGGACCATTCTTAATTGCTCCTGGTTGATCAAAGGGGCACTTTTTCTTGATCCACCATAGCAAAAGAATGAGAAACACATAGTCGGTAAGCATAAAACTGGTCATACCTTGGAGAGTTATGTGCCTGCTTTGGATCTGAGAATGTGTCTGGTGGAAGTTTGGCACATTATGTATTCTTACCTCAGGTTCTTTGTACTCACTCTTTCTCCTAAAATAATCAATTTGCTCTGGATTTTCAACAGATTTGTGCAACATTCATGTGGTCCCTAGAACTACCCTGAGGTTTAGTAGCTTACTGAAAGAACTCAAAGATCTCAGAATAGCTATTATCCTGATGGATACAGTGTATTACAGTGGAAGGATACAGATTAAAATCAGCAATGGAAAAGGTGCACGCAGTAGAGTCCAGGAAAATGAGGGCCAGAGCTTCCAGTTGTCCTCTTTCAGTGGAGTCATGTGGACAGCACTAATTTCTTTGAAGAACAATGTGTGACAATACACATGGAGTATTGTCAGCCAAGGACACTCACAGGAGCCTTGGTGTTCAGAGATTTTATTGGATATTGGTCACATAGACAAGGACAAACATCTGCATAGCTCACCTTAGTCTTCAGGCCCTCTCGAAACTGAGCTGATAACAGAGTTGCCCAAGAGCCCCACCATAAATCACATTGTTAGCATAGACTATCTGGCATGGTCCAAGGTCCCCAGGTAAACAAGGCACTCTTATAAGTCAAGACATTCCCAGGGCTTAGAGATTCCCTCCCAGGAGTTGGGGACAAAGGGTCAGACCGTTCTTTGGTCAGGGTTAATCTTTTACTGCACAGCTTGCTTCCTCATATCATCCAAGTTCTGTGATCAACACTTCAGGAAGGCTTCGTTAACCACATAATCTATAATCACTGGCACTATCGCTCACCCCTCAATCTGCTATCTTATTTTTCACCTTTGCACTTACCAATAAGTTACGTGCTAATTTGTTTGTTTATTTTATAGTGCTTGTCCCTCAACTAGAATGTGAACTCTATGTGGGCAGAATTTTTCTCTAAGTCACTGTTGCATCCCTGTGGATTAGGTCCTGAAAAGATATTTTCAATAAGTGAATCTAAAACAAGTAGACTTGGTTAATTCAATTGCTCAAGTATGTATATATAAAATCTAATATCTTGAACAAAGTCTGATGTAGAGTGAATAATTTTTTGTGAGTGGGACAAAACCAAAATTTGTCAATTATTTTTTCTCTCTTGGATTTTTCTTATCACGTGAAGACTGAAATGTTTAACAGTCTATTTCTCATTCAGTATGAGAGATTATCACAGTTTGATAAATGTCATATTCTCAGAGATTATAAGGAGTTTTGATAGTTGTGAAAATAAATTATGGATTTAAACTAT
Organism: Eschrichtius robustus; assembly: GCF_028021215.1. Taxonomy (NCBI): domain Eukaryota; kingdom Metazoa; phylum Chordata; class Mammalia; order Artiodactyla; family Eschrichtiidae; genus Eschrichtius; species Eschrichtius robustus. Next base: position 145,682,089 of record NC_090827.1, on the reverse strand, counting down.
ATTAAAGATTAAGAAAATTCAGCATTTTATCCCACTTATAAAGGTAAGAGATTGATTTCTTAATTTTTATTTTATTTATTATTTTTAAATAGATCTTTATTGGAGTATAATTGCTTCACAATACTGAGTTAGTTTCTGTTGTACAACAAAGTGAATCAGTCATATTCATACATATACCCCCATATCCCCTCCCTCTTGAGCCTCCCTCCCACCCTCACTATCCCACGTCTCTAGGTCATCGCAAAGCACCGAGCTGATCTCCCTGTGCTATGCAGCTGCTTCCCACTTGCCATCCATTTTACATTTGGTAGTGTATATATGTCAATGCTACTTTCTCACTTCATCCCAGCTTCCCTTTCCCTGCTGTGTCCTCAAGTCCATTCTTTACGTCTGCGTCTTTATTCCTGCCCTGCCACTACGTTCCATCAGAACCAATTTTTTTTTTTTTTTTAGATTCCATATATATGTGTTATCATACGGTATTTGTTTTTCTCTTTCTGACTTACTTCACTCTGTATGACAGACTCTAGGTCTATCCACCTCACTACAAATAACTCAGTTCCATTTCTTTTTATGGCTGAGTAATATTCCATTGTATATATGTGCTATATCTTCTTTATCCATTCATCTGTCAGTGGACATTTAGGTTGCTTCCATGTCCTGGCTATTGTAAATGGTGCTGCAGTGAACATTGTGGTACATGTCTCTTTTTGAATTATGGCTTTCTTAGGGTATATGCCCAGTAGTGGCATTGCTGGGTCATATGGTAGTCCTGTTTTTAGTTTTTTAAAGTACCTCCATATTGTTCTCCATAGTGGTTGTATCAATTTAAATTCCCACCAACAATGCAGGAGGGTTCCTTTTTTACCATGCCCTTTCCAGCATTTATTGTGTCTAGATTTTTGATAATGGCCATTCTGACCAGTGTGAGGTGATACCTCATTGTAGTTTTGATTTACATTTCTCTAATAATTAGTGATGTTGAGCATGTTTTCATGTGCCTCTTGGCCATGTGTATGGCTTCTTTGGTGAAATATCTATTTAGGTCTTCTGCCCATTTTTTAATTGAATTGTTTGTTTTTTTGATATTGAGCTCCATGAGTTGTTTGTATATTGTGGAGATTAATCCTTTGTCTGTTGTTTCATTTGCTAATATTTTCTCTCATTCTGAGGGTTGTCTTTTCATCTTGTTTATGGTTTCCTTTGCTCTGCAAAAGCTTTGAAGTTTAATTAAGTCCCATATGTTTATTTTTGTTTTTATTTCCATTACTATAGTAGGTGGTTCAAAAAAGGTCTTGCTGTGGTTTATGTCAAACAGTGTTTTTCCTATGTTTTCCTCTAAGAGTTTTATAGTGTCTAGTCTTACATTTAGGTCTTCAATCCATTTTGAGTTTATTTTAGTGTATGGTGTTAGGGAGTGTTCTAATTTCATTCTTTTACATGTAGCTGTCCAGTTTTCCCAGCACCACTTATTGAAGAGGCTGTCTTTTCTCCATTGTATGTTCTTGCCTCCTTTGTTGTAAATTAGGTGACCGTATGTGCGTGGGTTTATCTCTGGGCTTTCTATCTTGTACCATTGATCTATATTTCTGTTTCTGTGCCAGTACCATACTGTCTTGATCACTGAAGCTTTGTAGTATAGTCTGAAGTCCGGGAGCCTGATTCCTCCAGCTCTGTTTTTCTTTCTCAAGATTTCTTTGGCTATTCAGGGTCTTTTGTGTTTCCATACGAATTGTAAAATTTTTTGTTCTAATTCTGTGAAGAATGCCACTGGTTGTTTGATAGGGATTACGTTGAATCTGTGGATTGCTTTGGGTAGTACAGTCATTTGCACAATATTGATTCTTCCAATCCAAGAACATGGTATATTTCTCCATCTGTTTATGTCATCTTTGATTTCTTTCATCAGTGTTTTATACTTTTCTCAGTACAAGTCTTTTGCCTCCTTGGGTAGGTTTATTCGTAGGTATTTTTTTGTTGTTGTTGCAATGGTAAATGGGTTTGTTTCCTTAATTTCTCTTTCTGATTTTTCACTGTTGGTGTATAGGAATGCCAGAGATTTCCTTGCATTAATTTTGTATCCTGCAACCTTACCAAATTCATTGGTTAATTCTAGTAGTTTTCTGGTGGCATCTTTAGGATTTTCTCTGTATAGTATCATGTTATCGGGAAACAGTGACAGTTTTACTTCTTCTTTTCCGATTTGTATTCCTTTTATTTCCTTTTCTTCTCTGATTGCCGTGGCTAGGATTTCCAAAACTATGTTGAATAAGAGTGGCGAGATTGGACATCCTTGTCTTGTTTCTGATCTTAGTGGAAATGCTTTCAGTTTTTCACCATTGAGTATGATGTTTGATGTGGGTTTGTCATATATGGCCTTTATTATGTTGTGGTAAGTTCCCTCTATGCCCATTTTCTGGATTGTTTTTATCATAAATCGGTGTTGAATTTTGTCAAAAGCTTTTTCTGCATCTATTGAGATGATCATATGGTTTTTATTCTTTAATTTGTTGATATGGTATATCACATTGGTTGATTTGCATATATTGAAGAATCCTTGCATCCCTGGGATAAATCCCACTTGATCATGGTGTATGATCCTTTTAATATGTTGTTGGATTCTGTTTGCTAGTATTTTGTTGAGGATTTTTGCATCTCTGTTCATCAGTGATATTGTTATATAATTTTCTTTTTTGTGATATCTTTTTTCTGGCGTTGGTATCAGGGTGATGGTGGCTTCATAGATTGAGTTTGGGAGTGTTTCTCCCTCTGCAATTTTTTGGAAGAGTTTGAGAAGGATAGGTGTTAGCTCTTCTCTAAGTGTTTGATAGAATTCACCTGTGAAGCCATCTGGTCCTGGACTTTGGTTTGTTGGAACGTTTTTAATTACAGTTTCAATTTCATTACTTGTGATAATTCTGTTTATATTTTCTAACTCTTCCTGGTTCAGTCTTGGAAAATTGTACCTTTCCAAGACTTTGTCCATTTCTTCTTTTTTGTCCATTTTATTGGCATACAGTTGTTTGTAGTAGTCTCTTATAATCCTTTGTATTTCTGCAGTGTCAGTTGTGATTTCCTCTTTTTCATTTCTAATTTTATTGTTTTGCATCCTCTCCTCTTTTTTCTTGGTGAGTCTGGCTAAGGCTTTGTCAATTTTGTTTATCTTCTCAAAGAACCAGATTTTAGTTTTATTAATCTTTGCTATTTTTTTCTTCATTTCTATTTCATTTATTTCTGCTCTGATCTTTATGATTTCATTCTGTCTACTGACTTTGGTTTTTTCTTTGTTCTTCTTTCTCTCGTTGCTTTAGGTGTAGAATTAGATTGTTTATTTGAGATTCTTCTTGTTTCTTGAGGTGAGGTTGAATTGATATAAACTTCCCTCTTAGAACTGCTTTTGCTGCATCCCATAGGTTTTGGGTCATTTTGTTTTCATTGTCATTTGCTTCTATGTATTTTTTAATTTATTCTTTGATTTTTACAGTGATCTCTTGGTTATTTAGTAGTGCAGTGTTTAGCCTCCATGTATTTGTGGCTTTTACAGTTTTTTCCTGTAATTGATTTCCAATCTCCTAGCGTTGTGGTCAGAAAAGATTCTTGGTGCGATTTCAATTTTCTTAAATTTTCCAAGGCTTGATTTGTGACCCAAGATGTGATCTATCCTGGAGAATGTTCTGTATGCACTTGAGAAGAAAGTGTATTCTGCCGCTTTTGGGTGGAATGTTCTGTAAATATCAATTAAATCTATCTGGTCTACTGTGTCATTTAAAGCTTGTGTTTCCTTATTTATTTTCTGTTATGATGATCTGTCCATTGCTGTAAGTGAGGTGTTAAAGTTCCTTACTATTATTGTGTTACTGTTGATTTCCCCTTTCATGGTTGTTAGCATTTGCCTTACGTATTGAGGTGCTCCTATGCTCGGTGCATAAACATTTATAATTGTTATATCTTCTACTTGGATTTATCCCTTGATCATTATGTAGTGTCCTTATCTCTTATAACAGTCTTTTTTTTAAAGTCTATCTTATCTGATACGAGTATTGCTACTCCAGCTTTCTTTTGATTTCCATTTGCATGGAATATCTTTTTCCATCCTTTCACTTTCAGTCTGTATGTGTCTGTAGGTCTGAAGTGGGTCTCTTTTAGACAGCATATATATGTGTCTTGTTTTTCTATGCATTCAGCCAGTCTGTGTCTTTTGGTTCAGGCTTTAAATCCATTTACATTCAAGGTTATTATCGATATGTATGTTCCTATTAGCATTTTCTTAATTGTTTTGGGTTTGTTTTTGTGGGTCTTTTACTTCTCTTGTGTTTCCCACCTAGAGAAGTTCCTTTAGCATTTGTTGTACAGCTTGTTTGGTGGTAGTGAATTCTCTTAGCTTTTGCTTGTTTGAAAATCTTTTGATTTCTCTGTCGAATCTGAATGAGATCCTTGCTGGGTAGAGTAATCTTGGTTGTAGGTTTTTATCTTTCATCACTTTAAGTGTATCCTGCCACTCCCTTCTGGCCTGCAGAGTTTCTGCTGAAAAATCAGCTGATAACCTTATGGGATTCCTTTATATGTTATTTTTTGTTTTCCCTTGCTGCTTTTAATATTTGTTCTTTGAATTTAATTTTTGATAGTTTGGTTAATGTGTGTCTTGGTGTGTTTCTCCTAGGGTTTATCCTGTATGGGATTCTCTGTGCTTCCTGGACTTGGGTGACTATTTGCTTTCCCATGTTAGGAAGTTTTCCACTATAACCTCTTCAAATATTTTCTCAGACCCTTTCTTTTTCTCTTTTTCTTCTGAGACCCCTATAATTCGAATATTGGTGCTTTTAATGTTGTCCCAGAGGTCTCTGAGATTGTCTTCAATTCTTTTTTCTTTATTCTGCTCCTCAGCAGTTATTTCCACCATTTTGTCTTCCTGCTCACTTATTCATTCTTCTGCCTCAGTTATTCTGTTATTGATTCCTTCTAGTGTATTTTTCATTTCAGTTATTTTGTTTTTCATCTCTGTTTATTTGTTCTTCAGTTCTTCTAGATCTTTGTTAAACATTTCTTGTATTTTCTCAGTCCGTGCCTCCATTCTATTTCTGAGATTCTGGATCATCTTTACTATCATTACTCTGAATTCTTTTTCAGGTAGATTGCCTATTTCTTCTTCATTTATTTGGTCTTGTAGGTTTTTACCTTGCTCCTTCATCTGTGACACATTTTTTTGCCATCTCATTTTTTTTTTTTTTCCTTTTTTTATGAGTGGGATTGTGTTCCTGCCTTACTGGTTGTTTGGCCTGAGGCTTCCAACACTGCAGTTTGCACACTGTTGGTTAGAGCTGGGTCTTGGTCCTGAGATGGGGACCTCTAAGAGACCTCACTCCAATCAATATTCTCTGGGGTCTGAGGTTCTCTGTTACTCCAGTGGTTCGGGCTTGGAGCTCCCACTGCAGGAGCTTCGGCCCAACCCTTGGCGCGTGAACCAAGATCCTGCAAGCCACATGGGGCAGCAAAAAAAAAAAAAAGAACAATAACAAAGTGAAAAATATAATTAGAGTAGGAAACTAACAAGTATGTTAGAAAAAATATAAAAATAAAAATATAGAAGAAACAACAACCGGAATGTAAAACAGAACCATAATAGAAATAAAGAGGAGGAGAAAAAAAAAAAAGAAAAAAAGGTGGAAAGGCCTTGGCTGTGGAGGGCAGGGCCTAAGCAGGGGTGAGGTTTTGGTGGTGGGCGAGGCCTATGCTTAGTCCCCACAGGACTGGAAAAGGTGGGGGGAGGGGGGAGTGGGGAGTGGGGCTTAGGCTCTACAGAACAGAAGGGGCCCAGGCGTGCATTCTGCCTCTGGTCTCAGAGAGCAGAGGACCCCACCTGGGAGCTCAGCAGGCTTCCTGGGCTCAGGTGGGTGGGGCAAACGCCCTCTGTTCCCTTCCCACTCCTCTGGTCCTAGAGGGCCCCTCCTGCCAGCCTCTCCTGTTTTCTCCCCGCCGCTCTTCTGTGCCCCCAGACGAACCCAGCCCAGAGGGGACCTCTGAGGGCATAAGTCCTGGCCTGAGAGCCGGGTAGACTTCCCCAGCTGATTGGGCAGGGGAAACGCTGTGCACACTCCCCTCTGATCCAAGCCCCTGAGGGTCCCTCCAGGTGTGGGAACCCCTCCACCCTCTCAGCCACCCCTCATGCGGCACCGGTCCTGTCCAGCTTCCACTTCTCCTCCCCGCTCAGTCCCCCCATTTCTTACCAGTTTGCTTGGGAGTTCTTCCCATCTCCTTGAGTGTTGGGGTCCCCCACCAGCATCTGGCATTCACCCTAGTTGTGACGAGACACAGACTCTGCATCTTACCACACCGCCATCTTGACTCCTCTCCAAGATTGATTTTTTTAGATATCTCAAATCAGGCAGAATTGAAATCATGTTTATTTCTTCATTAGGCAACAGATTCTACAATTTCTTCTTTAGAAAGATAAAAATTTAAGTATTAGTGTTCTATGCAAGGTCATATTAATAAAAACATTATTTTTCCAGCACATTGTGATAAGTAAAAAGATTGGGATAGATTGCATTTTGGTAAACATCAGTGAAAGATTCACATATAGAAAAAAATATCTAACATAAACAACTCAGTCCTAAATCTAAATGTGAGCATCAACTGAGAATGTCCTTTGAGAAGAAATATACTAAAGAATTGTGTAAAACTTACTCATACATGGTTATTATACTAGTTTTTCCACTAATTGGAAAAGAATCACTAGGTAGTATTTCATTCCACTCTCATCTGTTGAATCTCTATTTAATGTCTTTCAATTCAAAGAAGTACATAGCGTGGAATAATAAAGACACAGGATACTTTTAGATTTTATATTACCCCTTATGAAGTAACATTATATTTGAACATGTTTTTATATCTCTCTGTTCATGGAAAGATTAGCTCATGCATGTACTAACGACAGGAAGGAAGTTGTCATAGAACAAATTATTTTGTGTGAGTCTCAGGAAAGAGATAGGTCATATAATGTGTAACATAAAGGTCACCTGGAAATTTGATACTTTTGGGGACTTAAATATAATTGTGTTATGTAGCAATTATAATATTCATTTTGATGAATATATGAATAAGTAGAAAAGTCTTCATGTTGGCTTTATAGTACAAAATTATCTACAAGTCAGACTCTAGAGAAAAAGATAAATAGTGTAAAGGATGAAAATGATTTGTAGGTTAGCAAAATAAAAATGCACATATATAATTTTACTTTCAGCATTTCATAGACTCATGAAACTGAAAGGAACATTACAGGTTACCAAATTCAAAATTCTAATTTTTCAAACAAGAATCAGAAAAGCTTATCTGAGCTTATCTGAAAAGGTGCTTGCTGATGGAAGCCTCATTTTTAATAACATAATGAAAGCAGAATTTTTGGTAAATGGCTTTTGTAGCTTGTGAAGCGTGCTTTAGTGTGCGTGTGTTTCTGTTATATGTAATTCTTAATTTTAAGAGAGTTGTCATCTATTTGTTGTTAATCCTTACATCTGCTATATGGAATTTCCTTCTTCAATACCTATGCAATGTCTATATCTCTGTGGAGGACCAACTCCTGTGTGTCACCCCAATTCCGTAAACATGGATAGTAATTGCTTCCTACTTTGGGCTTCCGTAGCTCTGGACTCAAAACCCTAGAATAGTGCATGCTACTTTTTTTTTTTTTTTTTTTTTTTAGTTTAGTTGTCCAGCATATCCTCCACAATACCAGCAGAGAAATCTTCCTGAAAGACATTTGATCCTAAGTTTAAGAACCAAGTTCAACTGGAGAATAGAATTGTAAGTTGTTAATTTTGTTGGATAGAATAAGTTTAAAAGGACACCTGAACTGAATCTGTCAAAAAAACATCTTCTTGGTGCCCAATAGCCTACAAAACAGAGTTCAAAATCTCTGTATGGCATCAAGTTTCCAATATTTGTTCCATTCTGGTCTTCTGATTTTTGTTGTATAGAGACCCTGTTCCCTCTCATGCCATATACAGTCATGCCTTGGTAGCTTTGACATGGTATTTCCTCTCATCTCTGCCCTGTTCCTCTCTCCAGAGGATTTGGTGAATGGACTCTTCAGGCCCAGCTGAAATGTAGCTTCCTTATGAAGACTGACCTCATTCACTTAGGTATAGTCACTGTTTTGTTCCTCATAAGATTTCTAGAACATTCATAATTTCCTGTTACACTTTTATTAAAAGTCAAAATCTTTATAATGGCCATTGGGACCCTATGTTATTCTTTATAGTTTCCTTGTCTCCTCCAGACACACCCTTGACCTCATGCTGTTGTCTTAAATCTTTCCCTCTGGTTATTCCCTGTTTTCAGTGGCCTTCATAAAGATAGCCAAATGGCTATCTTCTTCATATCCTTTGAGAGTTTGCTTAAATGTCTTCTCAGTGAGGCTTATCATGACCATCATATTTAAAATTGCAAATGCCCAACAATCTGCTTTATGCTATATATTTTTTGTCATAAAATTTATCATTTTATAGAAAACAGTACAGTTTATTTATATGATTTATTTTAAAATTATTATATCCACCCAGTTGACTATAAGTCCTGTGAGGGCAAAGGTTTTATCTATTTTTCCTATAGATATATACCAAATATCTAGAATAGTGCCCATTTAATAAATATCTATTAACTAAATGAAAAATTAAATCTTGAGCAAGTTACTTTGCCTCTTTAACCTCTATTTCCTTGTATTTAAAACAGAGGTCATAAGAATTCCTAAGTGAGAAGGCTGCTGTGGTTAATAAATGAAATGATGCATGTAAAGCAGTTACCATAGTGCCTCACTCATCACACTAAATTAAGAATATTGTCATATTATTCATGGTTTTACTGTTTTCTGAGTTTTTAAGATTCAGAAACCTAAACTCTTAACCATTATGCTTACAGAAATGAAAAAAGAAAAGTTAAGGAGAAAAACCCAAAAAAGTATTTGTAGGTGGAATTCATTATATAGATGTATATTTTTTAACTTCAGAAAAATGAAAAATGACATTTTATAATATAAAAATAGTGTCTGAAATATTAATGCATTAACAAAAGTATTTTCTAGAAATCTCAGTAATTCTTTTTCAGTAATATAAAGGATGACCTTTATAACATTTTAAATGATCAGAACACCATTTTTGTTAAAACTCACCTCACAAAAAATAAAGTATTGATACCATTAAAATTTAAGCCATTTTAAAAAAATTATAAAAACTAGATCAAGGTAATACACATAGTTTTAAAAAATAAAAGCAAATGGTATTGATGGAGTTAAAAAAAAACTCAGCAATTCTTTGCCCTGACCTTCTACATGCCCTAGTATAATGTACTCAGTGAGACTTTAATTATCCCTGTTTAGCGGTGTTCTGGCACTTACCTTCACATATCTAACATATATGCTTATGCTGCTATTTTTTGATTCATCAACTGTAGGTATTTTTCCATTGTTTTGAGGCTATGATAGATGAGCTATTAATTTATTTCTGCACCAGCACTCCCACTTCTTTCCTTTTCCAATCCTTGGTAATTTTGACACCCTAAACTTTTTAAATTGATTATCCCTGTTGCTTTTTTTTTTAATATTGGAATTTAGAATTTTTTAATCAATGTAAACATTATCATTTGAATTTCCATTTTGTGAGATGAGCATGTAAGTGCCTCTATGCTTCTTTACCTTGACTTTCACTTTAAAGCTAAAAATATGTGTATTCTGTTGTGTCAAGCATAATTAAATGTTTTGTGCTTTCTCTGTACCTTGATTTATAAAGTTGAAAATTGACAAATATTGGTTTATTATTATGATTGGGTAATTTTTGTTTAATTCAGAACCTAGTGGTCTACACAGTTGCATCTCATCATCAGGTTTCTAATGTCACAGCAGCAGTGCCATTCAGAATGTGCCTAGTATCAGTGGCAAACGTATTTTTACTTTTTACATTCTTTTAACTCTTAAAATCATGCTGACTTTGTGTTTACATCTTTTTGGACCGTGACTATATTTGGCAAGACTGTAATCAACAGCCAGCGTTCTCTGATTGAATTTGTTTTTGCTTGTTGATAGAACTATATGTTCCAGTATCTTGAAGATGGCAGGAGAGTCATTTCTTAAAAGCCATTTTACCATTAAGTATTAATAAACAGGATTTAAATTTCTTCCTATAGCAGTGTTACAAAAAATAACTCACCACTGCCACAGCTCCCTACTGCTGCTTTTGGAGACTAAGGGGTGAAGAGAATTTGAGAATAAAGACCATAAGAAATATATTCACAATTCTTGTTTTTTTCTGAAGTCAATATGCAAGTAATTTCCCTGTGAGGACATTTCCGTGCAAGTCAATGTTCAGTGATTTTGCATTAATAAACATTTCTTGTCAATTGAACACTGACTAGTAATTTGGTGGGAAACAGAATTCTAGATTTCATCCCATTTTTTCTCTTCCTTTAAGACATTGCTCCAATTTCTTGATATCTCCTACTGAAGAAAAGTATGATGCTAGTCTGATGCTTGTTTCTTGGAAGGCCATTTGTCTGTTGTTGTTCTATTGTTTTTTGTTTGAAAGAGTTTGGAACATTCTTTTTGTCTTTAAAGTGTAACATTCTATAATAGTTTGTCTATGTGTGAATTTAAAAAATACTATATAGCTTGAAACTCAGTGCTCAGTGAGCTTCTTGCACTCTTATAGAATTTTTTCCCTCCTGTGCAGACAGTTTTGTATCAACAGTGCTATTTTAGTTTTACAAAAGCACTTTCGTATACTCTCCTCCTCTTTCCTAATTCCCTATCCTTGTGTTAGGAAGTTAGAGCTTCTTGAATCTCTTGAACATCTTGAAATTCTCTAAAGAAAATTAATCTCACGCACACCCACATATATATGCACAGACATATCTCCTTATGGTAACGTTATTTGTCTTTAAAGATAGATTTTTAACAGTGAAAGAATAAGAAGTTTGACTGGATGCTGTATGTTATTAGGCAGAACTTGGCAACTGATAGCTTTTTCTCTAGTGTCAGATGTTGCTGTGTTGTGATAAAGAGGACTCTACTAGGAAATGATTATATACTCTGCTCTGTTTGTATCCCGATAATGTATTTACCTTTGTTAGGAATATTTTATGTTAGTATGGAAGACTTTATTTCCATTCTCCTAGTGGAGTATCATTACATGTGTGTAGGTGTATGCATTTGTACACAAGGGTTTGTAAGAGAGAACTAAGTTAATCCTACATTTCAGGACCATATTTTACCCTTGTTTAGATTCATAATGAATATTCTAAATTGGAGATCTGTGTGTGCACCTCTTTGTCTGTAGATGTCTAGAAGAGAGAGAATTTCATTTGTTGTGTGTGTGTGAAATATCTGCAGAGAAGGGGATTATTAATGCCTTCTTTCAAAAGTTCTGTTAGTCTTTTTTTTCTAGAACTATTAAAATGAATTATGAATATTTTATAACAGAATTAAACACAGTCTCTTCTCATTAGACAGTACAGAAAATCTACTTTGGCATGAAGAAGATTTTTGAAAATGTATTTTCCAAAGAGCTCATGTAATTATATTTAATGCAAAGAAGAAATTATCTGTCATTTTTTCCCTACAATGTGTTGAATTGCCAAGAGTGTCTAATTAAACAAAGATCATGGAAACAGCAACAACTCAATCCATTATTTATGCAAACATTTGTAGAGCAGAAAATTGTAAATTAACATTATATCAAGTTTTACAAATATTGTCTAACTCATGCTTACAGATCAGTATTAGATTTCATGAGAATATTGTTACCACGTATAATTAAAGATCAGAAGATTTACTACGCGGCATGGGAAGTAAAAAGTGAAAAGGCAAGAGTAAGTTATTCATTGAAATTATCTTTTTTCACATTTTCACTAGAATAAGTACTTCAGGTAAATGCAATTCAAGTTTGAAGCAGTGTTAATTAGTTTCAGTGACTTTTGATAAGAAGTTATTTGAGCCTGACTATTCTGAATTAGCCATATTTCTTTTTGAAATGTATATTTCAGATTATAGTTAAACTTCTAAATAATGGAATTCTATAAATTGTTTTTATAGTAATCAGTAGTGTATTTAGAATTTTTTTTTGTAAATTACTTAAGGAGCTAGATCTGAAAATTATAATTACAGAATAAATACATATTTTTGGCAGCTTAAATATTATTTAACTATTAATTGGAAGAAGTATCATGAAGAAATATTCCATAGTACGTTAAGTACAACTGGAGCAATGCCTAATCACTCTACGTGGAACTCTAAAGAAACCTGAAAAGATAAACTAATCAGTTTAAAAGATAAACTAATAAGCATTTTGATAGTTGAGCTATTTGTGTGGGGGAGTTGTGAAATATTAAGGGATACGAATTTCTCCTTTATGTGCATTAAATTAAGATATTTGAAACAATGACCAAAAGATTCAGAGCTCCAAGAGACAAAAATAATTCAAAGTATTATGAAAAGTAAGACTCCATTTATTTTCTACTCAAGAGAAAAATAAGGTGTTATCCAATATTACCTACACTGACATTTCTTATTTCTCTCCTAGTGAGCTTTTCCTTTTTTGTTTCAACCATCTAAACAGTGGAAATCCATCCACAATCTTAGAGAGCTCACTAAAAGTTCAGTCATTCATTTCCCTTTCAAGACAGAGGTGATCTGGTTCCAATATCTCTCATGAACATAGATGCAAAGTCCTCAACAAAATTTTAGCAAATCGAATATAACTTTTATGTATTTATACAAATATATAACTTTAAAAACTTTCTAATAACTCTTAAGTATATTTATATAAATTTTAAAAATATAAAAATAATAATACCCATGAATGAGTGAGATGTATTTCGTGTGTGAAAAGGTGATTCAGTTTTTGAAAATCAATCATTGTCATCCACCATGTCGGCAAACTTAAAAGGAAAAATCATATGATGATATCAATTGGCATTGAAAAAGCAATTGACACTTTTGACACTACTGTATAACATGGAATGGATGGGCAACCGAGATTTGCTGTATAGCAATATTCAGTATCTTGTGGTGACCTGTGATGGAGAATAATCAGAAAAAAAAAAAGTATATATATGGGTGGGTCACTTTGCTGTGCAACTGGAGTTGACACAGTGTTTAGGATTGGCCTATACTTCAAGGGAAAAAAAAAGAAAGAGAGAAAGAAAGGAAAAGCCTTTGGTAGAATTCAAACCAAATTATGATTTAAAAAAAAAAAAAACTCTTAATACACTAAGAATAAAAGAGAACTTCCTTAACCTTATAAAGAACATCTACAGCTAACATAATACTTAATGATAAAAGATTGAATGTTTCCTAAGATCAAGAACAGGGTAAGGATGTCTGTTCCCAGGACTCATATTCAAATAATTCCAGAATTTCTAGCCACTGCAATAAGAAAAAAATACAAAATAAAAAAACTTACAGTTTGTAAAGGAAGGAATAAAAGTCTTTGTAGATGAAATGATTGTATATGTAGAAAATCCCAAGGAATTTACAGAAAGAAAAAAAATAGAACGGCTTAGAACTGAGTCACAGGATTCAAGATCAATACACAAAAATCAATTGCATTTCTATATACCAACAATAAACACTTGGGAAATGAAATGAAAAATGCAATATAACTCCCAATTGCACCACAGAAAATGAAATCATTAGGTGTAACTATAATAAAACTATAAAATGCTATTGAAATAAATGAAATTAGATTTACTAGTTAAAGAGACATACCAAATTCATGGTACAGTATCAAGACTGTGATATTGCTGGGTGAGACGCATAGATCAATGGAACCAAATACAGAACTCAAAAATAGATCCACACTAATATGTCTAACTTTTGATAAAGGAACAAAAACAATTCAGTGGAAGAGGGCTACCTTTTCAAAGAATGGAGCTAGAGAAATGGGATAGCAATAGACAAAAAAAGTGAATCTCCATGTGAAACTCACACCTTAAATAAAAATTAACTCAAAATAGATCATGGAATTAAAGTAAAATGTAAACCTATAAAACTTCGAGACAAAAATATAGGAAAAAAATCTTTAGGTCCTAAGTCCAAGTGAAGGGTTATTAGACATGATACCAAAAGCATAATCCATAAAAGAAAATATTGGTAATTTACCTCACTAACATTAAAAACTTTTGGTCTGTAAAAAATCTGTTAAGAGGATGAAAAGTCAAGCTGCAGACTAGGAGAACATATTTGTTAATCTTGTAGTTACCAGAGAACTTTTATCTTTACTAAATAAAGAACTATGAAACATCAACCGTGAAAAAACAATAAAATTAGTAAAATGGCAAAAAAAATGCATAGACATTTCACCAAAGAAGATACACAGTTATCAAATCATCATGTGAGAAGATGTTCAAATTTATTACCATTAGGAAAATGCAAATTAAAATTGCAATAACATATTACTATATACCACTCAGAATGGCTAAAATAAAAAAATAGTGATAAAACTATATGCTGATGAAAACTTGTATCACTGATACATGAGAATTTAAAATGGCCTAGCTAGTCTGAAAAAATAGTTTAGCAGTCCCTTTTAAAACTAAAATGGACTTACCATGTGATCCAGCAATTTCACTTCTGGGCATTTATCCCAGAGAAATGAAAATTTGTTTTCACACAGACGCTTGTACACAACAGGTTTATTTACTTATTTATTTTTAAAAATAGTGTAAAACTTGAACCTCCTCAAACGTCCTTCAATAAGTGAAGGGTTAAACAACTGTGGTATATCCACACCATGCCATAATATCCAGCAATATAAGGAAACAACCTATTGATATACACACAATTTTAATGAACCTCAAGAAAATTATGTGAAGTGAAAAAAGTCATTATTGCATGATTCCATTACATTTGTGAAATAACATAATTAGAAAGATGAATAATTGATTGGTGGTTACAAGAGTTTAGGGAAAGTAGGAAGAGCTGGGTGTGGCTGTAAAGGTATAGCCTGAAGGAGATTTGTGGTAATGGTACAGTTGAATATCTTGATTGTTGGGGTGCTTACATGTAGCTACCTCTGTGATAAAATTGCATATAGCTACACTCACACACACACACACACACAAATGAGAGCCTGTGTAGCTGGTGAAATCTGAGTAAAGTCTATGAATTGTGCCAACATCAATTTCCTGAATTTGATGCTGTACTCTACTTATACAAGATGTTAAAAGGAGAGGCTGGGTAAAGGGTGGAATGAGACCTATCTATACATTTTTTTGCAATTTCCTATGAATCTATGTATATTTCAAAGTAAAGACTTAAATAAAACATTATTTGAGCCACTTGGAATTCTTTCACACGAGGTATGAGAAGGAGATCTGTTTTAGTTTCCTAGGGCTGCCGTAACAAATCACCACAAACTAGGTGGCTTAAAACAACAGAAATTTATTCTCTCACAGTTCTTGGAGACTAGAAGTCCAAAATCAAGGTGTTGGCAAGGTTGATTTCTTTTGGAGGCTCTGAGGGAGAATCTGTTCCATGCCTCTCTCCTAGATTTTGGTGGTGGCTGGTAATCCTGGTGTTCCTTGACAACTGCATCATTCCAATCTCTGCCTCCATTGTCACATGGTATTCTCCCTCTGTCTGTGTGTCTCTGTGTCCAAATTTGCCTCTTTTTATAAGGACACCAGTCATTGGAGTAGGGCCTACCCCGATCCAGTATGACCTCATCTTAACTTGATTACATTGCAAAAACTTTTTCAAATAAGGTTGCATTCTCAAGTACAGTGGATAAGCTATGCTCCAAGAATTTATAATCAAGCAGAAATATCATCAGACTAGTGTACTAATTTTTTAAATCTCTTATCACTTGGCCAATATTGTCAATTTCTCACTTTTATCAAGTAGCTATCCTCAACTCCAATTAATTCTGTATTGTTACCATTCAATAGAATATTAATTTTCACCTCCATCTTAATGTATATTACTGCTCAGAGAGATGTCCCACCTGACTTGCACATTTAGTAATATCATAGACCCTTTAGATCCAGGTTATGGAACCTCCTCCAGAATTTGCAACCACACTTTATTTTCTCTAAGACTCTTGTAGTTCTAATTTGTATTGTGGCTACATATTTTTTTATTCTCCAAAGTGTCTTACTAAGTTTTGCTCCATGATTAGAGAATGAGCTCATGAGGTCTGTGCCCATGTTGTTATCTATAGCCATGTCTTGTGCATGTGTGTGTGTGTGTGTGTGTGTGTGTGTGTGTGTGTGTGTGTGTATTCCTCCAAGGAGAAAAATGAATATTCATATAAAACACTTAAATAATTGATTGAATATGTGAATGTATCTTTAAAGTAGATAAATGAGATTACTGACATGTGGGCATTTTGATCCCATTGTGTGCCTCAAATGTGTGCTCTGAATAGATGTTTGTCTTCATATAAAGAGACTGTTAATACAATCTGAATTATAATTGCACAATATAACTTGTTTTATTAAGATAAAATAAATTAAAAACAATATAGGAAGATGGATAAGGGAAATATTTTATTTTTTATACTGTGATTTCAAAGTTGCAATTGTTTGCAGAGAAACAGGAATAAATATAGATTTCATATAACAAAATGGAACTAGTCAACAGAAATGGAAGAGATTTTGGTGCTTCTATCTCTATTTCCTCTATCGCTTTCCTCTGTAGTCTTCGTAATCATATTCCTAGGCTAATAAAGTGCTGCATTTTTCCTTCAGTTTCCTCATTCCTTTTTCTCGGTATCTTGAATTACCTTAGTTTCTGTTGACTTCACCCAATAAAGCCTGCAGAAATACTCTGTAAGATATTATTTTTAGAATGTTGATTATGTAAAATTTAATAAATTACAATTTAAATTTACCATTTTTGATTCTTCTGACTTTGATAGTTCCCTTAATGCCATTTTCATTTCACTATGTTTGTAATATTTTGACTGTCTTTATTGCTTGCTTTATATCCTATGTTAATTACTTTGTTTCTCTTCTAAACTAATTTTCTCCTTCACTTCTCAAGGGAATTTTCTCACTTAAAAAATACAAGAAAAACCAACAACTCTTCCAAAATACAAACTCTGGCTTTAAGGAAGAATAATTCAATCCACTATGAAAATATCTGGGTTGGTAATCATTATATATTTAAAAAGCAACATGCAAGGCACTGCATACAGTTTCAAAAACAGATAAGGGAGAGTTATTGACCTGTAGAGCTTATAATCAAGTCAAATGCATAAGAAGAAGGATACATTAATTGTATTACAGACAAATTAAAATGAAGGGAAGAGGAAAGTCACAAAGACATGATGTTCAGAAGACCAAGGGTAGAGAGAATAGGGAAGAGAGAGGATGGATTAAAAGAATGTTTAGGTGTCGATGAAGGCTTTTTGGATAATCTGCCATTTAAATAGGGCCTAAAGCAAATGAAGATTTTAACAGATAACATAATTGAGTTTTTTAGAATGCTGTCTCTCCCATAAACATTTTTATAGTCATTGAGAAAGTTATTCTACCACCTTAAACTTTGACCTCTTAGCTGAAAAATAAAAGAAGAGTATATGAATACTACCTACGTTATAAAGCTGTTATGAAGTTTAAGTGTGACCCATTTAAAACACCTTGAAAATTTTATATACTGTGTGTTCCATAATTTTTCTTTTTTCACTGTTTTTGGCAGAAAATCTGGGATGGTCGTCATAGATTATTTTTTTGGGGGGGAAATAAGTTTATTTTATTTTATTAGTTTTTATTGGAGTATTGTTGCTTTACATTGTTGTGTTAGTTTCTACTGTACAGCGAAGTGAATCAGCTATACACATACATGTATCCCCTCTTTTTTGGATTTCCTTCCCATTTAGGTCACCACAGAGCACTGAGTAGAGTTCCCTGTGCTGCACAGTAGGTTCTCATTAGTTATCTGTTTTATACATAGTATCAATAGTGTATATATGTCAATCCCAATCTCCCAATTCATCCCAACCCCCCCTTTCCCCCTTGGTATCCATATGTTTGTTCTTTTTGTCTGTGTCTCTTATTTCTGCTTTGTAAATAAGATCATCTAAAACAATTTTTCAGATTCCACATATATGCATTAATATATGATATTTGTTTTTCTCTTTCCAACTTACTTCACTCTGTATGACAGTCTCTAGGTCCATCCACGTCTCTACAAATGACCCAGTTTCTTTCCTTTTTATGTCTGAGTAATATTCCACTCTATATATGTACCATATCTTCTCTATCCATTTCTCTGTTGATGGACGTTTAGGTTGTTTCCATGTCCTGGCTATTGTAAATAGTGCTACAGTGAACATTGGGGTGCATGTGTCTTTTTGAATTATGGTTTTCTCTGGGTATATGCCCAGTAGTGGGATTGCTAGGTCACATGGTAGTTCTATTTTTAGTTTTTTAAGGAACCTCCATACTGTTCTCCATAGTGGCTGTGTCAATTTACATTCCCACCAATAGTGCAAGAAGGTTCCCTTTTCTCCACACCCTCTCCAGCATTTATTGTTTGTCGATTTTGTGATGCTGGCCATTCTGACCAGTGTGAGGTGATATCTCATTTTAGTTTTGATTTGCATTTCTCTAATAATTAGTGATGTTGAGCATTTTTTCATGTGTTTGTTGGCCATCTGTATGTCTTCTTTGGAGAAAGGTCTATTTAGGTCTTCTGCCCATTTTTCAATCGATTTGTTTGTTTTTTTGATATTGAGTTGTATGAGCTGTTTGTATATTTTGGAGATAAATCCTTTGTCCGTTGCTTCATTTGCAAATATTTTCTCTCATTCTGAGGGTTGTCTTTTCATCTTGTTTATGGTTTCCTTTGCTGTGCAAAAGCTTTGAAGTTTAATTAGATCCCATTTGTTCTTTTTTGGTTTTTATTCTCATTACTCTAAGAGGTGGGTCAAAAAAGATCTTGCTGCGATTTATGTCAGAAAGTGTTCTGCCTGTGTTTTCCTCTAAGAGTTTTATGGTGTCTGGCCTTACATTTAGGTATATAATTCATTTTGATTTCATTTTTGTGTATGGTGTTAGGGAGTGTTCTAATTTCATTCTTTTACATGTAGCTGTCCAGTTTTCCCAGCACCACTAATTGAAGAGGCTGTCTTTGGTCCATTGTATATTCTGGCCTCCTTTGTCATAGATTAGGTGACCATAGGTACATGGGTTTTTCTCTGGTCTTTCTATCCCCTTCCATTGATCTATCACCCTGATACCAAAACTAGACAAAGATATCACACAAAAAAAGAAAATTACAGGGCAGTATCACTGGTGAACATAGATGCAAAAATCCTCAACAAAATACTAGCAAGCTGAATTCAACAACACATTAAAAGGATCATACATCATTATCAAGTGGGATTTATCCCAGGGATGCAAGGATTCTTCAGTGTAGGCAACTCAATCAATGTGATACACCATATTAATAAATTGAAGAGTAAAAACCATATGATCATCTCAATAGATGCAGAAAAAGCTTTTGATAAAATTCAACATCCATTTATGATAAAAAGTCTCCAGAAAGTGGGCATAGAGGGACCCTACCTCAACATAATAAAGGCCATATATGACAAACTCACAGCAAACATTATTCTCAATGGTGAAAAACTGAAAACACTTCCTCTAAAATCAGGAACAAGACAAGGGTGCCCATTCTTGCCACTGTTATTTAACATAGTTTTGGAAGTCCTAGCCACAGCAATCAGAGAAGAAAAAGAAATAAAAGGAATCAAAATTGGCAAAGAAGAAGTAAAACTGTCACTGTTTGCAAATGGCATGACACTATACATAGAAAATCCTAAAGAAGCCACCAGAAAACTACTTGAGCTAACCAATGAATTCAGTGAAGTCACATGATACAAAATTAATACATAGAAATCTCTTGCATTCCTATACACTAACAACGAAAGATCAGAAAGAGAAATTAAGGAAACAATCTCATTTACCATCACAACAAAAGGAATAAAATACCTAGGAATAAACCTACCTAAGGAGGCAAAAGACTTGTATGCAGAAAACTATAAGATAATGATGAAAGAAATCAAAGACTACACAAACAGATGGAGAGATATACCATGTTCTTTGATTGGAATAATCAATATTGTGAAAATGACTATACTACCCAAAGCAATGTACAGATTCAGTGCAATCCCTGTCAAATTACCAATGGCATTTTTCACAGAACTAGAACAAAAAATTTTACAATTTGTATGGAAACACAAAAGACCTCAAATAGCAGAAGCAATCTTGAAGGAAAAAAATGGAGCTGGAGGAATCAGGCTCCCTGACTTCAGAGTATACTACAGGGTACAGTTATCAAGACAGTATGGTAGTGGCACAAAAACAGAAATATGGATGAATGGTACAGGATAGAAAGCCCAGAGATAAACCCACACACCTATGGGATGATCATCATAGATTAGTGCCAATATGAACAAAGGAAAATGTCCTAAAAATTTCAGCAAAATAAATCCAGCAATACATTAAATATAGTATACTATGACCGAGTAAGTTTCACCAGGTATGTAAGGACAGATTAGACTTATTAGAGAACCTACTTACATAATTTTCCTTATTTAAAATTAAAAGAGAGAAAAATGCATTAAGTACATATTTGTGGAAAATGTCTTTACTGAAAGTCAATATCCATGTATCATAAAAACTTTTAGCAAACTAAGGATGCAGGATACTTCCTAAAGCTAATGAAGAACAGCATAATATTTAATGGCAGAATGTTAGAAGCATATTCTTTAAAAGCGAAGAATGAGAACAAATATCTTTTCTAACCACTTTAATGCACTATTATATCTGAGGCCTTAACCAACTCAGGAAGACAAAGATAGGAACTAGTGTAGGAACTGGAGAGAAGGAACAATGATAATATACTGACAAATTAATAGAATGGATAAGATTTTAAGTAGGTTTCTTGGCTACAAAATCATTTTTCAATTAATTACATTCCTATTCCTGGATAAAAAGAATATGAAAATATCAGTTTCAAAGGATGAAGTTTACAATATGATGTACACAGGAATGCATTTGACAAGAGATGTCCAAGTCTTTTATGGAGAAAATTTTTTTAAACTTTATTAATTGCATAAAATATGGTATAAACAACTGGATATATATATATATATAATATATATATATATATATAATATATATATATATATATATAGTGTTCATGTGTAAAAATGATTCATTGTCACATAGATGTCATTTCTCTCCAGATTAATGAATATATATTCAATGTAATTCTCATTAAAATCTTAAATTTTTTGGTGGAACTTGACAAGCTGATATAAAAATATATATGAACTAGCAAAGACTCAGTGACAAACAAGATAATTTTAAGGAAAAATAAGGAGGGAGTCAATGCAGTGACACAAGTTAAGACATACCATAAACCATTGGTAACCGAGACACTGAAATTTTGCTGTGGTGAAGACAGTCATTGCCACAAAGGAAGGAGCCCAGATATAGACCCATGTTTTTTTAATACTTTATATATGACAGAGGTGGAATTACAGGTCAGTGGAGAACAAGTGATGCTAAAATTTGTTTTCCATTTTAAAAAGTGAATCATTGCTTCACATTGTATACAAAATTCCTAGGTATTAAATATTTCTGTGTAAGAAAACTTTAGAAATTTTAATAGAAAATATGAATTTTCTTCATGACTGAAGGATACAGAGTATTTATTAAGATATATGAAAACAGAAGACATATAGGAAAAAGTGTGATAACTTGATTATGTTTAAATTTATTGCTTGAAAATACCTGAAAAGATACTATTAAAAAGAGTAAAAACCAGGTTTTAGGCTAGAAGAATATATTTGAAATACACATAACTGGCGGATAATTAGTATCTAGAATTCAAAATATCCTCCTGTAAATCAAAAGTAAGATGCAGAAATGCTAAATTGTAAAAGTAGCAAAATATGCAAACTCAGTTTCTGGGGGGGAGAACTGTATAATACATAAATATATGAAAAGAATTTCAAATTCTTCAGAAATTATGGAAATGTAAAATCATAACTATAATTAAATACTTGTCATTTCCCTAAACTGAACAATAATTTAAATGTCTTCCAATAAGAATGCTGGAAAGAAAGTAAGGAAATAGGAAATCTCATATATTGCTGCTGGAAGTGTAAACTGTTACAGCCACTTTGGGGAGCGATTTGGCAATACCTAGGAGAAGTAAATATGTGCATACTCTTGAGACACCCATTTTGTATAGCCCAAAGTGTGTAATACAGAGAAAGTCTTCCACATGTGTACAAGAAAAAAATATAAAAATAATGTTTGTATCATTTTTTGCTGTAGCAAAACAGCATTAACAATAATGAAACTCTGAAACAACGTGAATAACCAAATCAGTACTTTTGGTATAGTCATTCTGTGGAAACCAACAAAGTGGTAAAAATGGTAAACTATATTTACATTTATCAAAGTGGATAAACCTAAAACATACAGAGTTGAACTAAAGGAATTTTCAGAACGGCATATAGTGTAGGACAGCGGTCTCCAACCTTTTTGGCACCAGGGTCCGGTTTCATGGAAGACAATTTCTCCACTGACGGCGGGGGCGGGGTGTGGTGGGGGACGTGTTCAGGTGGTAATGCGAGTGATGGTTCAGGCGGTGACGTGAGCGATGGGGAGCAATGGGGAACAGCAGATGAAGCTTTGCTCGCTCGCCCCTCACCTCCTGCTGTGTAGCCTGGTTCCTAACAGGCTGTGGATCGGTACCGGTCCGGGGGTTGGGTACCCCCGGTGTAGGGTACCATTTATATGGAAAAATATGCACAACATTATTTAGAGACAAGTACATAATTAGGAAATGTATAATAAACATGAGAATTACAAAGATTGAATTCAGGATTGCAGTTAGCTCTGGGGGGAGGGGACAGTAGAGAGGTGAATGTGAGCTAGGACTTAACTATGCTTAAAAAGGTTTATTTCTTCAGCTGGGTGGTGATTATCCATTGTTTATATTGTTGCATAGTAATATGGTACATATGATCATATGTATATCATATAACATATATAATATATAACATATATATGATTATTTATACAATTCTCTTTTTCATGCCTGAAATATTTCAAAATAAATAGTATGTAACAATTAATGAAGGGAGGAGGCAATTTAGGAGAGTATTGTCAAAGAGTAAGCCATTGGTGATTTGAAATAGTGTAGTAAACATCACATCACATCACATATTCTTTAAATATCCAGAATTTTAACACATGAGAATTCCTACCTTGTGTCATGTCACACTGTCTCCAGGTAAGGCTCCTATTTTGCAATCATTGTTGATCATTTCAGACTGGAGAAGAGCATTTGTTTCTTCAGTCCCGCAATACTTCAAGGTAACAGACTTTGCCAACTTTGCTTCCCTTGCCAATGTGAAGTGTTGTGATTTCCCCCTGAGTGACTTGCTCAGGTCTGATTTCTGTGTTTTGCAGGATTTTGCTAAACATAGAACAATATCCCAAATCTTTTTTATTTTTAACATTTCTGTTACTGCTTTATATAGCCTGATGACTCAGTCCACTGTTCAAGATAAGGAAGGTGAAAATTTGACCAAATATTCTTCCATTGCATTACAAGGGTCATCAGGTTTCCAATCAAAATTTCCAGTTGATATTTGTGAGTCCTTATTATTCACCTCCCATCCTTCCCATTCAGTCAATTACACATTTATGCAGCATCGTAGTTTTAGGTACCAAATTCTTAGGGAATTTATCACTTAGGGAAACAGCACAAATAATATTGGCTTCTCACGTAACACTGTTCAAAAGATGGCAATTCAGAGCTAGTTCTGGGGAAAGGCAGACACAGCTGATATGAGATCTCCATTGTCTTCAGAAAATCTTTCTCCTCTGCCATGCTCAACATGAGGTTCCAACTTCATTGTCAGAAGAAGTCATCTACAGTTTCATCTGAAATACTCATGTTCGAGGCTGCAGGAAGGAGAACAGTGAAAACGCTAGCTGTTTGTCCCCCATTTATGGACCTTCTCAGAAGCGTCATGCCAATCTTCACATAAGTCTAAATGAGTACTCTGGGCTGCAAGAGAAGCAGGGACCCGTAATAGTTTATCTGACCCGCCTAGAATAAAATTATGTTTCTACTGTTCTAATATTTATTAAAGTTTTAACTCTTTTTCAGGACTGTTCCTCTTTTATTGATTCCCCAACATGTTTTATGTGTTTGTAGAATAACTGAAGTGTCATCGTGGTGGTTGAAGAGGAGCAGTCAGTTCATTTGTCCATCCTTTTGTTAACCTTGAGGTTTTCACTAACCTTTAAGCAGATGTCGCTCATACATCTGGACACAAGGCATTCCCACAGACTTTTGCTATATGTGTCCTGTGCTCTAGGTGCTGTCCAAATTCTGAGGTTTGCCTTCAAGTGAATCAGTACTGTCTTGGTTCTTTCTGAATCTTGGCTGATTCCTCCTTCCGTGGCTTATAACCTGCTCAACCTGCCACCATCTGCAGGACTACATGTCAGGCCCTCTGGCTCCCAACGGGAGCATGCAATGATGTTTGCATCCTTTCAAAGAGACATGAAAGCTGGGCAGTAGAAACTCTGGTCTCTCCTTATCTAAAGATATGTTGCAGGCTTCCCTGGTGGCACAGTGGTTAAGAATCCGCCTGCCAATGCAGGGGACACGGGTTCAATCCCTGGTCCGGGAAGATCCCACATGCCGCGGAGCAACTAAGCCCGTGTGCCACAACTACTAGAGCCCGTGCTCTGCAGCAAGAGAAGCCATGACAATGAGAAGCCCGCGCACCGCAAGAAGAGAAGCCCCTGCTTGCTTCAATTAGAGAAAGCCAATGCGCAGCAATGAAGACCCAACACAGCGAAAAACAAACAAACAAAAACAAATGAATAAATTTATAAAAAAAGAAGTAAAGATATGTTGCTATATTTTTAATGTGCTGCAGCTAAGCCATTGGTTTTTGACTTAGGAACCATTTCCTATAAAGGCCAAAATGCATAGCAGTGCACACACAACATCTATTACTTACGATTCTCTCTTCTATCCTATAGGAGCTTTTTTTCCCTGAATATTCACCTTCTTTTGACTCCGCGTTTAAAACAAAAGCAAAGTGATTTGTTTATCCTCTTTGTCTTTCCTCTATCCTCTCCTTTTCCTGCTCTCCTTCTGGAATCAGAAGAATTTTTTATATTTCCTTTCTGTCAACTGGGAACTTGTTGACAACTTTTTCTAGTTCTTTCTCACTGTATCTGAAATTACCTTTCCTCTTAAGTCATGTGGCTTAAACTTAGTGAAAGAAGGAGAGCAAAGGAATTTGTTTTCTGGAGGAATCAATGTATCTATCTAATAGTTTGTACATATTTCTCACATTAATAGCCCTAAACCTTTGGAGATTGTCCTACATAGACATTAATTCATTTTCAAACTCAACATTCTCTCAAATCTCATAAGAAAAAATAATAAAAGTCCAGTCTGCTCAGATCCTCACTGTGTCTTATAAATTTTGCTGACTCAGTAGTCCATAGAATGCCAGTACATTTTCTCTGGCCTGTTTTTTGTCTGTGCTGAACATAGGAATGAACCTTGGTTTCAGTGTCTACTGCTTCCTCGAGGAAATATAGATGGGTGAACTTTTGGACAATGAACTGAAGGAAGCTATAGTCAAGTGACTCTTTTCTGAGTTGGGACTGGCTCTCTCACACAACATCTACAAAGAAATCTCCCTTGCTATTACAAATAATATGTTTATTTCAGTCTATTTCCTATACACTAATGACAATTTCTGATTATTTTTAAAGAAAATTCTTTCACCATGTCCTGGATTTCAGTTCAAACATTCTTTATATTTACTGACAGTGAATGATGATTTGTCCAAATTGCTTCTCTAGTTATTTCTAGTTTGGGTTCAGTCACCAAAAGATTATGTCAGGGTATAGGGTTCTATCAAAGTGCTTTCTATCACTCTCTTATTAGCTTTTTAGCTTAAAATGCTAACAGTTAATAGTTAATTAAATAATAGTTAATACTTATAAAGCATTTGTAATGAGAAGGCACTGTTCTTTGTGTCTTATTGTATTTATCCCATGTAATCCTTGCAACATCCCTACTAATGTTCTTATCTTACAGAGTGGAAGACCAAGAGTTAAGAATGGTTAAGTAATTTGCGTAAGTCTCATCACTAGAAAATGGTAGAATCAGGATTCATCCCAAGCAGCCTGGCCCAGCATCTGTGCTTTAAACAATATACTATACTGTCATTCTCAGATTGATTCTCAGATTGATTCCTGAATCTGATAAATTGTATTTTCTAATCAAATAAAGTTTCTGAACCTGCAAATTTGTGGAAGATCCTGGAAGGATGAATTTGCCAATTAAATTCTATTCTGAGACGGGAAGAAATATTCTGGAAGCCAGCCATTTTACTCCAGGCAGCAGACCTCTGCGTTTCCATGCACTGTTGGATTTTTCTTCAAAAATTTATGACAAGGTTAGGTATAGACAACGTAAATGAATTAAAGATAGAAAAGTATTTATTAGTCTTGAAAGTATTGCAATGACTCTTGGCCCGAGAGCAGATTCTGGGATGTGATTCAGCCAAAATCTGCTTGAATTGTAAATGGTAGGAGAATATGTACCAACAACTTGATGAGAAGAGAAAAAAACAGAAAAGAAAAAGGAGATATTGGTAATTAGAGAGACAAGAATATTAAAAAAAAAATTTTTAGGGAGAAATAATGGTAACTTTTTACAGAATGAAGGGAATGAATGCCACTAAGCAAGAAGAGATTAGATATAGGACAGAGAGGTTATAAGCGATAGAGGCAAGTCTGCAGAGAGGATGTTGGTTATCTGAGCTATCACAAAATATTAGTGTCTACTGATTAGCAATCCTTTCAAGATAATTAAAAATAGAAGCAAAGTTTTCTTAATGGCATGATGTGAGATGACTCAAGTGACAATTTTAGAGTGTGCAGTGGAAGACTGAAAGTAGTCAAGGCACTGAAAGCAGGGGATATAGAATAGGAAGACCAAAAGTCACAAAAGTTCTTAAATCAGAGGGTTGTCTTCTCCTAGGAAAATGAGAGGGGCAAATATGGAGAGTGGCAGAGCTACAAAGATAAATTTCACCTAGTATGAAATTTTTATTATGAGCAGTCCAGTTAGTAGAATTTATTGCAATTTTAGTGTTCAAGAGGCTGTTAGAGAAAATACGTGTCAAATTGAAAGTAATGTAACTAATGTGAAAGGATGTGATTTTTCAATGCTATACAAAACTACTCAGTAACTGGTGTGCTGCACAGTTTTATTCTGTTCACATATAATAGAAAAATTACCATGACAATTTATCTTCTTCGCCATTCAGTATCATAAATTTAGCTTTCTTGCTGACACTTACTTTTATGTAATGATACTTTTTCACCATCATGCATCTTCATCTGAAAACCAGAAGTAGCCTCTTTTGTTGAATTCCTAAATAAGTAAATGACATTGATAAAGTTGAGAGATTGTTTTAAAGAAAGTTTTAAGGAAGAATTGCCTGCTTAGAATAAATTGGCTTGGGCTTTGTATAATTTTTTTAAATTCTTAATTTTTTTAAAAAAGGGAAGGGACATGGAACAATGTTCTCATCCTTAAATTCTCTGATTTTGTGCAAAAATTCCTCGGGGACTGAACTAACATTCTGTGGCAGATACTCTACTGGTTTGGTACAGATTAGCAAAACAGCTACTGTTTTCCTCTTTTGCTTCCATGGACTCTGAATTCCCCACTATAGTGCTCTCCCTAGCAGTTTGCAAACCCAACAGAAAACTAGTGTGAATGACTGTCTAAATTTTAGATGGACCTGGAATGTCTTTTGATCACCAGTCTGGTTATTGGCATCTACAGCTATTATTGCTTATCAAAATCTTAATTCTGTATTGTGAATGTCCTTCGTCACCATTTCTTCTTCTTCCTTTTTCCTTCTTCCTCCTTCTCCTCCTTCTCATGCTGCCAATAGGGGTCATGGTGAGATAAAATTTGGAGTATGTTTGTGTGTTTTTGTAATTTTGTTGACAAATTTTCATTGCTAAAGCCTTACTTTGTGGCTTAACAAAGGTTTAGCATGCTCTCATGACGCCATCAGGCATCAAGGTCTTAACAAACAAACTCTTCTGAAAGTTAAGTCAGATTAGCCTCGCTATTTTTGTTACTTTCCAAATCCCCAAAGACTACAGCTGCCAACGAGGGAGAAAATTAGGACTGGCAATACAAAATGTTAGCATTTTATTTAGCACTTATGGTCTACCAGATGTTGTTGTAGTTGAAGTTTTCTTCTTTATTTCTTATTATAGATAAGGGAAATCAACACTATTATTACCATATTATCCTGTTGGACAAACACCTAGAGATTATACAAGTGATGTGAAGTGAGATAAGTTCTCTAATCCTAGCCCCGGTGCTGATACTTCTCAAAGGAACTGTTGCCACTAACCCGTCATGCTTTAATTCTATGTTGTTATCACTCACTGTGTAGAGCAAAGACATCCTCTATACCAACTTCATCCCCTAAATGCTCTAAAGTTTCTTGTCCTTTAGTCAGATCCACTACCCAAATCTTTTCCACTGTGCTATCCTGAACTGACCATATTTAACAAGCAAACTGTTGTATCTATCACCATTTCTTTAGATCATTTCCATCAACTCCTTGACATAAGCAGAAGTCTGCCTGATGACATCTGCCACTCTCCTATAGCCCTTGCAAGTGGTGTCAGTATGGGTGAAGATGTAGAACAACTATAAGTCACATGCATTGTTGGAGGGAATGTAAATTGATATAACCAACCTGTCAAACTAGCAGCGTGTAAAGTCTATAACCCAGTTTATTATCATTGGTATAAAAAGTGTTGACAAATGTGGGCATTTTTGTTTCATTCCCAAACTGAAAGAAAAATATTTAATATTTCATTATTGTATATGATGTTTGCCATTTATTGGTATAAAGTATTTATCTGATTAAAGAAATTCCCTTCTATTTTTGGTTTACTGAATAAATTTTTTAAAAATGATGAATAAGAGTTGAATTTTGTCAAAAGTTTGATTTGTGGCTATGAAGAAAATCATGTGATTTTTCTGCTTTTCTCAGTGGATATGGTAAAACATATTAGCTATTTTGAATGATAAGCTACCCTTGCATTTCTGGAATAACCTTGGTTCAATAATGATAAGTTACCCTTTGTATGTATCCCTTGGTATTACTTGCATATA
This sequence comes from Eschrichtius robustus, assembly GCF_028021215.1. Taxonomy (NCBI): domain Eukaryota; kingdom Metazoa; phylum Chordata; class Mammalia; order Artiodactyla; family Eschrichtiidae; genus Eschrichtius; species Eschrichtius robustus. The sequence continues at coordinate 145,652,820 of NC_090827.1, read as the reverse complement.
TTCTCTTATGGTTTGTTTGGTATGTGTCTATGTGCATGTGTGTGTGTGTGTGCGTGTGTGTGTGTGTGTGTGTGTGTACGTGTTTAAGAGACTACTTTTTTGGAGCTCTTTTAGTTTCATAGCAAAGTTGTGCAGAGGGTACAGAGAGTTCCCATGTAAACCTTGCTCCCACACCTGTACAACTTCTCCCACTATCAACATCCCCCAACACAACGGTACATTTGTTAAAATCAGTGAACCTACATTGGCAGAGCATTGTCACCCAAAGTCCATAGTTTACATTAGGGTGCACACTGATGTTGTACATTCTGTGATTCTGGACAAATGTATAAACATGTATCCACCATCGTAATATCATACAAAATAGTTTCACTACCTTGAAAATCCTCCGTGCTCTGTCTACTTATTCCTCCTTCCCATCTAACCACTGGCGAATGCTGATTTTTTTTTATCTCCATAGTTTGCCTTTTTCATAATGTCATATAGATGAAAACATAGTATGTAGCCTTTTTAGACTGGCTATTTTCATGTATTAATACACATTTAAGGTTCTTCCACGTCTTTTCATGGCTTGATATCTCGCTTCTTTTTAGCTTTGAATAATATTCCATTGTCTGGACGTACCACAGTTTATTTATCCATTTACCTACTGAGGACATCTTAGTTGCTTCCAAGTTTTGGCAATTACGAATAATGTTGCTATAAACATCTCTGTGTGTGTTTTTGTGTGGAGATAAGTTTTCTATTCTTTTGGATAAATACCAAGGATCAGATTGTCTGTTTCTTCTTGTATGGGTTTTGGCAGATTGTGTCTTTCAAGGAGTTGGTGCATGTTATCTAGGTTATTGAATTTAAGGGCAAAGTTTATGGTATTCCTTCTTTATCCTTTTGACTTCCATGGGACCTGTAGTGATGTCCTCTCTTTCATATCTTTTTTTCTTAGTTAACCTGGCTAGAGGTTTATTGATTTTATTGATCTTTTTAATGAACCAAGTTTTGGTTTCATTGACTTTCTCTAATTGATTTCCTGCTTTAAATTGCATTTATTTATGCTTTAATGCTTATTTTTTCTCCTCGTCTGCTTATTTTGGATTTAATTTGCTGTTCTCTTTCTAGTTTCTTAATATAGAAACTTAAATTATTGATTTTAGATCTTTCTTCTTTTCTAATATATGCATTCAATGCTATAAAGTTCCTTCTAAGCACTGTTTACTGTGTCTCACAGATTTTGTTAAGCTGTATTTAATTTTCCTTTAGGTCAAAATATTTTAAATTCTTTCTTGAAATTTCTTCTTTGACCCTTGTGTTATTCAGAAGTATGTTGTTTAATTTCCAAGCAGTTTGGGAGTTTCCAGCTATCTTTTTGTTATAGATTTCTAGTTTAATTCTACTGTGGTCTGAGAGCAGGCAGTGTATCATTTTTATTATTTTGAATGTGTTAAGTTGTGTTATATCTCTTAAAAGTTTTTGCATATTTGTTCATAAGGTAGGCTGATCTGTAATTTTCCTCTTTTATATCCTTTTTAGGATTTGGTAGTAAGGTTATGTGTGCACTAGAACCATAATGCCAAAGAAGAGTTACCTCCTTTTCTAATCTGTGGATGATCAGCATTTTGTTTTTTGTTCTTTGTTTTTTTCTCTGTAAATGATCGGAAAAATTAATTGATGGAAATATCTGGTCTTGTGTTTACTTTGTGACAAAGATTTCTAATAAGATATTCAATATCATTAGTAAATACTCAGATTTTCTATATCGTCTTTGTCAGCGTTGTTTAGCTGTGTTTTTGTAGGTATTTGTCTTTTAAATTTTGTGAAATTTATTCATTTTAAGTTCTTCATAATAGCTCCTTTTTTTGATATCTTTAGGATTTGTATTGATGGCCTTATGTTTATTCCCGATAATAGTAGTTTATCCTTCCTTTCTCCCTCTCTCTCTCTTCCTTACTCCTGCTAAACCTAGGTTTTCTAGAAGCTCATCATGTTTTATTACATTTTTAAATGATCAGATTTTAATATTTTAGATATTCTTTATTGTACATTTTTTTTCTTTTCATTGATATACTCTCTTATTTTTACTGTTCCCTAAATTGTGCTTGTGCTTGCCTTTTTTTCTTTCGGAGCGTGTTTCATGCTCTAATTATTTTCTATTCTTTTTTATTTCTGTGTTAATTTAGATATTTTTACTGACTTCTTCATTGCACTTTTGGTTGTTTCTACTGCATCAAACATGTCAGTAACCCATCTATTAAATTCTTAATTTCAAATATTGTTATTTTCAGTTTTATAATGATTATTTTACCTTTTCTGTGCATTCGAATCTTTGACTATATTCTCATTTTTATCTATTTTGTCTATTCTTCCCTCCATTATCTTAAACATATAAATCATAGTTATTTAAAAGTCTTTTCCTGAATAACTCTAATTCCTAGATCAACTCAGGATCTACTTCTATGGCATGATTTTATCTTGAACATCGTCTTAAATATTGGTCACATTTTATTGGCTCTTAATATGTCTAAGATTTTTATTATTATATTTTGAACATTTTGTATAAGTTAGCTATAGAATATGATGTTAGCCTTCCTCAGCGAGCATTATTATTTCCTGTATTAGAGACAGGTAACTGATCATCCCAGTGTTGCCTGGGATGAAGCTGGGCCTGAGTTGAATTACCATTTAGTCAGATAGTATCTACCTCTGGTTTATTCTTCTTACTAGGATGTGGCCCTCTATGAATTTCAGTTGAAACCTTATTACGTCTTCCTTTCCTAGGCAAATTTTTTGCCTTTCCAAGGCAGTTCATTTCAGCTCTTTTTGGTGTTTTCAGCAAAGCACTTTAGCTGTGTTTCCCATGCAGATTCAAAATTCAGTACAAACTTGGAGACGGAACGTTTGTGTTTTGAGAGTGCTGCATTCTCTCATTCTGTTACTTCAATCCCCAGTGAGTTCTAAAATCTCTACTGCAACAAGCACAAAGAGTGACTTGTGTAAAACTAAGATCTGGGAGTGTCATGTTTTTGTTTTTCTTTCTTGACAAATATGCATGCAGTATCTATCTTTATCACTACACTTTTACTTAATAAACAAACACAGATTTGTATTGACTGTAGTAACAGTGGCACCAGATATTATAAGTGCATAATGAATATTTGCTGAGCAAATGAATCAATTAATTAAACTTTGTATATGAATGTGTATTTTCCACGTGATACCATAAATATGTTGGCTCAAACTTCCTAATGATGACAGTATTTTCAAAAAGGGAATATTTTGGGGACGTGATGTTGATTCCATTTTAAATTGTAAAAGTATCTGTTTATTTTAGTTTCATAACTCTGCTACAAAAATCATAGATTGAAACCACCTAATTGAAGCAAAGCAACTTTAAGCATTACAGTTGTTTTAAATGGAATTGCATTTATCTTCAATGGAATTAAAGGGAAGCATGGACAAGACGAAGTCTATTAAGAGGGCTCTGCCACAGGACCTTATATAATACTAGTGCCTAATAATTTTCAGCTTTATCATTGGGCAACATCACCACGCTATTAACATGCTGAATCAGTTCGACCACATTAATAATGGAAAATGGCCTTTTCTTTCTGGAAATAGATAACCACTCATAAGACAAACAAAAATGTCTTCTTAATGCTGCCCAGTTACACCTCTTTAATGGTTACACATTTGCTGAAAGGATTAGGATGATTTTTTACTTGTGATATTTTCTCTTGTTAGTGATTATGGAATTGGAGCATGTGAGTATCTGACATTGCAATTAGGTGGATAGGTGAATAGTTTCTCTCTCCTTTGAGAAGCTAAACCCATCCCCAGGAGAAACAATTATTCTTCTTTTGCTAAGAAAAGGACCACTACATCCATCGAGACAGCGTAAAAAATGTTCTTGAATCAAACTTCATATTGTTTAATTATTTCAAACTATATTTCTTAAAGACTATAAAGTCTTTCCTTAGATGAACCTTGGTTGTTACAAGAAATGAAGTGAATGAGAAGCTCAGTGAGTGTCCCCTTGTGCCCTTCACCCTTCATTTAACAAGAGAATCTTCACTTGAATCTGTTTCAAATGGAAGTTTCACATGTTTATGCTAAACTATTATGTTGTTTAGTGTCTTCTAGTGGCATTTGTTTTCATTTTTTTTACTCCTAGTGCTATATGTTTAATGTTAGGTTGACTATCAAACCTTGGATTTATCATAAATAAATGACCTATATTGGCTGTTTATTTATCCTCATGTTTCTGGTTTATTGCCTATGAATTCTAAGAACTTGGTATGTTTGATTTGAAATAGCTGTAATTTGTTAGATAAATGATATTTCCTCATGAGTGTGAAGAGTTCTGTTGTTGAACTTGAAGCAGATTTACTCTGACTCTTTCCAGAGATTAGAATTACATTTAGCCAGAAGGAGTCTGATTTATAGCTCTATATAACAAATGCTACATTTCTAAAAATATGGTACTACATAAAAAAGAAATGGGATACTTTGATAGTGGGTTCTGTGTCACTATATTCTACAGGGATGTATGGGAACTTTATTGAATTCATGGTTAGAGTAGAGAATTTCAAAGATTTCTTCTAAGACTGTATGAGTTATCTTCATATAAATTAGATTATTTATTTGTATAATTAAGTTAATATGTATAACTTGATTTTATAAATTGTAGATAGACTGAAAAGGCCCATCTGGTTTGTGATAAAAAGGAAAGTCTAAACCCTTAGACTGGTTGCTAAGATTGTTAATTTTATTACATATGCCTTAAATTTTTTGTACACATTCTATTGCTTAAATGGGAGTAGGTTTTTTTTTTAAAGTTAACATTTTTCAATGTACATTAGTATTTGCTCACCTTAAAAGAATAAAATCCTGTTTGTATGAAAATTAAATATTATCTTAAAAATTTGTATTTTTCTTCAACTGTCCAATTTAAATAAAGATATCTTTAAATATTTGGTTCAATCACCAAAATATGTCTTAAGAAACAGTAAAATAAGTCCAGAGTGAGGAAAATTATTTTGTTCCTGTTGTGTTACTTCCTTGGTATTATGGCGATGTGTAGACTTAATCATCTTGTTTAAGTTGGCCCAGCTCACAATAGTCAAGCGTTCTGAGAGTCAGTGTGCTGCCAAATCCATGTGCTTTAAATGACTGTGTTTAAGTAGTAAACGTGTCTTTCTAAGAACTACGGCTTGACAGAAACCATAGAGATAAGATCATGTACCTCCAAGAGGCTGCTTAAGCAAAAATCAAGGGAGTCAATGACATGGACACTGTTCATTAATATTCTGTAAAATGATGAGAAAGTAGAGATCTCATAATGCTGTAGTTTTACATGTCTTTGTGATCAGGGTATCCTACAGAAGATAAGAGTACTGAAATACACTGTTTGGGATTAAAAGCACTCCTTTTAGTCACCAACAGAATTGTATCTTAGTTCAATTTAAAGCTTTTAATAGACCAAAGGATAGTAAAGATGCCAAAACATTCAAAAAGATAAATTTTGAGGTACCAGAAAGGTGTGTAATTTTCAGATTTTATCAGACTCAGCAGACAGCCAGTCTAAGAAATATGTGATCTCCAATTATTTAAGTGCTTCACAGACGCAAAATAGTAAACTGATTAGAGAAGTTATATTTTGAAATGATAGCAATAGAATTTATTCTGTCAGTGAATGTTACAGAATATCTCTTCTAAATGAACACGTTCTGCTTTATATTTCACATAGAAATAATATAAATTTTACTTTAAAATATATTATAATTTTTTAGGCTAGACATTTTAATTGTGAAATGGTTAAAATATTGTAATGCTCTTAGCAATTATTGAGTTGTTTTAATATATTTGAGTGCTTCTACAGACATTTTCATATTAATTTTTGTGTAGTCCATTTATTAATGTTTTAATGATTTAAAAAGCATATTTTAATTAATTTGTTTATGTATATACTTATCACATATTCGATCAATTTATTTCATAATCCAGTATATATCAAGCATGAACTTAGACAACAAGATAAATGTGGTTGAAGTTTTGGCCAAAGAAAAAAAATACATTAGCATATAAACCAGGAAAATAATGAAATAATTTTAACTTTTTTTTCAGTTAGATAAAATGATTTATCTTAATTTCATATTAAATATCATTGAAGGATATGTATTTGAACTGAGTTACTTCATCCAAATTTTCAAGCTAGTGTGAAGTCAGAAATCTAGGGCAGTAATTAGGCCTTTCTCTACCTTTATTTCAGACTTGATTTATTTATAGCATGGATATTTCAGATGTGAGAAGAACAGAAATTGATGATATAATTATGAAAAATGAAACTTCTGAAAAAAGTGATTTATTTTGTTATGAATTAATAATTCCAGATATTTTAAAACATTTTTCTACTATTTTTATTTCCATCATTGGTCTCATTTGTATCAAAAAACATTGCAATAATCTGTTTAAAATCCATCATTTTCTCTAGATAGACAGGTATGTTGATAAGTAGATGCTCACTCTGGTCAACAAAATGGAAAGTAATGCAAAGTCCAGTGGCAAACGCTGTGGAATATTAAGCAGGAGGAAAAAAAAGTGTTAGGATCAGTAATTCTATGTACCACACACCTATCACACCCTATTAGTGATAATTTTACATATCAGGAATAAACATTTCCAGGGTAAAGTGAACATGGATTTATTGCTCTGAATAAAAACATGAGTCTTTATTGCACAAAAATAGATTGGTTGAAATTTCCATCAGAATTTTAATTGAGCATAAGCCTTTCCAGCTAACATCACTGAATATTGGAAAAGTCCCAGGTATACTAGATAATGAGTATGGCCAAACAGTTTTTTAATGCCTTTATAGTCAAGGTAGTGAACCTAACAATGATTAAAACACGAATTATATAGCTCTCCTTTATTCTGAGGAAATATGCTACTTAATTTTGCTACAGGAAAGTAGATTTTAATAGGTACCCTTCAAGAAAGAAAATAAGTACCAATTTATCTTCAAGCAAGCATTAAAAACATGCAACCCTTTGCATTAATTGTAACAGTTAATCAGTACAATGTCACAGTAGATTATATTATTGTGGTTGTTATTATTGTTGTTGTTGTTATTCCATTTTTCCAAGGGAAAAAGAAACACAGCTGAAATAAATTACTTGCCTAATGTTCTATTAATATATTGATATAGAAGTCTAAATAGCAAAATACACTTAAAGCTATGTACACACTTCTACATTTAAAATAGATAACCAACAAGGACCTACTGTAAAAAAAAAAGTGCTATGGGTAAAACTGCCAAATTTAAATGCTTTAATCAGCTAAACCACCTTTGAAAGCATGAAGTGGAAATAAAGACATTGAAGACATAAAAAAGAGAAAGCTATAGTAAGCTTAAAGCTATGTAGTAAAAAAAATATATGCCATAATTAAAATTTTGATTAGAATGTGGAGAAATAAGCACTACCATGTTGGCCACCTATGATTATTTATAAAACTGAACATGCACACATTCTTTCATGCAACAATTTATCCAGTAGGAATTTTTTTCACATGTTTATAGTTGCATCTAAAGATGTTTGTTAATTAAAATTCTTTAGAGTATTATTTGTAATAACACACAAAATGTAAATAACATGAATATCCTTTAATAGAAGACTAAATTATTAATGGCCAATCTGTACTCTAAATGACTCTACTATTGTAGTAGGAGTTATTTAAATTAAAAAAGAGGAAACTGAAAATGTGGATAGTGCATTCCCACCTGTATAAAAATGAAACATATAATTGTAGGTGAATATTATGTACTAATATATATGATCTTTTTGATAGTTATTATGTTTTGAGAATAGAATTTTGGATCTAGGTTGCAAAGATGGCTCACATGTTTATATATATTTTTAACATTTTAGTTTTTAATATGTGCAAGAGTTATTTCATGATAAAAAAGAAAATTGTCATAATTTTAATAAAAGTGATTTTAGTGTTACTATATGCAAAACACTGTACTAGCACTTTAAATTCACATGTAATTTAATCCTCAAACAATCCTGAGGAAGGTACCATTATTACCTTTGTTGTACAGATGAGATGAAATAGAAGAGAAGTTAAACTAACCACCATTTGTATAGCTGGAAATGCTGGGTTGAGGAGTCCAGGTATATCTCATTCCCAGTTTGTGCTCTTAAGTACTTCACTCAATTTTAGAAATCAAAATAATATAGAAGAATGGAGTTCATGTGACAAGCTCCTGACCTACTTTTCATTTGACCTTACTTGCGTTACACTTATACATGGAAGGAACACATGATTTTGTATAAATAAGAGACAAATTAGCATTTGGGGAATTTAAGTAATTCTTTTGTCTTTAGCATTTGGGGAAATTAAGTAATTCTTTTGTCTGTGATTGTAATCTGAGTATTTAGTTCTTTTAAGAAAGACAGAGGAGAACCGATTATGACTTGCAAACCTAAGACTCTCTCATTTCTGACATGACCGCCTTTGAAATGTCTTTATTTGTGTCCTTATGGCTTTCCAATCCTAGCGCAAAGAGCTCAGTAGATGTTGGCCTTAAAACAAGTAATCATTTTAAATGTAAATTATTTTTATTTCCTCTATAAAAGACAAACATTTTGACACATTCATCTGTTCTTAAAAGCTCATCTTAGTGGTGGAAGCATCTGTGAAAAAACCAAACAGCTGAGAATCTAAATATGGAATCAGATTCAGTCTTTACAACATAAAGGTTGATAATGTGCTGCTGCTCAACACGTGAAACTCTAAATGATAGTGCTATATGTTATATAAATTGCAATTTTAGAAATTGAACTTAGTGCTGAATTATCTCTGAAGGAAATGCTTATTATTCGTAGTCACATATATTGCACTATATTCTTCTCATGGGAATATGTCCATGTGTGACTTACACCTCCAAAGAAAAGTCAATAAATGACATACTTTTTGTTTGTTTCTTTCTTATCAATAGGTGTAATATCTCAGGGCACAAAAATACTGCTATTTAAAGGATAAGGAAAGAACAAAGTTTAAAGAAATTTCAGCTAAAGCAATGCAATTGATTGATTTAATGTGAACCCAAATTAAACATTGTATTTTAAAGAAGTAAAATATAATAAAACAATTATCCTAAAGAAGAAAATTTTTGGTTTGTTTTCTGGGAAAAGGGTTATGTCCATTCCTAATTTCCTTCATAGTCAACATAATCCCATATGAATTAAATTGGGATAAATAATCCCATATGAATTTCACAGAATATGATTATGTGAAGAAATTTAATTTCAACAAATGAAATTATATTTATTATGTTATATCTGCTAAGATAGAGAAATGTATTCATATATTTTTAGCAGTAGGAATTGAAATAACTTAAAATGGTTTTAATCAACTAAAAAAGTCATTAATCAAACACACTGTTTTTCCAGTCATTCAGGTTTTTTGGCATTTCTTGACAGAATAGAATTGATAATGAACATCTGGTATTTTATGGTTAATGAGTGTGAAAGGATATTGAATTTCTTTTTCCGTAGGGCTCCTGTGTCCTTTTCCTACTCCCATTAGAGAAATAAATACATAAAGTTGTAGCCATTTGTGATGTATACATTAATGTGAAATAGTCGCAGTGCAACCTCTTAGTGTTTCCTTTACTGGTGTATTTTTCAGAGTTGGAATAATTCTTATGGATTTAATCCACATGCTTACCCAAGAAGGTGTTAAAATCCAGGAACATAAAACAGTAGAGCACTAATATATTTTCCCATCTTCAGTGTAGAGATTCTGCAAGAGGAAAGAATCCTATAATGAAACTATAAAGAAATTTGGGATTGTAATTCAAAGATGTTTGGTTATGCCTTTTCATGGAAGAAGAATACTGCACATTTATCTCTTGGGTAATAAGGTAATGGGCAGCAAAAAGGATGAAGAAAAGAATATAGAAGAAATAAAATTAAATATTTTTGAACATTATATGCTTTAAATGCCTGAAGACACTTTATCCTCATAACATTTGAGTTATATTTTCACATTTAAAAATGAGGAAATTGAGGTAACAAGAAGTTAAAGATCTTGCCTGTGAACACATACATAGGAAGAGGAGGAGGATTTGACCCAACACTGTTTAACTTAAAACGATTTTTTTTGTTTGTTTCTCTTGATAGATCCTATTCAAAATAGCATGGATTCCAGGAAAAGAGATTAACAGTAGAAAACAAAGGTTTAGAAACAGTGCTAAGTGTATGTGGCTATTTAAAGTATAATAAAGATGCTTTAAATTGGACAATAATTCTGTAAATGCTTTGGTAAATTTAGTCAGCCAGATGTTCCCTTCAAGTGTGGTTGATCAGTTAATCAAAATCTTCAGATTTTGATCAATTAATCAAAATCTTCAGATTAGAATGTAGTCATTTAGAGGTGATAAAAGCAGTTCTGTAATTCACTGCTTAAAAACAAATACACACAAACAAGAATAGATTGTCAATTCTAACAGATCATTAAAAAATTATTATTAACTTTTTTTTGTAGTTAATAGATGATATTATGAAATGTTATTGAGCAAAAGAGCAATTACAGCATTGAATAAAAGCACACTTAAGTAAAAATATATATACATGCTTGAACGTAAGTATATAAAACTGGTATGTTGAACAAGCATGATTGTTCTTATCTTCTGATAGGTACTCTAGCTGTGATAATCTTTCTCTGACCCTGAATAAAAACTGGCCACGGTTTGTAATATTTTGCTTACTTTTATTGGAGAAACTGCAAGAGAAGGGACAGGGCTTTTTGTAAACTGCTGATGGCTTTCTGCTTTTGGGGGCTTGCAATGTTTAAAGTTGATTTCTCTCACTGCTGCTTTTTGGGCTTATTAGGCGCTTTCCTGCTCCACCCCTTTAGTTCCAAGTCAGCCCTGTTTTTCTGCTTGTACACTTCTCCAATATTCTGGTTGTCAGAGTCTTCTGGTTCCAGTTTAGCTGAGCAGTGGTTTCTTCACTCAATTTTTTCACTAACAGGTTTTAGAAATGTAGAACCTTCAACTTTCTTAGGCTTGAGAAAGGCATTTGTTTTCTTTTTCTCTTTTATTATCTTTATTATTATCATTATTATTTATAAATTTATCATATGAAAAACTTTTATACACATTTTGGGGTATAATGTCTATAGTATTGGAACATCAGAGGGAAATGAGATAATCTCGTTTTTGCAAGCTTACATATATGTGTATACATATATGTGTACATATGTGTTACATATATGTGTACATATGTGTTACATATATGTGTGTGTGCATATTATGTGTGTATTTAAAGTGAAAGGGAAAAGGGATAAAAAGGAAGGAAGGCATGACTGTTTAGTTATTTTCTGATGATATTCTTAAATATTATAATACATTTTAAGTTTAAAAACATCTTTTTCCCACGTTAAATTTCAAATAATAATGATTTTTTAAAAGAAAAAAATGAAATTATGCTAAGTGGATCTCGTAGACATGAAATAGGGGCATATATCATTCATATATTGTCTTATTCTCCTTTCTTAGATGTGTTTATTGAAGACATTTACCATATGAATTAAGTATACTCATCAACCATTTCTCTGGAACATTTTAATCAAATATGGAACATACCCTTCAGCAATATAACAAGGCTATTTTCAGCACTAAAGTGTTTTTCTTTCCTCCCCCTTTCTATATAAATTTAATTATTTAAATGAAAGTAATTCAGTTTCTAAAAGTTTGTCTTATTGTCATAAACCCCATGCTCATTGGGCTAGAATGCATGATTGATTATCCATGAAGATAATGTCTAGTGGAATAAGGAAAAGATATTAATCATGTCTGTGAACAAAAACAACTTGTTACTTTAGAAAGCAAAAAGAAAGGGTGTAATGCTAATTATATGTAGGATGTTTATGTAATTTTGAGATGTAACTTAAATAAATTATCTTTGCTAATAAGTCCATTTAAAACCACTACTTGGTTGAAGCCATTTGTGATTATAATTAGTACATTTTATAGTTCTTAAAAGATTCATGATAAGATTCTATTTTCTCTTGACTTCACATAAAATCAAATATGACCTCTATTTTCTTCCCCTTTGTATATAAAAATAGTTATAGATTCAAAAGAATTTGAAAAGAATAGCACAGAGTAGTCTTGAGTATGCCTCAACCAGTTTCCCCAATGGTGATAGCTTGCTTAACTTTAATTACAAAATCAAATCCAGCAGATTGCCAGTAGTACACAGGTCTTATTCAGATTTCATCTATTTTACAAGCACTCGTATGTTTGTTTATGTGTGTGTGTGTATAGTTCTACTCATATATGAATTTATATAACTATCGCCAAAATCAAGATATAGAAGTGTTCTATCACTGAAACATCCATTATGCTATCCTTTATAAGCATGCAGTGCTTCCCCCCTTCCAAATCCACTAAAGTTATACATCCTAGACTTTAATAAGTTATTACATGTAATAAAAACCTAGAGCAAGTGCTTAAAAAAGCTATAGAAAGAGATACACTAAAAAACACTATGAATAAATAAAAGTGGAATTCTAAAAATAAGTAACCCATAGAAAGGCAGGAAAAAGGAAACAAAAATGAAAAAAAAAACAACAACCTGAAAATAAAAAAGAAAATGGCAGACTTAAGCCATCACATAAATAATTACATCAAATGTAAATAATCTAAATACATCACCTAAAAGAAAGTGATTGCTGAAATGGATAAAAGACAAAAAAGAAACCCAAAAACCCACAAGAAACTATTAACCAATTACATGGGTAGTGAGGAATGGGAGAGGTACTATCAAAGGCAGAAGAAAGTTTTCTGGGATGATAGGTATATTTACTGTTTTGATTGTGATGATGGTTTCATGGATGTATACACATGTTAAAACTTATCAAACTATATACTTTATACATGTGCACTTTATTGTATTTCAGTTATATCTCAATAAAACTGTTAAATTATGGAATATTGCCACATCTTTCTGACCTTGACCTATGTCTCTTTAACATATTTATCAGTGTATTTTTAATGAAGACATAGCAATATTGTTTGGGAAAACAGATAATATAAAAATGGAGGCATAGCTTACATACGAAATTTTCAAAATTGAAAACAAAACACATGGCACTGTATCTCTATTTTCAATCCTAATATATTCCTCTGTAGTTTCTTTTATTCTAATCCCAGTGATAATCATTATACCTTCCTTTCATACCATACGTCATCTACAGTTTCCCCCTCTCCTCGGTCTTGGCAGATGATTTTCCCTTTTTTTATTTGAAAAAATATAAAACACCAAAAATGAACTTATCTTCCTCCTACCAGCAATCAGTCAGTCAATAAATAAAATTTTACTATGCTTGCACCCATCTATTTCTTTTGTCCTATTTTGTTACAATGGAGGAAGCCAAGCACCATTCAGTACCTCCGTGTGTGCTGTAGATTCTGTCCACTCTTTCACCATCTCAAGGATTTCAACACATCAAATGATCTCCTTGCTTTTAGTCTTTGGAAATCTTTACTGTTAAATATATCATTGTTGTTAGCATGACAATATGCCCTAGACAACCCCATTAAAAAATACTAAAGTAAGTCCTCCACCTCATACACAGATATTACTACATCTGTTTTTTCTCCTTCAGAGCCACAAAAGAGTTACTACATTTTTTTGTCTCCTTTTACTCAACACCCATTTAATCTTCATCTAACCAATGTTGCTTTTACTTCCCACTCTGCATCTTATTTACTGGTATCAAGCTACTGTCTTTACTGTTGATAAATTCAATAGACATATTTCTGTCTTTTCTTTTCAGATCTTTCACCTATTTTCACCATTCCTTCTGAAACACAGTAAAGTTTTTTATGTTATCTCTTAGTTTTGCTCTCACTTCATGGTTGCTTTATTTTGTTTTCTTTTCTGGATCATCTTCCTCTGTCTATGTTCATAATTTTGGAATTCCTTAAGGCTTATTTCTTTTTCCTCTTCTCCTCTTTCCATATACTCATTCCCTAGGACATGTCATTGGTTCATTGAAATTTATCTTCCATTTAATTGCTGATTACTTCCTAACATAAATTCCTTGCCTAGATCATTCATTAGATAGCACCACTGTCTAATATCTATAGCTCTCTGTGTGACATCACTACTTGAATATATTAGTCACAGTAAAATCTAAAATGAAACTCTTGAGTTCCTCCACTTTTTAGGGATGTGTTTTCTACCCTTAATTTTAGCCCGTAATAAGTGACATCACACTATTTGGTATAATCGCTGATTCCTTTCCTCCCTACCATCCCCCACATATAATCAACTTGTGAATTCAAGTCCTGTTGAATTAATCTCAAAAATATATTTCAAATACCTATATTCCCTTTCATTCCCATTGTCATCATCATACTGTATTTATTCAATATATAGCTCTTACTGCATACCCCAAAATTTAGTGGCTTAAAACAGTAATAATTTATTAAATCTTACAATAGCGTGGATCAGGAATTCAGGTAGCACTCACTCAGCTGGCCAATCCTTCTGCTCTACATTGAATGGAATGTGGTTGCTCGGTGGCATATGGTTGGTGGCTGATCTCGTCTGCCTACCTCAAGATGGCTTTGTTCACAACCTTGGTGCCTTAGTGGGGAAAGGGCTGGCCTCAGCTGGCCCATTCTTCCTCTTCATGTAACTTCAGGACTTCTCCACTAGCAAGCTATTTTGCCGTGGCTCCTCAGGGCTCCAAGAGTGCTCAGAGATCAGAAGGAGAAGGTAATCTTTTAAAGCTAGAGTGTGGAAACTGGCAGATTCAATTCCAGCATAATTTATTTTTCAAGGAGGTCTGAGTCCCCCAAATTTAAGACAAGGAAACATAAATTCCACCTCTTGATATGAAAAGTGGCAGTGAATTTGTGGACATTTTTATTCTGCCACAATCTCACAGGTAGCTTACTGTCATGTTTTATATTTTAAATTAAATGTTACCTCCTCCTAAGCCTTCCCTAATCATCGTATTGAAATTGGGTGTCTCACCTTCTATATTTCTCTCAGAATATTGCTTGTTTATGAACATTTGTGATTTATTTTTGAAACGTATTTCTTTAAAAATGTTTTTCTTTTTCTCTGCTTCATCTAATATGAAGCAATTAATAAAAAGACAGAGTATTAAATCTATTTGTCCCTGTCTCTCTAGTGCCTAACATAGTACTGGTAATATATCAGGTATTCAATAGATATTTAATAAATAACTTATTTATTTATTATTTTATTGAAGTATCGTTGATTCACAATGTTGTGTTAGTTTCTGGTGTAGAGCAAAATGATTCAGTTATATGTATTTTCTTTTTTCATATTCTTTTTCATTATAGGTTATTACAAGATATTGAATATATTTCCCTGTGCTATACGATAGGACCCTGTTTATGTATTTTGTACATAGTAGTATGTATATGCTAATTCCAAACTCCTAATTTATCCCTCCCCATCACCTTTCATCTTTGGTAACCATAAGTTTTTTTTCTATGTCTGTGAGTTTATTTCTGTTTTGTAAATAAGTCCATATGTATCCTATTTTAGATTCCACGTATAAGTGATATCATATGATATTTGTCTTTCTCTGTCTGACTTCACTTAGTATGATAATCTCTAGGTCCATCCATGTTGCTGCAAATGGCATTATTTCATTCTTTTTAATACTGAGTAGTATTTCATTGTATGTGTATGTGTGTGTATGTATGTGTATATATATGCCATATATCCTTTATTCATTCATCTGGTGAAGGACATTTAGGTTGCTTCCATGTCTTGGCTATTGTAAATAGTACTGCTGTGAACATTGGGGTGCATGCATCTTTTTGAATTATAGTTTTCTCCAGAGATATGGCCAGGAGTGGGATTGTGGGATCATATGGCAACTCTATTTTTAGTTTTTTAGGGAAAATCCATATTGTTTTTTGTGGTGGCTGCACCAGTTTATATTCCCACCAGTATTGTAGGAAAGTTCCCTTTTCTCCACACCCTCTTCAGCATTTATTGTTTGTGGACTTTTTAATGATGGCCATTCTGACCAGTGCGAGGTGACACCTCATTGTAGCTTTGATTTGCATTTCTTTGATAGTTAGTGATGTTGAGCACCTTTTCATGTGCCTATTGGCACATATTCATTTATATGTCTTCTTTGGAGAAATATGTATTTAGGTCCTCTGCCAATATCTTGATTGGGTTGTTTGGTTTTTTTGTTATTGAGTTGTATGAGCTGTTTGTTTATTTTGGAAATTAAGGCCTTATCATTCTCATCATTTGCAAATATTTTCTCCCATTCCATAGGTTGTCATTTCATTTTTTATTTATGGTTTCCTTTGCTGTGCAAAAGCTTATAATTTTGATTAGGTCCCATTTGTTTGTTTTTGCTTTTATTTCTATTGCTTTGGGAGACTGACCTAAGAAAACATTGGTACAATTTATGTTGGAGAATATTTTGCCTATGTTCTCTTCTAGGAGACTTAACGCTGTTCTGTCTTTTATTTACGTCTTTAAGCCATTTTAAGTTTATTTTTGTGTATGGTGTGGGGATGTGTTCTAAATTCATCGATTTACATGGGGCTGTCCAGCTTTCCCAACACCACTGCTGAAGAGACTGTCTTTTCTCCATTGTATATTCTTGCCTCCTTTGTCCAAGATAAATTGACCAAAGGTGTGTTGGCTAATTTCTGGGCTCTTATTCTGTTCCATTGATCCATATGTCTGTTTTTGTGCCAATACCATACATTTTAATAACTGTAACTTTGTAGTATTATCTGAAGTGTGGGAGGGTTATATATACCTCCAGCTTCGTTCTTTTTCCTCAGTATTGCTTGGGCAATTCTGGGTCTTTTGTGATTCCATATAAATTTTAGGATTGTTTGTTCTAGTTCTGTGAAAAATGTCATGGGTAATTTGATAAGGATTGCATTAAAATCTGTAGATTGCTTTGGGTAGGGTAGTATGGCCATTTTAACAATATAAATTCTTCCAATCCAGGAGCATGGGGTATCTTTCCATTTCTTTGAATCATCTTCAGTTTCCTTTATCAATGTTTTATAATTGTCAGCCTGTGAGTCTTTCACCTCCTTGGTCAGGTTTATTCCTAAGTATTTTAATTTTTTTGACGTGATTTTAAAAGAGAATATTTTTTTTTTTTACGTTCCCTTTCTGATATTTCATTGTTAGGGTAAAGAAATACAACTGATTTCTGTATGTTAATCTTGTATCCTGCTACCTTGCTGAATTCATTTATTAGTTCTAGTAGATTTGTGTGGAATCTTTAGGGTTTTCTGTATATAGTATCATGTCATGTGCATATAATGACAATTTTACCTCTTCCCTTCCAATTTGGACACCTTCTATTTCTTTTTCTTGTCTGATTGCGAGGCTAGGACTTCCAATACTATGTTGAATAGAAGTGGTGAGAGTGAGGATCCTTGTCTTGTTCCAGATTTTAGTGGGAAGGCTTTCAGGTTTTCACCATTGAGTATTATGTTAGCTGTGGGTTTGTCATAAATAGCTTTTATTATTTTGAGATATGTTCTGTCTATACCCACTTTGGTAAGAGTTTTTTTTTTTTTTTTTATCATGAGTGGATGTTGAATTTTATTTAATGCTTTTTCTGCATCTATTTAGATGATCATGTGGTTTTTGTCCTTTCTTTTCTTGATGTGGTGTATCACATTGATTGATTTGTGTATCTTGAACCATCCTTGTGACCCTGGGATGAATCCAGCTTGATCGTGGTGTATGATCTGTTTTATGTGTTGTTGGATTTGGTTTGCTAATATTTTGTTGAGAGTATTTGAATCTACATTGGCATGTAATTTTCTTTTTGGGTGGTGTCTTTATCTGGTTTCTGTATCAGAGTGATGGTGGCTTCATTGAATGACTTTGGGAGTGTTCCCACCTGTTCGATCATTTGGAAAAGTTTGAGAAGGATTGGTATAAATTCTTCTTTGTATATTTGGTAGAATTCCCCAGTGAAGCCATCCAGTCCTGGACTTTTGTTTGCAGGTCGTTTTTGTTTTTTTATACATTCTGTTTGACATCTGGTGATAGGTCTGTTCAAGTTATGTTTCTTCCTGATTCAGTTTTGGTGGAATGTATGTTTCTAGAAACTTGTCCATTTCCTCTAGGATGTCCAATTTGTTGGCTTATAATTGTTCATAGTTACGGGTTTTTTTTTTTCTTTTTTGCATTTCTGCAGTATCTGTTGTTTTTCTCCTCTTTTATTTACTTTTTTTGTTTATTTGGGTCCTTACTCTTTTCTTCTCGGTGATCCTGGCCAGAGGTTTGTTGATTTTGCTTACCCTTTCAAAAAACCAGCTCTTGGTTTTATTGATTTTTTCTATTTTTTAAATCTCTATATTATTTATTTCACCTTTGATCTTTATTACTTCGTTCCTTCTGCTGACTTCAGGTTTGTTTGTTCTTCTTTTTCTAATTCTTTTAGGTAGTGGGTTAGGTTGTTTATTTGTGATTTTTCTTTCTTTTTTTTTTTTGAGGAAGGCCTGTATTGCTATGAAGTTCTCTCTTAGGACTGCTTTTGTTGCATCCCACAGATTTTGTATGGTTGTGTTTTTATTGTCATTTGTCTCAAGGTATTTTTTAATTTCCTCTTTGATTGTATTCTTGACTCATTGGTTTTTTAGTAGCATGTTGTTTAGTCTCTGTGCAGTCTTTTTTTTTTTTTTCTTGTTTCTCTTTTTGTGGTTGACTTCTAGTTTTATGCCAGTGTGGTCAGAAAAGATGCTTGAAATAATTTCTGTTCTCTTAAATTTCTTGAGGTTTGTTTTGTGTCCTAGCATGTGGTCTATCCTAGAGAATGTTCCATATGCACTTGAAAAGAATGTATATTCTTGTTTTTTTGGATGCAATGTCTTGAAAATATCAATTAAGTCTAATTGTTCTATTGTGTTATTAAAGATCTCTGTTGCCATATTTATTTTCTGTCTAGAAGATCTGTCCATTATTGTCAGAGAGGTGTTAAAGTCTCCTGCTATTATTGTATGCCCATCAGTTTCTCCCTCTATGTCTGTTAGTATTTGTTTTGTTTTACCTTGGGTGCATATATGTTAACAAGTGTAACATCCTCTTCTCATATTGATTTTTTTATTATTATATAGTGGTCTCCTTTTTCTTTATTTATGGCCTTTGTGTTTTTTTTACATTTATTTATTTATTTTTATTTATTTGGCTGTGTCAGGTCATAGTTGCGGCACGTGGGATCATCGCGGCATGTGGGATCTTTTTTTTTTTTTTTTTTTATTTATTTATTTATTTATTTATTTATTTAGGCTGTGGTGGGTCTTCGTTTCTGTGCGAGGGCTTTCTCCAGTTGCGGCGAGCAGGGGCCACTCTTCATTGCGGTGTGCGGGCCTCTCCCATTGCGGAGCACAGGCTCCAGACGTGCAGGCTCAGCAGTTGTGGCTCATGGGCCTAGCCACTCCGTGGCATGTGGGATCATCCCGGGCCGGGGCACGAACCCGTGTCCCCTGCATTGGCAGGCGGACTCTTAACCACTGCGCCACCAGGGAAGCCCGGCATGTGGGATCTTGCATTGTGGCTCACAAGCTCTTCGTTGCGGATTACGGGCTTCTCTAGTTGCAGCACACGGGCTTCTCTCTAGTTGTGGTGTGCGAGCTCCACAGCACTCGAGCTCAGTAGTTGTGGCATGCAGGCTCCAGAATGCATGGGCTCAGTAGTTGCAGCTCACGGGCTCCCTAGTTGTGGCACATGGTCTATAGAGTGAGTGGGCTCAGTAGTTACGGTGCATGGTCTTAGTTGCCCCGCGGAATGTAGGATCTTAGTTTCCTGACCAGGGATTGAACCTGCGTCCCCTGCATTGGAAGGTGGATTCTTAACCACCGGACAACCAGGGAAGTCCCTATGGCCATTGTTTTAAAGTCTATTTTGTTTGATATAAGTCTTGCTACCCCTACTTGTCATTTCCATTTGCATGAAATATCTTTTTCCATCCCCTAACTTTTGATCTATGTGGGTCCTTTACCCTAAAGTGGGTCTTTTGTAGGGAATATATTATTTTTTAAGTATGTTAATCTATTACTCTATCTACTTGCTTTAGACTGATAGTCATATAGGCTGAAACACATTCTAAAAAAAAAAAAAAAAACCTATATTTTCTTACACCCCTCCCCCACATTTTATGATTTTGATATCCTCTTTTATATCTTCATATTTATCCTTTTGCTGTTGATTGTAGATCTATCTCCTATAGATTCTTGCTTCTTTTCTATTTAGAGAAGACCTTTCAATATTTCTTTTAGGATTGGTTTAGTATTGCTCCATTCTTTTAGTTTTTTCTTGTCTGAGCAATTCTTTCTCTCTCCTCCTTTTCTAAGTGATAATCTTGCTTTGTAGAGTATCCTAGGTTTCAGGTTTTTCACTTTCAGGACTTTGAATATACCTTGCTACTCCTTTCTGGCCTTCAACATTTCTGTAGAGAGCTGATAGCCTTATGGGGGTTCCTTTGTAACTAACTCTTTGATTTTTTTCTTGGTGCCTTTAGAATCCTCTCTTTATCTTTAACTTTTACCATTTTAATTATAATATGTCTTGGTGAAGGTCTGTTTGGGTTCATCTTGTTTGGGACCCTATCTGTTAACTGTACCTGGATATCTATTTACTTCTTTAGGTTTGGGAAGTTTTCAGCCATAATTTCTTCAAATACATTTTCAATCCTCTTTTCTCTTTCTTCTTCTTCTGGGATCTCTATTATGCTTAGGTTGCCTCGATTTATATGATCCCATAGGTCTCTCATACTCCTTTCTTTCTTTTTTTAATTTGTGTTTTCATTTGTCTGCTGTTTTAGTTGGGTGATTTCCATTATTCTATCTTCCACATCACTTATTCCTTCTTCTGCATTCTTTAACTTGTTATTTATTGCTTTTAGCTTGACTTTCATCTCAGCAAACTAGTTTTCTAATTTTAAGTGGCTCCTCTTTATATTTTCTTGTTCCTTGTTACAGTGATCTACATTTCTATTGATAGCCTTTCGTACTTCCTTCAGTATTTTTATTACCTCCTTTTTGATCTCGGATTCTGGTAGACAGGAGAGGTCTGTTTCATTGTTCTTTCAGGGGAGTTTTCTTGTTCTTTAATTGGAGGTGGTTCCTCTGCTTCTTCATTTTACTTAAATTTCTCTGACTCTATGAATTTAGGAAAACCAGTTATCTACTGTGATCTTGAAGGGCTCTTTTTATGTGGGAACATCCCTGTGTAGCCTGCATGGATCTAATATTTTTGGTGTGAGGGTTATTCTTAGTATAGTAAATAACTTTTTTAGTAATACATGAAATTTATATTTTTTATTAAAATGTTTTTCATAAAAGCAGATTAGTACATCTTTGAGAACAACTCCTGTGAAAAACTTTAGAATACAGTTTGTCATAAGTTCAGTGTAAGTCACTATGACTATTAAGGCGTTAGGGAGGGAGTGTCACAAAACAAGTGAACAACAAGATACATTAAAATAAACAGTTAAGTAGAAAAGTGATGTTCCAAACATGCTGATCAGTTCACATTTGTATGTCCAGCTCTGAGAGTCATGTTTTTAGAGAGATAGAGAATAATGTGAGGATATGGAGTCAAGTGAAAATGTGACACATGAAACACTTGAGGGAACGTGGAATGTTTAGCTTGTGAAAGCCTGAGGGACAAATATAATTGATATCTTCAAATGTTGAACAGCTGTCACATGTAAGATATTTTTCTCTCCATTTTCCTCAGAAGTCTGATTAATAACATGTCATTTTATACTTAAAATGATACTTAAGCAACCCAGAATGATAACTCTAATTGGAATAAAAAAAGATTGAAAAAGTTTCTGCAGTATTTCTTTAGGCTTCTATTGTTCCTTCTTCCTCTCACACCTGGGACTAGATTTAACGCTTTCTTGTCTCCTTTGGTGTAATAATTACATTCACTTTTGGTCATAAAAAGTCAGTCGGTTAAATACTTTTTCTTTGTCATATTATTCATTTACTTATTAAGGTATTAACTATGTTTTCAGCATCTGTAGTGTGTAAAATCTAAGAACAGCTGTGAGGAAATCAGAGGAGACCCTGTTGAAATAGTTTCTTCTTGTCAGAGAATGTGCCAGGGTGCTAGGTCAATATGAATGAAAATAAAATTCAGCAAATTAATTAAAAATCAGTATAAATGGTTAGGGTGGCAAAACTACTCTGCATGATAGTATAATGGTGGGTACTTGTCATTATACACTTGTCCGAACCCATACAGTGTATAACACCAAAAGTGAACCCCACTGTAAACTATGGAGTTTGGGTGGCTGTGATGTGTCAATGTAGGTTCATCAATTTTAACAAATGTACCATTGTGGTGGGGATGTGGATAATGGAGGAAACTGTGCATGTGTGGGAAAAGGGGGTTTATGGGAAATCTCTACATACCTTTCAGTTTTGCTGTGAACTTAAAACTGCTCTAAAAAAATGCCTTTAAAAATCAGTATAATAAGTTATAAGTTCTCTAAATGGCTCATTTCCCAATATACTGAATTTACACACTGACCCAAAATTTATCTCTATAAACTATTTTTAAAATTTGTTACAGTACATATTGATGTTCAAGAGTTCTGACAGATTTTGAACATTTTCACAAAATTTTGCCTGGCAATTTATTATTATTTTAAGCATTTGTTATTTACAATAGTATCTATACATTTTTAAGAATTCTTAAATTGATTTCTTTAAATTATTTTTCTGGTTCATGGTCTTTTTGGTATTTCTTAAATGTTTCCACAAATTATCAGAAAGAAAATTAATATCTGTATCCAAACAATGTATTGTGTGGCTAGGCAACTTGAATCCAAACTCATGTATGTATGTATGTATATATTTATATTGAAGTATAATTGATTTACAATGTTGGGTTAATTACTGCTGTACAGCAAAGTGATTCAGTTATACATACATACGTTCTTTTTATATTTTTTCCATTATGGTTTATCATAGGATATTCAACATCGTTCTCTGTGCCATATAGTAGGACCTTTACTTATCCATTTTATATATAAAAGCTTACATCTGCTAACCCCAACCTCCCACTCCATTCTTCCCCCAACCCCCTCCTCCTTGGCAACCACCAGTCTGTTCTCTATGTAAATGATTCTTTTTCTGTTTTTTATAGATAGGTTCATTTGTGTCCTATTTTAGATTCCACATATATGTGATATCATATGGTATTTGTCTTTTTCTTTCTGACTTACTTCACTTAGTATGATAATCTCTACTTGCATCCATGTTGCTGTAAATGGCATTATTTCATTCTTTTTTATGGCTAAGTAATACAAACTCATTTATTAATTTACCTATTTTTTTCTAAAGGCAAAATTTAGCACAAATAATAAAGTAATAAAATCCTCCCCTTTTCTCTGCAGAATTAATTTAATTCTTTCCAGAGCTTATTCCTAATTTAGCATGGGGAAATGTCTTTTTAACTTTGAAATTACCTCTTGTAAAGTCTTAGTGTTTGTGAGTGTCAGAAGTTAGAGGTAAGAAAGTGAGTTTAATCTTTTAGTCACTAGCATATTTATAAGTTGTGACAATACTTGGGGGTAATTAAATTTAAAAAAATGAATCCTGGCTCAAAATTAACCTCTAACAGTGTTAGATTTTGTTCAGAAAATAAATCCAAACCATTAAACATTTTTCTGAAGTTTAAGTGTATACTTTTGAAAGAATCTGAGTACTTCATGGTTAAATGAGAGTAAATTTGTTGGCTAGCACTGTACTCTGAAATGTAGTGTCACTGCTGTCTTCATGTAAGAATGTTTAAGACATCTAGCTCCTCATGTTGCAGCCTCTCCTACCAGAAATTGGAGAGCACATTTGCACAGATGCAGTTTATATAGCACTAGTTTGGTGTTCTTTGAGAAATTTTTAAGAGAATACAATTTGTTCACAATGATAGAACTAATGAATAAGTGCATTGTATAGCATGTGTAATAAAATGTGAACTGTATAAAAATATAAAGAATATATAGAGTGAAATGGAAACTGATTTCACAGCCCATGTTTTCTTTTCTTTTTTTTTTTTTTAAACATCTTTATTGAAGTATAATTGCTTCACAATGGTGTGTTAGTTTCTGCTTTATAACAAAGTGAATCAGCTACACATATACACACGTTCCCATATCTCCTCCCTCCTGCATCTCCCTCCCTCCCACCCTCCCCATCCCACCCCCCCAAGGCGGTCACAAAGCACTGAGCTGATCTCCCTGTGCTATGCGGCTGCTTCCCACTAGCTATCTATTTTACATTTGGTAGTGTATATATGTCCATGACACTCTCTCACCCTGTTACATCTCACCCCTCCCCCTCCCCATATCCTCAAGTCCATTCTTTAGTAGCTCTGTGTCTTTATTCCCATCTTGCCACTAGGTTCTTCATGACCTTTTTTTTTTTTTTTTTTTCCCTTAGATTCCATATATATGTGTTAGCATACTGTATTTGTTTTTCTCTTTCTGACTTACTTCACTCTGTGTGACAGACTCTAACTCCATCCACCTCATTACAAATACCTCCATTTCATTTCTTTTTATGGCTGAGTAATATTCCATTGTATATATGTGCCACATCTTCTTTATCCATTCATCTGTCGATGGACACTTAGGTTGCTTCCATGTCCT
The DNA here is from genome assembly GCF_028021215.1 of Eschrichtius robustus. Classification (NCBI taxonomy): domain Eukaryota; kingdom Metazoa; phylum Chordata; class Mammalia; order Artiodactyla; family Eschrichtiidae; genus Eschrichtius; species Eschrichtius robustus. Next base: position 145,628,109 of record NC_090827.1, on the reverse strand, counting down.
GGCTATTGTAAATAGAGCTGCAATGAACATTTTGGTACATGACTCTTTTTGAATTACGGTTTTCTCAGGGTATATGCCCAGTAGTGGGATTGCTGGGTCGTATGGTAGTTCTATTTTTAGTTTTTTAAGGAACCTCCATACTGTTCTCCATAGTGGCTGTATCAATTTACATCCCCACCAACAGTGCAAGAGTGTTCCCTTTCCTCCACACCCTCTCCAGCATTTATTGTTTCTAGATTTTTTGATGATGGCCATTCTGACCGGTGTGAGATGATACCTCATTGTAGTTTTGATTTGCATTTCTCTAATGATTAATGATGTTGAGCATTCTTTCATGTGTCTGTTGGCCATCTGTATATCTTCTTTGGAGAAATGTCTATTTAGGTCTTCTGCCCATTTTTGAATTGGGTTGTTTGTTTTTTTGTTATTGAGCTGCATGAGCTGCTTGTAAATCGTGGAGATTAATCCTTTGTCGGTTGCTTCATTTGCAAATATTTTCTCCCATGCTGAGGGTTGTCTTTTGGTCTTGTTTCTGGTTTCCTTTGCTGTGCAAAAGCTTTTAAGTTTCATTAGGTCCCATTTGTTTATTTGTGTTTTTATTTCCATTTCTCTAGGAGCTGGGTCAAAAAGGATCTTGCTGTGATTTATGTCATAGAGTGTTCTGCCTATGTTTTCCTCTAAGAGTTTGATAGTGTCTGGCTTTACACTTAGGTCTTTAATCCATTTTGAGTTTATTTTTGTGCATGGTGTCAGGGAGTGTTCTAATTTCATACTTTTACATGTACCTGTCCAATTTTCCCAGCACCACTTATTGAAGAGGCTGTCTTTTCTCCACTGTATATGCTTGCCTCCTTTATCAGAGATAAGGTGACCATATGTGCGTGGGTTTATCTCTGGGCTTTCTATCCTGTTCCATTGATCTATATTTCTGTTTTTGTGCCAGTACCAAACTGTCTTGATTACTGTAGCTTTGTAATATAGTCTGAAGTCAGGGAGCCTGATTCCTCCAGCTCCATTTTTCGTTCTCAAGATTGCTTTGGCTATTCGGGGTCTTTGTGTCTCCATACAAATTGTGAAATTTTTTGTTCTAGTTCTGTGAAAAATGCCAGTGGTAGTTTGATAGGGATTGCATTGAATCTGTAGATTGCTTTCGGTAGTAGAGTCACTTTCACAATGTTGATTCTTCCAATCCAAGAACATGGTATATCTCTCCATCTATTTGTATCATCTTTAATTTCTTTCATCAGTGTCCTATAATTTTCTGCATACAGGTCTTTTGTCTCCTTAGGTAGGTTTATTCCTAGATATTTTATTCTTTTTGTTGCAATGGTAAACGGGAGTGTTTTCTTAATTTCACTTTCAGATTTTTCATCATTAGTATATACGAATGCAAGAGATTTCTGTGCATTAATTTTGTATCCTGCTACTTTACCAAATTCATTGATTAGCTCTAGGAGTTTTCTGGTGGCAGTTTTTAGGATTCTCTATGTATAGTATCATGTCATCTGCAAACGGTGACAGCTTTACTTCTTCTTTTCCGATTTGGATTCCTTTTATTTCTTTGTCTTCTCTGATTGCTGTGGCTAACACTTCCAAAACTATGTTGAATAATAGTGGTGAGAGTGGGCAACCTTGTCTTGTTCCTGATCTTAGTGGAAATGGTTTCAGTTTTTCACCACTGAGGACAATGTTGGCTGTGGGTTTGTCATATATGGCCTTTATTATGTTGAGGAAATTTCCCTCTATGCCTCCTTTCTGCAGGGCTTTTATCATAAATGGGTGTTGAATTTTGTCGAAAGCTTTCTCTGCATCTATTGAGATGATCATATGGTTTTTCTCCTTCAATTTGTTAAAATGATGTATCACGTTGATTGATTTGCGTATATTGAAGAATCCTTGCATTCCTGGAATAAACCCCACTTGATCATGGTGTATGATCCTTTTAATGTGCTGTTGGATTCTGTTTGCTAGTATTTTGTTGAGGATTTTTGCATCTATGTTCATCAGTGATATTGGCCTGTAGTTTTCCTTCTTTGTGACATCTTTGTCTGGTTTTGGTATCAGGGTGATGGTGGCCTCGTAGAATGAGTTGGGGAGTGCTCCTCCCTCTGCAATATTTTGGAAGAGTTTGAGAAGGATAGGTGTTAGCTCTTCTCTAAATGTTTGATAGAATTTGCCTGTGAAGCCATCTGGTCCTGGGCTTTTGTTTGTTGGAAGACTTTTAATCACAGTTTCAATTTCAGTGCTTGTGATTGGTCTGTTCATATTTTCTATTTCTTCCTGGTTCAGTCTCGGTAGGTTGTGCATTTCTAAGAATCTGTCCATTTCTTCCAGGTTGTCCATTTTATTGGCATAGAGTTGCTTGTAGTAATCTCTCATGATCGTTTGTATTTCTGCAGTGTCAGTGGTTACTTCTCCTTTTTCATTTCTAATTCTATTGATTTGAGTCTTCTCCCTTTTTCTCTTGATGAGTCTGGCTAATGGTTTATCAAATTTTTTTATCTTCTCGAAGAACCAGCTTTTAGTTTCATTGATTTTTGCTATTGTTTCCTTCATTTTTTTCATTTATTTCTGATCTGATCTTTATGATTTCTTTCCTTCTGCTAGCTTTGGGGGTTTTTTTGCTCTTCTTTCTCTAATTGCTTTAGGTGCAAGGTTAGGTTGTTTATTTGAGATGTTTCCTGTTTCTTGAGGTAGGCTTGTATTGCTATAAACTTCCCTCTTAGCACTGCTTTTGCTGCATCCCATAGGTTTTGGGTCGTCATGTCTACATTGTCATTTGTTTCTAGGTATTTTCTGATTTCCCCTTTGATTTCTTCAGTGATCAGTTCGTTATTAAGTAGTGTATTGTGTAGCCTCCATGTGTTTGTATTTTTTACACATCTTTTCCTGTAATTGATATCTAGTCTCATAGCGTTGTGGTCGGGAAAGATACTTGATACGATTTCAATTTTCTTAAATTTACCAAGGCTTGATTTGTGACCCAAGATATGATCTATCCTGGAGAATGTTCCATGAGCACTTGAGAAAAATGTGTATTCTGTTGTTTTTGGGTGGAATGTCCTATAAATATCAATTAAGTCCATCTTGTTTAATGTATCATTTAAAGCTTGTGTTTCCTTATTTATTTTCATTTTGGATGATCTGTCCATTGGTGAAAGTGGGGTGTTAAAGTCCCCTACTATGATTGTGTTACTGTCGATTTCCCCTTTTATGGCTGTTAGTATTTGCCTTATGTATTGAGGTGCTCCTATGTTGGGTGCATAAATATTTACAATTGTTATATCTTCCTCTTGGATCGATCCCTTGATCATTATATAGTGTCCTTCTTTGTCTCTTGTAATAGTCTTTATTTTAAAGTCTATTTTGTCTGATATGAGAATTGCTACTCCAGCTTTCTTTTGATTTCCATTTGCATGGAATATCTTTTTCCATCCCCTCACTTTCAGTCTGTAAGTGTCTCTAGGTCTGAAGTGGGTCTCTTGTAGACAGCATATATATATGGGTCTTGTTTTTGTATCCATTCAGCCAGTCTGTGTCTTTTGGTGAGAGCATTTAATCCATTTACATTTAAGGTAATTATCGATATGTATGTTCCTATTCCCATTTTCTTAAATATTTTGGGTTTGCTATTGTAGGTGTTTTCCTTCTCTTGTGTTTCTTGCCTAGAGAAGTTCCTTTAGCATTTGTTGTAAAGCTGGTTTGGTGGTGCTGAACTCTCTCAGCTTTTGCTTGTCTGTAAAGGTTTTAATTTCTCCATCAAATCCGAATGAGATCCTTGCTGGGTAGAGTAACCTTGGTTGTAGGTTTTTCTCCTTCATGACTTTAAGTATATCCTGCCACTCCCTTCTGGCTTGCAGAGTTTCTGCTGAAAGATCAGCTGTTAACCTTACGGGGATTCCCTTGTGTGTTATTTGTTGTTTTTCCCTTGCTGCTTTTAATATGTTTTCTTTATATTTAAATTTTGATAGTTTGATTAATATGTGTCTTGGCGTGTTTCTCCTTGGATTTATCCTGTATGGGACTCTCTGTGCTTCCAGGACTTGATTAACTATTTCCTTTCCCATATTAGGGAAGTTTTCAACTATAATCTCTTCAAATATTTTCTCAGTCCCTTTCTTTTTCTCTTCTTCTTCTGGGACCCCTATAATTCGAATGTTGGTGCGTTTAATGTTGTCCCAGAGGTCTCTGAGACTGTCCTCAGTTCTTTTCATTCTTTTTTCTTTATCCTGCTCTGCAGTAGTTATTTCCACTATTTTATCTTCCAGGTCACTTATCCGTTCTTCTGCCTCAGTTATTCTGCTATTGATCCCGTCTAGAGTATTTTTAGTTTCATTTATTGTGTTTTTCATCGTTGCTTCGTTCCTCTTTAGTTCTTCTACGTCCTTGTTAAATGTTTCTTGCATTTTGTCTATTCTATTTCCAAGATTTTGGATCATCTTTACTATCATTATTCTGAATTCTTTTTCAGGTAGATTGCCTATTTCCTCTTCATTTGTTAGGTCTGGTGTGTTTTGACCCTGCTCCTTCACCTGTTGTGTGTTTTTTTGTCTTCTCATTTTGCTTATCTTACTGTGTTTGGGGTCTCCTTTTCACAGGCTGCAGGTTCGTAGTTCCCGTTGTTTTTGGTATCTGTCCCCAGTGGCTAAGGTTGGTTCAGTGGGTTGTGTAGGCTTCCTGGTGGAGGGGACTAGTGCCTGTGTTCTGGTGGATGAGGTTGGATCTTGTCTTTCTGGTGGGCACGTCCACGTCTGGTGGTGTGTTTTGGGGTGTCTGTGGCCTTATTATGATTTTAGGCAGCCTCTCTGCTAATGGATGGGGCTGTGTTCCTGTCTTGCTAGTTGTTTGGCATAGGGTGTCCAGCACTGTAGCTTGCTGGTCGTTGAGTGAAGCTGGGTCTTGATGTTGAGGTGGAGGTCTCTGAGAGATTTTTGCCATTTGGTATTACGTGGAGCTGGGAGGTCTCTTGTGGACCAGTGTCCTGAAGTTGGCTCTCCCACCTCAGAGGCACAGCTCTGATGCCTGCCTGGAGCACCAAGAACCTTTCATCCACACGGCTCAGAATAAAAGGGAGAAAAATATAGAAAGAAAGAAAGAAAGAAAGAGGATAAAATAAAATAAAATAAAGCTATTATAATAAAAAATAAGAAAAAAAATTATTAAGAATAAATGTATTCAGAAAAAAAATTTTTTTAATTTTTAAAAATAGATTTATTAATTTTTTATAGTAAAAAATAAGAAAAAAATTATTAAGAAAAAAATTTATTAAGAAAAATAAGTTTTAATTTTTTTAAATAAAAAATATGAAAAAGCTTATTAAATTTTTTTTTAATTTCTAAAAATAGAAAATATGGAAAAAATTATTAAGAAAACATTTATTAGGGAAAAAAAATTGTTTAAGTTTAAAAAAAAAACAAACACGGACGGACCTATCCCTAGGACTAATGGTGAAAGCAAAGCTATACAGACAAAATCTCACCCAGAAGCATACACCTATACACTCACAAAAAAAGGAAAAGGGGAAAAATTAATATATCCTGCTCCCAAAGTCCACCTCTTGAATTTGGGATGATTCGTTGTCTATTCAGGTATTCAACAGTTGCAGGCACATCAAGTTGTTTGTGGAGCTTTAATCCGCTGCTTCTGAGGCTGCTGGAAGAGATTTCCCTTTCTCTTCTTTGTTTGTACAGCTCCCAGGGTTCAGCTTTGGATTTGGACCCGCCTCTGCATGTAGGTCGCCTGAGGGCGTCTGTTCCCCGCCCAGACAGAACGGGGTTAAAGGAGCAGCTGCTTCGGGGGCTCTGGCTCACTCAGGCCAGGGGGAGGGAGCGGTACGGAGGAGGCGGGGCGAGCCTGCGGTGGCAGAGGCCAGCGTGACGTTGCAGCAGCCTGAGGCAAGCCGTGCGTTCTCCCGGGGACGTTGTCCCTGGATCATGGGACCCTGGCAGTGGCGGGCTGCACAGGCTCCCAGGAGGGGCGGTGTGGAGAGTGACCTGTGCTCGCACACAGGCTTCTTGGTGGCGGCAGCAGCAGCCTTAGCGTCTCCTGCCTGTCTCTGGGGTCCGCGCTGTTAACCGCGGCTTGCGCCTGTCTCTGGGGTCCGCGCTGTTAGCCGCGGCTCGCGCCCGCCTCTGGGGTCCGCACCGATAGCCGCGGCTTGTGCCCGTCTCTGTAGTTCGTTTAGGCGGCGCTCTGAATCCCCTCTCCTTGCGCGCCGCGAAACAAAGCGGCAAGGAAAAGTCTCTTGCCTCTTCGGCAGCTGCAGACTTTTTCCCGGACTCCCTCCCAGCTAGCACCGAAGCCCGAGCCTCAGCTCCCAGCCCCCGCCCGCCCCGGTGGGTGAGCAGACAAGCCTCTAGGGCTGGTGAGTGCTGGTCAGCACCGATCCTCCGTGCGGGAATCTCTCCGCTTTGCCCTCCGCACCCCTGTGGCTGCGCTCTCCTCCGCGGCTCCGAAGCTTCCCTCCTCCACCACCCGCAGTTTCCGCCCGCGAAGGGGCTTCCTAGTGTGTGGAAACCTTTCCTGCTTCACAGCTCCCTCCCACTGGTGCAGGTCCTGTCCCTATTCTTTTGTCTCTGTTATTTCTGTTTTCTTTTGCCCTACCCAAGTACGTGGGGAGTTTCTTGCCTTTTGGGAGGTCTGACGTCTTCTGCCAGCGTTCAGTGGGTGTTCTGTAGGAGCAGTTCCACGTGTAGATGTATTTCTACTGTATCTGTGGGAAGGAAGGTGATCTCTGCGTCTTACTCTTCTGCCATCTTGCCCCTCCCTCTCTGCCATGTTTTTTTAACTAAAAAACAGGGGAAGACCTATAGCCACTGTAAGGCAACGTTCTTATGATCCAATTTTATTTTATTTTATTTTATTTGAGTTCATGAGTTTTGCATATCACCTCATCCTGTGCTGTGTGAGTTCTAATTTTTCATACTTCTTGGTCTTATTACTAAGTCTGAGAAAGTTCATAATCTTGGCTTGTGTACTTGGTCAAATCCCATCCTTTATATAAACAATCCACCATCAATGAATTTCCAGAAAAACCTTTGCTTCTCTCCAATGATCATAGATTAGTTGAATATCAGAAAAATAACATAATCAAAAATAAACTGATTACATTCTTTGATGCTAAATAATGTCAACTTTTTCAACTTAAGCACTTTATTCATTAGTTTGATGAAGTGTCTGAGTCTCCTGACTCCCTTCCTCCACATTCAGTGAGTGTGGAAATGGGAAGGTGTGGTATGTCACCCAGCTTTCCCTCACCCACTAAAGTGGATTGTTTTAAAGTATACACAGACATTATAAAAGTTTACCCTTAAAAAAACATGCCTCTCTAAGAAATACTTTTGAAAAAATTACTTACATAAAATTACATAACATAAAATTGCATAACCTGAATCCATTATTATACCTAAAAAAGGAAAATATTTCCTAATATCATCTAATATCCCTTCATGATTATGTCTCCATTTGTCTCATAAATATCTTTTTTGATAATTGGTTCTTTCATATCAACATCAAAAAGAACTTCCTCTTTTATTTACTTTGTATATCTCCTGGTCTCTTTTAATCTGTAAAATCTCTTCATTTTTTGTCTTGCCTTTTATTTCTTATTTCTTTTGCCTTAAATAATTTTCCACATTTTGGGTTTAATTATCTGTATCACTATGATATCATTTAACATAATTCTGTATTCCCTATATTTTACATAAATTGATTAGATCAAAGGGTTTGATTAGACTCAATTTTAGTTTTTTTTTTTTTTTTGTCAAGAATGTCTTCTGAGGTTCAGAGTATATGGTCAACTCTCATTTTTCGATCTCTCTGCTATAAAATTCTTCATCAATTTTTTATTTAATGTTTTAGCAGCCTTTTAACATCATTGGCAAGACCCATTACTTCATTAAGGTATGCAAAATTGTGTTGTTTCAATGTTACCATTTTTTTCTGGATATATTAGGTGTGATTCTTCCATAAAAAAATTTACTCATCAACTATTTGATTACCCTTAAATACATTGGTACACAAAAGGAAGGGTAAATGCTTGATTCTTTTCTGTTATGTATTTATAAGTTTCCAGAACAATGACTTAATGCCCTAGCAACCTCGAGAGGAGTGATGAATGAACTTTTTAAAATTATTATGAACTCATGGATTTTTAACATGTTTGAAGGGTTCATTGCATTCATTATAGTTCTTGATGTTTAAATCAAGCTGTCTTCAACTGGTAGAAACACTTTATTTGACACCCATGACCTTCCAACAGGACTCAGGTAGTTTCTTTGTGCTGCTTTTTGGTATGACAAATAGTTCCAGGCTTACATTGTATAGTTCTTTATCACAGAGCAGAATCTACTATTTTTGCAAGCGGTCTTGGCTTACTTTACTATGTAGTGCTATTTAGATACCACAATCTTGGTTCTTTATATCTGGTTTGGCCAGTTTGGCCATTGCTTCTAGGCCTTTTCAGCTTAACAGCCAGAAAATACATATTTTAAGAGAAAATAAACGCCCCAAGAGTTTATATTCTGGTTGCAATTAAAATTTAAAAATATGAAGTTTTTACTAAAATTCTTTATCTTTAAATTTTTTTATCTTTGTTCTCAAAATTGTATTTTCCAAAGTTATTAATACAGTTACCTATTTTCTACTTATCATCTATGTATCTATCTAATATATCTGTCTACATGCAAATCTTCAAAGTAATAATGCCAATATTTTTACTGTGAACATGGTCACTAAATACTGTTTGAGATTTCTTTTCAGTTCTTTTTAATTCTGATATATCCCAGTAAGGATGACCTTAAGATTACTGTGTTATAAGGTCATTAAAAAAAATATTGCATGGTTAAGCCATCAAATTGACATATAGTTTAGTTTAGTTTTATTTTGCTTTCCACTTAAAGGGGTTATTTTATTAATTTATATTTAATTTTTTAATTATGCAAAATAGTTAGAAGGCTCTAAATTCCAATCTGTAAAACAAGATATATTCAGAGAAGTATACATTCAGTTTCTTCCTCCTTATGTCTCTCTTCTTCCACTCTGTATGTGATAATTTTCATTAGTTTTTTGTTTCTACTTACATTTTTTAAATATAAGCATCTGTTGTGTGTATATATATATGTATAGATGCATATATATCTAACTGCTTTTATATATATCTTTTACCCCATTCATAAATAAAAGGTAGTATAGTGATCACTTTGTTTTGCAAAAAAAGATGAAAAGATTTTTAGAGATTAATCTATAATCATGTATAAAAATTTTCCTCATTCTTTTTAGAGATATATAGTACTCCCTTCCATGGATGTATCATAGTTTATTCAACAAGTCCCTTATAAATGGACATTTTGATTACTTCCGGTTTTTTTTGTTTTGACAAATAGGACAACAGTAAATCACCTTGTGCATATGACGTTTTAGTATTTCTAGGATATCTTTGGAAGAGATTCCTAAAGAAGGGATTTCTGTATAAAGAGACAAATCAGTAACTATATTTTTAGATATTACCAAATAACTTTTTATATATGTTGTGCAACTGTATATTTCTACCAGCAGTATAGGAGTGTATGTTCCTCTATAACATCATCAAGAGAATGTATCGCTAACATTTTAATATTGTACTTTTCTTAAAGGGAACATTCATTTTCATTATATCTAGAGTTGAAAAAGAATCCTCCCATTAGACAAAACACATATCAGGGCACTTTTCCTGGAACAAATTTAAATAAGCCTGTTGAATTTAGGTGTTCAGTAGGTATAGGACTTTTGACAATAATACTTAATTTTGAAAGGGGCTTATCTAATTACTTTTCAGAAGGTCTTAAAATTTAAAGGAAATTTTTAGGAATGGATGCATCTACATGACAGCCTTGATCTACCATGAAGTCCATATCTGTTACTATACTCTAAGGTCGTTGGGTATTTTAGGTTAACTACCTAGTTACATCTGTTTGAAGAGATAATCAGGGAATGGCTTTTTCCAATGAGTGAGCATGTACAGAGGCCTGCAGAATTGTCATATTGTTTCTTAGAATATTATCTTTGGACACTACTGGTGCCCTCATCACTGTAAGGTACACATGTTATGCTTTACTCATCTCTATCACGACCTGTTCCCTAGGAAGCATCACAGAACAGAAAGTCACTGGAGAGTTAAAGAGTGTAGATGAGGGCAGTTCACCACCACAGTGCACCTGTCAGAAGTCCTGCTGGCTCACATATAACTGAACATAAGACTGATTGGCTCTGTGCCCAGAGAAACCAGTGTATCCTGAAGGGTGCCATATTGACAATTATGGATATGCAAAATTGTTCACACATTCAAGGTTAAGAGCAACTTATTTTGAGCTCATATCTTTATGCAATTCATTCGATGGCATATGGGGTCATTTTGGAGCCTAGTCTCTAGAGGCAAGAACTGCTGCTGCAACTCACTTGTTCTAAATTACGGTTGCTGTTCAAATAGTTTAAAAATAATCCTTCGTGGTTTTTGACCAGCCTTTTAAATGATTACTCAGGGAAAATTGAGAAATAATGTAAATTAAAATCTAAGTAATAAAGTATAAATGTATTGATCAAAGCTTGGGTTTGACAATGATGGATGATTTCTGCTGAAAACAAAGTGTCTATTTGATAATGATGTGTCATCAAATAGCATAATAGCATGAGACTAAATAATTAAAATTGTCCTCCTGTAAATCTTGTAAGGGGGTTCCCAACAAAGTAATTAGCTATTTTCTGGACTTCTTATTAAAGATAAACTACCATATGTACTATGGTGTTTTGTAATTTTTTACAGTCACTCTAGGCAGAATCTCTATTCTGTATCTTTATGATACAGTCTTATGTCTTATTCATTTGAGGATCACATAATCAGTTCCTTTTTTTGGTAACAGAACGTAATTTCCTTGTATATTATCTTTTGTCTCAGAAACTTCTTGCACTTTGAGACATTGTCAGAGTAGATTTATTGAGTGCATAAATTCTTTTTTGAAAGGAAAAAACGGATATTATTAGAAATATTTAGGTCGTATTATGTCAGTAAAATCATATTTATTCTATGTCTATACAAGCAAATGTATTTTCAACCATTTCTCAGATAACATAGGGGGAAATATTTCTTGAATTAATTGTTGGAATTATGCCTAACTTTTCCATATCGGTTGTCAACTTAGGTAATATTATGTTGATAATAACATTATGGGATAAATGAGTTTGAATGAAATTTTTAAATGTCTTAATTTTCTTCTTCAATATCTTGTCATTATTGAAGGGTATTTTGTTCTTTTTCTATGAGCAACAATAATATCTAAGATGACTCATATTCTTTTGATTTATGTCGCTTCTTATAATAAGACCTTAACCCATAAATTTCCTTCAGTTCATTTGAGTTTTTATGAATTTTTATTAGGTAAAACTCTATTCCTACTTCTGTTTATCTATGGATTCCCTAAATTTGCCTTACCATCATCTCGATATGTCGAATTTACGCTCTTTGTTCATTTGCTACTTGTTGTGAAGCTGCTACCTGCTATTGATTTCAAACGAATCCTTGATTATTCACTAAATCTTGTGGAACACCTACCTCTGGTAAACACTTAGAAAAAGTATGTTCAAACTCCAAAATAAAGATACTTTCAAATAACCAACAAAATACAAAAAGAGCATTATTGTGAGTATATATCAAAATATCTAAGTATTTCTATTTGTATTCTTCTTAGGCTGGTAGAACCATATTTAACCAAACTTATTTTAATTTTAGCTTGAGCATAGGTATTCAGTTTAGGAGAATTAATCTGCTTGTTTCTATTCGAGCATCAATTGTTTCTCACTACCTAAAATTTGACTGATTTTTCTTTTCTTTATTCAATTCTTGTTGTCTTTTAAAAATGCATTTCTCTAAACCAAACTTCTCAGTTTGGTTAAAATGAGGTAATCCATCTCATTTTCTTTTCATTTTACTTTTTGTCAACATTTAGATACTTTTAAGCCAACTTTAGTAATTTTGCATTGCTTTTAAGAGTTTAAAAATTTTCTTTCATAAATGAGGTGTGTATCTTGAACCCAATTACATATTTCTGCTTTTTACTTCACATGTTTTTAACTAACTATAAATGGGTCAAACATACTAATTTACTATACTAATTTATAAAGTATTGTTGACAGAGTGAGAAGCTCTATTTAAAATGTATCTCAGGTAAAATATTGAGATGAGGTGTGTAAAATATTCATATGAGGGAGTTCATACATTATCTTTAATTTTTTGAACTAAAAATATATACATATATGACACTATTTTTTTTAAGTCAGTTAATGTGATAAATTGAAGGACTGCCCCAAACTGTTCACCCCTACATGAATCCACATACTTATCATTGCCTTAATTGTAGGTTGTTTTATTTCCTTACTCTTTGACTTTTCACTTTAGCTAGTTGCATGAGCCAGAAATGACATTGTGGTGGTGTGAAGCCTAGGGCTAAAGAGGCCTCATGTGTTTCTTCTTTTTCTCTTGTGTCTTTCCCATTGACCTGAAAACAACATACTCTGGCTAGCCTATTGGCACAAGGTAGACCCACATTATGATGAATGAGCACGTGACCTTGATTTTCCCTTGTCCTACCATGTACCACATCATACAGAAGTCACCAGACTAATAGAATATTGGATTGGACTTAAGGCATTCTAAAGCATCAGCTTGGGCCTGAAACCCTGAAGGATTTCAAGACTTTTTGAGCCAATGGCTATCATATGGTGCTGTGTTGCTTTAGATAGAATACATGTATCTCTGAACCAGGGGGTGGTAGAAGTACCCCCTTGGGGAATTTCTGCTTCCTATTTTCACACTTGCAGTCTCTGTTGGACTAGAGGTCCAGGTTTCTGTGGAGGAGTAATTCTAGTAATGGACAGAAGAAAGATTCCACTGAAACAAAAGCTAAGGCTGCCACTTGATCATCTGAGTTCTTCATTCCAGTAGACCAGTAGACAGAGAAAGGGACCACTAAAATGTTCAGACTCATTAATACTGATCATCATGAGATGGTACTTTTTACTACAGGATGAGATCAGAGAAATACTATGTCTAGGACTTGAAATGTACTCTGAATCCATTTATTGTTTCCATGATCATAACCATGATTGGACAATTGCACCAACCATGCCTAGAAACGGCATGATAGTCAGAGGTTCAGATCCCTTTGGGAACATAGATTTGGGTTACTTCACATGGTAAGAAATATAGATCAGCAGATATTCCTATCAAGAATGAAGAGCATCAAAATATTTGACAGAGGAGAAAAGTGATGAATATTAATTATTTCCTCAGCGTTAACTACTACACCTAGCTTGACACACCAACTCTCTTGTTGTCTTTTCTTCAGATATGTTGTGACTGCTCACTACCGTCAAGAAACATTCACAGTTTCTATGGTTATAAAGTGGTATAGATCTGAGCTGTGAATGGGTCAACAACAGACACAACCAATGTCCCATCCCCTCGCTTTTCCCATTGCTGTGCATGTAGCCCAGACCTCCGAGTGCCAGAACTTGGATCTGTATGTCTGAAGGCTCTCTGCCCCCTCAGATCTGCTCTCCCTGTGAACACTGCACAACAGAAGTGTCAACAATGTAAAGTCCCTTCCAGAAGGGCCGTCAGTCAAGGATGGACAGCACAAAAACACCCCAGATCTTTTGCTTCTAAGTGGCATTACAATGAGGCATGTATACTACACTGGCTTCCAAACTGCACCAGTAGGAATAAACTCAGATTTCCTATAGTAGTAACTTACTTGAAAATATGCCTTTATCTGTCAGCCTTCCATCTTTTCTGACTCCTCCTTCCCTATTTTGTTTCCTGGGATCATCTACCAAATAAAACCACTTCTACTCAAAACCTCACACTTGTTAGGATGGCTGTTATTAAAAAAAAAAAAAAAAAAAGTGTTGGCAAAGATGTGGAGTAAAGGTAATCCTTGTACACTGTTGGTTGGAATGTAAATTGATACAAGAACTAAACAGTATGGTGACTCATCAAAAAATTAAAAGTAATACTATCATATAATCTAGCAGTTCCATTTATGGTATAAATCCAAAGAAAATAAAATTAGGATCTCAAAGAGATATCTGCACTCCCATGTGCATCGCAGCATTATTCACAATAGCCAAAGACATGGATGTAACCTAAATCTCCATTGACCAATAAATGGGTAAAAAAATTATGGTATATACAATTAAATATTATTCAACCTTAAAAAAAAAAAAGGAAATTCTGCCATTTGCAACAACATAGATGAGTCTGGAGGACGTTATGCTATGTGAATAAGCCAGACACAGAAGGGCAAATACTGCATGATACCACTTGTACGAGAAATCTAAAATATTCAAATTCATAGAAACAGAAAGTGGAATGGTGGTTTCCAGGGACTGGAGGGAGAGGGAAATAAGGAGGTATTAGAAAAATGGTACAAAGTTTCAGTTGCCCAAGATAACTAGGTCCTAGAAATCTACTGTACAGCATAGTGTCTGCAGTTAATATGGTATTGTATACTTAAAACATTGTTAGGAAGGTGAATCTTATGTTAAGTGTTTTTATGAGAAAACTAATAATAAATAGACAAGGCAGGAGGAAACTTTTGGAGGTAATGGATATGTTTATGGCATACATTGTGGTGATGGCTTCATGGGTGTACACTTATCTCCACACTCATCAATTGTAGACATTAAGTACCACAGCTTATCATATGTCAATCATACATCATAAAATGGTTTAAAAAAGAAACTTTACTCTTAAAAATACTCTCCAGTTTAAAGCAAAGTAAGACAAAGGAAAAACCTGTGTTACTTTGTACATCATTTTAACATAGATGTGTGTGTATAATTTCATACTATGTTCCTTCAAAAACTGTAAAATAGATACCCTAATATAGTTACTGGACAGATAAAGAAACTAACTCTAAGTTACAAACTTAACTACATCATGCAGTGTGAAAAGAGCTATATTTAGAAATAAGTTTCTCTGATTCTTGCTATAGATTCTGTCAATTGTGTTTTTCCTCTTTGTCAATACATCTGCTAATAAAAAAGCTCAGTGCTCACCCAAGAACATTCACTTTGAACTCTTGAGAGATAATGTGTGCCATATGTACCATAAACATTTCCAATCATACCAAAGCTGTTCTGAGTAGAGAAGAAATTTCACTTGTATTATTTGAGAACGAAATCATTTCTGTGTTTAACAGAGGTATAGGTTGAGATTTACCTTAGTACATGAAGGAATAAAGTTATTACGATACTCAAATTAGTATCTTGAACAGAGACTCCAACAGGGGGAAAACAATCAAGAAAAATAATAATTATGTCTTATATTTACAAAGAACATTGTATACTAGTAGGTATTTCCACTCAGTATCTTGAAACTCACAGTAACTCTTTATGGCCATCTTTTATAATAAGGAATTCAGACTCTGAACTGTTTAAGTGGATTGTTCACTATTAAATGCATTAAGTTCTAAGGTCAAAACTACTAATTAAGTTATAATTAAAACAACACTATGTGTAAATAAAGCATGAATTAGAGGTGACCTTATGCCTTCATATTGAACTCCCACCTCTCCACCTACTCTTTTCCTCTATTAGAAAGTCTCTTGAAAAAGATCAAATAGCTTAGCATAGAAAAATTAAAAAAGCTTGTTTGGGGTATTGAATTAACACTAATACTACTCCCATTTATATTACAAACACTTCTCTACATGGGAGTAGATACAGGAAAGTAAAAATTATCCTGTATTCTCATAATCAGTTTCCAAAAGAGAATGAAAGGGGAATCTCATGCCAGCTGCTATGAGTGAAACATATCTACAAAAGGGAAAATTAGTAAATTTCAACTCAGTAGAATGCAACAGTTCTACTGTTTACTAGTAATTGACCACTTATCCTAATAACCATACAATGAACTGTTATTAATTTTTAACTGTTTTCTGATTGAATTCATCATATTGACTGACATTTAGCATCACTTTCTGAAAAGCCAATGCAACTTATGTAAATGATTAATAAAAATATTTTAGCAACAAGCAATTTAATTTTTAAAATCACAAGTGATAATTAGGTAACTGAATTAGATAACTAAAATAAACTAAGTACAGTATCAAATTTAAAGCAGGAAAAGAATCAGTATATATGGCATTAGAAATTATAGATAATTCTGTCTGTTATGCATTTTTTGTCTCTGAAATAATCTTCAATATCCATGAATTATCTATTAAAATTATAAAATAAATTACAATAAAAATAAACATTTTGGGCTTCCCTGGTGGCGCAGTGGTTGAGAATCTGCCTGCCAATGCAGGGGACACGGGTTCGAGCCCTGGTCTGGGAAGATCCCACGTGCCGCGGAGCAACTAGGCCCGTGAGCCACAATTGCTGAGCCTGCGCGTCTGGAGCCTGTGCTCCGCAACAAGAGAGGCCGCGATAGTGAGAGGCCCGCGCACCGCGATGAAGCGTGGCCCCCACTTGCCGCAACTAGAGAAAACCCTGGCACAGAAACGAAGACCCAACACAGCCATAAATAAATAAATAAACAAATAAATAATTTAAAAAAAAAAAAAGAAAAACCACTAATATGCTTATAAAAAAAAAAAAGCTACTTTTTCTCTTAAAAAAAAACAAAAACATTTTCATCCAGTATTTTATCAAATGAATTCCATTTGTTTCAATTATGAAATTTTTTAAAAATCCTTTTTTTAAAAGCTGGGACTATTAGAATATTTAATTTACTCTTTATTCATACTTGAACCGATACTTGTATCAGTTATTAACTAATTTAATTACAAGATAACTATTAACTTCAGAAAATAGATCACTTACCTCTTCCATAACTTTAGCTTTGAAATTCAACAAGAAAATGTTGCATTAATCAACTTTTCTAATTAACAGAAGGAAAATTGTATAAATAATTTAACAATTTGTGGATTTGCAATAATTTTCCATTTAAGAGATTTTTTATATATGTATATTTTAAATTAAAATGCCATTTGCAACTGTTTTTTTCTTTTAATAAATGACATTATCCTTCTTATACATGTGCACAACTAAATAGCATATTTGTGCAGTTCAGTAGGTAACATTGTGCCTCCACAATGTTCCTGACTATATTTCTATATCCTAACATATTTATACCCATAACAATGAATTTTCTAGACTTGAAACTGCAATCATTAGGCCTTCTCTTTGATGCAGCTTTTCTCATAATGGGTTAAAAAAAAATTAAGTTAGAGAATAGTAGCTAGAAATAGTGTTTGAGTGAAATACTATGTATCTGTTGAGTGTAGTTGCCATAAACTCCATTTTGTTTTTATAAAAAATAGACTTCCACATCAGAATTAAGTTTGAATTTTATCCTTGCTGCTTGCTCAGTAGCAGTTTGGACCTAGCTCCTTAAAACTCTTTTAGCCTCACTCTTCTTTTTGAAGGTAAACGATCGTAACATCTAATTCATAGGGTTTTTTTTTTTAATAATTAAACAAAATAAATTGTGAAAACACCTTCACAGTGTTGAGCTGAAGAAAATGTTTATTCTGCATCTTATTTCATAGGGTTTAAAGAGATATTAATAATTGATTTGACTTTTACATATTTCATTTATTTCTCTCTCTTTAAACTTACCTAAAAAGAGACAATTTAGACATTTTGAAGATGGATATGGTAAATAAGGTATATTGAACAAATATTATATCAGAACTACAGAAAATCTTTTGAAACAGAACAAATCATAGGAAGTTCTAACGGAAGTTGGAGAGGTTAAAATACGAAAATGGCTTATTTAATTTGTAGATTTTTGAATGAGTAATAAAATATTTCTAAAGTTTGAAGTTGGCATCACAGAAATAATTATGCCTTTTGTCTCTTAGAGTCAAAATACAGCCTAGGAAACAGATCAGTTTAAAACTTCAGTATTCTAACTAAAATCCACAAAAGAAATTACTCTCACTGATCAGTACAAAGATACACTTGGTTTCTCCTGAATGACTTAAATTTTTTCACCTGATCAACACCATGACTAACCCAAAATCTAGAAAGAGACAGGGACCTATAGGAAGAAAGAAGACCCTAGCATTTGTTCTCCTAGGACAGAAGCTACAGACCACAATGTAAACTAGTAAAAAGAATAAACTAGACTGTCTTTTCTCCATTGTATATTTTTGCCTCTTTGGTTGAAGATTAATTGACCAAATGTGTGTGGGTTTATTTCTGGGCTGTCTATTCTGTTCCAGTGGTCCATATGTCTGTCTTTGTGCCCATACCATGCTGTTTTGATTACTGTAGCTTTGAAGTATTGTCTGAAGTCTGGGAGGGTTATGACTCCTGCTTTGTCCTTTTTCCTCAGGATTCCTTGGGCAGTTCTGGGTCTTTTGTGATTCCATATAAACATTTGGATTGTTTGTTGTAGTTCTGTGAAAAATGTTATGGGTAATTTGATAAAGATCATATTAAATCTGTAGATTGCTTTGGGTAGTAAGGCCATTTTAACAATATTAATTCTTCCAATCCAAGAGTATGTTGGGTATCTTTCCATTTCTTTGAATCATCTTCAGTTTTCTTTATCAGTGTTTTGTAGTTCTCAGCATATAAGCCTTTCACCTCCTTCGTCAGATTTATTCCTAAGTATTTTAATTTTGTGATGCTATTTTAAAAGGGATTTTATTTTTTTACTTTCCCTTTATGATATTTCATTGTTAGTGTAAAAAATGCAATTGATTTCTGTATGTTAATCTTGTATCCTTCTACCTTGCTGAATTTGTTCATCAGTTCTAGTAGTTTTTGTGTGGAGTCTTACAATGGAGAAAAGACAGTCTCTTCAGCAAGTAGCGTTGGGAAAGCTGGACAGCTGCATGTAAATCAATGAAGTTAGAACCCTCACACCACACACAAAAATATGCTCAAGATAGCTTAAAGACTTAAACATAAGACATGACACCATAAAACTCCTGAAAGAGAACAGAGGCAAAACATTCTCTGACATAAATTGTACAAATGTTTTCTTAGGTCAGTCTCCCAAGACAATAGAAATTAAAGCAAAAATAAACAAATGGGACCTAATCAAACTTATAAGCTTTTTGCACAGCAAACGAAACCATAAAAAAAAAAAAAATGAAAAGACAAGCTACAGACTGGGAGAAAATATTTGCAAATGATGTGAACAACAAGGGCTTAATTTCCAAAATATACAAACAGCTCATACAACTCAATAACAAAAATACAAACAACCTAATCAAGGTATGGGCAGAAGACCTAGATACACCTTTCTCCAAAAAAGACATACAGATGAACATGTGCCAATAACCACATGAAAAGATGCTCAACATTGCTAGTTACTAGAGAAATGGAAATCAAAACTACAGTGAGGTATCACCTCACACCAGTCAGAATGGCCATCATTAAAAAGTTTATGAATAATAAATGCTAGAGAGGGAGTGCAGAAAAGGGAACCTTCCCACACTGTTGGTGGGAATGTAAACAGGTACAGCTACTATGGAAAACATTATGGAAGTTCTTTAAAAAACTAAAAATGGAGTTGCCATACGATCCAGCAATCCCACTTCCAGACATATATCTGGGGAAAACTCTAATTCGAAAAGATACATGCAGCCCAATGTTCATAGCAGAACTATTTACAATAGACAAGACATGGAAGCAACCTAAATGTCCACGGACAGATGAATGGGTAAAGAAGCTGGTGTATATATGCACAATGGAATACTACTCAGCTGCAAAAAAGAATGAAATAATGCCATTTGCAGCAACATGGATGGACCTAGGGATGATCATACTAAGTGAAGTAAGTCAGACTAAGACAAATGCCATATGATATCACTTTTATGTGGAATCTAAAATATGACACAAATGAACTTATTTACAAAACACAAACAGACTCACAACAAAGAAAACAAACTTATGGTTACCAAAGGGGAAAAGGGGTGGGGGAGAGATAAATTAGGAGTTTGGGACTAACAAACTACTATATATAAAATAGATAAACAACAAGGTCCTACTGTATAGCATAGGGAACTATAGTTAGTATCCTCTAATAAGCCATAATGTAAAAGAATATAAAAAATAATATATATGTATAACTGAATCATTTTGCTGTATACCAGAAACTAACATAGCATTGTAAATCAACTATACTTCAATAAAACAAACAAACAAAAAAAAAGCCAACACTCCCTAGAAAAGGAAAAAAAAATCAAAAAAGGAGAATAAACCAGATATTTTTAGTGAATTGATTAAATTTGACTGTGACCTGGTGTGAGAGTATAGCTGTTAAGGATTGTAAATGTACTAAGAAGTTAAGATCCTCCTGCAAGCTTTTTCTCCAGGAACCTCCATCAGGAGTCCCCAGGGAAAATCAGGAAGAATTCTGATAAATCTCAGTTGTGGGTCTAGCTGGGTGAGAACAGTGGTCACTGCTAAAAAACACCCAGACTTATATTCTCCATAATGTTTACATATGTGTCTGTTCCTGGTATATATTGATTGATTTTGTCCTTATTTGGGGGATGGTTTTCCTACTTTTTTTGGCTAGCCTTGGAACATTTGATTCAATGCCAGGAACTGAGAATGTTACCTTTTTGCATGCTGGATATTTTTGTACTTGTATAAATATTCTTGTGCTTTCTTTCTGGAGCATATAGAAGTTACTTGGTAAAAGCTTGATCCTTTCATGTCTTACTTTTAAGATTTAGTGGGCAAGTCCAGAGCAGTGCTCAATCTTGGATTAGCTATTTTCCCACTGTTGAGGCAAGGTGGTCTGTAATCTCTGCACGTTTCCCCTTGAATCCTGGGGTTTCCTGATTTTATTGGTGGAATAGGAACTATTACCAGTGTTGTGTATGTGTCCCAGGCACTGTTGCCTCCAGTCTTTTATGTGGTTCTTCCCTTGGCTTCCTTTTGTTGTTTCCAAATAGCCTTGTTCAGCTGAATACTCTTGGGCAACCTCTGCAGATCCTTATGGTCCTCTCTGTGTACAAGTCTCTCCTCTATCATTTTTGTCCTGCAAACTCCAGTCTTCTTGTTCCCTCCCAACTCTCAGCTCCATCTCAACTCAAGAAGTTGGTCACTTTTCTTTGGTTTGTCTTCCCTGTGCAACAGACTTGAACTCTCTCAAGGCAATAAACTTGGCTACTTGTAGGGATTACCTCATTTGTTTCCCATTTCTCAGGGATCATTATCCTTTGTTGTCTGATTTCCAGGATCTTGCAAAACATAGTTTCATTATTTTGTTCATTTTTTTTGTTGTTATTTTCAGATGGGAGGGTCAGTCCAGATCCTGTTAATCCATCTTGGTCAGAAGCAGATAGCTCCATCATTATTATTATTATTCTCTTGGAATGAAATAATCTTCAGAGGAACCAGTACATAAAATAGCAGAATTTGAGAAGCTTATACATGAAAAGATATAGAGATACTTACACATAAAATGGTTAACCCAGTATACTTACGACAATCCAGATCGGTAACATAAGGCACAAATTAAAATGTAGAAGAATGAAAGAACAATACCAAAAAAATTATGCAGAGCCTAGGCTATTCTGAGGCAGCTTTGACCAGACAGAGCCCTCTCTATACTTTATAGTCCCAGGACTTGTGGCATAAAATAAATAGGGGCACAAACGGTGCAGTGAGGTACTGCTATGGTTCGGTTTTATCTTTTTGTACTCATCTTGACTATCTGGTAACCTCCTCACCTAGACAAGCTTATGCTTTTTCCATTTCTCCCACGTAAGTAAAGTAATGTGACTGTGTCCCTAATTTTTGTGTATCATCATCTAGACGTGACTCATTGAAAGTTTCCTGGGACCACAGTTTATCTATATATTAGGATAGTGAAGTTATTCCTTGAAAATACAGCTTGTTTCTACCATTTAGGGGTCTCAGTTGATAGACTGTCTTGCACTCCTGGAATCTCTATGCCTTTATATGATTTTTCTGTGTTCTTGTATATGCTACACTTAAGTAAGCAGGTTTAATTTCAAGACTGGCCTATCCAAGTTTGTCTCACTTCCAACAATTAATCCTTCCATTTCTTACTAAATTTTGAAATGAATATATTGAGGACAGTTGCTTTTTACAATGAATTTGCCGTACTTACACGTGCATGTGCATATGTGTATGTGTCTGTGTTTCAAGTTACAGACATTTAAATAAGCTTACCAATGTGTATTATTGTGAGTGACAGAAACGGAAAGATACAACTACTGTTTCTGTATGTTGTCATGCAAATTTACACAGCCAAAATTGAAGATATCTTCAGATTTATTACCACTATTTAGCAGACATTCTTAAGGTTATATTTGCTGTGCTCTTTAAAATAAAGTATTTAGAATTATTTATATTCCTAGTCTCAACTTACCTTCTTTATAAGCTCAACACTACTGCATTAGTTTTATTTATAAGAGCAATAAACCATCAACCAAGCATTGCGTGAGATGAACTTTGTTTCATACAAGGATAACAAATACCTGCCTTACTGAAACTTATAGTCTACTGCCATTGATCACTTCAGTTACTCCCAGAGTTATATAACTCCCATAGCAATAGCTTTATTTAGCATATCCAATTTTTTACCCACGTTATTCCATAGTCCCATATTTTAGGAACGTGTGTTCTATTTACTAGTCTACATCTCCTTTTTATATTCACATTCAATTACACACAAACTCACACAAGGAATATAAATTTAAGGCAAAATATTATATCATTCAGCATGTTTTTCTAGTTCACCCAGATCCAACAATCAGTCTCTTGGCATCTGCATATAACCACTTTATGCTTATTATCTTATTGTATTTAACAGTAATTACTTAGAGTACTTTATTCTTCTCCAAATCCTACTCTATACCCATATCTCTATACCCATCTCTTTGTGTGTCAGTTTTCTTAAAGAGACCTTAAGAAACTTTGGCGAGAACTAGAGAAAACATATATTGATTCCTTAATATGTGTTGGTATTTTACATACATTATTAAGAAAAATCTAACTTCCCTATGACTTAAAAGTTTTTTGCACAATTTTACTATTGATAAAACTTCGGTTCAGAAAGATTGCTTTCAAAGTTGAAATATGTAGCATAGTCAGGATTTAGTTCCAGTTATTTCTGAATCAAATATATGTCTACTGGTCCTCATAATGTCAGCCAGGTTTTATTTATTACAGCACCTCCATACATGTATTTTATTGAATATCTATCGTCTCCATGTTTTCTCCCTTATCACTTCATTCAGTTTTTATTCTTTGTGTTCATTTCCGGTCCAATCACATTGTTTAGTTCTTTGCTCAAAATCACTTAGAATGTTTGGCACACGTATGGTGGGGGTTAAATGTTTATCTATGGTCATTTATTTTAGGAAATGCATGCTTATTATTTTCTTTTAAAAACTGAAATGAATTCAAGCTTTGAGATTGCCAGGCTAACAAATAGTCAACCGTATGGAATCCTAGCAAAAGGAACTGCCTGAAATGGAGGAAAAGAAGGAATCTATATTTTTTTTAATCCATAGGACATGTTGGAGTTACTGAGCATCTTCAGTAAATAACCCCCCTCTCAATTGTCCAAGTTCTGAGAAGAGTGATAATGAGAAACAAAAATATTCCATTATAACTTCTAAAGTATAGGTTGGGAGACATAGGTTATATATAAAACCAATAATAAGCTTCTTAATATCAAACATCAAAATTAATAGTGACCCAGTCACAGTAGCACAGAGGAGACCTATCCCTAAACGAGCAATAGAGAATGGATTATCTCTGTAGACTTGCTTACTATCAAGATGAAGGGCAGAGATGAGCAAAGCTTGCCTGGTTAATTATTTCCAAATTTGCCAGTCATGTAAATTACTCCACCTCCTGTGGGCAGAGTGCATAAAGAGGTAGAAAGAAGCTAGGAATTAAGGTAATTAAAAACACTTCTCATAGAGTAAAACACCACACAGAGAAGAACTCTTCTCTAAAACACTTTATAAGCTTAGTTAATATTTATGATCATTGACTGAAAGAAAAACGTATGGAAACAAGTTCATTCTGTATTTAAGAGTGATGATCATTAACCACATTTTACTGAAGCAAAGACTTCCATTTCCAAAGATGCTAATACTCATCAGGGATACATATATAAAATGTGAAATTTTAGAGGCTAGAACTATTTGATATTCCCAAATATGCTTCCACACTAATGTCAAATAGACGAGTTGAAAGATAGGGAAACCATTCTCAGTGCATCTGCCAAGCAATTTCAGACAATTTGACTGATTTTTTTTTTTTTTTTTTTTTTTTTAGGTAGTAAGTTCTGAAAACAGAAACTGTTGAAAGCTATCTGACCTGAATTTATTCCACAAAATTTTATTCCCTTCTAAAACTGTGCCTGTGATTTATTCTCTGTCACTGCTGTATCTACACTAATGCACCATTATGCATAGTGGATGTTTCGGATGTATAACCATCACTCTTCCTGAAGCCAGAACTTTATGATTACGTCAGGCATTGTCTGGCATAATCTATTTAGCTAGTCGATTTTACCTCCGTAGTTTCTGATTAATCTGGAGTAATTACTTAAATATTTACTCTTCTATGTTTAAAATTTGCTAGAACAAAGAGATTATGCATGCAGGAAGTGTGCAGGGGGGTTGAAGATAACAAATGATACATTGAGCACAGCCTAATGTGGCTTTACTGGAGTAGAAACAGTGGTAATAAATCACCTGCCAATGTTGATAATAAAATACTGCATTGGCCTCCATCAGCCACAAGAGAAAGGTTAAATGTTATTTCTCACAATAACCATGTGGTCTTCACAGCTGACACCTCCAATATCAAATCCCATCATTATTTTCTATAGAAAACATTTGGTCTTTATTCCTAATGGAACATTTTTGTAAAGAACTACTTTGCAAATATCTGATATCCTTGAAATACCTTCATTCATTTTATGGTTATTTTACTCTATAAAAGTATCTCTTCTCTTTAGTATAAAACTACTTTTATGTAATGGGTAGCTTTGGGAGGTTGAAATTCATTCTGGTCAACTGTAAGCGACCTTTTAATGATTGGATTCATGTGAACTCAGTGTTGGTGTAGGTTGCAAATTGAAATATTATCCCTGAATAAGCTCAGTGATGATATTTTCTAGTTTATTTATTAAATCAAATCTCAATTTTTGTCCATATTGCTTTCTAAATTACTCTTATTTCAACACCAGCCTCATCTCTTGACCTGTCTATACAACAGTTATTTCCTTAATATGCTTTCTGTAATGAATTAATTTTTATAGAGTGGGTTTGAAATGAATGTTGGTCTGAAAGGGAAGGCATGAAATGTATTTTAGGAGATGTACACATGAGGCTTATATTTATCAAGGTATTGATATACACACACACACACACACACACACACACACACACACACACAGAGAAGCTTATATCAGTGAAGATATTGATGTATGTACATACAGCTAAATGATAGCAAATACTTCCAGCTGTGGACACAGATGAAATCACACTATTCATGACCCCAGGTACACTGGCACCGCCTCTACTACCTATTGCTTATTGCTCACTCTTATTTCTGAAAGACATCAAATTGGGAATCTGTTTGTACTTGCAAAATAGTTTTCCAGCTATAATGGCCTTAAGGCTTCCTTCCTGTGCTTCTTCTATTCGAGAGACTGTTTTAAAGGAAAGCTCCTTTCAGTGCTCACCCAGAGAACAGCAAGGTTCATTGAAATCGTTTTATCTCCTAACATTCCCCAAACAACCAACCTTCAAAGTGTCAGTGCAGTCATGTATAATGTGCAGAAGTAGAGAGAATTCCTTCCTGCATAACTCATTGCAAAGAATTGTTAACTGGGCATAGCAGCATTGCATGTGACCAGTTACACACTTACTCATAGCCCTTCACCAAAACTAGCAATGATTTTCTTAATAACTCAACCCAAGACCTCCCTCTGAAAAGGCACATTTCTTCAATAAAACCGTCTTCAATTCATATATGCTTTTAAACCTTTACACATAGTGTTTCTGAACTTGGAGCTACAGAGTTGCTCAGGCAACCTAATTTAGGAATACAGTCTTTGCTTTCCACTACAGGATTGTGAACAACTTAAGAGCAAGTGCTGTTATCTTTCTTTCTCACAGCTGTATCCCCAGAACAATTCCTGGCATATAATAGGTTATATTGCCAGGGTTGTTCCTGGCAAAAGTCTTTGCTTCTGTTTGTTTCCTGGACTGAAAATGGGAAATATCAAATCTATCTTAATCCCTGCTGTATCTCCAGCACAGCCCTGGCATTGACTGTTTTTAAAAATGAATACATGAATAAATGAAGGACAATTGGATGCTTTTTCCAAGGTGGGTCAGTCTGTATAAAAGGATATTCTAATATTCTATATCATATAAAACTGAAAATATATATATATTTGAAAGTCAGACTTTTCAAGTTTTTCCTTTGACCATCAAGTTTTGAAATATATGAGGTAAATTATCTTTTGTCAAGGACAAAAGCACCTTGACATAAATAATGGAAAACAGAACATTTTTTCAGGATATAGAAACTAGGGCTCATTTCTTTCTGTCTTTTTAAATTGAAATGTAGTTCATGAACAATATTTTGTTAGTTTCAGGTGCACTGCATAGTGATCTGATATTTGCATACATTATGAGATGATCACCACAATAAGTCTAGTAACCATCTGTCCCCACAAAAATGTATTACAATATTATTGACCATGTTAGCTATGCTAAAGATTTTTTCACCATGGCTTATTTATTTTATAACTAAAGGGTTGTACCTCTTAATCCTCTTCATCTTTTTCATCCCCCCATATCCCTTCCCTCTGGCAACCACGCATTTGTTCTCTGTATCTGATTCTGTTTTCTTTTTGTTTTGTCTTTTGGTTCTGTTTTTTACTTTCCACATATAAATGAAATCATACAGTATTTGTCTCTCTCTGACTTACTTCACTTAGCTTAATATCTTCTAGATGCATGCATGTTATGACAAATAGCAAGATTTCCCTTTTTGTGACTAGTATTCCACCGTGTGTATATGTAGGTATGTATATGATATATATATATGGTACATCTTCTTTATCCATTCATCTATCTGTGGACATATAGGTTGCTTCTGTATCTTGGCTATTGTAAATAATGCTGCAGTGAACATGGGGTGAATATATCTCTTTGAATTTATGTTTTTGTCTTCTTCAGGTAAATACTCAGAAGTGAAATTGCTGGATCACATAGCAGTTCTATGTTTAATTTTTTGAAGAAGCTTCATATTGTTTTCCATAGTGGTTGCATTAATTTACAATCCCA
This sequence comes from Eschrichtius robustus, assembly GCF_028021215.1. Lineage (NCBI taxonomy): Eukaryota > Metazoa > Chordata > Mammalia > Artiodactyla > Eschrichtiidae > Eschrichtius > Eschrichtius robustus. The sequence continues at coordinate 145,600,750 of NC_090827.1, read as the reverse complement.
CCAACAGTGCACTAGGGTTCCTTTTTCTCCACATCCTTGCCAATATTAGTTGTTTCTTGACTTTTTGATGATAGTCGTTCTGACAGGTATGAGGTCGTCTCTCATTGTGGTTTTGATTTGCATTTCCCTGATGATTAATGATGTAGATCATCTTTTCATGTGTCTGTTGGCCATCTGTGTGCCTTCTTTGGAAAAATGTCTATTCAGTTCCTCTGCCCATTTTTTAATGGAGTTGCTTGGTTGTTTTTTGATATTGAGGTGTATGAATTTTGTGTGTAAATAACCCCTTGTCAAACACATTATTTGCAAATATCTTCTCTCATTCAGTGGGCTGCCTTTTTTTTTAATTGATAGTTTCCTTCATTGTTAATAATCTTTTTAGTTGGATATAATCACATTTGTTTATTTTTGGTTTTGTTTCTCTTGCCTGAGGAGACAGATCCAAAAAAATGTTGCTAAGACAGATGTCAAAGAAGGTACTGCCTGTGTTTTCTTCTAGGAGTTTTATGGTTTCAGGTCTTACATTTAAGTCTTTAATCCATTTTTGAGTTTACTTTTTTACAGTGTGGGAAAGTAGTCCAGTTTGATTCTTTTGCATGTAGCTGTCCAGTTTTCCAAACACCATTTATTGAAGAAGTTGTCTTTTCCCCTTGTATAATCTTGCCTCCTTTGTTATAGATTAACTGACCATATAAGTGTGGGTTTATTTCTGGGCTCTCTGCTTTGTTCCATTAGTCTATGTGTCTGTTTTTGTGCCAGTACCGTACTGTTTTGATTATTGTGGCTTTGTAGCATATTTTGAAATCAGGAAGTGTGAAACCTCCAGCTTTGTTCTTTTTTCTCAAGATTGCTTTGACTATTTGATGTCTTTTGTGGTTTCATATAGATTTTTAGAATTATTTGCTTTAGTTCTGTGAAAAATGCCATTGGTATTTTGATAGGGATTGCACTGAATCTGTAGATTGCCTGGAATAGTATGGTCATTTTAACAATACAGTTCTTCCATGGTATACAAGCCTTCATGTCTTTGGTTAGATTTATTCCTAGGCATTTTATTCTTTTTGATACAAGTGTAAGTGAGATTATTTTCTTAATTTTTCTTTCTGATAGTTTGTAATTAGTGTATAGAAATGCAACAGATTTCTGTATGTTAATTTTGTATCCTGCAACTTTAATGAATTCATTTATTAGTTTAATAGCGTCCTTAGAATGTTTCGTGTACAATATCATGTCGTTTGTGAACAATGGCAGTTTTTACTTCTTTTCCAATTTAGGTTCCATTTATTTCTTTCTCTTGTCTGATTGCTGTGGCTAGGACTTCTAATACTATGTTAAATAAAAATGGTGAGAATGGGCATCCTTATTGTTTCTGATCTTAAAGGAAATGCTTTTAACTTTTCATTGTTTGCTGTGATATAGGCTGTGGGTTAGAACTCATTTCTATAAAGAGAGTGTCGCCCTTACCTCTTTTGGTGGGGGTGGGGTCTTTGCAGTAGTCCTTGTTAGAACAAAATGTAGACAGTGGAAAAGATAATTCTCTAATTCTTATCTTGTGTTTTCATTGAGTTCTCTTATTGTTGATGCCTATAACTAATTATTTATCAGGAATCATAGATCCTTCTTTAATATCCGTGTTGTATATGTTCCTCTATCACAATCTTCTTATTCTAGTAGTCACATATTTTGATAATTTGGGAAGGCGGGGTGCATGCACTACTAGCATAGAATTACAAATTTTGTGTGTTTAAGTTTGGGCATATTTTAGAAAGAGAGAGTCTGTATATTGGTTTCATCTTCTTAATAGTGTTTGGACCCAAATAGATAAAGAGACACTTCACTATATTTCTCATGTTCAGAATATACCATCTTATCCTCAGAATAATCTTAAGCCAACACTTTTTACATCTAACACTCTTATTCTAAAATAATAATTTTCATTCAGGTCACTTAGCATAATTATTAAATTTCTCCATAGCTAGGAATTTCTCTTTACAGCCTGATATAACCCTAACAACACAAAAATATCATCACTTTCAAACTTGCTTTCATATGTTGTTATAGTCTGAAAAGCCAAATTCTTTCATTTATAAATATTCACAATACATTATTTTATCTTTGTGGACTTGTATGTTCAGTTCTTTCTCCAGGTTTAGGGAGTTTTCAGATATTATTTCTTTAAATAACATCTCTTCCCCTTTCTTCTTCTTTTCTCCTTCTGACATAACCGTTATTATGCTGGGTCTCCTATTGGAGCCTGATGGCTCTCACACAGTTTCTTGACTTTTTAAAAATCTTAGTTCTGTCTCCTCTTCCAGCTGAATTATTTCTAGATTTCTATCTTTCAGATTGTGTATTCTCTCTTCTAGCTAATCTTTCTATTTCCAGTGCTTTCTAATGCATTCTTCATCTCGTTTATTGAGTTTTTCAGCTCCAGAATTTCTGTTTGATTCTTTTCAATAATTTCAGTCTCTTTGGTAAAGCACTCCTTCTGTTCATTCATTTTATTCCCCAGTTCGTTGAATTGTCTTTCTGAATTTTCTTGTAACTCATTGAATTTATTCATAACAGCTATTTTTAATTCTCTATCAGGTAGATCACACTCTTTTGTGAGTTTCAGTTTACTTGCTGGAGAATTGTCATTTTATTTTTGTAATACCATATTACTACAATTTTTCATGTTGTTTGATGATATGTGCCTATGCTGGCACATTTGAAGTAGTGAACATCTTTGTTTTTTAGGTAAAGCTTTGTTTACTTTGATTCTAACAGTCCAACAGATTGGCAATTAGAGGCCTTTCTATTGTTTCCCAGCAGGTGACACTATAGCACACATTTTTGCTTTTATTTTCCCCATAGATCCTTACGGCTGTATTTGGAAGCTTTCAAAAGAAAAAGAAAGAAAAAAAAAAAAGGCGGGGAACAAAGTGGGGTGAAGTATGTGCTTGGACCTTAGGGCTTTGGGTGTGTGACAAGCCCGTAGGGGAGATCCTCAAGTGAGGGAATCCCAGAGGTTCTGGATGGTCCTCTGGCTAAATTCTGGGGCAGATAGCAGATAACGATATTCTTTTTTGTCTGCCTCCTTCCCTTTCCTTTCCCTCCCCCCTGTTACAGATGTCTCTCCTCTGAGGACTGGGTACTGCTGAATTGCAACAGGACCCTTCAGCTGCAGCTCACAGAGCCAGATAGACTGCCACTCACCACTTTTTACCTTAGATCCCCTCTGCCAGAGGGGGTGCCAGTGCTGCGGTCACCAGTGCCGTTGTCACTGCTGGACCTTGAGTGAAGGCACTGCTGCCACTGCTCCCCTGGTTCTGCAACCTCCACAATGTCCAATCCCCCCACCATAAGCTATACAGATATATGTATCTCTACAGTGTTCTGGTGTGCTGTGCAGAGGAACCGTTGGCTTACGGATGTCCTACTAGTTGTAAATTGGAGGGGAGAGACAAAGGAAATGATGCTGACCCCATACTGTTTTGAATAATAGAATAGAGATATTTACTCCAACCCCTTCAGTTGCCTTAATCCTTCAAAGTCATATTAAGTCTCTCCTCATTAGTGATGCACATCAATCTGATTTTATCTTTTACTAAAATTCCAGACACACCATGTTTTGTCTTGGGGGGGAAATAAAACCATATTTGATTACTTAATGAATCTTAATAAAGTTTCTATAAAGATGGTGGAGTGAATATAGAAGCAAGAAAAATATCAATAGAATAATAGAAGAAAAATTTCCAGAAATGCATAAAAATAGGGATTTTCCAAATGGAAGCGCCCTACTAAATGGAAATAGCATGGAAAAATAAAAGACAAAAAATTACACATATCCTTATGAAATTTAATTGTTATACTCTGCATTTCTCTCTTTAAAAAGTATTATAAAATCAAAAATGGTCAAAATGGAAGGAAAAATGCCTCCTGAGGAAAAAAATGTAGATTATTTATAAATTAATGGAAATGGAACATCCTCCAGATATCTTAATGTTAATAGCAAAGGAGAAAACACATTTAGTCAAAGCTTTCAAAATTTGGGGACAGGGGATTATTTTGAAATCCGAATCTTATTTCCAGGTAAATGATATCTACTGTGAGGGTAAAGTAAAGAAATTTTCAATTATAGAAAGACTCACAAATTTCTCTCTCAAGAACCGTTACTGAATAACGCCAACAGCAGCAACAGCAGCAGCAGAAGTAAAAAAGGTGTTTCTTAATTGGTACTTAACAGGTGATGATTATAGTATGTTATTTAAAATGTTACTAGATGAAATGTCTCTATAGCTTTCTCCTTTGTTTTAAGTAAAATCCTGGTAACCATGATTTTTTTTAAAAAAATAAATAGAATAACTTTATATGTTCTAGAAAACCATAAAATGTGGGAAATAGGGCACTGAATACGTGTTATTTATGGATACATGAATGTAACAAAATGGTATCATACTATTTTATATAGAAAATTATGCATTTTGCTTTCTTTTCACAAGAGATTACGTTTTTAGCAAATATCTCCTATAAGTAAACATAGATCTATACTATTTCTTTTTTTAACACATCCATCAAAATACATATTTATCTATAGATAGATAGATAGGAGTTTTGGGGTGAGAATATTTAAGTTCTACTCTCAGTAAATTTCAGTTATACAATACATTATTATCAACTGTAGTCACCCTGTTTTCATTTGATCCTCAGATCTTTTTTATCTTACAGCTGAAAGTTTGTACCCTTTATTATCCTCCTCTCCTTATTTCCCTATCCAAGGCAGGTAACTACTTTTCTACTTTCTATTTCTATGAGTTTGACTTTTATCGATTGATTGATTGATTCCAGATATAAGTGGTATCATGCAATATTTGTCTTTCTCTGTCTGGGTTATTTCACGTAGCATAATGCCCTCAAAGTCCATCCAGTTTCTTATAAATGGCAGGATTTCCTTCTTTCTCATGGCTGAATAATATTTCAGTGTATTTATATACACATTTTCTTTATCTATTCATCCACTGACAAACAGTTAAATTGCTTCCATATTTTGGGTATTGTGAGTACTACTGCAATGGAACATGTGAGTGCAGATAAAGCTTCAACATCCTGTTTTCTTTTCCTTTGGGTATGTACCCAGAAATGAGATAGCTGGATCATATGATAGTTCTACTTTTAATGTTTTGAGGGACCTCCATATTGTTTCCCATAGAAGCTGCGTCCAATTTACATTCCCATCAATAGTGCACAGAGGTTCCCTTTTCTCTATATCCTCACCAACAGTTGTTGTCTCTTGATATTCTAACAGGTGTGAGGTGATATCTCATTGTGTGGGGTTTTTTTAAATAAATTTGTTTATTTATTTATGTATTTTTGGCTGCATTGGGTCTTTGATGCTGCGCACGGGCTTCCTCTAGTTGCGGCGAGCAGGAGCTACTCTTCGTTGTGGTGCGTGAGCTTCTCATTGTGGTGGCTTCTCTTGTTGTGGAACACGGGCTCTAGGTGCGCGGGCTTCAGTAGTTGTGGCACATGGGCTCAGTAGTTGTGGCTTGCGGGCTCTAGAGTGCAGGCTCAGTAGTTGTGGCGCACAGGCTTAGTTGCTCCACGGCATGTGGGATCTTCCCGGACCAGGGCTCAAACCTGTGTCCCCTGCATTGGCAGGTGGATTCTTAACCACTGTGCCACCAGGGAAGTCCTCTCATTGTGGTTTTGATTTGCATTTCCCTGATTATTAGTGATGTTGAACATCTTTTCATGTGTCTGTTGACCATCTCTGTCTTCTTTGGAAAAAATGTCTATCTAGATCCTCTGCCCATTTTTTACTCAAATTATTTGTTCTTTTGCTATTGAGTTGCTTAAGTTTTTAATGTATTTTTATATATTTTAATTAGTCCCTTTTTGAATATATGATTTGCAAGTATTTTCTCCCATTCACAGGGTTGCCTTTTCATTTTGCTGATGGTTCCTTTGCTGTACAGAAGCTCTTTAGTTTGACATAGTCCCGCTTGTTTATTTTTGTTTTTGTTGACTTTGCTTTGGGAGTCAGATCCAAAAGTTCCATACCAAACAGCTTACCACCTATGTTTTCTTCTAGGAGCCTTATGGTTTCAGGTTTTAAATTTAAGTCTTTAGTATTTTGTAGTTGATTTCTGTTTATGGTGGAAGTCAGGGCTCCAGTTTTATGCTTTTTCATGTGGCTGCCCAATTTTTCCCAACACCATTTATTGAAGAGTCTATCCTTTCCCTATTGTATATTCGTGGCTCCTTTATCATAAATTAATTGTCCATATATTATGCCTGGGATTATTTCTGACTGTATATTCTGTTCCATTAATCTATATGTCTATTTTATGTCAATACCATTCTGTTTTGATTATATAACTTTGTATTATATTTTGAAATCAGGACGTGTGATGCCACCAGCTTTGTTTTTCTCTCTCAAGGTTGCTTGGGCTATTTGGAGTCTTTAGTACTTCCATACAAGTTTTAGGATTTTTTGTTTTCTTTCTGTGAAAAATTGGAGTTTTGATAGGGGTTGCATTGAATCTGTATATTGCTTTGGGTAATATGGATATTTTAACAATATTAATTCTTCCAATCCATGAGCATGTAATATCTTCCATTTATTTGTGTCTTCCTCAGTATCTTTTATTAAAGGGTGTGTGTGTGTGTGTGTGTGTGTGTGTGTGTGTGTGTGCATGCTCATGTTTCTTTTTGAAACAGAGGGTTAGAGAACCCTCACGATAAAGTAGGATATGTGAGAAGGATTTCGAAAACCCTATGGAAATAGCATAGTGTGTAACATATCTCATCTCCATAAGGAACAACTGTTTGGGGTGTTTATTGTTACCGTTTTTGAATTAGTAAGACCTGATATTAATCATTGTTTTATGATTATATAAAAATATTAATATTGGTGGCATCTTTGTACAGGATACATATGGAAATATATATGGAAATAAATATATTTATGGAAATTCTTTGTACTTATTTGCAACCTTTTTTGTAAGTCTAAAACTTTCAAAATGTAAAGTTAAAAACTAACTATAGTATATGTACATACGTATGTAATATAGCCCTTATTTACCTTATCTTCAATAACATTCTGTATAATTCTAAAATATTCACAAACTTAACTCTGTAATTATTTATGTGTCATTCAATGGCAGGAAACTGGGTGCATTAAAAGGAGGTAATTGCAAAGAGTTTGGTGATGAATGTTAACTAGACTTATTGTGGTGATCATTTTGCAATATATACAAATATCAAATCATTGTATTGTACACCTGAAACTAATGTAATGTTATATGTCAAATTATTCCTCAATAAAAGCAAGGAGGAAAGCAAGAAAGGAAAGAAAGGAGAAAAGGAAAAGGAAAGAGTTTGGGGAAAAGTTTATTGCAAAAGTATGGACAGGTTTTTTTCGCAAACCAACAAGGGTTGTTGAATCACCCCAGCAAAGCTACCAATAGTGTCCAATGACCTTAACAACCTAGGCCAGAAAGAGCAAGATTGGGTAAAGCAGTTTCCAAAATGTGATCTTCATTGTAGCCATATACATACTACCAACCTAAAGCCTGGTGGGGTGGGAGCTGGGGAGGGGGTGGATGCACTGTCAGTTTTTGGTCCATAGTGTCCTGGCAATGCATCTTATTTGTCAAACCAAATGAGAAGTCAGAGGATGAGATAAGACAGTTTATGGGCAGATAAATATCTGCCTCCTGGGTAGAGAGCAGGGTGGAGAAAGATGCAAAGTGGTTGGAAAGGGACAAGAGAAGAGTGTTCAGCATGCCTGGAAAAATCTGAAAGCACTCTGTCTTTCTTTGTCTACAGTATTTGTAATCACGGATTTAAAATGAACTAAGTTTTATATAACATCAAGAAATCCAGTATTAAGTGTTAAGAAATAAAATAACAACCGTCTCTCTGCATCTTAATGTGTTGACGATATCTTCTTTTTTAAAAAAAATTTTTATTGGAGTATAATTGCTTTACAGTGTTGTGTTAGTTTCTACTCTATAGCTTCTTTTGTTTTCCATTTAAAGCCATGGCATTTGCAATGTGTTTGCATTAATAGAACATAATTGCAGACGTTTCATGAAATGGTTTGTCTTTTGAAAAACTGTGCAGTAATCTTGGGTGGATGACTTATTGTTGTTCCTGAAAACAATTTGGGAATTCCTAAAAGACCATTCTCAATCAGAATCAACAGCATCAAGTGAATTTACTCATGATTTTCCTTGCTGTCTACTTTTAAGTGCCACATTTCACTTAGCAAAAACAACAATATTTTTAAAATAGTAAAGAAAACTCAAATATTTTAATATCATTTCCTTCTTTTATATTTTCAACTATCAATTAATTTTATATAATCTGAAACATAGGTGTTCTTTGGTTTATGAAAAAGAAATATTTCTGCTGTATAAATTTTCTTTTTAAAATCTGCGTTGTATTTTAAAGACACTGGACCGGCTACAAATGGAAAAGACAGTATGGCCAATTATTTAATGGAATGAAAAGTTATTTTCAGATTTCTATCCACATTTCTTCCTCTAGTTATATATAACTGTATTACATGTAGTAATAGCTTATATATACACAGACATTTCTAAATTACTTTTTGCTGGTTAATATTATTTGTCAACTTGGCTGGGCCATGTAGTACTCAGATATCTGTTGAAATGCTTTCCTGGGTGTTTCTATGAAGATGTTTTTGGTTGAGGTTAACATTTATTTATTTATTTATTTTAAAATTTTATTTATTTATTTATTATTTATTAATTTATTTATTTATGGCTGTGTTGGGTCTTCATTTCTGTGCAAGGGGTTCCTCTAGTTGCGGCAAGCGGGGGCCACTCTTCATCACGGTGCGTGGGCCTCTCACTATCACGGCCTCTCTTGTTGCGGAGCACAGGCTCCAGACGCGCAGGCTCAGTAGTTGTGGCTCACGGGCCTAGTTGCTCCGCGGCATGTGGGATCCTCCCAGACCAGGGCTCGAACCCGCGTCTCCTGCACTGGCAGGCAGACTCTCAACCACTGCGCCACCAGGGAAGCCCTGAGGTTAACATTTAAATTAGTAGATTGAGTAAAGCAGATTGTCCTCCCTAACCTGGGTGAGCCTCATCCAATCACTTGAAGCCCAGAATAGAGCAGGAAGACTGAACTCATCCAAATAGAATTCTTCCTGCCCAGCTGCCTTTAAGCTACATCATTGGCTTTTTTTAAATAAATTTATTTATTTTTGGCTGTGTTGGGTCTTCGTTTCTGTGCGAGGGCTTTCTCTAATTGCGGCGAGCAGGGGCCACTCTTCGTCGCGGTGCGCGGGCCTCTCACTATCATGGCCTCTCTTGTTGCGGAGCACAGGCTCCAGACGCGCAGGCTCAGTAGTTGTGGCTCACGGGCCCAGTTGCTCCGCGGCATGTGGGATCTTCCCAGACCAGGGCTTGAACCCGTGTCCCCTGCATTAGCAGGCAGATTCTCAACTGCTGCACCACCAGGGAAGCCCCATCATTGGCTTTTTTGCTGCCTTCCCACTGAAACTGAAACATCAGCTCTTCCTGGGTCTTGAGCCTACCAGTCTTTGGACTGGAACTACACCACTGACTCTCCTGGGTCTCAGAGAGGGACAGAGAGAGAGAGAAACCAGAACCAATAGGATGTACAAGCATAGATTTGTTTCTCTGGAGAACCCTGACTAATACACAATGCATTTTATAATATGACCAGCCTATAACTCAATGATCTACAAGGAATTATGCAGGGAGTCATAGGTATTGGAAGACTGGCTCAAGAAAGAAGTGAGGGAAATATTATTTGATCTTTGATTTCAGGTAATCTACATGAATTCTGGAAGTTTGAGCTATCAGCCATGGCTTATTGTGGAGGAGCAGGAAAAACATATGCTCTGGCTAGAATTTGAAAAGTTTGATATAAGAGTTTACATCTCAATTCTAAAAGCAAGCTCACATGGTTAATTGCTCAGTTTACTTCTAGAACATCCAATCATAAGCTTCACATCAATGGTTTCACAATATGAAAAACTAAGGATCTATTTAACATCAATTTTGGCCAAACTTTGGAAAGAATTGAAAGGGATTTACAAAGAAAGAAAATTTGGGTCAATTGTTATATCCATTTCAGGAAGAAGTCTCCAACGTGTCTGAAATAGTTCAGTATCATATGGAATAAGTTAGTGTGCTTATGCCTAGAAATGTACATCAACAATATTTTATAATACCAAGCCCAGGGAGAATGGCAGCAGTGAATGATGTCCCAAAAGGGATTCCAACAGGAATGGAATAATTTGCTGTTGGGACTGTAAAAGGCTGATGCAGGGGCAAGGAGCAAGGCAGAGTTGTGACCTTCAAGAGAAGCACTAGGGACATGAGGGAACAGTAACTATTCATATTCTGAAGGGGTAAAAGAGTAAGAAATGAGAGTGAACTAGGGGGGGTGCAAGGAAGTGGTGAGAGCTGGGATCCTGCTTAGCAGAAATGATCTTTCCTCAAACTTAAACTGAGGGCAGTGAAGGGAGTAGGCCAGTTTTTCTAGCTGGGGGTATTGTACTAACTTGGTTTTTTTATTCCCTGGGCTTTGTGTGACTCAGTGAGGTTTCTATACACAGAAATACCAAGAAGGGTATTTTTCCCCCTGTTTTTTGAGTCATGGAGCTTAAAAAACTGTACATTTTTTATTCATTATATTTATATGTAGGAAACTCCGGTGGATACACAGCGGATTATAATACTGAGTTTCATGATTCTTCAAAGTGAGGAGATGGTGTCAACCCTTCTCAAGTATATATAAGGGAATAGTTATGATCCTGACAAAACATTTCAAGCCCTAGTGGTCACCCATGCACTTTCTGGTTCACTTTATTTCTTATTTGCTGCTTCTGGCCTTGCTACTTGCCATCAACGTGTTGGCATCCTATTCTTAAATAAATAATCCATATACCTAGATTAGATAGAACTTAGTCTTTCCTGTTTACTGGTTTTAGTAATTGAAGCTTTGTAAATTGATTTTTGCAGATAGTTTTGCTTTCTAACATGATTGTGTTTTTAGGTTGATAATAATATCTTTATCATACTGGTTTTCTTTGGAATTCTGCAAGTACAAGTGATATCTTTTAACTTTTACTTGAGTTGCTTTGCTTGGAGTCTTGGGTGAAAAATTTTTAATAAGTGATTTCTTATAATATAGATATAAGACTGTCATTATGCTTACTGTGCAGTATTATATTTTATTTCTCTTTCCCACTCATCTTACTAATTCAGAATTTTTTTAAACAATTCTCTGCCTGCTATGACATAAATCCTCCCTAAGTGCTGTGCAAAATGTGGCTTGGTGGTGCAGTTGGAGGGAGAGGCAGATAGTTGTCATAAACAACAACAAGAACAACAAAAGCACTTAGGAAATGACATACAATTGCTTATTTTTAATTTAGCCTCCAGCATCTTCTGCTTATAAATAAAACATCAATACCAAAACATGTAAGAGGATATAATCTCACAGTTTTTAAAAAGAATAAATTTAAATTATATAATTATTCTATATCTTCCTCTTAATTCTCTGTGACTTGATGAAAACTTTGTCATTGACTGGTGATTTTTCAAGATCATATTGGGAACCGCTGGCTTAAAGAGTAACATTGACACTCAGAATCGTGACATTCTTGCAGACATTGAAAATAAAATACATTTGTGTTGTTCCGAGCATTAACCACGCACCTCAAGACTAATCTGCTAAATTTAGAGAGAAATGGCTCAGTGGACTTTTATGGAGCCAACTTACTGTCAAACCTAGTCTATCGCTTTAGTGCATGTCATGATTCTATATACTATACATATGGTAGTATAAGATTGCTATCTGTAGCTTGTTCAATAGAATGATAATATAAGGTTGCTAGGAAAATATTTTCAGAGTTGTTATATTTTAGAATAAGGATATGCTTAAACATGCATTAATTTTTTAAATATTTAAAATTTAGAATAAATAAATTGCACCTTAAATTGTATTAAGCTTTTTTTCTGTGATTATGTAGTTATAATATGTCACATAGTTGATGTTCACTAAATAACATCTCATACTCTCTTCTCTGAACCTGTGTTTTTTAGCTAATTTATTAGCAAGATTCCATCATCGCTAATCAAATGTAAATTCAGTACATCTTGTTCATCGCATAGGTTTCATTAAGAGTACACTGTTCAAATTAGATTAATCTGAAAAATTATTATTTCAAACAGCATGCCATGAAAGGAATCAGTCTCCATAAATATCTCTTTGAGCTATATATGCTCACTGGCCAAAGGAACTTCTTAATTTTAGCAAATTAACTTCTTAGTTTAATACCCTTCATAAATTAAGTGATAAATTGCTTTTACAACGCATTGGGTTACAAGCCTTGTTTCTACTCAAGAGGATTTTAATTGTGTTGCAAGTTAGAAGTGCTAGGAGTATTGTGAGTCAATGAAATCTATACATGTGATTATAATAATGTAATTTCTTCTAGGAGCGAGATGACTCCTTATATAAAATAATGAGCAATTACTGCTTGCTAATAGTCACTTGTTACGTATTATTATTAGAATGTCTGCAATCAAAATGGAATATGTAAAATATTTCCAGCCTTCAAAAGTATCAATTTAGAGCAATGTATAATCTTTCTACTACACAAATGCACCCCTGAAATTTCAAAAAAAAAAAAAATTGGTATATGCTTGCTGTCAGGAACAGTATAGTTACTAGGTTAATGCGTATTGTTGAAATAGATGCTGGATATGCCTCTCAGATTTCTCCGGCTTCCAGGAGTTTTTTTTGTTTTTTTGTTTTTTAAAAAAATTTATTTATTTATTTTTGGCTGTGTTGGGTCTTCGTTTCTGTGCGAGGGCTTTCTCTAGTTGTGACAAGCAGGGGCCACTCTTCATCGCGGTGCACAGGCCTCTCACTATCGTGTCTTCTCTTGTTGCGGAGCACAGGCTCCAGACGCTCAGGCTCAGTAGTTGTGGCTCACGGGCCTAGTTGCTCCGCGGCATGTGGGATCTTCCCAGACCAGGGCTCGAACCCGTGTCCCCTGCATTAGCAGGCAGATTCTCAACCACTGCGCCACCAGGGAAGCCCCTTCCAGGAGTTTTGATTGCTGAAGGTTCAAAACTGAGGCCATCTCCAGAAATCGCCTTTCCCCAATATTATATCCCTGTCCTGGGAACAGCCTACTTCTAATAACTGATCAATTTGTACAAAGCCCCAGCCGCCTTACCTCAAGTCATGATATGTTTGAAGAATTATCTCAGTTTCAGATTTTCCTAAGAGATAAACTGAGGCCCTTGTTGCAACAATATCTCAGTTCAACCCCTGCCCTTCCGCTAATTCTCTTGTAAGATTGATAAACAATGTTGATAATATTATGTTAATTAATATTAACATATTATTAACATATTCCACACTTGGGAATACTACTCCTACCCATTTACTGATTACAATGGAAAAAGGCCATCTTTGAGTGGGGCCCAGATATGGAATGGCTGTGCAGCAGATTCAAGCTGCAGTGCAAGTGGTCCTGTTGCTGGGTCATCCAAACAAGTAGATACTAAGGAATTAGAGATATTTGTGGTAGAAAAACATTTTTATACAACAGAGATTTATACACCATTCACAGATGGTGCTCGTACATGCTCAGCCATGAGAAAAATACTGACCATGGGACACAGGTGACCATGCAGCCATACCAGCCTTCCTGAGCTGGGTGCTATGAGACCCAACAACAAATCACATGGTTCCTAGATCCAACAGCTGTCTATTCCAAAACTGAAGGAGTACATTTGGAATTGGGCAGGATAGATTAGGAGTATAAGTAATTTGCATTAAATGGCTCAGACTTCTAGTTTCTCCACCACTGTTGCACTAGCTCCTGAACTTAGCTCACCCCTCTGACTAGTATTCAAGGGCTTACAAAGTGTTTGAGCCACCAAAAAGATATTCTGCATTACATTACATTACAACAAGGGACTCAAAGAGTGTAGGGTATGCAGCAATAGAAAAATGGAGGCACGGGTGAGGAGCTAGGCTGGAGGTGGCACCCTGTTTAGATGAAATACCATTAGGAACAGTATACACATTAAATCAATGTCATTATTTGGTGTCTACCCTCATTAAATAGAGTAAATAATCTTTAGAAACAAGAGATAAAAGTAGTAGTGGCTCTGTTTACCGTCGCTCCCAGTGACTGACTTTAGGGATGTGTGCTTCCCATCCCCACAGCTCTAGTCCCTTCAGATCTGGAAGTTCAGGTTCCCCGTGAGGCTACACTTCAACCAGCGTCCACAGTCAGAGTCCTATTAAACTTTAAGCTATGGCTGCCACGTCACATCAGTATCCTAACGCTAAAGACCAGCCAGGAAGAAAGGAGTCACTATCCTGGCGAAGGTAATTGATTTGATCATTGGAAGGAGGCAAGGGAAGTTGCTGTTAAATGATCGTTTGAAGAAAAAATATTTGACGCCCAAGTGATCCATTGGGTCATATGTTAGAACCTTCCACAATTTTTTAAAATAGTTTTAGTGAGATATAATTGAGATATAATAACCATAGAATTCACCCATTCAAGCTGTGTGATTCAGTGGTTTCGGTATATATTACATTATTATTTTTGATTGTAATTTTATATGTGTATACGTTTGGTCATCCAGCTGTTTTAGATCAAATTCAGTGTCACTCACAGTGTTGTGCAACCCCCACCACTCTGTTCCAGAAGCTTCCGTGTTACCCCCCCCCAATTCTGTTAAGCCATTATGCAGTAATTTCCACTCCTGCCTCCCCTCATACCCACTCTCCCCGTCTAATCTACTTCCTATCTCTATGAATTTGCCTAAATATTTCATATAATTGGAATCACACAATGTTTGTCCTTTTTTGTCTGGTTTGTTTCAGTTAGCGTCATGTTTTCAAGTTTCATCCCTGTTGTAGCATCCCTTTTGATGGCTTAGTAATACTCAACAAAATGTGGTATATACATTTTGTATATTCATTAATCAGGATACTTGGGTTTTTTTCACCTTTTGGCTATTGTGAATAATGCTGCAGTGAACACTGACATTCAAATATCCATTTGAGTCCCTGCTTTCTTTTTTTTTTCAATATCTACAAAAAGAGTGCATTATATGGAAATTCTGTGTTTAGCTCGTTGAGGTTATTACCCCACCAGGTAATATCTCTTAACTAGGGGAAGTGGTGGTTGAAGGTAAAGGGCCTCCAGAAAGAGTGATAGAGGGGGAACACTACGAATGTTGTTTATGGCCCTAAGACCAGCTGAACTCAGAGGAGAAAGGCTTGTGTTAGTCTCAATAGCATATTTTTACTCCAGGAAAAGAGACCTGGAGGATCTATTTCCAGATGGAGTAAACTTATCACAGGAAACAAGTGGATCTAAGTGGTGCAGGGGGTGGACTATAGTGGAGGTTATGGTATAGTACTACTGAAATCCCCATTCAGGATGGGGGCATTTGTTACTCCAGATGCTGGGGCTGATAGCTGCCGATGTCTCATGGAAACTTCCCTGCCCAGGAATTGCCCTCAGTCTAAGGAAGCTGCGTCATACACCCTTACATTGCCTCAGTGGGAAGAAACTTATATCCAATGCAGTTAAAACAGGGCTACAAAGCCCCAGTACCTTTCCTCAATTTGGGGCATTTCTGAAGGGCCTCAGCAGCTTGAGAGCTCTTCTTGATATCAGCTCAGGCCTCTGTTGCAACTGTAGCATAGTTTAATTTCTTTTTCTGCCTAGTTCCATTTTTCTTTTAATTTCTACAGATATTATTCCTGAAAGTACTCCCCAATACATTTTCATTTCATTGCCTGTTTCCCAGGTAACCTGATCAAAAATTATTGGTTTAGAAAAACTGACAATAGAATAGCAATAACTAAAGACTTAAGACAGGTTGTTGGCTCAGTTATATCCATGGCTTACTAGTCCTCATTTGCAGTGGAAATTCAGGTTTCTTGACATTTAAAATGTATATTATTTTCAGAGTGATGCTTTCAAAAAAAACTCTGATAGTGCAAAGAATTCATTACCATTTGCATCTATGGAATAAAATGAGTAGTGAAAATTGTAAACAAAATCAAAGCAAAGCAATAACTGACTGAAGAAAAAATAATAATGTATATATACAGAATATGTAAGAATAAAATGTATGACAATAATAGTACAGAGGATAGGATAGAAGTAATTGAGAATATGTGCTTATAAAGTGCTTAAACTACACATGAAGTGGTATGATATTGTTTGAAGGCAGACTGATTAAGAAAATAAATTTTAAACCTGGGGCAACCACTAAAAAATTAAAACAGGCATAGTAGTAGGTCAATAGTGTAGATAAAATGTAATTATGTAAAATGTTCAATTAATCTAGAGAAGGCATAAATAGAGGGGGGAAATACCTGGATACCATTGGAAAAATAGAAAACAGCTGGGAATATAATAGATTTTAATCTAATTATATTAATAACCACATTAAATATAGGTAGTTACAAGACACTAAATAACAAATATTGATAGATTGAATAAGCGAAGAAAGAACCAATTATAAGCTATCTACAAGAAACCCACTTTAAATATCTGGGCATAGGGATGTTAAAAGGAAAAGAAAGGTATACTAATATCTTATAGACTAGATTCAGAAGAAATGTTACCAGGAATAAAGAGGGACATTACATAATGATAAAACTATCAATTCTCCAAGAGGACATGACAGTTTTATATGTGCATGTATCTAATAACAGAGCTATAAATAATATAAAGCAAAAACTGATAGAACTGAAATAGAAATAGAAAAATCCACAATGATAGCTGGAGATTACAATACTTCTCTATCTGTAATTGATAGAACTAGCTGCCAGAAAATCAGTAAGGATTTAAAAGAATTGAATAACATCACTGAATGAAACAATTGACATTTATGGACCACTTGCCTAATATCAGCAGAATGTACATTATTTTCAAGTACCTATGGAACTGGACCAAGGCAGAGCATATTGTTGGCTATATAACAAGCCATACAAACAAAAAGAATAGAAGCAATAAAAGGTAATTTTATGACCATAATAGAATTAATCTTAAAATTAGTAACAGGGTTAATTGGAAATTCTCAGATATTTGGAAATTAACCAGTACACTTCTAAATACCTTATATGTTAAAGAGCAAGTTTGAAGGGTTTTAAAGAAACAAAATTTGAGCTAATTGAAAATGAAAATAGAACATATCAAATATTTGTGTAATCCAACTTAATGCTTAGAGTGGAGTTTATATCATTAAACTTTTATTTCAAACAATAGTATAAAACAGTAATTTAAATTTTTACCAGCAAATACATAAATAAGCAAATGAAATTCAAAGCAAGCAGAAGAAACCATGAAGAATTAAGCAAAAATCAATGATACAGAGACCAAAGAAGCAATTTTACTCCAATAAAGATGTTAAAAAAAAAAAAGAAACCAAAGAAAATAGACAAACTCAATGTAACAAAAAGCTGCTTCTTTGAAATGAGTCATAAAACCAAATGAATTTTATGGATGAGAAAATTAAGATTTGGAGAGATTAATTCATTTACCAAAAGCCGTACAGAAGCAGAGAGAGAGTCCAAATCTAAATCTTTCTTAATCTACAAGCTCCTCGCCACTACTTTGAGAGGTCACGTATTTTGTCTTGGTTCATTTAAATAAAACAAGACTCTAAGATTCTTCATTTAAATAAGAAATCTGACTGTGTTTTTATTTGTTTCCTCCATGTATAGAACAGGTAGATATTCCAATCCCATCTGACCAAAGAAGCATGGCAAAGATATATGCCTTTGAGAAATCAAAGGTGCCAACTTAAATGTTATTAGTATGACAGAATGTTATTAATTACGACAATCAGTCCGTGGTTCAGAGTTTAGTTACACAGGACTGAATAACATTCTCCAAAGCTTTGGTGTCATACAAGACTTACTTAATAGAAAAATACATGTAAGGACACTTTATTTTTCTATAACTCTGAGCATTAAATGTTTTTCTTTCATCTGTGAGGGAATGGAAAACATTCGATCCTTCTAATTTTGCTTAAACTTCTTTCATGCACAGTTAGAAGAGCTTGCAGTTTCAGATCCTTAATCACAAAGACAGAGAGTTCTCAATGTCTCTGTTTGCAGTTTCTCAAAGTTCAAACTTTATGTACTTAGTCATCATTAATTGTTTGTTTATATCTATAACTGCAGCCTAACTTCACAAGATGCTAGAATTTGTGTTTTGCTAAGTTGCACTTTACTGTGCAAATTGATGATTACAACTGCATTTTATGCCAGTGAGAGACTCTCTTAAAGAGAGTGCTGTCTGATATATCCTGTGATAAAATTTGGGTGGCGGGTGTTAAAAGCCATAACGGTTTTTAGTGGAAAGGGCAGATTCATGACTGAGTCTAACCTCAAAAAGAATCTTTCTGTTTATATCTTCATGAACTTTATAATACTAGCTAAACATTCCCTTACTTGAGGCTCATATTTTTATTTTCTATTTCATGCCTAATATAGGATAAGTTACTGTATCTTTTAGGTGGTTTCCGTAGAAAGGGTTAAGAAAACTAAAACTGGCTTAAAAAGGGAACTTACTTGTTCACATTAGTAAGAACACAGAAATAGAACTAGCTTCAGGTGGAATTTGAATGTGAAATCTTAATATCACCAGATCTTTGTCTTTTTCCATTATTTCTCTCTACTTATCTACTCTAAGATGGTTTTATTTGTAGCTCAACATAATAGTTGCCAGTAACGATATGGCTATATCATCCAGGCCTCAGATCGGGGACAACAAAAACAAGAGTATGTATTTTTAGTCAGTTCCCCCATATGTCCAATTATTAATATTAATTAAACCAGTTTAGGTCATAAGCTTATCCCAGAACCAGTGGGTGTGGCCAGGAATTATATTGGAATTATATTGTTTGGCTTTGTCTGGATTCCATTTCCCCTACTACACTCAGTGTTATCTGAGTCACATGAGATTAGAGTGATGAAAGGTTTTCTGTTTGTTTGTTTGTTTGTTTCCTAAGGGAAACTTGGAAGTCCCAAAGGAAGAGAAAGGAGGCACAAATAATAACCATACACTGTAACTACGTATATGAAAAAGATAGCAGGATGATTTGGGAGAATTGTTTTCCTTTCCCATTTCCCACTGGCAGCACAGCTTCCTGCGTGAAGCAACCCTCACAGCGGCGTATTTCAGATGGCGCGCTACTTAGCACTGCTGTACTGACTACTCTGGGAGGGAGTTATAACGGGAGCAGTTCTTGGAGCTACTCTACTTCTGTGTGTGCTAACAGGAACTCAGAGAAGCCTTGCTCGCCCGATGGGAAGATAAATGTCTTAAGAATTAAGAGGAACTTTATATTCATGTTTTAGAGACGACTGCAGTTTTCTTGCTTAGAGAGGTTAAAAAGGGAGAGCTGCCACTCAGTGCTAGCTGAAAGAGTGTTTGGATTATGACATGCTGTGCTCGAACTGCGGGAAGAGTGAAGGGTTTGCCAAGAAAATGGGCCGGCCTTGGGCATCTCAACCCAAATTCAACATTTCTGTTCAGAAACCAGTGTCTTAAATCAATAACTCTGCCAATCTGCAACTTCCCCACAGTTATCTTCCAACACCCACATGGGCAATGCTGAATTTAATGTGACCTGTGACATGGATATTTTTTCTATTCTTACTTATCCTCCTTAAAAAATTATAATTGCTTCCTCAGGGAATCATTCAGGATATTCTTCAGCAATTCACCCCTAAAAATGATAGGCTATTTTCAAGCTCAAGTCTAACACAATAAAATGCAATATACTGTATAGTCAAAAAGACTTGCTGAGGATTGAAATAGGTTGTTTAATGGAAAACTGTAACCCTAGATTTCAATCTCTCCTTGCTTTGCTATCTTTAGAAACTCAAATTTCTATGAAACTTTCCTAAATGCACCTTTTTTTCCTATTTTACCCTCATTTTACAAGTTAACAAAATCTAATTAATTATAACAAAGACTTCTGAGACCACTGACTTTATGATTTTTGTCACTTTAATTGTATGTATATATTTACTTGGTCATTGTCAGTGTGTATACCCCAAACGGTTCCCTTTCTAGTGTTGATGAAGCAGCTGAAATGTCATCACTGAATTTTTAATACTTTGTTCTTTTAATATTCCATCTTTTCAACAGCAAATATAAATATTTTGGAAATAGTTGAAAAGCTGAGTTGTCAGATCTATACAACTCTCCCATGTCAATGTGTTACATCCTATTACTAATATATGGTTAAAGTGGATGAGGCAATGCCCCAAGAGAAAGAAGAGGAAAATCAAAAGTGTGAAATGAGTTCAATATACGTATGGAAATTCTCTCATTTATAAATCGTACATCTCTATGTATGTTAGGCAGTGAAAGATGTTTATGTTTTAGTACTGTCCAACTGTTGTTTGAGATTCTAATATAATTTCTGCAAACCTGCCACATTACATATCTTGGAAACCAAAGTAAGTTCCCTAATATCTGAAACTACCATTTTGTTGCGAGGTGGGGATGGAATGGGGTGGAGATTGTGATATGAGGTTGAATAATTAAAGTTTTCCTTTACCCATGATCCTAGGATTTGAAAACAAAATAATTTAGTGACTTGGGAATGTATATGATGAAGTGGAGATATGTCATTTGCCAAAATGTGTATAAGATAATTTAATATTAAAAAATATGTAACAGGCAGGTATCACAGCCCCAAAACTCAAATTTAGAAAAATTATCAGTTTTCTCACTAAAAAGCCAATTCAACACAACTCCAAAGCTCCTTTTCTCCAAGGCATTGGAAACTCTATAACATTAGGGGTGTTAACCCCTTCTCTCCTTTCTGAAAGTCATACAAAATCCAAGAGAACCCATAAAATTGTAAAGGCCTCTAACAGTCAGGTTTTAGAGTCAATGACAGTGTCTTAAACTATTAATAGATGATGCAAGAAAAAGAAGTTCTACTCTTGCACAAGCCAACACACACCACAGCTTGAAAGATTGGGAGAGCACTGTCCTTGTTATCTTGAGTAGGATTTAGAATATATTTTGCTACAGAAATGATTATATTATAATACCATGATAGCTCATTTAATAGGGAACCTTCCTAACATATGAAATAATATCAGCCTTGTTTTATTTCCATATAATATGCAAATCTCAGGATTGGACTAAATTACATAAGCATATGTTCTTCCAAATAAATTAAAAATTTGTATCAATATGCATTAATTGAGTCTGAAGGACACAAATATGTTTAACAAATTGATATTGGGATATAAACTCAATCAATATGTTTTATTGTTATTTAGTTTTGAATACCTAGGATTATGCAGGGTGTGATAATTATATAAATATATCCTCCCTTTGGTTTACCACAAATTATAATAAACAGGGGATTAATATTAGTATGGAATTGCTCCATTATATTTGTTGTTAATGCGTGCATACTTAATACCGTAGACATTTATTTTAGGGTTAAAATCATCAGTTACTTATTGATAGGAGAATTATTTATCCCTAAATCTTTTTTTTTTTTTTAATGTCTGTTAATCTAATCTAGCACTTTCTTTTTAGTTTTCTCTCAAGGGAATCTTTTACGTATTAGACTTTTTTGTTATTTATTTGCTATAAGAAATTATCACTTTGAAGAAAAGCTTTAATGTTCAAAATGTTCTCTATTAAAAGTAAATATCATTATTGTTTATTTGAAATCATAGAAAAATAACAATTGTTCTAAATTGAACCCAATGATAGTTAAGTGACTAGTCATCTCTTCTTTCCACAGAAAGCATATTTATTAAATCTTAAAGCATTCAGAACAAAAGAAAGTCGTTCCTGAGCACATCTTGGCAGCAAAGTATGCAATTTACTTAAACGTTAAGGATATTTTAGTATCGGGTCACATCAGTGATTTCGTGGTATCATTAGAGATGCCTGCCTGCAGGGCCACTGTCACCATGCCCAACAAAACAGAAAAATAGAAAATGTCATGCATTTCTACTGTTCGTCTAATTCTTTTCTTATGTCTACTTTTGTTTCTTTTCCTGGATTTCCCAGTAATTATATTTTTTGTGTCCCTAGTCATCTGTCCTCTTGTCACTTTTGCCTCTATATTTTTTCCTTAAAAATCTGAATTTTTGAAATATTTTCCCCTCAAATATTTGACTTTCAATTGTATGCTCACTGCTTGCTCGCTTCACATTTCAGTTATCTTTACGATATCATTTAAAATGTGCATTAAGTTTTTTCTTAATGTTTTTCATTTCTAGACAACCTACCCAAGTATTATTGAGCATTCAGGCTTTTAGCAGTCTTATTCTGTTAAATGCATAATGCAGGAAATAATCTCCTACAGAAAATGTTGCATATATGGCTTAAGTTTTTCCTTGTGAACAACCTAAAGTTTTGATATATATTATAAAATTTCCTGTATCAAATTTGAGTCAATTTACAGCTTACTTAACATAGCGTAAAACTTATATAATTTGTGTGCTTGGAAATTTGTTGGGCAAAACAAAAGCGGTATTTTATTGTTTCAACTTGCATTCCTGTAAATACTACTGGTTTGAGTAGTTTTCCTAATATTTTATATGCACAGGATAGCCAAGAACATCTGCAGTCATATGAGAGATGGTAAAAGCAGGGTCCGGGTGCTCAACTGTACAGTTATGAATTATACTTAAACCAAGGCTAATTCAGAGTTCATTTCTGCTCCACGGATTTCCTAACTTATTAAAAATACTTATTTTACTCAAATGAATACGACATTGTGTTCTACCAAAATTTGTATCTACCCCAACATTGCGATTTTGCTTGGCCATTTCAAGTTATCCACCTGCAGCCATATATTCATATTTTCCGGGTCCCCAATCATGTTGATGAAATATAATATATTCTATTTATTTTATATTCTTAAATAGAACAAAACCTAAAGGTTTTGTAATGGGCCATATCAATTTCCAGTTCTTTAATTATTAAGGTACCAACTCAGCATGGACTCTGCTATATAAAACATAGAAGACCCAGCAGATCAGGGCCCTGTGTCACCTAGCCAGACCCGTGTGGACACGAGAGGATTCCTCCGTCCACTCCACGGCTCAGCTGAAGCTCTGTGCTTTGGGGGATCAGGCTTCCCCAGTGGCTACCAGAAGGGCTGGAGAACATAATTCTGAAATGCAGAGACTTAGTGCCCACTCCATGGGACAAAATTGACAACTGAGAGCCAGGAGACGACAAGGAGCTGGCAGTTAAATACTTCTCACTTACTGTGAAGACTGTTCTGAATTGTAGTGATCCCTCACCGTGCTGGGCTGTGCATTCTCAGAGAGCAGTCTCTAACTCAGTAGTGTGCTACCTAGAAGTTTCTTCCCTTTCTTTCTTAACTCACTACCCCTCCTCTCATCTCTTGTGGCTTTGAGTCCATACTCCAAATAGATTGTAAGGTTTACAGAATCTGTTTTCAAGGTTCCTCAGGCTATGATACTTGGTCACATCCTAATTACTCCTTTGCATATCCTTCAATTCTTTTTTTTTCATCAGCACGCTATATTTGCAAAATTACAACTCTGGTTAGATCCAACTCTGTCTACCCCAAACCTAAACTTGTGCTATTAAAGATAGGTGAAAAAATACATGAAACAAATTTAATTTCAATTTAAATTTTCAATTTAATTTTAAATGTATGTCTGTGTACCTAATTAGGGATCACAAATCTTCTCTTTGCATCTGTTATGACTTATGACTAGGAAGGTCCGATTAAAGTCAGTCCCCTCACATATATACTAAATCTCATTCTTCCTCATTTACTTACTTACACACATTGCTCCAGCAAACTTCTCTTTATTTCCTACATCATGATTATTTTTTTCATAACTCTTCTGGATGTTTCCTATCAGTATGAAAATATTTTTATGTCCCATCTTAAAAAATGGACACAAAACACTTCTTTGACCCTTTTTACTCTCTAGATGTGACCTTGTTTCTTCTCTTTCAAAATAAAATTTGTCTCTAACTCCTCTTCTTCTAGTCCCTCTTTAATGCATTCCAATCAGATTTATCCTCTATTATCCAACTGAAACTATTCTTGACTAGATCAGCAATAACCTTAAAAGTTGCTAAATCTAATAAGCATTCACACGTCATCATCATTCTTGACTTAAAGAGCAGCAGTAGCTTATTTCCTCCTCCTTGATATGCTGGGGTTTTTCTTGTTTCTGTTTTTGTTTTTTTTAACTTGGCATTCAGGACGTCAAACTTTCTTTGTTTTCATTCTGTCATACTGATTGCTTCAGCTTAATCTCTTTTGAGTGTTTCTTTTCTTCACTCTGGCTAACATTGCAATCATAAGTTAATGCTATAAGTCCCCAAACCTCAATCATTGACTCTTTTTTCTTTTAAAGTGCACTCATTTCCTTGACTATTTTATCTAGAGTCATTAATTACAATAAATTCTGTATGATGACGAATCTGCTATTTATAACTCCAGCCTAAAGTCCCTATTTGTTGATGTAACTTTCTTATTATCATCTCCTGTTGGTCATGTGATAGACATCTCTAACTCAATATGACCAAAAGTAAACTCTTTTCATCTTGCAACCAGCTTCATCCATATCCTTTTCTATAACCATTAATGACAACTCCATAATTTCAGCTGATTAGTTCAGAAACTTTGCAGTTATTCTCTATTCTGTTTTTCTTTTCACACCACATATGAAGTGAGCTAAATACAGTTGATTCTTGTTTTCACAGTAATATGTTCCATAAAACTTCTAAAAACATTTAATTATCAAATAGTGAACCATTGCTCCTAGGGGAAGTACAGAGTTAAGTTCCTGTAAGCCTCTGGTCACAACATTTTTGCCCCCTGATCAATAAATTACCTTGTTTTATGTGTGTTTCTGTTTAAAGATATCTTATTTAATATATATTGATTAATTAACATTGAACTCAGCCCAACAGCACAGAAACTCATACCTGAGCAGCGTTTATCTAACACTCCTATTTTCTCCAAAAGGTACATCTTAGCCTTCTTGCACTAAGGAACTCTAGATAGCCTTCAGCACTACACTTGGGGGCCATTTTAACAGCAAGATTACAAAAAAGAAGCACAAAAATGTGAAAACTGTGGCACTAAATAGATGGTGAAGACAAGACGTGTTTATAGTATGATAATTGAAACAAGAAAGCAGAGCATTGCCTTGTTTGACCTCAGCTGGAAACCTGCACACTGTGCAACTCTGAGTTTGTGCAGCTCTGCGCACAAACACAAATGATTGCAAAAGCATCCCCAGCATTGATTTGAATGTTGCAAACAAATTTTAGTGAGCAGGCAAATTTGTAAATATGGAATCTATGAATAGTGAGGATATACCGTATTTTGAAATGGTACTTTCCAAAAAGAACTAGAGTGCGAGCATTTATTACCAGTCCAAATTATAATAATCTTCCACCTGTATTATTCAGATAGACTCCTTTACTATTCTCCGTGCTTCTGCCCTTGTTTCTTTACTGTCTACCTTCAATATAGCCCCATACATAATGTGTTACTAAAGAAGAAAGAAAGGAAGGAAGAGAGAAAGAGAAGAAGGAAGGGAGGGAAGAAGGGGGGAAGAAAGAAAGGAAGGAAGGAAGAAAAAAGAAAGAAAGAAAAAGAAAAGAAAGAGAAAGAAAAAGAAAGGAAGAAAGAAAGAACGACTGTTAGTTATTATGGTAGGGCACTTTAGATTATGAGTCACTCCAATTTCAGACATGCTAAAATTTTAGGAAAAAATGTGTTTCTTAGAACTGATGAAATCCTGTATATTCCATTTACTTTATATACTTAAATACAACAAAATCTAAAGGATATACAGTGGGTTCATGTTTCTATCAAGGTACCAGTGTAATCCACTTGTTTATCATGACCTAAGAAAGCATGACTTTTCCCATGACATTACCATATGATGCCTACATTTTGTTTCAATGTTTTAAGTACCAGTGAAGTGTCTGCCTTTTCTTATGTTTTTACCAGAGTGTAGAATGTAAGTATTTGTCAGTTGTTTCTATGGAAATACTTTTTTTCTCATCAGTATGTTTTGAAACAATGCTGTATGTGGCTTGTCTTACTCTTGTTCTTTATCTATCTGACTTGAGGATTCTGCATCTCTTTTTGTCTATATTCTCTTTACAGAAAGAATTGTAGGTACATATAAAATGTTATCTTTTAAAAAATATTTGAGAAAATTACTCTCTGCTTAAATAGAATTCAGTAATCTTTATTACCAAAACAAAAATTCTGTTTAATACCTGTTTGGCAGCAGTAACTTCTGGACTACATGCTGTCAAAAAGTTCTTGGCCAAGTATTATATGTACTGTACCATTCATCCTTACTCCTAAGGCTGAGTTATGTCAGAACTCATGTATGTAATTCACATGTAATCATTTAGTGAGACAAGTTAAATTTCATTTTTAGTGCCAGTTTATGTCAAATATTATTTGCAATTACATCCCATAATCTCTCTGAGGTTTTAACTAAGATTAACTCCCAATTGTCATTTTTAATGAAGGCAAATTAGTCTTTAGAGGTTGACATGTAAAGCCCCAATAAATGGGTTTCAACTGAATGCAAGAGGCAGAGGACAAATTTTAGTAGCAATAAATCAATTGATAGAAATACAACTCCAAGTCAATTAAAGTCAAATAGTAACCTACTTAAATTTGCATAGAGGTTAAGAGGCTTCTTGTCTAGAAATGATCTCTTTCAGATAAAAAGACTGATTTTATATGACAAAAGCTGAATCTAACCTGCCTGAACTTATTTGCTCTGTTTTCTCTTGTCTTCTCCTTCCCTTCCTCCCTCCCTTCCTTCCTTTCTGACTTGTCTCCTTCCTTCTTTCCTTCCTTTTCCTTTTTTTAAAAATTTTTTTATATATGCATAGTGGTTAAACACACATGCTCTAGAGCCAGAGAGCTTTGGTTACATTCTGGTATAAATATTTACTATTTGATCTTGGACAAATTGTGAATTTTCCTGTTCCTCAGTTTCCTAATATGCTATTTGATAGTGATAACTTTCTCAAAAAGCAAAGCAAAATACTTGGCACATAGTAACTGCCCAGTTAATGGTAACTAAAACATTTTACCACGGCAGATAGTATCTGGATATCTTTATACATTTTATCATTTGCATGTAAGTTATTATTTTAAATGATATAATAATTTTATACATTAAGTGGTTCGTGTTGCTTTAATTTACTCAGTCTTTTGTTTAATTTTTCATAATTTTGTACATTATCAAATCCCCTTTACAACAAAGTGATGCTGAAAATATTAAATAAGTCAAAGTAATAAAATTTCATAGTTTATTGACCCATTACATATGATAATAACAATAAGTATTAAGTACTTACCATATGACAGAAACTATGTTATGTGCTTTAAATGGATTTTCTAATTAAATCCTCACAACAGTACGATGAGATCAATATTAAGCACACTGTTGAGGATATATAGATGTTCTGCAAACTTTTTTTTCTAAATAATTTTATGTGCTTTCTTATCTTTAAATATGTATACAATATTTTTTTAAAAATACCATCTCTACTTCAAATTTTCCTTAGCATACTCATTGCATTATGTACATGTAAATTCAAAAATAAATTTCTCAGTTTTACTTAGCTCACAGGTGTTCTTTCCAAATACAATTTTGTGTAGTATTCAGAAAACAGGCAAAAGAGTAATTGTCAATGGTTCCTAAATAGCTAGATTGTACTTATTGTGCTCTTTCTATGTGTTAGGCACTCTGTTAAAGTTTTGCCCATACTTTCCTCTCTATTCCTGCCACAGTTCTGTGAAATAAGTCTTGTTGTTTCCATTTTATCTAAAGGAAAGAAGTTGAAAGAATTTGAGTAATGTTCCCAAAAGATGTACAGCTCGAAATAGTCCCAGGTCTATTTGATTTCAAAATCCATGATGTTAAGCATGATATATACACCACCAGTCTCAGCCTGAGTTCCCCAGAAACAAATACCTAAGACAAAATTATGTACTACCAATTGATTAGGAAGCATAAGAAAGTATTCGAGGTTGTGTATAACTGGGCAGCAGGCAGTTCTTGTGGCATCTAATACATCAGAGGCAATAGGGAAGCCCCAAGATGCAAATCAGCAGTCAAGATGACAGACATGAAGCAGGGAGCTAACGTCAGTGAAACCTATCAAACCACACAGGGCTGCTGCATTGGAGGCTGGAGTGACATTAGTGTCCAATGGCTCAAGGTGGTGTGTACAGGGTGTCTGATAGACCCACTTTTATTTCACTGATGGAGCTTATAGTCTAAGAATTTCAATTTTTAATTTAGATGAAACTTAATTGTGTGACACGTAGGTTTAATGGTGACCAACATAAATTGTAAGCATGAAACCCATAGGCTCACATAGCAAGAAAAAAGAATAAGGCTTCCAACATTCATAACTGGCAAAGAAGAAGTGCTTTACATAATACAGGTATTCTGAATAGAGCAGAGAATTTTACTTGAATCTTCTGTTGAAAACCATAGTGTTGTTTCAAAAAGTATCAACATTAAATTATAAAATATTTGTAACTCACCCTTCCCCTGTGTTCTAAGAAAAATGGGATCTAAGGAAGATATAATTGTTTCCTGGGTAACAGTGGCAATATAGGCTACCTAATTCAATTGACAATTTTTCAGTTGGTAACTAAGGAAAACCAAAAATCTAAAAAAGAGAGGGTATTTGTCTTTTCCTGATACTATTGGTGCCTATTTCCTTTTTTTTTTTTCTTTTTCTTTTCTTGTTTTTTTAATAACAAATGTGGTAGAAAGTAGGGAACTACAATCAAGCAAAGTTTAAATAGTGGACTCAGACATATTTTATTTCTGAATTTTCTTACAGTTAACAATATAATGAAAAAAAAAATAAATTGCTCATGATTCTAGGAAACATAAATATATCATGAGCTCTCACTCTATGGTTAGCCACTAGGGAATCTGCAAAATTTGTAGTTACGATATAATATGCATCTGTTAGAATTATTACATGGGGATGTTATTTATCAGCTATTTTATGATTATGCTTTAGTAATCAGATATCTCATTAATTATTTGTACACAAATGATTGCTTCTTTTTGTGTGAATAAAAGTTTGCTTTCCAAATTAGTGACATCAGAATTTTTGTCTTAAACTGTGCTGAACTTTTTTTGGCAATGAATTATATCTTTTATATTTTATTATTACAATCCACAAGTGTCACTTTGTATTTGCCAATATTACACTCATGAAATTTGTGAGTAACATTAAAATGTAGTTCTGGAAGCTATTGTCTAACACCCTGTGAACTAAATTACTAAATAATAGGTTGGTTAATTAAATATTAATGATAAAGGTAGAAACACAAAGCAATAATATGAATTTAAATATATGATCTAAAAGGTTAGTAAAATAGAGATCTTCTAAGTTTTGTCCCTGCAAATAATTTAAGTTGTTGATTATTCATTGTAAGTTTCAGGTCTGATTAAATTTTATTCAAAAATTCCTAACACTCTGCATTGTTATTTGCTTTATTATATATATATTTTACTGTATATAATAACTCTTTAGAGTAATTATTAACATTTTAGAGTGGAAGAATCTGGGGCTCAAAAAGTTGAAGTAACATTTACAAGGTTATGCATTTAATAAATGGTAGGGCTAGGGTCTTCTGACTCCAAAAACACCGTTAACTTCACTATACATCACAAGCTAAGATTACACTGTGCTTATGTGGCAGCTTTCTATAGAACAAGTTGCTTTATTCTCCTTGAGGTTATATGTTTTCAGCAAGTAAAACACATAAATTCAGAGATACAACAATCACAACAAAAAACCCAGTTTGTGCTAGGCCCTTACAGGACTTTGGCGTAAAACACACACACACACATAAGCACGCACATACACACACACACACACACACACACACACACACTTCAAATAAAAACAGCCCCAGCCCTGAAAAAGCTTACAATATTGTAGAAAAAACCAACAAGTACACTAGAAATTTGTACGACGTGCACACAGTCTTATGAGAATGCAGAATGCTAGGAGACCATTCAAAGAAGACCTACGCGGATTGGGTGGATTAAGGAGGGCATGCGGGAAGAGATAACATGCAGATTAGGAGCAAGTAAGAAGTTGCTGAGCCAGTAGAAAAGAAGAAATTCTAACGCAGGAGGCTGGCTCCAGAGTCTTCTCTGGATGATTGGTGGTTTGGGGGTAGTTGTACCACACTGGGCAAATCACACAGTTTCTTGTGTATCAGTTGCCTTGAATATGCAAGTGCATATGGCCATAATTATTTACCTGACCATTGCATATTTTAAGATTGGGGGACAATGTCTTATAATCAAAATTAGATTTTACTAATAAATGATAGTTTACTGATGTATTGCTCTTTAGTCATTTTAAAAATATCTCAAGCACTCACTGCTTGTACTTGTGTCACAAGTACTCAAGCCCTACTCATTCTAAGAAGCTTTCTCTCTTTGCTACCAAATATCACTCCCTTCAAAGGAGTCCATAGTAGCACTCATCTGAAACTCAATTGTAAACCTTTATCAAATTTACTTTTTACAGGCAACTTTTTATTTATAAAGCTTAATTGTAATTCGCTTGAAAGCTTAAAATCTAACTTTTGTTATTGAGAGGTTCTTATGTAGAGATCTAATATGTATTTGTTAGTAGAAAAATTCTAAACAATCCATTTTACTAATAGTATAATTTATTGTAAAGACAAGAGAAATAACTGGAGGTTCACCAGTCAACACATTGGTCACTTAAGGAAATTCTTTCTGTCGATGATATGCTAGTAGTTTATAAATGTTACTGACAGCTATTATTCTAGCAGTATCTTTGATTATCCAGCATCTATATATGAATGTGTATATGTATGTATTTATGAATCTAAACTACATATCTATGTCTGTGGCAACAAGTAAATAATAATGGTGGACTAAGAAGATACTTCCTGTCCAAATCACATACACACACACACACACACACACACACACACACACAAGATATTTCAGGTAGAGAATAAATAATTTACAGTACTATATAACAAGAAAGTTTTCATAATTTCTTTAAGTAGAACTCAGCCCAATTTGAGTTGACAAAGAAAAACACAGCCTAAAACATGAAAGAAATGATGTATAGTATATATATTTTTAAGAATCTTAAAATTCAGAGCTTATGGATAAAGAGTGTGGAGGTGTGGAATTTGGTCTTGTGATAAGGAATCTTTTCCGAGCAGCAGGACTAAAAGATGTTTCCCATCCCTCCTTGACACAGACCAGAGGCAGCCGCAGCAGCCTCTGCCCACAGTTGATGTTCTGGGACCCATGATGTAGAAAGCCTTCCATGTGGCTGCTACTCCCTGCCGCCCTCAGCGCTGTCTTAAGTTCCGAGCAAACTACACTGGTTTATACACGCACAGAACATGCCTACCATGTTTATCACACAAATTATGGATTTTAGAAAAAGTATTTCTTTAGAATAAATTGATAAAAGTTAGATGGGCTATGTAAAATGTTTATATTACTGCACTCTTTATGAAAATGTTGGTTTATTTTCCTCACCATGAATTTATGCAACATAAATAATAGGCTCATTGCAATGAACAAAGAATTTTTCACACATTCTATAGAGAATATTTCCCAGTAATTTTACTCATCAGATATCTGATCAAACCTAGCAAGAGTATAATCAGTCAGAATCTTGAATCAATTACACATGGCAACTTTGCTATTCTCCCAGAGCATGCATAAAACTACCATTTAACATTGATAACATTTGAAGTCTTTGGAAAAGCAGCTGCTTGTAAAGGTAAAAAAAAAAAATTGCTTTTAGAATTTTTTTAGTAGTTTGTGTACAATAAAATTTATGTAACTTAAGCATTTGCCATTTTTCTGACAACTTAAATTATTATTAAATAAATATTAATATAAGCAAGCATAATACCAAGAGACATGTCCAATAAAATACATGGAGATATTTGATTCTGTCATTCATGATATATTTCTTTTTTTTTTTTTTTTTTTTTTTTAAATTTATTTATTTATTTATGGCTGTGTTGGGTCTTCGTTTCTGTGCCAGGGCTTTCTCCAGTTGCGGCCAGCGGGGGCCACTCTTCATCGCGGTGCGCGGGCCTCTCACTATCGCGGCCTCTCTTGTTGCGGAGCGCAGGCTCCAGACGCGCAGGCTCAGTAATTGCGGCTCAAGGGCCCAGTTGCTCCGCAGCATGTGTGGGATCTTCCCAGATCAGGGCACGAACCCGTGTCCCCTGCATTGGCAGGCAGATTCTCAACCACTGCGCCACCAGGGAAGCCCTCATGATATATTTCTTGATTAAAATGAATCAAGGAAGTTTATCATAGGATGATATACATTTTAGTAATATTCATTAGGGGTAAATATGGTCTATAAATTTTAGATAACTTAAAGCTTTAGAAATTTTATCTTCAACTACTGAGTCTCAATAAAGTTTAAGAATCTGGGAACACTGATAAATAATTTTAAAGGTTTATTACTTATTTTAAGACTTAGAAATAATCATCTGCAAAATCAGAATGAATTACTTACTTGGTATTTTTTAAATTATTTGTGATACCAAGACAATGTAAAATGTTAACCTACTGCATTTTTGTCTGAAACAAAATGATACTAAATTATGATACAGCTTTCATTTTTTTCTTTCTGGAATCAACTCAATTCAATACAACAAATATTTATGTAGCATATTAGCTTATTTATAGCCCAGGATCTTTCACTTCAAGGAGAAGTTTATTAAGCCCTTGATGTGATAAACATACATATGAGTCAGATATGACAAGACTGTGGATAATACCGTATTGTCAGTTCTCAGGTTGACCTGCATGCAAACACTTACACACCACACACATACACACACACAAAGCATCAGCACTAACAAATAGATACAAATATCCAACTACAAAAATAATTTTATGTCATTTATTCTATAAGTTATTTTAAGGTAAACTATTCCAGAGCCACAAATTAGATATATATTATTTTCACATATTTTTATGTTTTTCACATTTAATTCTTCTGCTGGAACATGGTTTAATGTATAAATAAATTAATACATACATGATGCATAAATAATATTATTATTTCTTATGAGATTTATTTAAGTCAGGACTCTGGTTTTGAGTGTGTTAGATATTTCCATCCATCATTGCATGTCTTTACAGTGGCTCCAATTGAGAGCAGCTCAGAAAGTGGGGCTTCTTTTTTTTTTTAAGTAATTCATAATATATCTCTAGTTTCACATTTTTTAAAAAGATGTTACCTGATGATAACAGGTGATGATAAAAAGTCTGCAACTTAAAATCAAAACTGAGAAGCTCTGAATATATATCTAATTGTCATACTGATACATGTAAAATTTATTTTTTTATTTTATAAACGTTGTATATACAGGAGGTGTTAATTACCAATAATGAATGATTTATAGATTTAGTCATATTTCTTTTACCGAATACTCTGGGCAGAAGGTTTTTAGCAAAGACTTCATTTTGATATGGAAAGAACACAATCCGTTTCTGGATAGTTCTGAATTTATATCTCTAGTCAACAGCTAGTTATGTCACCTTGTGAAGTGGCAATACTTAATAAATATTTTAAAATTTATACTGTCATCACTATCTTAAGAAATTTATGGTATAAAGTTTAGACGAAACATTGCTGGTTTATGCTTGTTGTCTTAGCATAATTAAGCAGTCACTCCCCTGCTAAAACCTTCCAATGGTTTATTGTTACAGAAAAAAATAACACTCAACTGTTCCCTGTTTGATCTGCCCCCTGTCAACCACTCCAACTTCATCTACCTCCACTCTTTTTTTTCCTCATAGCACCTAGTACTACATGAATTACCTCTTTTTAAAAATGTTTAGTAATTTCTTCTCACAAAAAACCTTCAAAAGAAGAATCTTATGTCATTCATCATGGTACCCCTAATGTGTAAATTATTGGAATGTAATAAGAATCCAAAGAACTGAAGATGTTGAAATCATTATTTAAGGTGCACAATACAATTGCCTCGTTAATAACGGAGGAAGATTGTTAAACATACTTTAAAGACTTTCTGAGTTTTCTGTAACGTTTATAAACTCCCATAAATATGGATGTACAATACATATTTAACAGTAAAGTAAATGTAAGATTCTTACATGCATTGACTTTTATTGTTTCCTTTTGTATTTCTTGTCCTACCACTGTGTGTATGTGTGCACGCGTGCATTTAGAGACAGACTGGTTGAAGATCAGATTTGAAATTTTTTTAAATGAAAACTATATATACATGATTTATAATAATTTTAGGCATGCAGATAAAGAGAAAAAACTATTCTACAATTTAAATATGCAATATTGTGTATTTTTATAAGGATTAAATACTTTGTATATATCCGTAATAGATATATGGATAAAAGTTTTCTGCAATCTGTTGCTTAGACATAATAATCTATATATCAATTCATAGTTTTTCAATTAAAATATAGGAATTTGTATCAAAAGTCATAAACTATTTTTTCCTTTGATCCAGTAATTCTAACAAATCATTCTTCAGTGATTGAAGATGTATGAAAATATTTTGCTCAGAGATACATATTTAAGTGTAATTTTA
The DNA here is from genome assembly GCF_028021215.1 of Eschrichtius robustus. Classification (NCBI taxonomy): domain Eukaryota; kingdom Metazoa; phylum Chordata; class Mammalia; order Artiodactyla; family Eschrichtiidae; genus Eschrichtius; species Eschrichtius robustus. The sequence continues at coordinate 145,566,026 of NC_090827.1, read as the reverse complement.
ATAAGGATGAAAGAAGACAATCTCCAAATTTCCTAAAATAGCAGAAAGGTTAGATGTATTATAATACACCTAACAATGAAATATTACACATATATAATACAGAGATTTAGAAAACTCTTTAATGAAATGGGAAAATATTTATGAAATATATACTATATATGTTTATATTTTAGTATTTATGTATATACATATTTATAGGTATCTAGAGAGAGAAATGTGAGACCAAGAAATAAATCTACCAAAAAGTCTATGAAATGCATGTTTTAACCACTTTAGAACATGGATGCATTTTACATTCAATGGGATTTTATAATCACTGCCAGCCAGTTGAAGTCATGACATAGATGTGTGAAAATCTTCCTTAGCACCTTCTGGTAAAATCACAAAACTGTTAGCATTAAAGCTGCTTAAGTTTCATGAAGTATGGCTTTGTGCTTAGACAAATTATTTTTTTTTTCCTTTCCTACTTTTACCCATATTTGTCAATTTGTATAATTTTTAAAAGAAAAAATATTAATAAATCCTATAAAAAAGAACATAAACATATAAACACATAAACAAAACAGTAAATTGTGTTTTGGAAAATCAAAAAGGCGTAAAAGGAATTTCACTAAAATACTACCTTCTTTACTTCTTTACCTTCTTTAATTTTTGAGAAAATTCGTTTTATAGTATAAATAGGATTTTAAGTAAAAATACAAATAAAATTGGTTTTAGACTCAAGTCCTGAATAACCCTTGCTACCTATGACCTTGGTGAAACCACCACTACTCACTCTTACATTCAGTTTTTGTTTTTTGTTTTTTCATTTTAAAAGAGGGAGATACCATATTAGCTTTGGGGAAGTTTGTAAATTAAATCACAGATGTGAAAGTTTTTCAAAATTCTAATTTATAAGTTCTCCAGGTTATTTATTTTGCTTTACATTTATAATTACAATTGAGGTCATTAAATTGAAAAAAAAAAAAACTATTGTGGATAAATTCTCTAAGTATGGAAATGTTCTAAACACCTATTTGAAAATGACTCCTGAATCATCCAGACTTTGAAAAGTCAGTTTTCTTTACAGATTTTTGTGGGATAACTTAAGGAACACAAAATTCACCCTTTTAAAATGTACAGTTAAAATAGTTTTACTAAATTTATAGAGTTATGCAAGCATTACCATGATCTAATTTTAGAACATTTCCTTCACTATGACAATTTTCCTCCTGCCTCTGGAGGCAGTCAACCTCCACTCCCTCCCAAAGACCTTGGAAAGCACTGATCTGCTTTGTGTCTCTATAAATGTGCCTTTCCTGTACATTTCATATGAAAGAATCATGCAATATGTGGCTTCTTTCACTAGATAATATTTTGAGGTTAATACATGTTGTAGCATATATCATAAATTTGTTCTTTTTATTCCTATTTCATTGTATGCATATACTGATTTTTTTAACTGAAGTATAGTTGATTTCCAATATTATTTTAGTGTCAGATGTACAACATAGTGATTCATTATTTATATAGATTATATTGCATTTAAAATTATAAAATATTGGCTATATTCCCTGTACTGAATGATATGTCCTTGTAGCTTATTCATTTTTTACATAGTACACTATACCTCTTAATCCCCTACCCCTATCTTGCCCCTCCCACTTCCCTCTCCCCACTGGTAACCACTAATTTGTTCTCTATATCATGAGTCTACCTCTGTTTTGTTATATTCATTCATTTCTTTTTTTGAATTCCATGTATAAGTGATAACATACAGTGTTTGGTTTTCTCTATCTGATTATTTCACTAAGCATAATACCTTCCAGATCCATCCATGTTGTTGAAAATGGCAAAATTTCATTCTCTTTTATGGCTGAGTAATATTCCATTGTGTGTGTGCATAGATAGGTAGGTAGGGAGAGAGAGAGAGAGAAATAAAACACATCTTCTTTATCCATTTATCTGTTGATGGACACCTAGGTTGCTTTTGTGTCTTGGTTCTTGTAAATGATGCTGCTATGAACATCGGGTGCATGTCTATTTTCAAATTAGTGTTTTTGTTTTCTTTGTATATACACCCAGGAGTGGAATTCCTGGATTGTATGGTAGTTCTATTTTTAGTTTTTTTGAGAAACCTCTGTAATATTTTCCATAGTGGCTTCACCAGTTTATATTTCCAAGAGTGTATTAGAGTTCCCTTTTCTCCATATTCTCACCAACATTTTTTATTTGTAGACATTTTGTTGATAGCCATTCTGACATGTGTGAGGGGATATCTCATTATGGTTTTTATTTGAGTTTCTCTGATGACTAGTGATGTTGAACATCTTTTCATATGCCTGTTGGCCATCTGTATATCTCCTTTGGAAAATATCTATTCAGGTCTTCTGTTGATTTTTTGATTGCACTGTTTGTTTTTTTGATCTTGAGTTGTATGAGCTGTTTATATAATTTGAATATTAACACCTTATTGGTCATATCATTTGCAAATATTTTCTCCCATTCAGTATGTTGTATTTTCTTGTTGTTGATGGTTTCCTTTGCTGTGCAAAAGCTTTTGAGATTAATTAGGTCTCATTTGTTTGTTTCTGCTTCTGTTTCCTTTGCCTTAGGAGACAGATCAAAAAAAATATTGCTACAATTTATGTCAAAGTGTATTCTGCCTATATTTTCTGTTAGTTTTATGATTTCTGGTCTTACATTTAGGTCTTTAGTTCATTTTTAATTTATTTTTGTGTATGGTGTGAGAAAATAGTCTAATCATAGGCCTGTATTGATATAAACTTCCCTCTTATAACTGATTTTGCTGCATCCCACTGGTTTTGGAAAGTTGTGTTTGCATTTTAATTTGTCTTGAGGTATTTTCTGATTTCCTTTTTTATTTTTTCATTGACCTGTTGGTTTTTCAGTAGCATGTAGTTTAGTCTCCAGGTGTTTGTGCATTTACCATTTTTCTTCCTGTGGTTGATTTGTAGTCTCATATCATTGTGGTCAGAAAAAACTGCTTGGTATAATTTGTATCTTTTTAAATTTGTTGAGACTTGTTTTGTGGCCTGGCATGTGATCTATCCTTGATAACATTCCATGTGCACTTGAAAAGAATATATATTCTGGTTTTGGATGGAATATCCTGTAGATTTCTACGAAGTCCAAATGATCTAATTTGTCATTTAAGACTACTGTTTCCTTATGGATTTTCTGTCTGGATGATCATCCATTGATGTAATTAGGGTGTTAAATTTCCCTACTAGGTGTTATTTTAATAATCCAATCAATGTAATGGATTAGAGTAGGCATTCTCAATGGTCCATGGGCCATTATGGATCTACAAGACAATTTAAGAGGTTCTATAAGGATAAAACTCTTTTTCTAGTAATACTAAGATAAAATTTCAAACTTTCAATGCGTTAACGCTTGCACTGATGGTTCAAAAATCTATAATAGGTAATACCGCAATCATTTCAGCATGAGTCATAGCAGGGGCACCAAACTCTATGTGTAGTTATTGCTTTTTCCATTGCCTTATACCTCCAATGAAATTAAAAATAGATCTCTAGCACTGAATTATGCATGTTTATTATTTTATGAGACCAAATAGGGAACATGCATAAAGCACTTATGCTGAGTACCAAATTGTGGTGGTTGTCTCAAGGAAGAAAACAAGAATATTTTGAGTTTTTAGTTGAGCTAGCCATTTTTTTCTTTTTTTATGGAATATAACTTTACTTAAAAATGAAATATGATTATTTAGACTTTGGTAATTGACAGATATTTTTAAGAAAATGAGTAAGTGAGGCTGACAGTTCAAGAAAAACACTTGACAGTGTTTATTACCAATAATAAATTTTGAGCTTTTAAGTGAAAATTAGAATTTGGAAATCTTGTACCTTCTACTGTGAGCTTGGCAACTCAAACCCTTAACTTTTTTGAAGCAATGGGTAGTCATATTAGTAAATGTGAATATTTCATATTTTATACCGTGTCAAAATTTGGAATATTTGTATAACTCAGTGAACCAATATTTTCAAAATAAACAATGCATGATATTGTAAAACTATGCCTAGATAAATGATTAATTCAAAGTGCAAGACAGACTATTATAATGTAAAAGAGTACCAAAGTTTATTTGTATGGTGTCAGATCCCATATTGTAAACAACTTTAAGGAACTTGTTAAATTTTGGTGAAAATCAGAGACGAACATCCACAATTACCAGTCATTCTTAACTTTTCCAAGTACCTGTTTGATCAGATTTTTCTCCATATACTTCAACCAAAACAATATTTTGAATGCAGAAACACATATGAGAATCTACCTGACTTTTAAGACAGACATAAAAGAGATTTGCAAAAATTTAAAACAATGCTGCCCTTCCACTACTTTGTTTTAGAAAATACAATTATTTTAATAAATTTCTGTTATTTATACTATGACAATTATTCATAGTAATTAGATTTATTATTGTTATTCTTAAATAATTTTAATAAATACAAATTTTAAATTTATGTTTTAATATTAATATGGGAGATAACGATAGACAAAACCTAAATAAACAAAAGGTTTTGTGGGTCCTCAATAAATTTTAAGAGTGTTAAGGTGTCCTGAGAGCAAAAGTTTTGAGAACTGTTAAATTAGATGGATGGTAGAAAGTCAAATTTTTGTCCTGTAATATATCTCATACCTCATTAAATTCACACATATCATGTTTAAATTAAATCCCATAAGCCATTACAAAATTTGCAGCTTTTAGGTGACATCAGTTTTCCGTCCCTTCATTTCAAATTGTTTAGAAACTAGATATTTTTTAGTTCAAATTATTTAACATTCTATTTTATTATGATGATTGCTGTTTTATTCAGGGCTAATAATTGATTTATGGTATCTAGGAAAGAAAAGATGTATATACTTAATTTTAGTCTTCTTGAACTTAGGCAGTGCTATAGTACTATACCATTTGTTCTGCTAACATGGTAAACAGAATGGTGAGGGAAGTTATATTATATCCCTTAGATGTTTGCTAACAATGAGGAGGTAATGATAGAGGACAACAGAGAGCATCAAATATTTATGTAGTGCCACTTGTTTTGCCCATTTGGGAAATCAATGTTTTAACAATCATATTTATAATACCCCAGATCATGAGTCTACTGTGCTAAGAAAAAGAGAGTTTACAGAAGTGGAGACTGAAAACACCAAGTGTATAAAACTTCTTAAAAGTATACATCCTGGAGCTATAAAGGGAGAGCAAACATACCACTAGCAGAAGCTAAGCCAGCAATGATCTTCTTGCTTTTCACCTCATACACATTACATGTTCCTTACGGTATTTGATATCCTTCCAACAATATTTTGTAAAGTAATAATATTGTGCTGTGTTATTTAGGTTGTTTGTAAAAATCTGGGCTGAAAGGTAAATATCCAAATTGTACAGAGATATAATTTTTTTTCAGAAAGTGGCAGTATTCTCTGTAATGAATAATTTGAATAATTAATAATTATACATACATATCTTTTTTATTTTTAAGAAGTGCATTTCACCATTTGTTCTTTTTACTCAGGTTTTATAAATACTTTAAATGTAATTTTCAAATAAGGAATTTAAATTATTAAAATACTTAAATAAAATAATAAAGATGAGAGAGGCCATAAGAAAAACTACAACAATTTGGATTAATTTATAATTTTAAGGGTAATTATGTTGTCATTTTTTTTTAAGGTAGAAAACTGACATAAATACTGAAAAGCAAAAGAGAAAACTATTTGATTTAGGTTACGGCAAGTAAATTTCAATTTTATACAAATAGCCAATATATCGTTGCATAATTACTTATTCACCTTTTTATATTATAGATTATAATTATGTAGTAAAATTTTTCCCTTTTTACTGTATACTTCTCTGAGTTTTGTTAAATGCATATAGTCATGTAACTGCCACCATAACCAAGATTTAAAACAGTCCATCAATCCTACCCACTTCCACGCCAGTTCTTCAATAACCCTTTATGTTCAGGATTTCAACACTCTCGGCCCCTTTCAACCACTGATCTGCTTCCAGTTCCCGTAGTTTTGCCTTGTCCAGAATGTCATATATATGGTATCATATAATCGAACCTGATCACACGCTCAGATCTTATAGTCTTTTGAGTTTGTTGTCTTTCATTTAACATAATGAATTTGAGATTTATCCAGGTGGTTGTGTATATCAAGAGTAATTTCTTTTCATTACTGAGTAGTACTCAATTTTGTGGACTTACTATAATTTTGTTCATCTGTTCACCAGTTGAAGGAAACTTGGATTACCTCCAATGTGAGGGCAGTTACAAATAATGACACTGTAAACACTACTGCATAGGATTTTCCATGAGCGAAAGTGTTCATTTAAGTTTGCTGAAAACTTGTTAGTAAGACTGGTTGGTAATTTATGTTTAACGTTATGAAATCATCAAAATATTTTCCAAAGTAGTTGTACTCTTTTACATTCCCCCAAATATTGTAAGAGAATTCCAGTTGCTATGCATCTTTTCTAATTTAGGGCTATGTTTTATCTTATTTATTAACATTTTAATCATTCAAATATTCGTGTAGTATATCTTATTGATGTTTTGTGCTGCCCTACTGATGAATGACATTGAACATCTTGTCATGTTATTTTTGCTATCCATAAATCTTGTTGGTTAAGTGTCTATTCAATTATCTTGCCAAATTTTAATTGGATTTTGTTTTCTTATTCTTGAGTCTTAAAAGTTCTTTATGTATCCTCTGCCAGTCTGTGCCTTGGCTTTTCATTACTTTAATGGTGTTTATCAAAGAGTATTTAAATCAAATTTATCACTTTTTTTGGGAGATAATGCATTGGGTGTTGATTTTAATAAATATTTTCATAAGCAAGAATAAAAATTTTCTTCTACATTTTTTCTAAACTATTTATACTTTTATACTTTATATTTAGGTCCTTGATCCATCTTTGGTTATTTTTGTATAAAAATTTTAGAAGAAGATCTTTGTGACCTGGGTATGACAAAGATTTCTTCCACATAATAACCAAAGGAAAACATGATCTATAAGAGAAAAATTGATAAATTAGACTTTATAAAAATTAAAACATCCTGCTCTTTGGTAAACACGTTTGAGAAAAATAACCAAACAAAACACTGACTGGGAGAAAATATTTGTGTATCATGTAAAGGACTTAGAATATGTAAAAAACTCTCAAAACAATGATTAGAAAACAAACAGCCCAATTAAAAAAAAAAAAAAAGAGCAAAAAATGTGAACAATTTACCAAAGAAGATATACCAATGGCAAATAAGCCCATGAAAAGATTCTTAGTATTATTACTCATTAGTGTCATTCCATTTTAAAAAAAAAGATCATATACCACTCACACTTACTAGAATATTAAAAATTTAAAATGTCTAAAATTAAAATTGAACATAGCAAATGTTGGCAAGGATGTGAAATAACTGCAACTGTTATACACTGCTGGTAGGAATGTAAAATGGTAAATAAAGAAACCTTGAAAAACACTGTTTCTGAAGGAATTGAACATACACCACCATATGAACCACCCATCAACTCTTGGGCTTCTACCCAATAGAAAAGAAAGCTTGTGTCCATAAAGAAATTTGTACATAAATATTCATGTCAGGTATATTTTTAATAGCCAAATTGAAAAACAATCTAATTGTCCATCAACGTGTAAATATACATACATGTGTTATATCCATATAGACAAAAAGTATACATATTATGTAACTCCATTTATATAAATGTCTAGAAAATGCAAACTAATCTATAGTGACAGAAAGCAGATCACTAGTCTCCTGGTAATGGTGGTGCAGGACACAGGGTGGGCCAGTATGGAGGAATTAGAAAGGGGTAGGTATAAATTTGGGGGGTGATAGATATGTTCATATCTCAATTGTGGTGATGGTTTCACAGATGTATACATGTGTCAAAACTTAGCAAATTATACAATTTTAGTGTAAGCACTTTATTGTTTGACAACTATACCTCAATAAATTTGTTTAAAAAGTGGAACATAAACAATAAATGCATACTTATTGCTGTCCAACCACTTTTAGACAATTCTTATTATAATAAGCTAGAATCCTTCTAAAAATAAGACAGTTAACATACTCATTTTCTCAATAACCTCCAGTGATTTCCCAAAGTATTCAAAGTCGTTCAATGGCCTAAAACTTCCTACATCATTAGTTCTCAATACACTGACCCCTAGGAGAAGTTTTAGAAATTTGTGAGGATACCTTAAGGTATCAATGATTGTGGTGATCACCTCGCCCTTAGTGGGATGCTACATGGTCTACAAATTTCAGGAAAGTCCCACAAAATAATTTTTCTCATGTCTCCCACGATGTTTGAATTTTCTGCTAGGCATTCATCAAGATAAACAATCTTGAACGTAAAACTCAACTCTAGTTTCTGGATAATCACTAAGTTTTTTTAGACAGTTTCAATATAAAGTATACTTTTTAGGAATGTGAATCTCATGAAAGTATAAGAAAGTTGCATTTTTGTTTTGTTTATAATTTTTCCTTTTTTTTTTTTTTTTTTTACCATTTCAGAAAATCACATCACATAAAATAACCCTAGGCATCTGAGGTATCTCAGTTATCAACACAAAAGACTTGCATCGGTTCTGTATTTATAGCTGCCACATTCACACTTTAGAGAGAGTGACATCTCTCCCGCATCACTGCATGACTCCCACATCACTTCTTCTATAGTAGTCATACCTGAGCATTTACCCATTGAAATGGATACTTCACCCATTGAAATAGTAATTTCACATCAATTTCTTTTTTCTAGTAATGTCACGTGTCGCATATTGGGTTCTCAAGAAAAAAAAAAGTTTTGAGTAGGAATTTAAGGTTTAAGCTGTTTATTAAGTAATATCCTTCAAATACAAACCTGTTGAAAAGAAGAGAATGAAGCAGGACTGAGCAGAGAGAGAAGTAGATCTGTAGAAGAAGTCTAAAAACAACCTAGCCCAATGCCCTCAGAAGTTCTGTGGCTAGAATATCCCCTCAGAGTTGGACCTAATTAGCCCAGGATATTCAGGCCTCTGTTAATCACTGATGCGGACTGCCTTGGTATTCTCTGTGGCTGAGAGCACTGCCTTAAATTTAATGGATTGTGCAGAATATCCAACCTCTGGCTCTCAGCATTTTGCCATTATCATGGTGAATCATTTCAAGACTAGAATATATCTACTTTGAATTAACTATTTAAAGGAGAGTTTAAAAAAGACAGTAGGTTGTTTACTAGCATGTTTTCTCAGCTAGTATAAAATCCTGTGGGTTAAGTCCTCCTTGAGGTAGTGCTTTGCACAAAGAGTAAATAGTGTTATCTCTGTGCCTGCCTACTGGAGGGTGAAGCTATGCATTTCCAAACTTGGCTTAGATTTAGGGGTAATATTTTATCTCTGATTGGATGTGCAAGTTTTATTCTACAATGGAAATGTCCAGAGTTGGTCCCAACTCAAGAACTCTTGGCACCCATTGCCAGAAGATTGTGATGGGTTGGGAAGTCATATCTTTACTTTTGCTGAGATGGTCTGCCTCTAGGAACAGCTTAGCAAGAGGGATTTTATTTTTCATATTAGTTGAAAGTCCTTGAATCAAAAAACCTAGAGGTTTGTGGAAATAAAGCAACAACAACAACAACCAAAAAACCCATATTGTTGCCAAATCTTCTGTACACTGTAGAATTAGTCATATATACCTATAATTCCATGAGATCTCAGAGGTATAGAAGACCCAATTTCTGGATCATTTTTAGTAATAGGACAATTTCTAGGGAATTTTATTATGCAGGGCTCCCACTTAATGTGAGATGCTTATTGATTACCTGGTGTAAAGAATCTAGTTAAATTTTTTGATATCAGTTGCACCATATGCTACATTTAAAGAAATCAACTTGTTTACAATTGATATCTGCATATCCAGTGGTTTCTTTCTTATTGGGTATTAAAATTTCACACCCAAGTTGTACAACCGTGGGTTTTGTGCTCATCCTAGAATAGGCAGTATTTAGAAGGCATGAAATGCAATGCAAGAAGTTTTTTTTCTTTTTCTTTTGTCCTTTTTTACATTTTCTGGTGGAGGTGACCAATAACAAAAATGTTATGGATATAATTAAATATTTGTATACCAACTAGCAGTTCACGATGTGTAAAGGTTTGCTCAACCTGTCGATGATACACTTTAAGAGAATTAAAATACCTCTGTGGAAGGATGTCAAATGTGTATGCCTTTCTTGAAGCAAGCATATTGATTGTTGAGTCTTGGATGTGTATAGAAAAGAAGGTATTAGCAATGTCAAAGGCTGCATTCAAATGCCAGTAAAGGCAGCAAAATTGTTCTATTACTATAGGTTTAGCAATGGTCATGTTCTTGTTAAAGCTTTGGTAGTTTATAGTGCAGTGCCAAACAGCAATGCCTTCCGGAAAATGATGCATGATACCAAACTACTATAAATCTTGTAAAAAAAAAAAAAAAAGATATTTTTTTCTTCCTGCAGACCTTAGTTCATTATATGTCTTTGATAGCTGTAGGTAGTACAGACGTTCTTGGCCATGCATTTGTGTAACCATTCTAACAGTAGGGTTATAGTGGACCCATTCAATCAGTACATTTACATACCTGCATCTGCAGAATATCCATATAAATTACATAGGCTCTCTAAAAAAGAGCAAGTATAGTCCATGCAAATGATAACAATAAAAATGGCAGCCATTATTATAAGCATGATTATAACCTTGTAAGGCCCAGTATGTAGTAAGCTCACAAAGGTATTTAGCCTCCACTGGGAAGATTGAGTTTCAGCCCTAGTCCTTGTCTCTGTCCCTTGGCTCTGGCCTTAAAAGGAAAGTAAGTTCTGCATTTTCACATTAGCTTATCAGCTTATATGTGTTTCTGTCTAGTGGAAGCAGCCATATCCATTCCTGACTTAACCTTGGCTTATCTGCACTTTTGTTTTTCGCCATCGTTGTAACTCTTATAGCTTTTAGCTGAGCTCATACAGGTAATGTATAAGTCCCCATTAGGACTCACAATATTCTGCACAAGGGTACATAGACATGAACCATTATTGTCATTTGATATTAATGTAAAGTAAAGCTTATTGGAGAAACTCAGAGACAAGTGGAACACCAAAGCACACATGATTCTCAAGCTCTAAGTATCCTACAGTAGGTTAGTTGGGGCTGGATGTTGTTGGAAAATCATGGAAAAAAGTGTCATGAGAGAGATTCCACTCTGTGATAATTTACATGTTTACGTAGGAGAATTGAAAGGGGGGCAGGAAACATGTATTCAACCATGTAACAATTAGAGCTTCCTGGTCAAGGAGAAGACTTTGTTAGGACTCAGTTGCCATTATTGTCCAAGAGCCATATGTTCTGTTGAGTTAGATTTTTATTAAGCCATCCATATTTGCTTCCTTTTATTAAAAATTATATTAATTTATGAAATTATATACCTATTATAATGATGCTTGTAAAGTATCAATAGCACGGAAATAAGCTAACGGTCCATGGTAGAATTTCATTAAAAAATTATTTTTAATTAAGGTATGTCTTAACAATGGACTGTCTATCTCCACCTATCTATCTATATATTTACCACTTCTATATGAATTGATGTGACAAAAGCAAGACTCAGTGCCGTCTATCTTTCTGTTTTTGTAACTGGAACTAATGGTTAGAAAAATTATTAGAGAGATATAGTTGTCTAGAAAATATCAAAGTACATCTGAAATATAGGTGGATTTGAAAAATGAAAGAGGAATGCGAATGTGGGAGAAATATTTACTTTTCATTGAATACATTTTTTTGTGATAAGGATTTTTTAACCCATTTAATGTGCTGGGGCTTTTTTTTTTTTTTTTTAAACATCTTTATTGAAGTATATTTGCTTCACAATGGTGTGTTAGTTTCCGCTTTATAACAAAGTGAATCAGCTATACATATACATATATCCCCATATCTCCTCCCTCCCGCATCTCCCTCCCTCCCACCCTCCCCATCCCACCCCCCCAGGCAGTCACAAAGCACCGAGCTGATCTCCCTGTGCTATGCGGCTGCTTCCCACTAGCTATCTATTTTACATTTGGTAGTGTATATATGTCCATGACACTCTCTCACCCTGTCACATCTCAACTCTCCCCCTCCCCATATCCTCAAGTCCATTCTTTAGTAGGTCTGTGTCTTTATTCCCATCTTGCCACTAGGTTCTTCATGACCTTTTTTTTTTTTTTTCCTTAGATTCCATATATATGTGTTAGCATACTGTATTTGTTTTTCTCTTTCTGACTTACTTCACTCTGTATGACAGACTCTAACTCCATCCACCTCATTACAAATACCTCCATTTCATTTCTTTTTATGGCTGAGTAATATTCCATTGTATATATGTGCCACATCTTCTTTATCCATTCATCCGATGATGGACACTTAGGTTGCTTCCATGTCCTGGCTATTGTAAATACAGCTGCAATGAACATTTTGGTATATGACTCTTTTTGAATTATGGTTTTCTCAGGGTATATGCCCAGTAGTGGGATTGCTGGGTCGTATGGTAGTTCTATTTTCAGTTTTTTAAGGAACCTCCATACTGTTCTCCATAGTGGCTGTATCAATTTACATTCCCACCAACAGTGCAAGAGTGTTCCCTTTTCTCCACACCCTCTCCAGCATTTATTGTTTGTAGATTTTTTGATGATGGCCGTTCTGACCGGTGTGAGATGATACCTCATTGTAGTTTTGATTTGCATTTCTCTAATGATTAATGATGTTGAGCATTCTTTCATGTGCCTGTTGGCCATCTGTATATCTTCTTTGGAGAAATGTCTGTTTAGGTCTTCTGCCCATTTTTGGATTGGGTTGTTTGTTTTTTTGTTATTGAGCTGCATGAGCTGCTTTTAAATTTTGGAGATTAATCCTTTGTCAGTTGCTTCATTTGCAAATATTTTCTCCCATTCTGAGGGTTGTCTTTTTGTCTTGTTTCTGGTTTCCTTTGCTGTGCAAAAGCTTTTAAGTTTCATTAGGTCCCATTTGTTTATTTGTGTTCTTATTTCCATTTCTCTAGGAGGTGGGTCAAAAAGGATCTTGCTGTGATGTATGTCATAGAGTGTTCTGCCTATGTTTTCCTCTAAGAGTTTGATAGTGTCTGGCTTTACACTTAGGTCTTTAATCCATTTTGAGTTTATTTTTGTGTATGGTGTCAGGGAGTGTTCTAATTTCATACTTTTACATGTACCTGTCCAATTTTCCCAGCACCACTTATTGAAGAGGCTGTCTTTTCTCCACTGTATGTGCTTGCCTCCTTTATCAGAGGTAAGGTGACCATATGTGCGTGGGTTTATCTCTGGGCTTTCTATCCTGTTCCATTGATCTATATTTCTGTTTTTGTGCCAGTACCAAACTGTCTTGATTACTGTAGCTTTGTAATATAGTCTGAAGTCAGGGAGCCTGATTCCTCCAGCTCCATTTTTCGTTCTCAAGATTGCTTTGGCTATTCGGGGTCTTTTGTGTCTCCATACAAATTGTGAAATTTTTTGTTCTAGTTCTGTGAAAAGTGCCAGTGGTAGTTTGATAGGGATTGCATTGAATCTGTAGATTGCTTTGGGTAGTAGAGTCATTTTCACAATGTTGATTCTTCCAATCCAAGAACATGGTATATCTCTCCATCTATTTGTATCATCTTTAATTTCTTTCATCAGTGTCCTATAATTTTCTGCATACAGGTCTTTTGTCTCCTTAGGTAGGTTTATTCCTAGATATTTTATTCTTTTTGTTGCAATGGTAAACGGGAGTGTTTTCTTAATTTCACTTTCAGATTTTTCATCATTAGTATATAGGAATGCAAGAGATTTCTGTGCATTAATTTTGTATCCTGCTACTTTACCAAATTCATTGATTAGCTCTAGTAGTTTTCTGGTGGCAGTTTTAGGATTCTCTATGTATAGTATCATGTCATCTGCAAACAGTGACAGCTTTACTTCTTCTTTTCCGATTTGGATTCCTTTTATTTCTTTGTCTTCTCTGATTGCTGTGGCTAACACTTCCAAAACTATGTTGAATAATAGTGGTGAGAGTGGGCAACCTTGTCTTGTTCCTGATCTTAGTGGAAATGGTTTCAGTTTTTCACCATTGAGGACAATGTTGGCTGTGGGTTTGTCATATATGGCCTTTATTATGTTGAGGAAAGTTCCCTCTATGCCTACTTTCTGCAGGGCTTTTATCATAAATGGGTGTTGAATTTTGTCGAAAGCTTTCTCTGCATCTATTGAGATGATCATATGGTTTTTCTCCTTCAATTTGTTAATATGATGTATCACGTTGATTGATTTGCGTATATTGAAGAATCCTTGCATTCCTGGAATAAACCCCACTTGATCATGGTGTATGATCCTTTTAATGTGCTGTTGGATTCTGTTTGCTAGTATTTTGTTGAGGATTTTTGCATCTATGTTCATCAGTGATATTGGCCTGTAGTTTCCCTTCTTTGTGACATCTTTGTCTGGTTTTGGTATCAGGGTGATGGTGGCCTCGTAGAATGAGTTGGGGAGTGTTCCTCCCTCTGCAATATTTTGGAAGAGTTTGAGAAGGATAGGTGTTAGCTCTTCTCTAAATGTTTGATAGAATTCGCCTGTGAAGCCATCTGGTCCTGGGCTTTTGTTTGTTGGAAGATTTTTAATCACAGTTTCAATTTCAGTGCTTGTGATTGGTCTGTTCATATTTTCTATTTCTTCCTGGTTCAGTCTCAGTAGGTTGTGCATTTCTAAGAATCTGTCCATTTCTTCCAGGTTGTCCATTTTATTGGCATAGAGTTGCTTGTAGTAATCTCTCATGATCCTTTGTATTTCTGCAGTGTCAGTGGTTACTTCTCCTTTTTCATTTCTAATTCTATTGATTTGAGTCTTCTCCCTTTTTCTCTTGATGAGTCTGGCTAATGGTTTATCAATTTTGTTTATCTTCTCGAAGAACCAGCTTTTAGTTTCATTGATTTTTGCTATTGTTTCCTTCATTTCTTTTTCATTTATTTCTGATCTGATCTTTATGATTTCTTTCCTTCTGCTAGCTTTTTGGTTTTTTTGCTCTTCTTTCTCTAACTGCTTTGGGTGCAAGGTTAGGTTGTTTATTCGAGATGTTTCCTGTTTCTTGAGGTAGGCTTGTATTGCTATAAACTTCCCTCTTAGCACTGCTTTTGCTGCATCCCATAGGTTTTGGGTCATCGTGTCTCCATTGTCATTTGTTTCTAGGTATTTTTTGATTTCCCCTTTGATTTCTTCAGTGATCACTTCGTTATTAAGTAGTGTATTGTGTAGCCTCCATGTGTTTGTATTTTTTACAGATCTTTTCCTGTAATTGATATCTAGTCTCATAGCGTTGTGGTCGGAAAAGATACTTGATACGATTTCAATTTTCTTAAATTCACCAAGGCTTGATTTGTGACCCAAGATATGATCTATCCTGGAGAATGTTCCATGAGCACTTGAGAAAAATGTGTATTCTGTTGTTTTTGGGTGGAATGTCCTATAAATATCAATTAAGTCCATCTTGTTTAATGTATCATTTAAAGCTTGTGTTTCCTTATTTATTTTCATTTTGGATGATCTGTCCATTGGTGAAAGTGGGGTGTTAAAGTCCCCTACTATGATTGTGTTACTGTCGATTTCCCCTTTTATGACTGTTAGTATTTGCCTTATGTATTGAGGTGCTCCTATGTTGGGTGCATAAATATTTACAACTGTTATATCTTCCTCTTGGATCGATCCCTTGATCATTATATAGTGTCCTTCTTTGTCTCTTGTAATAGTCTTTATTTTAAAGTCTATTTTGTCTGATATGAGAATTGCTACTCCAGCTTTCTTTTGATTTCCATTTGCATGGAATATCTTTTTCCATCCCCTCACTTTCAGTCTGTAAGTGTCTCTAGGTCTGAAGTGGGTCTCTTGTAGACAGCATATATATGGGTCTTGTTTTTGTATCCATTCAGCCAGTCTGTGTCTTTTGGTGGGAGCATTTAATCCATTTACATTTAAGGTAATTATCGATATGTATGTTCCTATTCCCATTTTCTTAAATATTTTGGGTTTGCTATTGTAGGTGGTTTCCTTCTCTTGTGTTTCTTGCCTAGAGAAGTTCCTTTAGCATTTGTTGTAAAGCTGGTTTGGTGGTGCTGAACTCTCTCAGCTTTTGCTTGTCTGTAAAGGTTTTAATTTCTCCATCAAATCCGAATGAGATCCTTGCTGGGTAGAGTAACCTTGGTTGTAGGTTTTTCTCCTTCATGACTTTAAGTATATCCTGCCACTCCCTTCTGGCTTGCAGAGTTTCTGCTGAAAGATCAGCTGTTAACCTTACGGGGATTCCCTTGTGTGTTATTTGTTGTTTTTCCCTTGCTGCTTTTAATATGTTTTCTTTATATTTAAATTTTGATAGTTTGATTAATATGTGTCTTGGCGTGTTTCTCCTTGGATTTATCCTGTATGGGACTCTCTGTGCTTCCAGGACTTGATTAACTATTTCCTTTCCCATATTAGGGAAGTTTTCAACTATAATCTCTTCAAATATTTTCTCAGTCCCTTTCCTTTTCTCTTCTTCTTCTGGGACCCCTATAATTCGAATGTTGGTGCGTTTAATGTTGTCCCAGAGGTCTCTGAGACTGTCCTCAGTTCTTTTCATTCTTTTTTCTTTATTCTGTTCTGCAGCAGTGAATTCCACCATTCTGTCTTCCAGGTCACTTATCCGTTCTTCTGCCTCAGTTATTCTGCTATTGATCCCGTCTAGAGTATTTTTAATTTCATTTATTGTGTTTTTCATCGTTGCTTGGTTCCTCTTTAGTTCTTCTACATCCTTGTTAAATGTTTCTTGCATTTTGTCTATTCTGTTTCCAAGATTTTGGATCATCTTTACTATCATTATTCTGAATTCTTTTTCAGGTAGACTGCCTATTTCCTCTTCATTTGTTAGGTCTGGTGTGTTTTGCCCCTGCTCCTTCACCTGTTGTGTGGTTTTTTGTCTTCTCATTTTGCTTATCTTACTGTGTTTGGGGTCTCCTTTTCACAGGCTGCAGGTTCGTAGTTCCCGTTGTTTTTGGTATCTGTCCCCAGTGGCTAAGGTTGGTTCAGTGGGTTGTGTAGGCTTCCTGGTGGAGGGGACTAGTGCCTGTGTTCTGGTGGATGAGGTTGGATCTTGTCTTTCTGGTGGGCACGTCCACGTCTGGTGGTGTGTTTTGGGGTGTCTGTGGCCTTATTATGTTTTTAGACAGCCTCTCTGCTAATGGATGGGGCTGTGTTCCTGTCTTGCTAGTTGTTTGGCATAGGGTGTCCAGCACTGTAGCTTGCTGGTCGTTGAGTGAAGCTGGGTCTTGATGTTGAGATGGAGATCTCTGAGAGATTTTCGCCGTTTGGTATTACGTGGAGCTGGGAGGTCTCTTGTGGACCAGTGTCCTGAAGTTGGCTCTCCCACCTCAGAGGCACAGCCCTAATGCCTGGCTGGAGCACCAAGAGCCTTTCATCCACACAGCTCAGAATAAAAGGGAGAAAAAAATAGAAAGAGGATAAAATAAAATAAAATAAAGCTATTAATAAAAAATAAGAAAAAAAATTTAAGAATAAACGTATTCAGAAAAAAAATTTTTTTTAATTTTTAAAAATAGATTTATTAATTTTTTATAGTAAAAATTAAGAAAAAAAATTATTAAGAAAAAAATTTATTAAGAAAAAAAATTTTTAATTTTTTACAATAAAAAATATGAAAAAACTTATTAAAATTTTTTTTTAATTTCTAAAAATTGAAAATAAGGAAAAAATTATTAAGAAAAAATTTATTAGGAAGAAAAAATTTTTTAAGTAAAAAAAAAAAAAAAAAAAACCACAGACGGAGCTAACCCTAGGACTAATGGTGAAAGCAAAGCTATACAGACAAAATCTCACCCAGAAGCATACACATATACACTCACAAAAAAAGGAAAAGGGGAAAAATTAATATATCCTGCTCCCAAAGTCCACCTCTTGAATTTGGGATGATTCGTTCTCTATTCCGGTATTCAACAGATGCAGGCACATCAAGTTGTTTGTGGAGCTTTAATCCGCTGCTTCTGAGGCTGCTGGGAGAGATTTCCCTTTCTCTTCTTTGTTCGTACAGCTCCTGGGGTTCAGCTTTGGATTTGGACCCGCCTCTGCATGTAGGTCGCCTGAGGGCGTCTGTTCCCCGCCCAGACAGAACGGGGTTAAAGGAGCAGCTGCTTCGGGGGCTCTGGCTCACTCAGGCCGGGCGGAGGGAGGGGTATAGAGGAGGCGGGGCGAGCCTGCGCCGGCAGAGGCTGGCATGACGTTGCAGCAGCCTGAGGCGCGCCGTGCGTTCTCCCGGGGAAGTTGTCCCTGGATCACGGGACCCTGGCAGTGGCGAGCTGCACAGGCTCCCGGGAGGGTCAGTGTGGAGAGTGACCTGTGCTCGCACACAGGCTTCTTGGTGGCGGCAGCAGCAGCCTTAGCGTCTCCTGCCCGTCTCTGGGGTCCGCGCTGTTAGCTGTGGCTCGCGCCCGCCTCTGGGGTCCGCGCTGATAGCCGCGGCTCGCGCCCGTCTTTGGAGTTCGTGTAGGCGGCGCTCTGAATCCCTTCTCCTTGCGCGCCGTGAAACAAAGAGGCAAGAAAAAGTCTCTTGCCTCTTCGGCAGCTGCAGACTTTTTCCCGGACTCCCTCCCGGCTAGCACTGAAGCCCGAGCCTCAGCTCCCAGTCCCCGCCCGCCCCGGCGGGTGAGCAGACAAGCCTCTGGGGCTGGTGAGCGCTGCTCGGCGCCGAGCCTCTGTGCAGGAATCTCTCCGCTTTTCCCTCTGCGCCCCTGTTGCTGTGGGATCTGCGCTGATAGCCGCGGCTCGCGCCCGTCTCTGGAGTTCGTTTAGGCAGCACTCTGAATCCCCTCTCCTTGCGCGCCGCGAAACAAAGAGGCAAGAAAAAGTCTCTTGCCTCTTCGGCAGCTGCAGACTTTTTCCCGGACTCCCTCCCGGCTAGCACCGAAGCCGGAGCCTCAGCTCCCAGCCCCCGCCCGCCCCGGCGGCTGAGCAGACAAGCCTCTCGGGCTGGTGAGTGCTACTCAGCACCGATCCTCTGTGCGGGAATCTCTCCGCTTTGCCCTCCGCACCCCTGTGGCTGCGCTCTCCTTCGTGGCTCCGAAGCTTCCCCCCTCTGCCACCCGCAGTCTCTGCCCACGAAGGGGCTTCCTAGTGTGTGGAAACCTTTCCTCCTTCACAGCTCCCTCCCACTGGTGCAGGTCCCGTCCCTATTCTTTTGTCTCTGTTATTTCTTTTTCCTTTTGCCCTACCCAAGTACATGGGGAGTTTCTTGCCTTTTGGGAGGTCTGACGTCTTCTGCCAGCATTCAGTGGGTGTTCTGTAGGAGTAGTTCCACGTGTAGATGTATTTCTACTGTATCTGTGGGAAGGAAGGTGATCTCCGCGTCTTACTCTTCCGCCATCTTGTGCTGGGGCTTTTTAAAAAATAAATTTATTTATTTATTTTTGGCTGCTTTGGGTCTTCATTGCTGCGCGTGGGCTTTTCTCTAGTTTCGGAGAGCGGGGATCATTCTTCGTTGTGGTGCGTGGGCTTCTCAGTGCAGTGGCTTCTCTTGTTGTGGTGCATGGGCTCTAGGCACGTGAGCTTCAGTAGTTGTGGCACGTGCGCTCAGTAGTTGTGGCTCATGGGCTCTAGAGTGCAGGCTCAGTAGTCGTGGCTCACGGGCTTAGTTGCTCCACAGCATGTGGGATCTTCCCGGACCAGGGCTTGAACCCTTGTCCCCTGTTTTGGCCGGCGGATTCTTAACCACTGCACCACCAGGAAGTCCTAATGTGCTGTTTTATCAAGAACCCTCCTACATTGTTGGTGGGAATGTAAATTGGTACAGCCACTATGGAGAACAGAATGAAGATTCCTTGAAAACTAAAAACAGAGCTACCATATGATCCAGCAATCCCACTTCTGGGTGTATATCCAGAGAAAACCATAGTTCAAAAAGATACACGCACCCCAGTTTTCATTGCAACACTGTTTACAATAGCCAAGATGTAGAAGCAACCTAAATGTCCATTGACAGATAAATGGATAATCATACTAAGTGAAGTAAGTCAGCCACAGAAAGACAAGTATCATATGATATCACTTATATGTGAAATCTATAACAAGATACAAATGAACTTATTTACAAAACAGAAACAGACTCACGAGCTTAGAAAACAAACTTATGATTACCAAAGGGGAAAGGTAGGGGGGAGGGATAAATTAGGAGGTTGATATTAACATATACACACTACTATATATAAAATAGATAATCAATAAGGACATACTGTATAGCACAGGGAACTCTAATCAATTCTCTGTAATAACCTATATAGGAAAAGAATCTGAAAAAGAATAGATATATGTATATGTATAACTGAATCACTTTGCTGTACCCCTGAAAGTAACATAACATTGTAAATCAACTACACTCCAATATAAAATAAAAATTTAAAAATAGAACAGTGCCCAGATCTTAATTTTTAATATCGTTCTCCAATAAAAAGAACTAAGTTTCCATGAAAAAATAGCTGATTCTAGGGCTGGGGCATGGAAAATCAAAGATGAACATGGAGCATCTTGTAGTGCAAGAAATAAGGAAGTATAAAATGATTTGGGTATTTTAAATGCTGGTAGTATTTTAAAGGGACACAGGAGCCACGTTAAAGAGTCCCCAGTGCTAAAAGCTGGAATAATTCGAGCAATAAAATAACATAATATTGGATTATAACCCAAAATATAAAGTAAATACCCATGAGTCCATACTGATACAAATAAATGATTAAATGAATAAATAAAATTGGGGAAGGATAGGCAAATCTGTGCAGAAGAGTTTCAAATAATTTATGTAGATATTCTCTATTCAAGGAGGTGCTACCTAACTCTCTCTTCTTTAATTGTGGACTGCACAAAGTGACTTCCTTCCAAAAAGTGCAGTATGCAAGTGGAGAAAACATAGTAACTTTACAGTGTAGAAACATGACAAGCACTGTGTCATCTAGATGATGAAGGTTAATAGCAGTAATGTTAAGTGATATTGATAGCATGTACCTTTGATATGGTGAAATGAGGATGGTACTTTATTTTCCTCCCCCAAACTTCGTAAATCTTGTCTAACACTGATAAAAAAAGGTCAGGCAAACCCAAACTGAAGGACAGCCCATAAAATACCTTATCAGTACTTCTTAAAACTGTCAAGGTTATCAAAAAGTCTTAGTAAACGTCACAATCTAGAAGACTCTATGGAGATGTGATGACTAAATGAAATGTTGCATCTTGAATAGGATCCTAGAAAAAATGACACCTTATATAAAAGCTAAGGAAATCCATATGAAATACAAAGTTAATTAAGAGTGTGTCAATTTTAGTTCATTAGTATGACAAACATACCATACTGATGTATGATGTTAAAAATAGGAAAGCGGAGTGTGGGGAATATAGGAACTCTGCACTAACATTGTAACTTGGCTGTAGACCTCAAACTATTCTAAAATAAAATTTTATTTTAAAAAAAGAACAGGGGCTTCCCCGGTGGCGCAGTGGTTGAGAATCTGCCTGCCAATGCAGGGGACACGGGTTCGAGCCCTGGTCTGGGAGGATCCCACATGCCGCGGAGCAACTGGGCCCGTGAGCCACAATTACTGAGCCTGCGCGTCTGGAGCCTGTGCTCTGCAACAAGAGAGGCCGCGATAATGAGAGACCCGCGCACCGCGATGAAGAGTGGCCCCCACTTGCCGCAACTAGAGAAAGCCCTCGCGCAGAAACGAAGACCCAACACAGCCATAAATAAATAAATTAAATAAATAAATAAACCCAAAAAAAAGTTAAGAAAAAAAAAAAATCCCGCGTGCTGCAATTAAGACCCAGCACAGCCAAATAAATAGATAAATAAATACTAAAAAAAAAAAAGAACAAAAAAATAGGG
This sequence comes from Eschrichtius robustus, assembly GCF_028021215.1. Taxonomy (NCBI): domain Eukaryota; kingdom Metazoa; phylum Chordata; class Mammalia; order Artiodactyla; family Eschrichtiidae; genus Eschrichtius; species Eschrichtius robustus. Next base: position 145,544,041 of record NC_090827.1, on the reverse strand, counting down.
ATAATGTTAAAACTCTTCTTTAATTTCAAAATAGATAAAAACAATTGTGACCCCCCCAATAAATAATTTTGTGTTTTGCATTTATAAAAGTATATTATACATTTTCCTCTTAAATATTTTCAGTAAAAAATTAGTATATTCAAAGGATAAATACTATCAATAATAAACTAATAAGCATAAGTTACATGCACATATGGCTTCTTTCTCTGTTTAAATGTGTTTTTTAAATTGATTTATTATTATTATTTAGTTAGTTATTTTTTGGCTGTGTTGGGTCTTTGTTGCTGTGCACGGACTTTCTCTAGTTGTGGCGTGCAGGGGCTACCCTTCGTTGCGGTGTGCAAGCTTCTCACTGCGGTGGCTTCTCTTGTTGCAGAGCACGGCCCTAGAATGCACGGGCTCAGTAATTGTGGCTTGCTGGCTCTAGATCGCAGGCTCAGTAGTTGTGGCGCACGGGCTTAGTTGCTCCACGGCATGTTGGATCTTCGTGGACCAGGGATCGAACCCATGTCCCCTTCATTGGCAGGCGGATTCTTAACCACTGCGCCACCAGGGAAGTCCTAAATGTGTTTTTAATAAAATCTGCAGGATGATTTATAAAATAAAGAAGACTGAATTTTATTGAGATAATGTTTTGAAATTAAAATGGATTTGCTTATTTTTTCCTCAAGGCTTGATCAAAATATGTCATTTTATTCTTTAGCAGAACATATTGTATTTAATTCAAAATACTTATTTTTTTGCTATCGTGACTTACACAACTCAACACTTGATGCTGAATTTCCTGTGTAACAACCATATTGTAGAAAGAATACTGGCTCTCTTACAATGCCAACACTTCACAGCCGAGAGATTTAAAAGAAACTAAGCAATTAAAAATTTTAAGCATCCCAGAGTAAAAAGAGTTCAGAGATTTGGGGCATGTTTTCATTCTATTGTGAGTAATTCTAAAGTATTCTTATATTTCCTTATACATTAAAAATCTTTCACTCTTAAAATTCAAACATTATTGAAAAGTAGGTTCAATGATACATGTGTAAAATGACTTTATACCTCTCTGTGGGATAATTGAGTGAAAGTTGTTGCACACACGCACCCACACCAACGCATGTGAACATACACAGTTTCTGACACGTTATTCCTTAATCTAAATAACAACCTAATGCTAACTACAAGGTTTATATGAGTTTGTGTAATTTTTTAAGATATCCCTACTGGAGTTTGGGGGCAATTATAACTTTGTGGAACTACAGGAAGGCATCTATATTCTGTCTTGAATGCTCTTGTAGACAGAATAGGTGAAGCTGTTTTCTTGAACTACTGTTAAGAAAACCTGAATAAGAGCACTTAAAAATAGAGGGGTTTATTTTTATATCTTGAAGAAGTCTGGATGCAGGCAGTCCAGAGATGAAGCAGTAGCCCAGCGAAGTCATAAATATCTCAAGGCTATTCTGTATTTCTGGTTCGTCATTCTTAGTGTTGATTTTCATTCTCATGTCTGCAGTACATTTCCTCCTTCTCCTGACCTAGCATATTCCAGGCAGAAATAAAAGTTAGGTGGGAAAACACTAAAGAGTCCACCTACACAAGCCAGTTCCCCTTTAAAAGGCTTTCAAAGAGCAACCACTCCCACCCCACCCCACCCTACCTTTGTCACTGTCATTTATGTCAATGTTCAGGCCTATGTCACATAGACACTGCTAACTATAAAAGAAGTCAGGTGCTCAGGTATTTTTACTGAAAACAAGAATTAAATCATCATTCTCACAGTAAAGAAAAGCAGCAGAGATCAGGATAGGCAACTACCAGTATCTGCCGCAATAAGTATCTCTGAAAGAGAGCACTGTAGTTTAAGGTTTGCTTCCATGAAGTTTATTTTTTTTTTTTTGAGATATAGTTGACATATAATATTATATTGGCTTCAGGTGTACAACATAATGATTAGATATTTGTATTCATTGCAAAATGATCACCACAATAAGTCTAGTTAACAAACATCACCATACATTATTATATTTTTTTTTCTTGTGATGAGAACTTTTAAGATGTAATCTCTTAGCAACCTTCAAATATACAATACAGTATTATTAACTATAGTCACCATGCTATATATTACATCCCATGACTTATTTACTTTATAACTAGAAGTTTGTACTTTTTGACTGCCTTCACCCATTTTGCCCACCCCTAATCCTCTAAACTTAATGGCCCTCAATGTTGTTTAAATTTTCTGAGATTTGGTGTTAACGTTAGTAATTTCTGAGCCTATATTACAGAAATTAGGATATGCACTTTACATACTTTTTCTCATTTAATCCTTCCAAAAAAACAACATATGATTTACGTATGCTTATCTCTTTTTTAGTTAAGAACACTGAGATTAAGAGGTCAAATAAGATCTCTAAATTAATTAGTAGGGAGATAATCCAAAAGTTATACCTAAAATTGTCTGAGATGTAAGCTCACACTGAGTATCTAGAGAGAATTGGGAAGATTCTTCTCAAGTTCTTTGAAACACATGATACCTATGCTTGTTTTTTGCTTAGAAAAAAGTCCTAAGCAAAGGAAAAGCATATGTGGGAAGGCATGAACAGGAAGAGGCCACAGAGGCAACTGAGGAAGTCAACTGTGACTATAATGAGAAAGCCCATGTCTTTAAAATTGTTAAAGCAGACATTTTTCTCTTATCCAGTTCGTTTGAACTTTGTAGACTTATACACTCATTAAAGTTAATTTTTTATAAATCTAATTTCCAGTTTTCATAATGAAGCCCTTTAGAAGCCAGTCAATTATACAAAATGATATTTGGATTTAAAGAAACATAGAACAGTTTAAATATCCTCAGACATTAGTGGTTTATGTGTTTACACAGAAGTCTAGATAAATTTGACTTGATACCAGAATTCATCAGGCTTTACCTTTGTGAGTTGAAGACAGCTAAAATGTTAGAAAACTATGGACTTACTGTCCAGTTTGTTTTTATTAAAATATTGTAGGAAAACTCTTCAGGATATTGTTTTGTTCCTATTTCAATGAAGTTAAAATAAATGTGATAATACATTTCAAAAGAAATGAAAATTCTTTCAATGTCATTTTCTCAGTCTAACCCTTATGTCTTTTATTTGCAAGATATTCAAGCAGTAGGAGTAGAGCTATATTTTAGAAAGTAATAATAAGGTTTTTTATTTCCCTTTTTTAAGAAAAATTCCATCCGGTGGAAGCAAATAGCAGAATGAATTAAAGAAAAGTTCCTGAAAGCACAAGGACTGAAATCAGACTGTCTACCCTATTATTTGGCTAGTTCCTGAATAGGCAGTAAGGTAAGAGAGTAAGGACTGTGCCCCTTTGGCTAACAGGCCAATAGAGAAATCAGGTACTTTTTCTTTCTCTTTGTTGTTTTCACATACACTAGCTTTTTTTTTTTTTTTTTTTTTTTTTACTTTTTAAAGTTAATTTTTATTGGAGGATAGTTGATTTACAATGTTTTGTTAAGTTTCTGCTGTACAGCAAAGTGGATCAATTATACATATACATGCATCTACTCTTTTTTAGATTCTATTCCCATATAGGTTATTAAAGAGTACTGAATAGAGTTCCCTGTGCTATACAGTAGGTTCTTATTCGTTATCTATTTTATATACAGTAGTGTGTATATGTCAATCCCAATCTCCCAGTTTATCCCTCCTCCCTTTCCCCCTTGGTAACCATAAGAGTTTTTTCTACATCTATGACTCTATTTCTGTTTTGTAAATAGGTTCATTTGTACCATTTTTAAAATATTCCACATATGTATAAGCGATATCATATGATGTTTGTCTTTTTCTGTCTGACTTACTTCACTCAGTATGACAATCTCTATGTCCATCCGTGTCACTGTAAATGGCATTATTTCATTCCTTTTTATGGCTGAGTAATATTCTATGTACCACATCTTCTTTATATATTCCTCTGTTGATGGACATTTAGTTTGCTTCCATGTCCTGGCTATTGTAAACAGAGCCTCAGGGAACGTTGGGGTGCATGTATCCTTTCAAATTATGGTATTCTCCGGATATATGCCCAGGAGTGGGATTGCTGGATCCTATGGTAGCTCTAGTTTCAGTTTTTTAAGGAACCTCTGCACTGTTCTCCATAGAACTTTTCTTTTTACTTTACAAAACTTGCAGAGAGCTGAAGTAATCAGTTACCTCTCCATTTTCACTTAGCTACTGATTTCTCAACCTGTACATACACTTATTTTCAAGATCAGTATTCTGAGTTTAGATTTAATTGTATATCCTGACATTCCCCATCCTGTTACATTCTAGAATAGTGAAAAATGGCAAAATAGACTTTTGTATTAAATAAACTTTGACATGCACAGTAATTTTCTTAGTAGAGACTGTAATTTCATTCCATACCTTTTCTATCAAGATGGTTAACAAAGTGCTTAGATTTTCTTCCAGGTCTTTTAAAAATTAGATACACACAACACATCCTTTATGTTTTAACTAACCTGACTGCCATATAGCTTATCAATAAAAATAAAACTGGATATCTAACTTGTTTTTAAGTGTTTTAAACCAGCATATAATACAGAAACAAAAAGAGACCTTTACTCTCAATTGTACTGTCAGTCTTTTGAGAAAGGACTAACTACTTAGTACCAAATAGTTGTAGCAGACCTAGATATTTAGCTCCAGAACCTGCTTACTTAAAGGAATGTAAAAATTGTATTTGGATTTCCCCTATCTAATTATTGAGACCATAAAATTTACCAGTAGAGGATAGCCTTTTAACCAAACAACTATATTGAGGCTTATAAAATCTTCTAAATATTTTCATTTATTGGTTCCCAATATAGTGCTTTCATATTTTAATAACTAATATAATCTTAATTAGATTAGGGTTTAATCTCCATTACCTGCAGATTTTATATATTCTAGTAATTCTGACTTTATTTTAATGTTATTTTCACGAAACGCAGCATAAAGTCATGCTTGAATAGTCTTTGCTGTCCTCTGGAGTAACTCCTCCAATTTCAAATATGTTTTAGGCAAGTATAATAGGTAAAAATATCAATATATCTTTTGGATGACTCATATAGACAATAACAACAAAAAACATACCAAAAAAAATCTTAGAAAATAAATGCTGACATTTTAGGACCAATTTCATTAATCCACAACAGCTTTGAGATAACATCACGACTAAAAAACATGAGTTTTGCATAACTTTTTCACATTTAGTATAGGAGAAAAATTGTTCTGAATGATTTTTTGTCACCTATTTACCTTATGGTATTTAATTACTTAGCTTAATTTTTTCTTAGAATTTTAGGTAAATGCATAAGTTTATATAAAGTGTACAAAAATTAAATGTACAATTTGATGAATTTATATAAATATATTCCCCTGTATCCTCACTGCTTACTTAAAGACATGGCACATCACCAGCCCCTGAAGCCTCCAAGTCAATCTGCAAAGGTAGCCACTATATTAATTTTTATCACAATGGATTCATTTTTTGTGCTTTTGAACTTCAAATAAATGCAGTCATACAGTGTATACATTTTTTGTGTCTGTATTCTCCAGCTTAGCATAATGCCTATGAGATTCATACATTTTAGAGCTTGAGACAATGTGTGCTTTTTATTCCTACTACTATACCACTATATGAATATACCACAATTTATTTTTCCATTATACTCTTCATGGGCATTTAGGTTATTCCCAGTTTGATGCTACTGTGAATAAAAGTTCTATGTACATTCCTACCTATATCTTTTGGGGGACATAAATATTTGTTCCTGTAGGGTACATGCCTAGGAGTTGAACTGCTATTTCAAAAATGGCTGAATATCAGTAATTGCATACTTTCAACCTAATACTATCTGATTTGTACTTTTTAAATGGTATCTTTTGACTCCCTCCTGTTACCTATACAGCAATGAACTTTTTCTGGTTTCACCTATTTCTCCTCTTTTTCTCCTGTATTTTAGGTCTTTTATCTCTACTTTATCTGAACACGTATACTGTATTCTTACCTCTTTACTTCCAGCTTTCATGTTAGTCATAAGTCTACAACTGCATAGATATAAAATGCTCACCATCCATTCTTTTGCTGAAATTTCCTTAGTCATGTCTGTGTTGGATGATGCTCATACTTTAGCAGATTCCTCAAAGAGAAATTATGTTCATATGAAATTTGCTCTTTTTCCTAGGGGTCTGTCTAAAGGACTTTTTCTCTCTCTCTTTTTTTTTTTCTTTCAAGTTTAATTCTGTTCTTAGTCTAAAAAAATCACTAGGGTATGTCTTGCAATTAACTATTGAAGGTCAATTTTCTCAGGTCAATTTTATCAGTATGTAGATACGAATCTTCTTTTAATTCCAGATATTTTTCTTGGATCATAGTTATAATTATTATTACTTCCCCTTTGTGTTTTTTTTTTTCCCTTTGGGATCTGCAATTCCATATGTACTTGATTTTTGCTTCTCTTCAATTTGAACTACTTTCTCTCTTGCCCTCTTAAACTCTCCCACTTTCATTATCTTAGTTTTCTTACTGTATTTTTCAGTGATCTTCATGAATTTGAGATTGAATTTATTCCTCCTTATAAATCTTATAATTTAGTCTTTATTGCTGATATAATTTTGCCTTTTTCTTTATTTATGACCCTAAAATCAGTCACTATTTTATATCTTCCTGGCTTTTGCCCATTTATGTTCTTATTTTTGAAGTTCTTTTTGGTGCCCCCTTAATATTTCTGAATGCTTGCTTAAGTTTAAGTATATTAAGTTGAGCTTGAAGTTTTCTGTTAGAGTTTTCTTCTGCCTTTTTTTAAAAGAAGAATTTACAACGGTTGAAATATTTTGGTGCTCACTTTCTGTTCTCTTTTTAATAGTTATTTGCCCAGTTTTAGATTTCTTTTTGTTGTTTCTGTTGGGAGCAGCTGTTAGTGGTTAGAAGTAGCTCACAAAACTATGAGTTCAAGAATACTCTCTTCAGTCAGTACAATAAAGTGTCATTTTGTATTTCAACATACAGCTTTTGTCCTTTGGTGGTGTTGAGGGGAGCATTTGGTATGTCTTTCATCTTTATAATTTAGTTTTGTTCATTCAGGACTCCTTAATCTTCCCACTTTCTTCTTTGTATTCACTTCTGCATGTCCACACATTATTGCCCCTTTTCTATTTATTGATACTTCCTACTCAACCAGAAGTAATTGATATTTATGACTTCCACCTCAGTTATTATATGTGTTCAAATGTTTTCTCTTATCTGCTGTTGAGATCTATCAGGTCTCAGACTTGTTTTCAGTAGTTTACTTTTTTTTTTTTTTTTTTTTTCAGTAGTTTACCTTTGTTGTTGTCGTCGGTTATTTTTTTATGTAGCAAAAGGCATTTTTCTTTCTGGGATGAATTTCTCTATGCTTCATCACCCTTGAGTCCTATGCTCTCCTCTTCCCTTTTTCTGCATGCAGTTTCTTCAGATTCCATGTATTCTCAACTCGAAACTCTGGTATGAGCCATCTACTGGAACATCATGTTTATTTCTCTATTTATGCATAAATTGAGGTTTGTAGTAATCCTCATCTTCTGATACGTTGAACTATAAGTTATGTTTAATTTTATTTACTCTCCTTATTGATGTCATGGTTTTATGAAGAATATGCAGAGAAACTCAGTAGAAGAAAATCAAAATTATTTTAGAATGACCTAGAAGGCAAAGTCATAACATTTTTTATCAGAGCAGAACTCTCACTCATTTTAGGAAGTTTAGAAAATATAAAACGCCATGAAAACTGAAACCAACTATAGAGATGATTGTTGTGGATATTTTGGTGCTTATACAGTACTTTATGGAAAGATGCACAAATGTACATATATACGTATTCAGATATATTATTCTTAACTTGGATCATGTCATATAATTTTTTTGTATTTTTTCTCTTAATGACCTATTTTTGCAATATTCCTGTGTTTTTGTAATGTTTTTAGAATGATTTTCGTAGTATTGTATCAAGTATATCGTAGACATATGAATTATCATAGATTGGTACACGTCAATATATTTGTGTACACTATCTAAAAGTAATCTTAATGTTATTATAAAACAGAATACCACGGTATGTAATGATTTATATTCAAGTTCAAAAGATAGTTTAATATTGCTTTTATTAGTTACCTATCTTGATCATTTCTAAGTTATAATTAATTAGGAATGATTTATTTTGCAAAAGATATTTTTAAATACTGTTTAAAAATCTAGGAAAAAATTCATAAAACCTCAACAATCAGCATTGGTGTAAAATTTCAAAATGGATAAACTCTGCTGAGTTGTTGGGTTCATTATACCATCTGTTCAATCTATTTTTCAAACAATCTGTTTTAATACCTTACTAGGTATGTCTCATATCCCACCCACAGTAAAGACATAGAAGATTGCTTAGTGTAAAAACGATTTTGTTACAACTTCATTGATTTAAACCCAGAATATGACAATTAGCTCAGGCCTGGTAAAACTAGTCTCCTTATTAAGTAGACAGCTACTAGTGTTTACTGATTACTCTGTTTCCTTTCACTGCTTGAAGAATTACTTTCTAATTTTCATACCATGCCTGCTATGAATCTTGTATTTTCTGCACTAAGCAATAATATCCAAGTCACATTTCTGCTTTCTGCATTTCATCAAAGAGGTTGTTTTGAGAAGAGCTCTGACTCTGGTACACTAGAAAATAGGATATAAGATTAAAGGTTTCCTTTTTCCACTTGAATCTGTGTCTAAGAAAGATCTCGGGTGGGGTATATCTTGAATGACTAGGGTAGGATCTCGCTCAATTTTTAATGCAGATGTCTCTGATATTAGTAATTTGTCTCTTCTCTCTTTTTTCTTGGTTAGCCTGGCAAAAGTTTGGATTTCCTCACATGTTATAGTTTGCTAGCTCCTGTCATAGACCCTTGAGGAACAAAAGTTTAGAAATATGTTTTGGTGAAAGCATTTTGAAATTATAAAATTTATTTTTTTATTAATTTTATTGGAGTATAGTTGCTTTACAATGTTGTGTTAGTTTCTGCTGTACAGCAAAGTGAATCAGCTATACATATACATATATCCCCTCTTTTTTGGATTTCCTTCCCATTTAGGTCGCCACAGGGTATTGAGTAGAGTTCCCTGTGCTATACAGTGGGTTCTCATTAGTTATCTATTTTATACATAGCATCAATAGTGTATACGTGTCAATCCCAATCTCCCAGTTCATTGCCCCCCCCTTCCCCCCTTGGTATCCATATGTTTGTTCTCTACATCTGTGTCTCTATGAAATTATACAATTTAAATGAGGTTAAACATTAGAGTTTATTTATTTTTCTGCCCCTTACTCTCCCTCCACCATATTTCTTTTCCATTCTTTCATTTCCTATTTCTTTGTAGTTTTATTTATGCTGCCTCACCAAAGACACATTCACTCCGTTTCCTAAGATATGACTGACACTGCTTGTGCTTAAGCTCCTGTAGACCCTCCATTCCATGGGGGCTAATAATTAGTTACCTTTCCAGAGTCTAGTTTCCTCGCCACCTGTCAGATTTCTTTTCTTATGAAAGAATAAAATGCGTTCTGCTATTTTAATATCAACTCAAATATCATTGGAAGCAGCAACTTCAATAGCTTAAATACTTCTAATAGCCTAAGCCAGGGTTACCTTTTATGAGTTCAGCAAAAGAGAAACATGTACTTGTTGTGGAGTCTTATATTTTTACACCGATAGTGGGAGTGGATAGGGGATTATGGTTTCTTGCCTGTATAAGCGATTTAACAAAAAATTAAGGTGCCCATCAGTATTCATGAGTCCTCTTAGGCCAGGGTAGTGTGGGCATTACACAGATAGTGGACCTTTCATTTTAAACACTCTCTTTGGCATTTTGTAAATATATAGGTTTTATTAGGATTTCTCCTTCCCTGCTCCTTCCGAGATTGATATCTCTGTTAAGAGAAAAGCTTACCTGCCTCCACTGCTAAGAGAAGGTGTCTTTAGATCCATGGGTCTGTCCTCTTCCTGTCCTGTGGGTCTTTGGTAGTTTCCGTGGCAATACATCATATTAAATACTAGGTTCCCTGCCAACTTTCGCTGGCCAGCTCTTGCTAGCACTGCAGTCTTTCTGTGACAGGTCACAGCCTCTATTGTACTTATGGCTCAGGTCATCCCATCCCACAGCCTCCATTTAGGGTCACCTCACACTCTTACTGCAGTGAAGGACCTTCACAAGAGCAGGTCCATGGACTCTTTCTGGGTCTCCCCCAGGGAGCACACAGGAAACGCTCTATTACCTAAATTGTAGGAGCTTCGGGAAATTGTGGGCATAATGCCTGGTGGCATGTTTGTCTGTTGGGCCTGTTCCAGATTAACATATAGACACTCTAAAAGGCAGTCTCCTCACAGAATCCCAAATAGGGATAGGGAAAACATTTATTGTTTTGTTTTGTTTGAGCCACAAATTGGGTGGTTTAAACAACAGAAATGCACTTTTTTTTTTCTCTTTAAGGCTCATAAAGAGCTTTTCTTTTTCTTTTTTTAATATTTATTTATTGGGCTTTGTTGTGGCAGCGGGATCTTCCTTGAGGCATGTGGGATTTTCCATTGCGGTGCTCTTTGCAGCGCGCGGGCTCTTTGTTGCCGTGCGCATCCTTCTCTCTGGTTGTGACGTACAGGTTTTCTCTTCTCTAGTTGCGGCATGTAGTCTCCAGAGCACATGAGCTCTGTAGTTTGCGGCACACGGGTTCTCTCGTTGAGGTGTGCGAGCTCAGTAGTTGTGGTGCGGGCTTTGTTGCCCCACGGCATGTGGGATCTTAGTTCCCCAACCAGGGATTGAACCCCCGTCCCCTGTATTGGAGGGAGGATTCTTTATCGCTGGACCACCACGGAAGTCCCCAGAAATGCACTTTCTCACAGGTATGGTGGCTGAAAGTCTACCAAGTGTCAGCAAGTTTGGTTTCTCCTGAGACCTCTCTTCTTGGCTTGTAGATGATCGCTCTCTTGCTGCCTCCGGATGGTTGTAGATGGTTGTCCCTCTGTGTAAGTGTACCCTTTGTCTCTTTGTGTGTCCAAATGTCCTCTTCTTATAAGGTCACCAGTGAGACTGGATCAAGGCCCACACTAATGATCTCATTTTAACTTAATTACCTCTTTAAAGACCCCATCTTCAAGTGTAATCACATTCTGAAGTTCTGGTTAGGACTTCAATACGTGAATTTTGAGGGAACACAGTTCAGCCCATAATATCAGTCTAATATCCATCTATCTATCCATTATCTGTTATCTATCTATTTATCTTTATCTGCTCATTTCTCTTCTCCCTATCTCAATGGCAACATTTTGAAAAAGGACCCTACGTTTTCCTTTCACCTCCCTCCGTTCTTTTTCCTCTCTTCCTGTAAGAAACACTAGATTTTTTAAAAGTTGCCTTTTTCCTCTCTTGATTTCCTGTGCCATGCTTTCCTCTTTTCAGTCACCTGGGAACATAGAGGTAGGGGATTTAAAATATACACTGAATATTATTGTATTTACATATTTCCTCTTCTTGATGGTAGAACATCAGATATAGATATAGTAAACAATCCTTATATTTATAAAATATTCTGATAAATAAATAGAAACTTTCTGAAATAATATATGAATAGTGGAAAACAAATATATTACCAATTTACAAAACATGGTGACTGCAGATATAAGTTGTAAGCAAAAAATGGTATTTTTAAACTTCTTTATGCTTTTAACATTTTTATTTATTTATTTATTTAAATTAATTTTGTTGGAGTATAGTTGCTTTACAATGTTGCGTTAGTTTCTACTGTACAGCAAAGTAAATCAGCTATACGTATACATATATCCCCTCCTATTTTGGATTTCGTTACGCTTTTAACATTTTTAACTCCCCCCAAATTATTTATTTTGTAGTATGAAAAATCAGTGTAGATTATATCAAATAATTCTTCAGATCTCAAGAGGAATTGTACTTTTTCCCCTTGAGTAGATAAAAGTTCATCTTAGTCTCCTAGTTATGGTTTCCTATAGCAGTCTGTATTTTTTCCCACACCTCAATGGTATCTTTAATCATAGTTTAAAGTTTCTCATATACTGTGAATTTCAGTAATCGAGTTTGTCTCAAACACTGAATTGCGTTCTGTGAGAATATGTACAAGGAAGATTAAAAATAACAAAGAGAATCTTAAATACATAGAGCTATCAGATCTAAGTCTACCTCAGGATTTTTCATCTTTATTGTTAAGGTATTGTGCAAATGCCTCAAACTGAGTTTAGCTTATAAAGAAAAATATTCTCAACCTGTTAAAAATAAAATTAATTCAGCTCAAATGATAGCAGATTCATTTAAATAAGTGTAATTTTGACTATAATCTTAAAGAAAATAGAGTTTCAATAAGGATAAATTTTTGACTCCAGATTTATATTAACACAAACCAAAAAGACTACCCAATAAGACAGATTGAAGACACATGTTAGTTTTATACTGCAGTGACAATTTCTGTATAGAACAGTTTTACTATCATATTACCAAATATTCATGACACCTTAAATGTACCTAAATAACAAAAAATACAAAATCATAAAAATTACTTATTATTTATCTATTTCTAAAGTATAGAGTTGTTATAACTGGGCAATGGGAATCTAATGAGTTAATAACTGTTTGACAAAAGATCACAAAGTTTTCAGCATCTTACAAATGATCAACAAAGAATAATTTGTATTATGGTATTCCATATGAAACTCTTGTTGAGATAGAAAGATAGATAATTAATAGGTAGGTAAGTAAGCAGTAGAAAGGCAGGTAGGTAAACAGACAGATGGTTAAATAGATAAATGTGGAAGAAGAAAGTGAAACAATATATTCTTTTAAAATGTTTTAGGAATTTAGTATTTAAATGTGTGAAAGGGATAGGAAGAAACAACCAGGTGCTGGTGATGTTTTTTTCTCGTATTTAGACATTAGAACTGTTATAATTGAAAAGTTGAAGTATTAAAATGAGTATGGGGGCTTCCCTGGTGGCGCAGTGGTTGAGAATCTGCCTGCCAATGTAGGGGACACGGGTTCGAGCCCTGGTCTGGGAAGATCCCACATGCCGCGGAGCAGCTGGGTCGGTGAGCCACAACTACTGAGCCTGCGCGTCTGGAGCCTGTGCTCCGCAACAGGAGAGGCCGCGGTAGTGAGAGGCCCGTGCACTGCGATGAGTGGCCCCCGGTCGCCACAACTAGAGAAAGCCCTCACGCAGAAACGAAGACCCAGCACAGCCAAAAATAAACAAATAAATTTAAAATGAGTATGTAAGGACTATAATTGTTCCTAATAGCAATTACAGAGACCTTATTTCTCAAGTCTTTAGTTCTGCTGAGGATGCTTTTTCTCAAGTAATTGTTTTACAGTAATGTGACGGATAGATATCCATTTATAAATGACCATTTTCCCATGAATGTGTCATTCCTTTTTTCATTGAACAACCAATAGTTTCCCAATGAAGCAGAACTTCCTTATTAGTGAAATGGATAGGTTTGATATTTTCTCATGCAATATCTAACATCCATTTAAAAAAAGGCTAGGAAGGAATGTTCACCTTTCCTTTGGAGTGATAACATAGGTTGTCACAGGCAAGCATATGCTCTCAGGGCTTCCTGAAATATTGATTGGAGTAATGGATTCTGTTGATGTGTCATTTTCCCAGAAGATACATTAGAGATTTGAAGAATGAAACTGACGAAACTCTACATGTTGTTCTGGAGGCTACTGATAGGACTTATGACAAAAAGGAAGACAAACTTCAGAGGGGTCTAGAGGGCTTCCAAATAATTTTGTTAAAACAGCGACTTTGGCAATCAAATGGCGTCTTCAGAAACCTGGGAAGTCTTTTGGTTACTGCCTCTTTCACTTTCAAGCTAAATCTAACAGTTCACTCTTGCTTATCTCTTTCTTCCCATCTTTATATTATATGGTTCTACATGCCCAGCTTGAGGGTTATTTCTCCTCTTCACCTATTAAACAAACCTACTTTTCCTTCTCTCTTAAATATGTGATTAAAAATTTGGTGGTGTTGTTTTATTAAGACTTTATTTTTTAGATAAAATCAAATTTGTGTACTAGGTTCACAAATTGAGAGGAAGGTACAGAGATTTCCCGTATACCCCTGGCCTCCACACATGCACAGCCTCCCCCGGTTATCAACATCCCCCATCAGAGAGGTACATTTGTTAAAGTCGGTGAACCTACATCGATACATCACAATTACCCAAAGTCCATAATTTATATTATGGTTCACTCTTGGTGCTGTAAATTCTATAGGTCTGGAGAAATGTATAATGACATGCATTCATCATTATGGTATGATACAGAGTGTTTTCACTGTCCTGAAATTCTCTCTGCTCCGTCAATTCATTCCTCCCTCCCACACACCCACCAGCAACCCCTGATCTTTTTACTGTCCACATTGTTTTGCCTTTTCCGGAATATTATAGAGTTGGAATTATACAGTCCATAGCCTTTTAAGATTGGCTTCTTTCCCTTAGTAATATGCATTTAAGGTTCCTCCATGTCTTTTCATGGCTTGATAGTGCATTTCTTTTCAGCGCTGAATAGTATTTCATTGTCTGGATGTACCACAGTTTGTTTATTTACTCGCCTAATGAAGGACATCTTCGTTACTTCCATGTCTTTTCATGGCTTGACAGTGCATTTCTTTTTAGCGCTGAATAGTATTCCATTGTCTGGATGTACCACAGTTTACTTACTTACTCGCCTAATGAAGGACATCTTCGTTACTTCAAACTTCTGACAATTATGAATAAAGCTACTATAAACATCCATGTGCAGGTTTTTGTGTTTGGACGTAATAAGTTTTCAGATCTTTTGGGTAAAATACCAAGAAGCATGATTGTTGAATCATACGGTAAGAGTATATTTACTTTTGTAAGAGACCACCAAACTCTCTTTACAAGCGGCTGCACCGCTTTGCGTTGCCATCAGCCGTGATCAGAGTTCATGCTTCTCCACAACACCACCAGCATTTGGGATGGTCAGTGTTTTGGATTTTGATTATTCTAATAGGTTTGTAGGGCTATCTCGTTGTAAGTTTCATTTCCCTGATGACACGATGTGGAGCATCTTTTGTTTGCTTATTTGCCATCTGTGTATCTTTTTTTGGTGAGGTATGCGAAGGTCTTTGGCCCATTTGTTAAATCAGGTTGTTTGTTTCTTGCTGTTGAGGCTTAAGAGTTCTTTGTATATTTTGGATAATAGTCCTTTATCAGATGTGGTTTTTGCAAATATTTTCCCCCAGTCTATGTCTTCTCGTTCTCTTGATACTGTCTTTCACAGAACAGAAGTCTGTAAATTTAATTAAATCCGATGTGTAAGTTATTTCTTTCATGGATCATGCCTTCTGTGTTGTATCTAAGAAGTCTTTGCCATACCCAGGGTAATCTAGGTGTTCTCCTATGTTATCTTCTAGGAGTTTCATAGTTTTGGGTTTCACACCTACATCTCTAATCCATTTTGAGTTAATTTTTGTGAAGGATGTGAGCTCTGTGTCTAAACTCATTTTTTTTTTTTTTTTTTTTTCTGCTTGTGGATGTCCAATTGCTCCAGCACCATTTCTTGAAGAGACTGTCTTTGCTCCATAGTATTGCTTTTACTCCTTTGTCAAAAATCAGTCGACTATATTTATATGTCTCCTTCTAGGCTCTCTATTCTGTTCCACTGATCAATTTTCTATTCTTTCACTGATTCCATGCTTTCTTGATTACTGTAGTTGTATAGTAAGTCTTGAAGTCAGGCAGTGTCAGTCTTCCAACTTTGTTCTTCTTCAGTATTTTCTTGGCTATTTTAGTTCTTTTGACTCTCCATATAAACCATAGAATCAGTTTGTCCATATCCAAACAATAACTTGCTAGTATTTTGACTAAGATTGCATTAAATTTGTAGACCAAGATAGGGAAAACTGACATCTTAATAATATTGACAATTTTGTTTTCCTACACACGACCATGAATTATCTCTCCATTTATTTAGTTTTTCTTTCATTTTGTTCATCAGTGTTTTATAGTTTTCCTTATATAGAGCTTGTACACATTTTGTTAGATTTATACCTATTTCACTTTTTTAGTACTAGTGTAAATGGTACAGTGTTTTTAATTTCAAATTCTACTTCTTCATTGCTGATATATAATTGTATAAAAGTAATTGATTTGTATATATTAATTTTGTATTCTCCAACTTTGCTATAATCACTTACTAGTTTTGTCAGTTCTTTCAGATTTTTGACACAGATAATCATGTCATCTACAAACAGAGATAATTATATCTCTTCCTTCCCAATCCATATACCTTTTACCTCCTTTTCTTGTTTTACTGCCCTAGCTAGAACTTCTAGTACAGTACTGCAAAAGAGTGATGAGAGGAGACATCCTTGCCTTGTTCTGACCTTAATGGGAAAACTTCAAGTTTCTCACCATTCAGTTTGATGTTAGCTGTAGAATTTTTATAGATATTCTTTATCAAGTTAAGAATGTTTGGCTCTATTCCTGGTTTACTGAGAGTTTTTATCGTAAGTGGTGGCTGGATTTTATCAAATACTTTTTCTGCATCTATAGATATGATCATGTGATTTTGCTTTTTTAGCCTATTGATGGATTACATTAACTCATTTTTGAATGCTCAACCTGCCTTGCTTAACAGGAATAAATCCCACTTGGTTGTAGTGTATAATTCTTTTTGTACATTGTTGCATTCAACTTGCTAATATTTTGTTGAGGATTTTTGCATCTATGGCTCATGAGAGATTTTTGGCCTATAGTTTTCTTTTCTTGTAATGTCTTTGCTTGGTTTTAGTATTAGAGTGAAGCTGGCCACATAGAATGAGTTAGGAAGCATTTCCTCTGCTTCCATCCTCTGATAAACCTTGTAAATAACTAGTACCATTTATTCCTTAGAGATTTGGTATAATTCACCAGTGAACCCCACCTGGGCCTGATGCTTCCTGTTCTGGAAGGTTATTAATTGTCGATTCAATTTATTTAATAAGTACAGGGCTATTAAGATTATCTATTTCTCTTTTGTGTGATTTTTCGTAAATTGTGCATTTAAAGGATCTGACCCATTTAATCTAGGTTATCAAATTTGTGAGCATGGAATTGTTTATAGTATTCCTTCATTATCCTTTTAATGTCCATAGAGTCTGTAGTGATGCTACTTCTTTCATTTCTGATATTAGTAATTTGTGACTTGTCTTTTTTCCTCAACTAAGCTAAAGATTTATCAATTTATTTTCTCTTTTCAAAGAAACAGCTTTTGGTTTTGTTGATCTAATCTATTTAGTTCTTGTTTTAAATTCCATTGATTTCTGCTCTAATTCTTACTATTTCTTTTCTTCTGCCTACTTTGGATTTTGTTTTCTATTCTCTTTTTAGGTTCTGCCTATGGAAACTTACATTACTGATTTTAAGTCTTTCTTCTTTTATAGTATATGCATTTGATGCTATAAAATCCCTGTAAGTACTGCTTTTGCTGCATCCCACAATTTTTCATAAGTTGTTTTTTAATTTTAATTTAGGAAAAAATGATGTAAAATTTGTCTCCAGATTTCTTCTTTGACTCATGTGTTATTAAGAAGTGTGTTGTTTGATCTCCACATATTTTGGGATTTTCCATTTATCTTTCTATCATTGACTTCCAGTTAAATTTCATTGTTATCTGAGAATAGACATTATATGATTTCTCTTCTTTTAAAATTTTAAGGTGTGTTTAGACCAGGAATATGGTCCCTATTGGGGAATGTTCCATGTGAGTTTGAAAAGAATGTGTATGCTGCTGTTGTTGGAAGATTTAGTCTATAAATGTCATTTATATTCAGTTGAGTGATGGTGATGTTTTGTTCAACTATGTCCTTACTGCTATTCTGCCTGCTCAATCTGTCCATTTCTGATAGAGGGATTTGAAGTCTTCAACCATGATAGTGGATTCATCTATTTCTCCTTGTAGTTCTATCAGTTTTTGCCTCTCCTAGTTTGATGCTCTGCTGTTAGACATATACATGTTAAGGATTGTAATGCCTTCTTGGAAAATTAACCCCTTTATCATTACATAATGCCCTTCTTTATCCTTAATAATTTTCTTTCTTTGAAATCTACTCCATCTGAAATTAATGTAGCTACTTCTGCTTTCTTTGATTAGTATTACTATGATATATTTTTCTCCAGACATTTACTTCAAATCTATATGTGTCTTTATATTTAAAATGAGTTTCTTGTAGACATCAGATAATTAGGTCTTATTTTGTGGTTCACTCTGACAATCTTTTTTCTTTTAATTGGTGCATTAGGACCATTGATGTTCACAGTGATCATTGATATATTTGGACTCATATCTACCATCTTTATTACTGCTTTCTATTTAATGCTCTCCTTCTTTGTTCCTATTTTTGCCTTTCACTTTTTGTATGCCTTTGGTGGTTTCAAATGAGCATTTTATATGATTCCATTTTTCCTCCTTTCTTTGCATATAGGTTATACTTCTACTTTTTACCATTTTTATGGTTGCCATAAATGTGGCAATAGGCATTTACATATATAATTTAAGTCCCTTTTTGAATGACAGTATACCACTTCATGGGTAGTGTGAGTACCTAATAATAACACAATAATCATAATTATTTCTTTTCATTCTTTGTATCATTGCTGTCATTCTTTTCACTTATATATAAGCATACATAAGCATATATATATTTGAAATATATATATAAGCATACATAATCAAATACATTGTTGGTATTATTTTTTGAATAAATATCTGTTAGGTCAACTAAGAATTAAAAAAAGTTTTTATTATATTTTCACTTACTCCTTTTATGCTCTTCCTTTCTTTATGTAGGTCTGAATTTCTGATCTTCATTATTTTCCTTGTGTTTAAAGAACTTTTTTCCCCCAATACTTCTCCAGTTTAAGAGAACTGGAGTTTGTTAACTCCAGTTAACAAATATGGTATTTATATATCTTAATATTTACTGTAAGTTTTAAGTGATGTTTAAATTCTGAATTATCTTTCCATAAAGATAGGGGCACATTGGTTTGTATTTTATAGGAAAACATTTGTCTTTAGGTCACAAACATGAATGAGTATTTTTTGCCAATATTACAAAGATGATTCCAAACCCTAGCTAATCTCTTTCTCAAATTGCAACCCCTTGTTTAATCTTTAATGAAAATAGAGACCAAAAACAATTGCTTAAACATATCACTGTGTGAGATTGTGGTGACTAAGAAATCCCTGAAAGAGCAGTAAACCATGATTATTGGAAAGCTCGGAACACTAGCAAGGTTTAATTGCAAAGGTTTAACAGAAGGCCACAAATTGTGTTTTCCTAAGAGAAGTAGTAACTATATATGTCATTCAGTAATGTACTGAAATGGCCTTGTCTAGTGTGAGTGTTGCACAGAAACTCCAAGTCACCTTTTCCTGGTCTATTATCTGTCATAGCATGGCCCTTTATTATCTGTCATAGCATGGTCCACCTGCATAGACAGCCACTAAGCCATACTGGCCTGCTTCCTTCCATAACTTTTTGGCAGCCAATGGCTCCATACAGGTGTCCCAAGGACAGTGACTCGCCCCAGTTGTTAAACGTCTTCAAAGGAGGCAACCCAACTTTTTTTTAATCCATGTGGTTTTGTACAAACTAATCAGAATCTATGGCTTTACCATTAGCTAAAATCTGACCTGAGAAAGCTAAAATCTGACCTGAGAAAGCGTCATGAAATTCCAAAGCATCAATACCATTCATTGTTAATCCTGCTTTTTCTAGCACTTTTAGAGTAGCATATGTTGGTTCGAGTAAAAGTTGATCTTTCGAATCCTGAGACAAATGCACAGAATCCCTCAAATATGCCTTCGGGTTATAACCCAAGGCCAGAGCCTTTTCCTCAGCATTGCAGATGCGCCATCAGTCAGGAAGGAAGAATTTGCAGCTGTCACTGTGCCATAGGGCTTGATGAATGCAGGTTTTATTTTGGCCATCTGCTTCAAGAAGGACAAATGCCACTATCTTTGGTAACTGTATCTTTTCCTGGTGCTTTGAAGATGTACAACATCAGAAGGGAGTCCTTCATCCTGTGCCTTCTTGGCCAGACTGTGCAAGTGCAGTGCGTACTCACCCTGTTCCAGTCGAGAAACAGCAAGGCAGAGGCAAGTCAGTCTTCAGAGTGATACATGGTCATGCTCAGATGATAGGAAATTCAATCTGAATTCAGAGATTAAAGATAGTCACTGACCTAGAGTCTTGGCCTTATTGAGATCCAGCATGCGTTTCCTCAAATTACAAATAGGGACATAGGACATTAACTCTACACCACCTGCCATCACCACATCATACTGGCCAGAAGTAATCAAGCCAACACCTGTGGTCCTGGTTTGGTTAGCAAAAATGCAAGCCATGGTGACAGCATATGCAGGAGATGTGTCAGAGAGGTCATCTCCAAGGGCAGCCTCTCTAGCCACATTGCTTGTTTTCACTTCCTGTATAACTATGCCAAAGATGATATAATCAGCAACTTCCTTTGGGACACTGGTGTGATGCAACAAATCTGAAAAGTACTCCTCTAGCCAAATCACATGTCATCAAGTCTTTATATGAGGTGCCTGGCAGCAGAAATGGAGTGTGAACGTCATCTACCACCACCACATTCTTTTTATAGGGTTTAGCCAAGATCTTCTTTGATTTGGTCTGGGCATCTGGGGCAGCTGGTAGCTAGTAGGAACAGCTCAGAGGACTCAAGAAAATCTGAGAACCCATTTTTCTGAACTTGGAAGATTTTTTTCAAGTGTAAGTCAAGATGGAAGTCATCCTGAAATAGTCCCACCTTTGTTCTTATATGCTTGGGCTCCCGTTGTGGGCGGGGCTTGGCCCTAAGTTTCAGAGGTCAGAGGGACTTAGAAGTGGATCCAGCCTGGAAAGAACCATCGTGCAGACCATCAGGCTCCAGAGGCCTAGCTGTCTGCCTGTCACCTGACTAGACAACCAGGCATATGACCCCTCCTTGATGGACCTTCTTCCTTTCAATGGAGGAAGAATTCTTTCTGCCCCTTTAGGCAAAGTGAAGGGCAGTGTTAAGGGACCTACAGGAAGTTGGCATGGGAGTGGGGTGAGGTTAGTCAGGAAGTATGTTGGGGGCTTGGCTAGCACCAGGCTGCAGAAAGTAAAGTCCTCTGCTCCCCTACCCCAACTTTAAGCACTTTCTACTCTTCACCTCAGAATGGTGGCCTCCCTGGTGACTGGCAGCTTCACTGTCTCCAGGATGCTCTGTGCTCAGGTGAGTCTGGCTAGGATGTTCCCGAGCCCAGGCAGAGCTCTCCTGTAGGGGCTGGGGCAGCCTCTGAGCCTCATCAACTCTGCCAAAAAACTTTTAAAAACGTCATTTGCAAGACATGTCTCCTGGCAACAAATTCCCTCAAGTTTTATGTATCTGAGAAAGTCTATTTCTCCTTCACTTTTTTTTTTTTTTTTCTCTCCTTCACTTTTGAAGGATAATTTCACAGGTTACAGACTTCTAGGTTGGTGGGTTTTTTTTTTTCTCTCAACAATTTTTTGTTTGTTTGTCTTATTTTTGTTTTTGTTTTGCATTTAAAACTGGCCTTTTAATTCACTGGGTATTAAGAGCCAGGCAGAAATGAAACAATGGTACAACATATGAATCTTCTCTAAGTCTTCAAATTCCTCGTGCTCAGCTTTTGTTGTTGTTGTTTTTACAAAAATAAGAGGAATTGCAAAATTAACTTCTGCTTTAATATTTCCAATGCCATATTTACCCTCTTGGAGGTTCGTGCTCTCTATCAGATAGAGGTAAAATGTCTTTTCCACCTTTCCAAAGCAGAAGTGAATTTTATAGTTTTGTATAGAGATTCAAAATATTGCCTTTTCCCTCCCCATCCTTGCTTCTTTTTCTTCTTCTCCCTGACTTGAGATGACAAAAGAATGTCTATCTCAGAAGTGGAAGTTTGCGCCTCCCTGTAGCTAGTCCTTAGCACCTCCTCCCCAGCCTCTCCTCCTTCCATCAAATGTCTGAGTCGGCCGACCCCTTCCCCTGGTGCCTGGGGTGGAAGTGAGAGAAAGGGCAGGGAGAAGAGGACAGAAGGTGATGAAGAGGGTTAGAAATAGTTTTACCCCAGCTACCATCAGTGGGACTAAAGATCCGAGAATTTACATGATATATGTAGAAATCTCTCAACATTTTAAATATTTCACTCTACTTTCTTCTTGCTTGCGTGGTTTCTGAGGAGAAGTTGAAGGCAGTTTTTATCTTTGTTCCTCTGTGGGTAAGATGGGTTCCCCCCCGCCCCCTTGCTTCTTTCAGGACTTTTTTCTTTCCCTTTAGTTTTCTGTAGTTTGAAAAAGATATGCCTAGCTTAAGGGCTTTTTTGCCATTTATCCTGCTTGGTTGTCTCTGATATTCCTGGATCTGTGGTTTGGTGTCTGACATCAGTTTGGGGAAATTCCCAGTCATTATTGTTTTTTTCTGTTCCTTTCTCTCTTTCTTAGGCTTTAGTTAACTAGTTTTCCCAGAGGGCAGGCCTTCTTGAAAACAGAGTGCTCTGGAGTATTTAAAAATGGTTCCTTTTCCCCTGCCCCTGCCAGAAGCCCAAGGGGATTCTTCTCTAAATATTTGCTCTGAGAACCTGGTTGAGTTCCTTGTAGTAAATTTTATGATTTTGTTGGGGGGGGTGCCCATCTGTGGCCGGGCTCCCCTTGAGTTTTTAACTCTTTTAGCTCTCAGGCTTACCCACACTGAGCCTCCAGCAATTCTTCAATTACAGCCCAGGTTTCCTACCTGCCTTCCCCCCCTCACCCTTTCTGGGGATGGTTTCTGCTTGGGATCTCTGCTCAGGTCAGCCAGCACTCCCTGTCTGTCTTCAGTCTTGGGGGCAGTGGTCTGCCCTGTGTCCTCCCTCCCCTCTCTTAGGGACCCAAGAAGAGCTGTTGACTTTTTCAGTCTCTTCAGCTTTTTACTTGTTGTTAGGACAGTGTGTTGACTTTTAAGATCCTTATACCAGAACTGGAAACTGGACCCTAAGCATGTCATTTTAACATATAATTGCTTGACCATGATTTAATGCCTGTCTAGTAAGATCTACATCCCTCCCTCGTTTAGAGATATTGTGGCTCCGCACCAGTATTTCCAAAGCCAGGAGTCTAAAGTCATTCTGGACACTTGGTCCTCCTATTTCCTCACAAGGGAGCAGAAAGCACTAGAAAAAATTGGTACAGGCATACCTTGGAGATATTGTGGGTCTGGTTCCAGACCACCGCAATAAAGCAAATATCGCAATAAAAGGAATCACTTGAATTTGTTGGTTTCCCAGTGCATATAAAAGTTATGTTTACATTATTATTGTAGTCCATTAAGTTTGCAGTAACATTATGTTTTAAAAAACAATATACACCTCTTAATTTAAAAATACTTTATTGCTAAAAAATGCTAACCATCATCTGATAACACAGGGCTGCCAGAAACCTTCAATTTATAAAAAACACAATATCTGTGAAGTGCAATAAAGTGAAGGGCAATAAAACAAGATATGGCTGTATTTAGGGATCTTCTTTCTCTGCATCCAGTTGTGAAATAATGACCTTTTACTTTTTTCTCCATATTTATTGTCTGCCTAAAAACTGAGTGCATAGGTATCTCTTGTTTCCAGAAACTCTCTGGTAAATAGCTTAACATAGTGTTGGAGGGGAGAGTGTGGGGTGGGGTGTTGAGAGAGTCGCAGAGCAGGAAGTTAAGTTATTCTTGTGTTATAAATCCTTATATGTGATCCCCAGCTCTCAGGCCCTAGCTACTCCTAAAGTTACACATTAAATGAATAACAATCCTTTTTACCCCTTCTTTCTTTATCTTTCCTAATAGCCTAGAGATAGACTTTTTAAATATTAAAAAGGTTGAACTGCTTCTCTACTGGGGTCAAGACAAAGGAGAGAAGAGAGAAATTCTGAGCATAATTGTGAAGCCAAAGCTAATGATTCTGTGACTTTGCAAAGGTTGAAACCTACATTATCTACGTAACAATGCCTAAGAATGCTGTCACCAGGCCTCCTCTATCCTGGCCCACTGCCCACTTGTCCCAAAATGTACTAAAAGCTGATTAGTATTAGGTACCAATTACTGAAGAAATCTTTTTTTGTTAAAGAATAGATAAATAATTTAGTTTGTCTACTTATAAAAATGTCATATTGGTGGTGAGTAGATGTAATGTCACTATATGAGAACAGTCATTCAACTTCAGTGTTGTAGAATATATCTCTTTATTGCTTTGTGAAAGTTTAATTTTTAACACAATTTTATTTGCATATTTTTGTCTCTTTTTCTCGTAGATTGAACACTAGTGTTCTGCCTTATTGATTTGCAAAAAATAGTGCTAGCCCGCAGCTCTGCACAATCACCAGTGTCCTATGTCCAGTATTTTACTGGACTTCAGGTATAATTTTATGCATTTATCACTCTGCTGCTATTCAGCAAGATGCCATGACAACATTTGTAGAGCATACAGAGACCTAAAGAACCCTATGTGGTATTTTTCACTCTGATTGATTTGGGGTATATAACTGCTCTCAAATGGATAAAAAGCAAGAAAGTAATTTTGCTTTACCAGATAGCTCTCAGTGAACGTGATCATTGTATTTCCTTATAGGAAAAGAAAGGAGGTCCAGGGGATTTTTCAGTGATGTCTATTCACTTAATCCCTTACCAAATAAGCTTGTAAAAAAATCAAAGAACTGATTCTTCCCACTCCCAGTACACACATTTTATTTAAATACATCAATAAGCCACTCAACCAGAAAAAAACAATGTGAACTTAAATGTAAAAATGTATATATGTATATATTATGTTTGTCCACATGCATATCATTATTTTAGAAAATAGGAATCATACTGTGCATTTAAGTTTGTACATTATAATTTTTACTCAACTAAATATTATGAACATTTTCATATTTCTCATTAAAATCCCTACTACAATACAGCTTTTGGTATAGAGTTGTATTAATTTTATTAAACTAGTCTCCTATTGTTGAACATTTATGCTATTTCTAAATTTTCATAATCACCACAAAGTTTCAGTGAATATTCTTTCATATAAATATATTACTAATGTTTTAGACTAAAGGTATAGACGAGAGATTTCTATGAATGAGCCAGTTTATAATTTTTGACACAATCACCAATCTTGGTGTTAATATTATGTTAAGTTTAGAACAGTTGTCATATATTTTTATCAATTTAAATTTTGCATAGTCATTATCTTTTCCCAGTTTCAACTGGAAAACTCATTGTTATTTTATAACTTTAAAATTCTTCTTGTAGTCTGCCGGATATGGGGCAAATAGTCTCCCTTGTATTCCTTTTGCTTTTTAATGCTTATGTTAATTTTTAATTCACATTGAAAACTTCACATGTTGATTTCTATCAACTATATTTTGATGGTATATTTTCATCTGTATCCAATTTAGAAAGCCCCTTTCTGTCTCAAGACGAGATACCTGCATATTATAATTTATATTTCCTGCTGTTTAATTTAGCATTTGTTTCTTTAATTTTTAATTTTTTTGATTTTTTAAATTTATTTATTTATTTTATTTTTTAATAATTAATTTTTATTGGGGTATAGTTGCCTTACAATGTTGTGTTAGTTTCTACTGTACAGCAAAATGGATAAACTATATGTATACGTATATCCCCTCTTTTTTGGATTTCCTTCCCATTTAGGTCACCACAGAGCACTGAGTAGAGTTCCCTGAGCTACGCACTGGGTTCTCATTAGCTAATTACTTTATACATAGTATCAATACTATATATATATATGTCAATCCCAATCTCCCAATTCATCCCACTCCCCCACCTTTACCCCTTGGTGTCCATACATTTTGTTCTGTACGTCTGTGTCTCTATTTCTGTACTGCAGATAACATCATCAATACCATTTTTCTAGATTCCACATATATGCATTAATATATGATATTTGTTTTTCTCTTTCGGACTTGCTTCACTCTGTATGACAGCCTCTAAGTCCATCTATGTCTCTACAAATGACCCAATTTCGTTCCTTTTTATGGCTGAGTAATATTCCATTGTATATCTGTGCCACATCTTCTTTATCCATTCCTCTGTTGATGGACATTTAGGTTGCTTCCATGTTCTGGCTATTGTAAAGAGTGCTGCAATGAACACTGGGGTGCATGTGTCTTTTTGAATTATGGTTTTCTCTGGGTATATGCCCAGTAGTGGGATTTCTGGGTCATGTGGTAATTCTATTTTTAGTTTTTTAAGGAACCTCCATACTGTTCTCCATAGTGGCTGTATCAATTTACATTCCCACCAACAGTGCAAGAGGGTTCCCTTTCTCCACACCCTCTCCAGCATTTATTGTTTGTAGATTTTTTAATGATGGCCATTCTGACTGGTGTGAGGTGATACCTCATTGTAGTTTAGATGTACATTTCTCTAATAATTAGTGATGTTGAGCACCTTTTCATGTGTTTGTTATCCATCTGTATGTCTTCTTTGGAGAAATGTCTATTTAGGTCTTCCACCCAGTTTTTGATTGGGTTGTTTGTTTTTTGGGTATTGAACTGCATGAGCTGTTTGTGTATTTTGGAGATTAATCCTTTGTCAGTTGCTTCATTTGCAAATATTTTCTCCCATTCTGAGGGATGTCTTTTCATCTTGTTTATGGTTTCCTTTGCTGTGCAAAAGCTTTTAAGTTGAATTATGTCCCATTTGTTCATTTTTATTACTCTAGGAGGTGGGTCAAAAAGATCCTGCTGTGATTTATGTCAAAGAATGTTCAGCCTGTGTTTTCCTCTAAGAGTTTTATAGTGTCTGGCCTTACATTCAGGTCTTTAATCCATTTTGAGTTTATTTTTGTGTATGGTGTTAGGGTGTAATTTCATTATTTTACATGTAGCTGTCCAGTGTTCCCAGCACCACTTATTGAAGAGGCTGTCTTTTCTCCATTGTATATTCTTGCCTCCTTTTAAATTTTTGCTCCTTTAATATATTTGAAATGTACCCTGGTGTATGATGTAAGGTAGAGCTCAAAATTTGAATAATCTGCATACTTTCTGAAAGTTCATTTTTCTGTTTATTTTTTTCTGATAGTTTAAAGGCCTGCTTCGTTAATTTCTATTTATAAATATATGTTTACTTGACTTCTTATATCAAATTAATGCTTTTAAATTACTGTATAAAACTCCATTGACTTTTTAATGGAATATCATTAAATATTTACATTTTTAAGTTTATAGGGTTTTTTGGATGTCATCAAACTCAGTAAAATTTATGTAAAAATTTTCCAGCTTTTTATGTTTTTCAAAGTTATCTATATTTTAAAATCTAGAATGGAATCTTAAATTTCCATTTATTTTAATATGCTATGTTATTTTCCACTTATTTTGATACAAAATGTTATTTTTATTTATTTACAAGTGTTTCCATTAATTATGTGAAGCCATTTTTTGTTATTCATCCATGTTTTCCCGTAATAAAGTCAATCCCATTTTTAAAAATACATGATGGGATTTAATTTATTATTTTATTAAGAGTTCTGCCTCACATAGGGGTAGGGTAGTGGAAGATACAAACTATTGGGTGTAAGAGAGGCTCAAGGATGTACTGTACAACACGGAGAATATAGCCAATATTTTGTAATAACTATAAATAGAAAGTAACTTTTATGAATTGTATAAAAATTTAAAAAGTAATTTAAAAAAAGAGTTATGCCTCAATATTGATAAATTTGCTTAGGCTATAGATTTCATATTGTCATTTTTTACAGGTTTGGTAGCAGTTGTGAACATAATATGGGAAGCTTTTCATCTTTTCTAAGTTGTGCTTATGTAATAGCAGTCAAATGTTTCTGCAGATGTTAAAGTATTATGCTTTTAAAATTGGCTGTAATCATCACTTTTAATTATAGTAATATTTCTGAAAGCTTTCTCTAATTTTATTTTTATTGTTTTAGTTATTTTTGAGTTTTCCTTGAGACAATATAAATTGTTGATATATATTTTATATAAAACAATCTACTCCTTTCATCATTTGTTAGTATAGAATTACACGTACAATTTATTTATAGTTAAGTATATGGTTCTACACAGTGTCTGCAGGCACAACACATCCACACCTAGTAATACTACTCCAACCCTTATAAAAGGTGATGAGGAAGGCAGCCAACTTTGAGTGGAGCCTCAAGCAAGAAAGTGTTGTTTTCTTTATTATGCCGCCTAAAGATCCGTGTATTTTACTGACCATTTCAAGCAAACAGATCTTGATTTTTAAAATGAATTCTACAGTTCATATCTTAATTTTTATTAACGCTGCTCTCATTTTTTATTACTTTCTTTTGTCCCACTATCATTAAGTTCATTAATTAGTTTTCTAGGTTATTGATTTTAATACTCAGTTTTTTCATTTTTATATAGTAATACAAAACTTGCTGTTAATATTCCTCTGCTTACAAGGTATGTTATATGCCATATATTTTGAAACATGGTGTTCATATTAATATTTTCAAAATAATCCTCTTCTTCTTTGACCTGAGTGTTTCAAAAATGTGTTTTTGTGTTTTGTTGATTTAAATATCCAAACAAAATTCTTCCTAAATTGATCTATAGATTTAGTGTGATCTCAAATAAAAATAGGAGCATTTTATTTTAGTAGAAAGCAGCTGATTTTACAATGCTTGGTGTTCCAACGGCAGCTTCTAAGATGTGTGAGTTCAGATAAAAGCATATACAAACATAGGTTTAGACATACAAGAGAAGTATTGGAGAGAAGTGCTTTTAAAGATTAAAGATGAACAAGCAGTTGAGGCTGGAGAGAGCCTTTAGTCTGTGATGCAGGTCTGACATTTGTGAAGGAGAATGAGGTAATTAAAATTGGCGAAGAAGAAACTCAGATTGTAACATAGTTTTATGAACATTTTGGCCAAAATAAGGGAGTCCTCAAGCCAAAGTCACAGTCACCCATTGGAAGAATTCCACATCTTGCAGGAATGGGCCTGCATTGTTCCCACTGCCATGCTCAGTCACCAGTCACTGGAATTAGGCCAGGGGAAGGGAGGCCTCTGTGAGAATGTGATTATAACTCCCAAAAGGTGGCTGCTGGGGCTTTTCACAGGCACTACAACCCAAGCCTTTTGTTGCACAGATCTACTTCTCTATGTAGATTTATGCAGTAGCTCCCTGGTTTCTATGACCTCTCTTCTTGAAAAGAAACATAGAAGAGCGAGTCTAATGGAACAAACTATAGCCTCTTTCACTGCATTTGATCTCTGGGTCACGAACTGGTATTTATCCTGTTTCTCCTAAACTATCTTTCCAAACTTCTCATCCTCATCACTTTGGTAGATCTTGGTAGATTTCCTGGTGCTGGGACCCAAACATTCATTTCTGATGTGTTTGGGCTCATGTTAATCACGCCCTTGTAAAACCAAGGTTGTTGTCTTTGTCCATTTACTGTTATAATGGGTACGGGAAGTACTAGAGTGGATCACCTGGGCTCCTTGCATGTTTCTTCCTGCCATCATTGTGCTAAGGCAGTCATGATGGCGATTTCTCTTTTAATTTTTGGTCCTTGGACACAAAGAGCTCAAAGAGATCTTGGCAATATTCTGTTGTAAGAGTGTGTTCTTTTGGGGGGCTAGGACCTCCAATCTTTCAAGGTCCCCAGTTGTGGGAAAAAGGAAGCACAAAATTCCTCAATGGGTAATTGGGAACGATGGCTAGCAGGGTCTCCCCTGCTTCTAACCCCCTGGTTTCCTAACCCATGCATCAATGTCTTTTAAGGTAAAGCACCATATAAATGTCACCCCAAAATTCATATGTTGAATCCCTGTCACCCAGTACCTCAGAATGTGACTGTATTTGGATATGGATTTAAAAAGATAATGAAGGTAAAATTAGATTATAAGGTGGACCCTAATCTAATATGACTGTTATCTTTATAGGAAGAGGAGATTAAGACACAGAGATTAAGTACACAGAGGAAAGACCATGTGAGGACATAGTGAGAAGGTAGCCATCTGCAGGTCAAGGAGAGAGGTCTCAAAAGAAACCAAACCAGCTGACATCTTGAACTTAGACTTTTAGCTTCCAAAACTGTGGAACAATAAATTTCTGTTGTTTAAGCCACTCTGTGGTATTTTGTTATGGCAGCCCTAGCAAATAATACAGATGGTGATACCAATCTCTGTCGTTATCCTTGTTCATGCCATATTTTATATGATTTATTATTTTGACTAGGGAGGGCTGTTTTAGTGGTTTCTATTTGGTTTTCCCTAGAGAGATAGCTCTTAATCCACAGATCAGGGAACCAATCTGAGGTTTAAGCAAATTGCCAAGTATATCAATTTCAACTATATATTCAGTGACTGGAGAAACAACTTTTGGGTGGATCCATGGACCCATGGTTCCAATATGAGCAAAGATTCCATTTGTTACTTTACCCCATAAGCTCCCACTTTACCAGTGGGCCTGGTATGATGTTTTGGAGCTCGAGGTATCAATGTCAACTCAGAGCCTATGCAAAATAATCTGAAATGTCTCAGTATTATGCCTTCTCTTGAGTATAGTCACCTGAGTAGAAGATCATAGATTACTTTGAGGAAAGGACTAGTCGTTAGCGTTTATATCTGCCACATTACTGTGGGTGACTGCCTCCCAGAGACACAGACTTCTCTTTAGTTCATGGTTTCTGGATCTAAAATCTGAGAACTTAATGAGGAACCATAGCTTTGTACTGAGCTGGCTGCCCTTAGTCTACTGCTCCTACATTCTTTCCTCTTTCTGGTTATACATGCTTAGTAGATTCTTGTTGGCTGTAGGCTTGTTGCTCCTAGGGACTTCATCTGTGCTCTGTCAACCATTTCCACAACTCCCTGTGGGCCAGTTTGCTTGTCTTTATCGTGACTGTGGCCTGCCGGTTTCTAATGTTAGAACTTTTACTACCCAGGCTTCTATTACTTTGATGACCTTGTCATTCTTACGAATATTAACAATTGCATCTCTGTGAATTCCTGTCTTCCCGTCATCTTGGTCTTCAGAAGAATTCCACCACTGAACTTCTTAGTGGTTCTGACGAATTTTGCATTTGGGCCTCCTGTGGAACATAGTTCTCTAGTGGTTTATCTGGACTTACATAGCATTTCCCCTCGAGCATTCCCACTTCCTCAGCCTCTTTATTCTTTCAATTGCACTCACTTGGGACATCTTTTTCTCTAGATTTCTAAGGGCCACTCTAATAAAGAGTTTTCTCCATCCACTGATGTACTTGACAGATGTCCCCAAAAAGGTGACCTCAAATCAATGAATTCTTGCTTAATGCAGTCTTACATTTGCCCCCTCTTGATAAAGGATTCTCAAACTCCAGTCCCATTGGTACTTTCCAAGTTCCTATGGGAGCATGCTAGCTAATTCTTGTAGCTCTTTTGGTGAATAATGTCTTTCCTCCATTATGAGGCCCAGCGTGTCCTGTGCAGTGCTGTGGTGAGATTTAACACTAGCTATTGTCCTGGCAATCAGAGGAGGTGGGGAACCTTCTTTGGAATACCTGTTAATAGGGAGATGCCTCTGCAGTAGCTACCAACACTGGATGTGCTCTAGCTTTTACTAGAGCTTACTTTTTTACCTCTAAAAGATCTGAAGGCTCAGAAGGATTCTTCAGAACAGAATATCCCTACCAATTTCCCCATTTCATGTTTCAGGATCCCAGAAATTCCCAGCCATGTCCTTGATATTAGCACGACATACCTGGTTTGGCTGAACATTTAAATTTCATATATAAATGTCTCTGGAACTCCATGGCTCTATCAGTTCCTCGGGTCTTTCTGTCTGCTGTGTCTTCTTTCATTGCAGGAGATAAGAGGCCTCATATTTAGCTAATAACCTTTTGTTAATGTTCCTCAACAGGCATCAATTCAGCATAAGAGTAAACAGTCAATTCCACTGTCCTTGTAGTCGCAGATACCCCTGTATCTTTCAAAATGCTTCAAATATTGCACCTGAAGGAGCATTTCCCTACATTAACAGGTTTTCTCAGGTCACCCTGGGACACGTTAACTCTAGTAATGTGGCCACCACTTTTTACTAGGGACTCTCAATGACCACATACTAGTCAGAATGGCATCTTCTTGCCTGCCTGGTGGTGAGTGAGCCAGTCCCAAATCCCTATCCTGTTGCCTGTTTTTGTAGACAAATCTTGGATCTTCTGAGAAACAGAAACAAAGATGAGATTACACATGCAACAGATGTGTATTTGGAAATGACAATCAAGGACAACTATCAGGAAATCAAAGGAGGCAAGGAGAGCCTTCGGATACCATGTAGGTTTTACATCAGTGAAGAAGAGAGAGAGGGAAGGGGGCTGGGTAGTCTGCAACAGAGTTCCAAAGCAGGTTCAGCCAGGATGAAGGGGAGTCCTTGAGCCAAAATCTCTAGTTGGAGAAGTCTCATGTCTCACAGGAACAGAACTGCATTAGGACCACCTCTCTGCCCAGTCAGTGATGGGGAGAAATATTTGGAAAGGATGACCATAATACGATAGTGGTGATGAATCTGGAAAAGCAGCAACTGGACCACCAATCAGTTATATTCTCTGTGGCATATTCTCATGGCTTCCACAGATGCTGTCTCATGTTCAGTGGAAAATTATTTAAATTAGAGTATCCCCCATTTTCCCAGAGGCTTTAATTCTCTCCCATTAAAGACATTTTGTACAGGCTCTGCTAGGCTTTTCTCTACATACTTCCTGCTTTCTTTTGATAAAAAGTTCAAGGTTCCTCTTTGTGGTCTTTTTAAACCTGATTTAATAGGGCAAAATTCATAGGGGCTTGGGGTAAGAAGTGGCGGCCTTTTTTGATTTTCACATTTATACAGGCATAGAGGTTTTTCTTTTTTTTTTCTTTTCTTTTCTTTGATCATTTAATTCTGGTTTTGGAAAGGAAGTTAGAGAACCTGTTCATGTATTTATCTTACTCAGAAGTTCCCCTGATCCCCTGTTGTATCCACCAACTTATTCACTCTATGTGTACAACTGGACAGTGGATCTTGTCCCCGCCCAAATCCTTGTAAATGCAAATGAATGAAATCTCTGAACTGAGGAGCTAATTTGTTTTAGGTAAGGTATCTGCTTGGCAGTAATAAAGTAGTTGAATAGATAGATGAACAAATATAGTCAAAATGAACATTGGTTTGCAGAAAGATAACATAAGAGCATGGATTCAACTAAACCCAGTAGAGGTATCTTTTCACAGTTAAGCTTTTCTGAAAGATTACTTGTGCATATGTGAGTTAATACATTAATTTGGTAGTTATCTTGTCTTTTTAGAAAGTTACTATGAGCAAATTAAATTCTTAGAGTATTAGTTCATCTTTCAAAAAGTGCATTTTATATGCCTGCATTAGAATGACCCCAAAGAAGAGCACAGAGAAGAAGTCATTTTATCCTGAAGCCACTGGAAGTGAAATAGTCACAAAAAGTTTGAATTTTTAAAAAACTGTGCATGCATATTCTTGCAATGATATTTAGCTTAAATCATTTTAATATGCAGTCTCTGGCAAATATTTTTAAATAGAACCAAGGTTTTTTATTGAAAATGTATCTGTAGATTGGTGTTCTCCTCATATTTGTAATTCAGTGTGATTTCAGTGTTTGTAAGGTTTTGTTTTTTTTTTTTAATTGAGGTGAGAAATTAAATAGAAGAAATAAAACAAAACTAAAAAAATTAAAAATCAAGTCATAATTAAATATGAATACAGATTTCAAAAAATTTTATCATTTCCTCCAATATTTTAGAGTTGTAATAACCACAAGCTAATTTAACAGCATTGTAAAACTAATTTCTTTGTACTGAGTTTTTCCAAAGCATTAGACATAGTTTTTATGTAAACACACAGACACACACACGCACGCACAGAATTTCTTTGGCACATAGATATTAGCGAATGGTGTAATGCTTAAATTAAATCACCTAGTACCTTTCACAGTTTTATCTGGCATGAGAGAGTTGAGAATAACCTCAGTGGACTCTTGGTAGGCACTCAACCCATGGTGACTACAAGTGCCAAGGAACTCTTCATAAGTAACCTAGTAGTCATCAGTGTTCCAAAGGCATGCTTATTAGTAAACATATTACAGACAGAAAAGAGGAAATAGGTTGGAATCCAGCAAACTGCTTAATTAGAAGGTGATCGTGGAAGCTTCTACTATACATGCAATTTCCGCATTTTCAGGGTTTTATTTTTGTGGTTTATTTGTAAACAAAATGACAATGTGCTACATCAACATACTCTGCAAGGAAAAATGTATAGCAGTGTCTGGAAGCACTTAAAGAAATAAGCTATTCATTTCCAAATATTTGATAGTAAAATTTGCTAGGCACCTTAAACTATAAAATTGTATTTAATGAGTTTGTAATTATTCTCAATGACAGAAAAAATGAAGAAACATAGATGAAAGTAAGCAATACTTTTAGAGGGACTATCCCGTAATTATTCATATACTATTAGTAACTGATATAGAAATTTAGGGTACCTCATTAATTAATGAAAATGATTATTGGCCTAGAAGAAAAAAATTAACAATCAACGTAAAACGTTATGCAAGGGAGTACTTGAATTTTACCTATGCCATTTTAAAACTGGTTTTATATTTGTTAAGAACACTGTTCTGTTTGTCACTTATATCTTCCTATGTTTAGTCTCAGCTACTTCTGTGGTCAAAAAGCTCTATTATCATAACTCCAGTTGAGAGTTCTCAATATTACAGCTTTTAAAAAATCTGAATAACTAGAAAATAGAATAACTTACAGGATAGAAATCATTTTTGGTCCTCTCTGGATAGTCTGACCTACATAATCTAATTTTTGATTTCAAGGTTTTATTACAGGGGGATTTTCCCCTGTGGACTTCCTGAAATAATCTAAATAAACAAGAAGTTCAATTTTTCAAGCATGGAAAACCAAATTTTCTGTATATTTCTTGTATCTAACATATGCTCATAAATTCCTTAAGAACTGTTTCATTGACATTTGAACTTTAAATTGTTTCTAAATATCATTTATATTCACTAAATTTATCTGTATAAGTATTTCAGCTTCCACAAGTACTTGTGATCATAATTCTGCTTAGCACACCCATGTGGGACAACATACATATATTAATAATTAAAACTTTAAGTTCAATCTTTTTGTGTGTTCATATACTCATCAAAATAATCTTTCAAATATACCAATGCTTCAGTGTTTATGAACAATATAACTCTAAAATGAACAGAAAAATACTGGCAAATAAACTTCATTATCCATTTTTATCACAACTTTGTTGCCTTTATGGCTGCTATTTAGCCCTGAAATGAGGGTGCTCAATGCATTGAGCATGAGAAAAGCTATTAAAATTATTCCGCGTGATATTAGAGTGCTCTTCTTTGGACCTGTGCTACTGACTCTGCTTGAAAATTTCCAAGTTTTAGAACAGCTGCTCAGATTTTATTACTAATGTATTGCAGATGCTTAACCAGTGCACCTCACTTTCCTATTGTACTGTCTTTCTTGTGGACTAACAAGCCATTAACATTGGGAATGGAGACCTGTGGTCCTCTTATGAAATTATGTTCAAACTAGGTTTTCAAACAACCCTAAAAGCATCCTCTTGTTTTTAAAGAATATTAGTTTGGTTTTTTCTTCCTCTCTTCCTTCCTTCCTTTCTTCCTCTCTCCCTCCCCTCCCTTCCTCCCTCCCTCCCTTTCTGTCTGTCTTTGTCTCTCTCTTTCTCTCTTCTTTCCTTCTTCACTCCCTCCCTTTCCTCCTCTCTCTCCCTTCTTCCTTTCTTTCTTTCTTTCTTTCTTTCTTTCTTTCTTTCTTTCTTTCTTCCTTTCCTGCTTTCTTTCTTTCTTTTTTTCTCTCTCTCTCCCTCCCTTCCTCCTTCCCTCCCTGTCTCTCTCTTCCTTCCTTTGTTTCCCTTTCTTTCTTTCTTTCTTTCTTTCTTTCTTTCTTTCTTTCTTTCTTTCTTTCTTTCTTCTCTTTCTTTCAATATCTTACTGAAAACCTCTAAAGAGTACAAAAACATAATACCTGCGACTTACATATAGGAGGTAGTAAAAATTTAACATTTAAAAACTATGGCTCTGAATATGGTATTTTATGACTTTGAAGTGCTGCATGTTATTGAGTTGAGTGCTTTAACATAGGCAAGAAACCCAATAGAGAAAGTATTTGTAATTGTGTCCTCTGTAAAAGACATTCATGAACTTCTTTCTTAACAGGATATTTTATGAGCAAAATAAATAATTCTTCTTTACAATGCAGCAGGTTAGTCATTTAACTTAGATATGAAAAGCTGATTATACAGGCTTTCCTAAGTTCAAGTACACACAGACTATTTTGTTAAGAGACTAAGTGGCCACCAAGTACGTTACACAGGGAATAAACCTCTTTAGCCATATAGCTGAGAACAAAGGATGAGTATCACCCAATGCCTAAAATATGTGTTTTCATGTTGTTCTCCCTAAGTACAACCCTTACAGTCAGCCATTGTGAACCTGTTCTCTATAGCATGCTTTAGAGACCCCCATTTCGCCTTCCACTGACCATCACCCCTTCAAAAGTGAGTAAGCTGTAGGGGCCAAGGAGACATGCTTACCTGGAACCTGTTGTTTCCCCCTTCCTTCACCATGGAACTTAGACCCTGGAATTATCTCTAGTTCCTCCATAGTCCTTTTCCCCAACACTGCACAGAGCTGATTTTACTGCTACTGTGCTCATCGCTAGGCCCTAATGGTGGACCTAGACTTCTGTCATTGCCTAAAGGGTTGTGGATGGAGCTTGGATGTGAGGGCTAAGATACTTCTTTTAGTGAGGGAAGGTGCAGGGACTGGGGGGGAATAGAAGAGGACACACTGGGTGTCTACATTTGTACTCTTGACTTGGTCCTGCAAGTGTAGTCATTAGGAGCGGGCTTAATCTCCCTTACTAAGTCTATGAACGTCTTGAATGACAAAAAAAAGAATCCTAATTGTCTTCATATCCCAAAGCCTAGCATTTTTTCTTTTATTCTTTAGTAGACTTTTTCCAACCTGAAATAGCAAACTTCTCGTCCTTGGGCAAGATCTGACCTGTAGAATTTTTACGTTGGGTCAGCACAGTATTTAAATTTTATTTTGAATAAATATTAAATATTTGGGAAATTCTATACAATAATCTGGCTTCACAGAAAAAAAAATCTGAAAAACATTAGTCCCAGCCATGTTCCCAAATACTATCTGCAAAGACCAGCTTCTTCCTCACCCTCAACAGATCTGTCGTTTGTCTAGTTTTTCGCAGTCCAGAGATTCCCATGGTTTTTCTTACAACAATTTCAATGTTGTGAGTCAACTGCCTGGATCCTTTAGGCATTTGAATATGTCACATCTGCAATAGAGTACCTAGGAGTTGCTATTAAAAGAAAACTCCCCTGTGAAGAGAAATTGATTTGTGCAAATGAACTTGCACTAACTCTGTATCTATGAAGTTTAATTCTTAAATTTTGTGAAAAATTACCCATAGTCTCATTAGTCTTAACTCCTGAATGTTAAAAGTCCCTATTTCAGCCCAGAGGCCTTAAAGATGGCGGAGGAGTAAGACGTGGCGATCACCTTCCTCCCCACAAATACATCAAAACTACATCTACATATGGAACAGCTCCTACAGAACACCTACTGAACGCTGATAGAATACCTCAGACTTCCCAAAAGGCAGGGTACAGATGCCCTCAGGAGACGTACATGCAGAGGCAGGGCCCAATCCAAAGCTGAACCCCAGGAGCTGTGTGAACAAAGAAGAGAAAGGGAAATTTCTCCCAGCAGCTTCAGGAGCAGCAGATTAAATCTCCACAATCAACTTGATGTACCCTGCATCTGTGGAATATCTGAATAGACAACAAATCATCCCAAAACTGAGGCAGTGGACTTTGGGAGCAACTATAGACTTGGGGTTTGCTTTCTGCATCTAATTTGTTTCTGGTTTAATGTTTATCTTAGTTTAGTATTTAGAGCTTATTATCATTGGTAGATTTGTTTATTGATTTGGTTGCTCTCTTCCTTTTTTTTATATATATATATATTTTTTCCCTTTTTCTCTTTTTGTTGGTGTGCATGTGTATGCTTCTTTCTGTTATTTTGTCTGTATAGCTTTGCTTTTGTCAGTTGTCCTATGGTTCTGACTGTCCTTTTTTTTTGTTTTTGTATACTCTTTAGAGCTTGGTATCATTAGTGGATTTGTTTTTAAGTTTGGTTGCACTCTTCTTTCTTTCCTTCTTTTTTTTATTACTTTTTATTTTTTTAATGTTAATAACTTTTTTCTATTTTAATAACTATATTTTATTTTATTTATTTGTTTTTTCTTTCTTTTCTTATATTTTAATTTTTTTAATTTTTATTTATGGCTGTGCTGGGTCTTTGTTTCTGTGCGAGGGCTTTCTCCAGTTGCGGCAAGCAGGGGCCACCACTCTTCATTGTGGTGCGCGGGCGTCTCACTATCGCGGCCTCTCCTGTTGCGGAGCGCAGGCTCCAGACGCGCAGGCTCAGTAATTGTGGCTCATGGGCCTAGTTGCTCCGCGGCATGTGGGATCTTCCCAGACCAGGGCTCAAACCCGTGTCCCCTGCATTGGCAGGCAGATTCTCAACCACTGTGCCACCAGGGAAGCCCTCTTTCTTTATTTTTTTTCCTCCCTTTTTTTCTGAGCCATGTGGCTGACAGGGTCCTGGTGCTCTGGCCAGGTGTCAGGCCTGAGCCTCTGAGGTGGGAGAGCTGAATTCAGGACATTGGTCCACCAGATACCTCCCGGCCCCACGTAATATCAAACGGCAAAAGCTCTCCCAGAGGTCTCTATCTCAATGCTAAGACCCAGCTCCACTCAACGACCAGCAAGCTCCAGTGCTGGACACCCTATGCCAAACAACTAACAAGACAGGAACACAACCCCACCCATTATCAGAGAGGCTGCCTAAAATCATAATAAGATCACAGACACCCCCAAACACACCACTGGACGCAGTCCTGCCCACCAGAAAGACAAGATCCAGCCTCATCCACCAGAACACAAGCACCAGTCCCCTCCACCAGGAAGCCTGCACAGCACACTGAACCAACCTTAGCCACTGGAGCAGACACCAAAAACAATGGGAACTACGAACCTGCAGCCTT
This sequence comes from Eschrichtius robustus, assembly GCF_028021215.1. Taxonomy (NCBI): domain Eukaryota; kingdom Metazoa; phylum Chordata; class Mammalia; order Artiodactyla; family Eschrichtiidae; genus Eschrichtius; species Eschrichtius robustus. The sequence continues at coordinate 145,504,780 of NC_090827.1, read as the reverse complement.
CGAAACGGAGACCTCAAACATAGTAAGTTAAGCAAAATGAGAAGACAGAGAAACACACAGCAGATGAAGGAGCAAGGTAAAAACCCACCAGACCAAACAAATGAAGAGGAAATAGGCAGTCTACCTGAATTCAGAGTAAGGATAGTAAAGATGATCCAAAATTTTGGAAATAGAATGAGAAAATACAAGAAATGTTTAACAAGTACCTAGACGAACTAAAGTACAAACAAACAATGACTGAACAACCCAATAAATGAAATTAAAAATTCTCTAGAAGGAGTCAATAGCAAAATAACTGAGGCAGAAGAACGGATAAGTGACCTGGAAGATAAAACAGTGGAAATAACTACCACAGAGCAGAATAAAGAAAAAAGAATGAAAAGAATTAAGCACAATCTCAGAGACCTCTGGGACAACATTAAATATGCACCAACATTCGAATTTTAGGGGTCCCAGAAGAAGAAGAGAAAAAAAAAAGGGACTGAGAAAATATTTGAAGAGATTATAGTTGAAAACTTCCCTAATATGGGAAAGGAAATGGTCAATCAAGTCCAAGAAGGGCAGAGAGTCCCATACAGGATAAATCCAAGGAGAAACACAATAAGACACATATTAATCAAACTATCAAAAATTAAATAAAAAGAAAAAATATTAAAAGCAGCAAGGGAAAAGCAACAATTAACACACAAGGAAATCCCCATAAGGTTAACAGCTGACCTGTCGGCAGAAACTCTGCAAGCCAGAGGGAGTGGCAGGACATACTTAAAGTGATGAAAGGGAAGAACCTACAGCCAAGATTACTCTACTCAGCAATGATCTATTTCAGATTCGACAAAGAAATTAAAACCTTTAGAGACAAACAAAAGCTAAGAGAATTCAGCACCACAAAACCAGCTATACAACAAATGCTAAAGGAACTTCTCTAGGCAGGAAACACAAGAGAAGGAAAAGACTTACAATAGCAAACCCAAAACAATTAAGAAAATGGTAATAGGAACATACATATTGATAACTACCTTAAATGTAAATGGATTATATGCTCCCACCAAAAGACACAGACTGGCTGAATGGATACAAAAACAAGACCCGTATATATGCTGTCTAAAAGAGACCCACTTTAGACCTAGGGACACATACAGACTGAAAGTGAAGGGATGGAAAAAGATACTCCATGCAAATGGAAATCAAAAAAAAGCTGGAGTAGCAATTCTCATATAGGACAAAATAGGCTTTAAAATAAAGACTATCACAAGAGACAAAGAAGGACACTACATAATGATCAAGGGATCAATCCAAGAAGAAGACATAACAACTGTGAATATTTATGCACCCAACATAGAAGCACCTCAAAACATGAGGCAAATGCTAACAACCATAGAAAGGGACATCGACAGTAACACCATCATAAGAGGGGACTCTAACACCCCAGTTTCACCAATGGACAGATCATCCAAAATGAAAATAAATAAGGAAACACAAGCTTTAAATGTTACATTAAACAAGATGGACTTAATTGATATTTATAGGACATTCCATCCAAAAATAAGAAGTTACACTTTCTTCTCAAGTGCTCATGGAACATTCTCCAGGATAGATCATATCTTGGGTCACAAATCAAGCCTTGGTAAAATTAAGAAAACTGAAATCATATCAAGTATCTTTTCTGACCCCAGCGCTATGGGACTAGATATCAATTACAGGAAAAAATCTGTAAAGAATACAAACACATGGAGGCTACACAATGCACTACTAAATAACCAAGATATCACTGAAGAAATCAAAGAGGAAATCAAAAAATACCTAGAAACAAATGAGAATGAAAACACGACAACCCAAAACCTATTGGAGGCAGCAAAAGAAGTTCTAAGAGGGAAGTTTATAGCAATACAATCCTACCTCAAGAAACAAGAAAAATCTCAAATAAAAACCTAACCTTACACCTAAAGCAATTAGAGAAAGAAGAACAAAAGAACCCCAAAGTTAGCAGAAGGAAAGAAATCATAAAGGTCAGATCAGAAATAAATGAAAAAGAAATGAAGGAAACAATGCAAAGATCAATAAAACTAAAAGCTGATTCTTTGAGAAGATAAACAGAATTGATAAACCATTAGCAGGACTCATCAAGTAAAAAGGGTGAAGACTCAAATCAATAGAATTAGTAATGAAAAAGGGGAAGTCAAAACTGACACTGCAGAAATACAAACGATCATGAGACATTACTACAAGCAACTATATGCCAATAAAATGGAAAACCTGGAAGAAATGGACAAATTCTTAGAAAAGCACAACCTTCCAAGGCTGAACCAGGAAGAAACAGAAAATATAAACAGACCAATCACAAGCTCTGAAATTGAGACTGTGATTAAAAATCTTCCAACCAACAAAAGTCCAGGACCAGATGGCTTCACAGGCAAATTCTATCAAACATTTAGAGAAGAGCTAACACCTATCCTTCTCAAACTCTTCCAAAATATTGCAGAGGGAGGAACACTCCCCAACTCATTCTACGAGGCCACCATCACCCTGATACCAACACCAGACAAAGATGTCACAAAGAAAGAAAACTACAGGCCAATATCACTGATGAACATAGATGCAAAAATCCTCAGCAGAATACTAGCAAACCGAATCCAACAGCACATTAAAAGGATCATACACCATGATCAAATGGGGTTTATCCCAGGAATGCAAGGATTCTTCAGTATACACAAATCAATCAATGTGATAAACCATATTAACAAACTGAAGGAGAAAAACCATATGATCATCTCAATAGATGCAGAGAAAGCTTTTGACAAAATTCAACACCCATTTATGATAAAAATCCTTCAGAGAGGAGGCACAGAGGGAACTTAGCTCAACATAATAAAGGCCATATATGACAAACCCACAGCCAACGTCATTCTCAATGGTGAAAAACAGAAACCATTTCCACTAAGATCAGGAACAAGACAAGGTTGCCCACTCTCACCACTATTATTCAACATAGTTTTGGAATTTTTAGCCACAGCAATCAGAGAAGAAAAAGAATTAAAAGGAATCCGAATCAGAAAAGAAGAAGTAAAGCTGTCACTGTTTGAGGATGGCATGATACTATACATAGAGGATCCTAAAGATGCTACCAGAAAACTACTAGAGCTAATCGATGAATTTGGTAAAGTAGAAGGATACAAAATTAATGCCCAGAAATCTCTTGCATTCCTATATACTAATGATGAAAAATCTGAAAGAGAAATTAAGGAAACACTCTCATTTACCATTGCAACAAAAAGAATAAAATACCTAGGAATAAACCTACCTAAGGAGACAAACGACCTCTATGCAGAAAACTATAAGACACTGATGAAAGAAACTAAAGATGATACGAACAGATGGAGAGATATGCCCTGTTCTTGGATTGGAAGAATCAACATTGTGAAAATGACTATACTAGCCAAAGCAATCTACAGATTCAATGCAATCCCTATCAAATTACCAATGGCATTTTTCACAGAACTAGAGCAAAAAATTTCACAATTTCTATGGAAACACAAAAGACCCTGGATAGCCAAAGCAATCTTCAGCATGAAAAACGGAGCTGGAGGATTCAGGCTCCCTGACTTCAGACTATACTACAAAGCTACAGTAATCAAGACAGTATGGTACTGGCACAAAAACAGAAATATAGATCAGTGGAACAGTATAGAAAGCCGAGAGATAAACCCACGCACATGTGTCACCTTATCTTTGATAAAGGAGACAAGAATATACAATGGAGAAAAGACAGCCTCTTTAGTAAGTGGTGCTGGGAAAAGTGGACAGCTACATGTAAAAGAAAGAAATTAGAACACTCCCTAATACCATACACCAAAATAAGCTCAAAGTGGATTAAAGACCTAAGTGTAAGGCCGGATACTTTAAAACTCTTAGAGGAAAACATAGGCAGAACTGTCTATGACATAAATCACAGCAAGATCCTTTTTGCCCCACCTCCTAGAGAAATGGAAATAAAAACAAAAATAAAGAAATGGGACCTAATGAAACTTACAAGCTTTTTCACAGCCAAGGAAACCATAAACAAGACGAAAAGGCAACCCTCAGAATGGGAGAAAATATTTGCAAACGAAGCAACTGACAAAGGATTAATCTCCAAGATATATAAGCAGCTCATGTAGCTCAATACCAAAAAAACAAATAACCCAATCAAAAAATGGGCAGAAGACCTAAATAGACATTTCTCTGAAGAAGGTATGCACATTGCCACCAAACACATGAAAGGATGCTGAACGTCACTAATCATTAGATAAATGCAAATCGAAACTACAATGAGGTATCACCTCACACCGGTCAGGATGGCCATTGCCAAAATATCTACAAAGAGTAAATGCTGGAGAGGGTGTGGAGAAAAGGGAACCCTCTTGCACTGTTGGTGGGAATATAAATTGATACAGCCACTATGGAGAACAATATGGAGGTTCCTCCAAAAACTAAAAATAGAACTACCATATGACCCAGAAATCCCACTACTGAGCATATACCGTGAGAAAACCGTAATTCAAAGAGTCATGTACCACAGTGTTCATTGCAGTTCTATTTACAATAACCAGTGTCCATAGACACTGTGTCCATAGACAGATGAATGGATAAAGAAGATGTGGTGCGTATATGCAATGGAATATACCTCAGCCATAAAAAGAAATGAAATTGAGTTATTTGTAGTGCAGTGGATGGACCTAGGGTTTGTCATACAGAGTGAAGTAAGTCAGAAAGAGAAAAACAAATACCATATACTAACACATATATATGGAATCCAAAAAAAAAAAAAAACAAGGTTCTGAGTAATCTTAGGGCAGGACACGAATAAAGACACAGACATAAAGAATGGACTTGAGGACACGGGGAGGGGGAAGGGTAAGCTGGGATGAAGTGAGAGAGTGGCATGGACATATATACACTACCAAATGTAAAATAGATAGTGGGAAGCAGCCGCATAGCACAGGGAGATCAGCTCGGTGCTCTTTGTCCACCTAGAGGGGTGTGATAGGGAAGGTGGGAGGGAGACACAGAGGGAGGAGATATGGGGATATATGTATATGTATAGCTGATTCACTTTGTTATACAGCAGAAACTAACACACCATTGTAAAGCAATTATACTCCAGTAAAGATGTTAAAAGAAAAAGTCCTTATTTGAGATTCCTAATCAGATAGTTTTTGAAAGAGAAACATGAAAATGTCTGCTTTGTATCTGAAACCAACTCTCTCTAATTTGAATTTCATAGTTCTCTGAAGGGCTGTTAGAACTCTGTGCCTCAAAAAGGCATGAAGTCATAAATACATTTTTCCTTTTCAAAATATCACTTTACCTCATTGGACTAAAAAAATTTATTGTTTATATTTTTCTTTTCAGTACCTAATGCTAGGTAATTTATGACAGAACCTAATGCTAGGTACTTTATTATGTATGGATTTATATTTCATATTTCAGTTATCATGGTAACTTTGAATGTGTTAATGTGATGGCCTTAATTACAAATGAAATAGTCTACCTTTATATCACATCTCTTCTTTGAAGAAGTGTTTTTCTATAAAATACGTAATAGTACATCAATGATGGCATTTGTATTATAGTTGTGGCTACCAGATAGGAAAGGAAGAAATACATAGGGAAGATATTTCAAAATAAACAATAGTCATTTTGTTCTGTGTGTGATAAGAAGATAAAATCAAAGAGGATGGCTAAATTTTTACAACTGAAATTCCAACCACTTGTCCATCATGAACTTCTCCAAATTCCCTTCCCAATGCCATCAGATTAGTCTTTCAAATATACTACTAATTTTGGAAAGAAAACATTATATTCTAGTTGAATTACTCAATACAAGCAGAGAAGATAGGCTAAATACAATTAAGGGCCTATATCTAAACCTGAAATATTTATTCATTTATTTATTTATGGCTGCCGTGGGTCTTCGTTGCTGCGCGTGAGCTTTGTCTAGTGTGGCGAGTGGGGGTTACTCTTTGGCGGTGCGCGGGCTTCTCATTGCGGTGGCTTCTCTTGTTGCAGAGCACGGGCTCTAGGTGCACGGGCTTCAGTAGTTGTGGCACGCGGGGTCTAGAGCGCAGGCTCAGTAGTTGTGGCGCACGGGCTTATTTGCTCTGTGGCATGTGGGATCTTCCCAGACCAGGGATCAAATCCATGTCCCCTGCATTGGCAGGCGGATTCTTAACCACTGCACCACAAGGGAAGTCCCTAAACCTTAATTTTATGCAGATATTTTACAAAACCTCAGCTATGCATCCTAAATGGTTGGGTTCCAAAATATTAGATTTGAAAGCTCTTCATTGGTTATATTTGGTAATATTTCATGCAGCTGTCTTCTGTACTCCAGGTAGAAAATTTACCTAATGTGGAGAATCCTAAAAATCTTAAAACCCTGCGGCATTATGTATTTCCCTTGTCTGTCCAACTCTAGCATTATCCTCCTTCCTGGACAGCTGTGAAATACACCTGTGTTCACAGCGCATTTTCTTGGTTGGGAGCTTCGTGCTGAACTGAAGCCACAGTCTGCAGCGAGTCTCCCAAAGACATGGGGGTTTTATTGATCTGGTTTTCCTTCATGTTATCTTTCAATTCTTGATGACTTGACTTTCAGTGAATCAGTTAAAAGCTTACTTCTGAGGCATGAGAATTCAGTGACAGCTTTCACTGTTGTACCCTTTATGAAGAGATTTGGCTGCATGTAAGATACAGGTTAGTTGTCAGTCCTTAGCACACAGCTGACACCTTAAAATGATCCATAATCTGTTACAGGATTACTCGTGCGAGAGCTCCTACATGGAGTGTACAGCCTGCTGGGTTGTCAGTGTCAATGTTTTACTCTGTACATAGGTAACAGTAAGTGGTCTTGTGATTTAAGGGACAAGGTCTAGAAGTGACACTTTTAGAGAGCAAAGCTATTATAAAAAATTGGGCTAAAACAAATGGCATAACCATCTGCAGAGGTACCTATTCCAAAGAGATTGTTTATAAATATGTTGCTTAGAAAACTTGGTGAAACACTTAATATAATCAATTGTAGATCAAATTTGGAATATAGAGGAAGATGCAATCTAATTACAGTTTGTGGGTTTGAATAAAGATGTACGAATATGCTGTCACAAATGTATAGTGGGATAAACAAAACTTATTTTTAGGTTCTCTCCTAGGAATAACTCTGGGAGATGTAAAGTATTTTCAGAGTTTCCAATGGCTAGCTCTTTAAACCAACATAATAATATTCTGAATTAGTTCATGTAGTAGAAGAATTGGAATTAATGTATAGCTTAGAAAATATTGGGTGTATACTACAGGCAATGCACAATCTTTGGTATTATTTTATCATGGGAGTAACTAGGGCTGCTACTAAATCTACTAGATGGCTAAGGCTTCAGAAAAATAATTTTTGAATGTCCTTTTCTATATAAACAATTGGATTTAAAAACTGTTTCACAAAAATTTATAGGACCATGTGAGCTATAGTGACCTGTCAATGAAGATTTAGAACAATGGGTAGAGAAGAGGTCTTTATATATTTGTTTATCACCCAGCCAGTATAGATGAAGAGTTTTCTTAGTGCCCATGCACCATCTTTTCTCTGTTGTCAATTGTGCCAAAATTTGTTAATTTCATATCTCTCACCAAGACATAAAGGCAAGAATGCTGTTACCACTCATGATGCCATGGTTCTTCAGGAGCTAATTGTATTTAAACAATATAGATTTTCTTGGTTCAGAAGGTCCTAAATACTATGTATTTAATGTTACTTATATCATTACTCATTTGTATCTCCTCAAAAGATATGTTCAAATCCTAACCCTTGATATTCCTAACCTCTGGCAAATATGACCTTATTTGGAAAAAAGGTTTTTGCAGATATAATCAAGTTAAAATGAGGTCATACTGGGTTAAGGTGAGCCCTAATCCAGTGACTTATTTCCTTGTAAGAAGAGGGAAATTTGGTCACAGACACAGAAGACACAAAGGAGAAGACCATGTGGAGATGAAGGTAGAGATTGGAGTGATATGTCTACAAACTAAGGAATGCCAAGGATTTCCAGCAACCACCAGAAGCTAGGAGAGAGGCATGGAACTACTTTTCCCTCAAAGCCTTCAGAAGGAATCAACCCTATTAGAACCTTCATTTTGAAGTTCTGGCCTCCAGAAATGTGAAAGAAGAAATTCATATTGTTTTAAGCCACTCAGTTTATGGTAATTTGTTATGGCAGCCCTAGGAAGCTAATACTCTGGTGGATGCCGCATCATCTAACATGTTACACATGAAATACTGGCTTTCGGTGACTCTCTCAAAGATTGCTGCTTTGATTCTTTGGTGATGACTACAAATATAAGCCTTTCCCATAGTGTGCAGGAAACTATGAGTGATAACTCATTTTTTGGTCATGTTAAATTTACCACTTAGAATTTTATAGCATAGATGTAGAGCAGCATATCTTCAAACCATGTCTTCTCTTGAACTCTTTAGGTCATAATCTTTGCGTTCCTCTAATGTGATCCTTTGCATATTGATGGCACTCCTGCCTTATTTTAGTCAGAAAGATAGGCAAAGGGCCTGTGGGTAGAATGTGAAGAGAAGTCCAAATTGCAAAAGGAATGTCAGTTTCTCTTTGGGCATGGCTCAAGACTAATTCAGGAGAGCACAACATCACGACTTTGATTGGAGGCAATCAAGGACATCAATCGGAAGGACTGTTTGGTACTGCAGAGCAATAATCTCAAAGTCCCTTGCAGGAGATACACATAGTCTCCCCTGGGGTACTGAAAACCATCTGCAAGAGATATGGGGTGAATACTCTGAGTGCCAACAATGGAAGCTGCAGAGGATAAAACAGGTGCTGTAAACTAAAGGAAGCCCATATCTTTGGCCAACAGATGGGCAAGAGCCTTAGGCCTCCAAGGTCTAAGGAAGGTACTGAAAGAAATATTGTAGGAAATGATATGTTTGTTGTGAATATTACCTAGCATCCATATTCCCTCTTCCTCGTCCTAACAGATAACTTGAAACTCAAGTGTCTAAGGGGAGGTTGTACTCTCAGCTCTAGGGTTACAACTTTTTGGTCTAAGAATAAACCAACCCCAAGAAATTGGGTCTGTCATGAAATACAATATAATTCTACCTAAATGTATGAAAGTACTCTCTTGCCAAATGTAAACAAGGCCCTGGTTGTTACTCGCAACCATCCTAGAACCTTGAAGAAAAACTACTTAATGAAAAAGTTGACAATTTGGCAAGCAGAAAAGAAAGATACAAAGAACTTGGCTTTTAAATAATGAAGTTGGACTTATGAATGAATCTATATGAAGCCAGCACTAGCTCTCATTTCCCTCTCCCTATTTATTCTGAGTAGGATTTGGGTAGCACAGGTTTATCCTAATTGATAACATCATGAAGTGGAGTTGGAGAAGGGTAAAGTTAGGGCCAAGGAGACCAGTTAAAAGACTATTGCTATTATTTGGATTAAGGGTTTGGACTGCATGATGCAAACTATGGTATTGGAGAAATTAAATTAAACCTAATATGTTATAAAAACTTGAGCCTTAAAATGATCCATAATCTATTACAGGATTACTCACCCTAGACCTCCTACCTGGACTGTACAGCCTGTTGGGTGTCGGTGTCAGTACTATCCTCTGTATATAGGTATCTAATGATAAGCAGTTTTGTGTTTTAATGGACAAGGTCTAGGAAATGGCATTTTCAGGGAACAAAACTATTATGCTGAACAAATGATATAACCATCTACCAATAAAAACAATTTAATTTATTGTGTCGTCACTGTGTTAGACACTTCTGTCATTTTGTCTTAATTCGTACTCTCTCAGCAGGAATTATTCTCATTTTACAGATGAGGATTCTGGGACTCGCTGAGTTTAAGCAAGTTGCAAAAATCATGTGCCTAATAACTGAAAGCACTCAAATTTAATCCCAAATCTGTTTGGCTTCTAAAAACTGTGGTCTTTCCATCATATTGAGTATAATATTTTGTGTTTACATTGTCATATTTTTTATCACCAGTCTCATAATATGCAGCACACATATACTGAGTACCAGTTGACGACAAGGGCATAAACTTAATTATTATCTATCTATTCTTTGATGCTTCTACTCTGAAACAAATCCTACTAGGTTGGAAAAGAGCCAATGCAAATATCCAGTGCCTTCAAAGTCAAACTGAAAATTCCAATACCATCTATTAAAATACAGATTTTCTAAATTACACAGAAATTAGGAGCTGAACTAATTGAGCTCCAGATTATCTAAAAATTTTCCCTAAATTTTAAAAATTTATCAGTGTTTTGGAAGGTTTTAGTAAAATGCTTCTTGTGTGTGTGTGTTTGTGTATGTGTGTGTATAGCGGAGAAACAGAGGGAGATAAAGAGACAGAGACAGAGATTGACCTAACCAAAGAGTTAGGTGCACTCCATGCACCCCCAGTTTCTCCAGATTCAGAAAGAGTTGTTTGCTCTTCTCTCTGTGAACTGTCTTCATATGGTACATATATTTTTGTAGAAATACAACCCCTCCAGTGAGCACTGTTTTCTCCTCTTTATCTAGAGCAAGGGCTTGCAAACTTTTTTGTAAAGAGCCAGATATTAAATATTTTTGCTTTTATGGACCAGATGTTCTCTGTCACGACTATTCAGCTCTGCCATTGTAATGTGAAAGCAGCCATATATAATATGAATGGAGTGGCTGTGTTCTAATGAAACTTTATTTACAAAAACAGGTGGCTGGTGAAGTTGGCCCATGGGTCATAGTTTGCTAACGCATGATTTAGGGCATCACTATGTCATTTGTCTTCTTTTACCAGTTCTGAATTATCTTGAAATAAAATTTCAGTATAAAAAATCAGGAAATCAAATTATCCTGAAATAAAATATTTGGGAATAAATTATTCTGAAATATATATATTCTTCTATTTACTAATTTTTCAAACTGAATTTCAAACACTATCTGTCCTTAGCATATTTCTTCTATCCCTTGTCTCTACAAACACCCCCCCCCCCAATCTGATACTGATTACCTCCTCAACCAATCACTACCCTACAATGACATAATGTTCATTTCATTCCTCTACCTCCTTTTTTCTACAGTTTGTACTTCATCAAATGCCCACGCAGATTTTACCTACCCAAATGCTGCTCATGTTTCAAAATTCATTGTGTAGAGGCTGGAATGAGCACGAATTTTTGTTGTTTGCCTGAGTATTCTAATTCTTGATGATATTTATCTAATTTAACTAATAACTTATGGCTCTGTGACAGATTATTCCCTGTGTGTGTGGGTGTGTGTGGATGTGACTGTGTTTTACTGCTACTTTAGGATCTGGGGATTCAAGAATGATGAAAATGTCCAAAAGTCCTGCCTGTGTGGAATCTACATTCTAGTAGACAAGACGGTCATTTGAGTAGCTGTTTCCAAATGATATTTTGCTTGTATTAAGCAATATTGTGTGTTATATCATTCCTTCTCATTAAGATTATAGTATAAATGAAGACAGAAGACTGTTCTCTGTCTTGTATATATCTCACACAATAACTAGTGGAGTGTTTTTATTGCCAAAACTCAAAATAGTGAATTAAATTAAAAAGTGAAGTTTTTGTTTTAAATTACATATATTTAAAATTTTTAGGTATTATAATTTGCCACATTTTCCAACGTTTTTGTTTGTAAGAGCACCGTGGATTTTACAACTGCCGGTTACTTCTTAAGTTTCTCCAAAAGTTAGAGCTTCAAGGAAGAGTAAACCACATTTTGACCCTGACATAAGGGAGCAATAATGCAGGTTGAGTGAAGGGTTAGGATGCTTAGGAGAGAAGAGACACTTGGGCTGATTGTAAAGAGACTGCAGCTCTCTTTTTTAACTTTTTTATTGTCTGATAAGAAAAAAAAAGCCTTTTCTCCATAAAACTATTGTTAATTCAGGGAGAAAAGGAAGAAAGAGAAAGGTGAAGAATGATATTAAGAAAGCATTTTTCTTGATTTCTTGCTTCCATGCATGTGACAAAAATATTCAAGGAAAAAATATGCAAGCATTGGCCTAACGTGGGCCACTTTTAAAAGGATTCAATACCTTTTCTTTAAACCTCACTTATTCAATTGAGAGATTAAATTTTCAATTTCCAAATCAAGTGACAAGATGTGTCAGAATTATATGTAGGTCAGAAAGGGCACAATTCCAAGTCATCTGAATTGAATATTGTTACGAAGATGTATTTCTCACCTTGTCCTACAGTTACTTTCGCATAAGTATACTGCCTAATTTGCCTCTAACGGAAGGATGATGGCAGAGACCCAATATTTAATTAAGACCTGTCTCCTATAAACTAATGGTTGAATTTGACACCTTGTTGCTGTATCCTAACAGGGATGAGATTTTGTAAGGGTTTTGGCAGGGATCCAGTCATCACAGCTGTTCTTGTACGATCACTGCTTTGAGAAAACCGTTTCAAATGTAATTTTCAAATGTAATTTTGCTGTGAGAACTTCTTTTATCCTTTTTACACATAAATCCTTCCCCTCTGGGAATACTTTTAACATTGGCTACTAACTGCTGGTCACAACTGTTACTCATCTGTGATATCATTGTAAAGTAAATCATCAGAAACTATCCAAATGTCACAGGGAGGGCAGTATTTAACTGTTAGAAGGTTAAGGTAGAGAAGCTTCTAGGCAAAAGAAACAACACATATCATTAGTATAACATAAAATTATTAAATTGGTATAAGCATATTAAATTTATGTCTGTAGGATTTTATTCTTTTTATTCTAATAGATAAGATGCAGGTATTGGGAGATACTCAGATTCAGATTCCCAATTCCAGATATTGGGAATATTCAGAAACGCTACACATAGAATGGATTCTAAGGTCCTGGAGCGAAGGCATGAACAAAATGGGTTTCTTTTGGAGTGGCACTTAAGGGCATTAGAATAAATCTTTGCTCTAAGTTTGACATTATACAACTAGCTTACATAAGGCTTTTCACTGGGATAAACATAGTTTTACAATAAATTAAATATACTTATGTAATTATTGTGATTGGTATTTATAGGATTGTGATTATGTAAACTCTAAACTCCAGGAAAAACCTGGGCTTTGAAAAGTACATGATTAAATTTTGTATTCTGAGCCTGCTAAGTTCACCTCTGTATGACATGCCAAAGTGCTCATAACCAGAATATGACAGAATTGCATATATGACACTAGCACCAAAATTGCTCATTTGATCCATTGTGTCTCATTTTGCCTTGGACTACACTAATTTTGAGTCCTGATTAAATGTCTCTTCTTTTGCTTAGGCAGTCTTACTTGGCATGTCAATTGTCTTCCTTGGAATCTTTCAACTTTCTACTTTGTTCCCTCAAATTTGAATGGTGTCTAATTTAACTAGTCCTGGATATCCACTGGCTGTTAAGCTGAGAACAAATACCACTTGGCACAGAACCACCACCATCAGCTGTCACAGCAGTCTATGTCACCGCCCAACATGTGTGTGGTTTTGAGATGTAATGTTGTTAATCATACAGAGGTCTAACATTAACACGTAATTAATAGTCAACTTAGAGGGTGCATATTTTTTTTAAAGTATTCTTTAAATGGCAGTATCACTCTATCCTGGCTTCCCTGTAATATTCCCTTTTCTGCTGATTCAGTTTATATACTTAGTTACACAAACAGGCCTCCCAACTTTGATCCCTTTTATAGCTGGGTATCTATAAACAACTGTATATCTAGGAATGTTAAAGAATACCTTCATTCCCTTATTGATAATATTAAAGACTAAACATAAAGGATTTTGAACAGGGCTGGCTTCATAGGTGTGAGACCCATATGCTTACACAGGGCTGCACACTCAGAAGTATCCGCACTTTGTAAAATGCTCTGCCTCTTTGTCTTGAAATCCTTAAGAATTTTTGAACGATTTTATTTTTCACTAGGCTTGACAAATTATGTAGCCAGCTTGCTTTTGAAATTTGGCAAAGGCAGTAGTAAATCTGGTCATAGGTGATTTCAGATATTAAGGAGGTAAGAACTCTCAGGATATAGGAGAAGCTTTAATTCAGTAAATATTAAGTGTGTACTATTTGGCAGGCACTGTTGTTCTAGGTACTGGGGATATGTTGGTCTAGCAAACAGACAAAATCCTTGCATTACAGAGCTTATATACTAGGGAGGAGAGACAGATAGTAAGTAAATAAAAAGACTACTACTACATTGTATGCCAGATGATAAGAATTGTGGAGGAAATTAAAGTATTATAAGAGGAATGAAGAGACAGACAGACAGACAGACAGACAGAAAGTACCCACCAGGACAGAACTGGGATAGGATTTAGCATCAATCTCCCTCTCTACTAAAATTATCTCAGCCTTATGACAAACTCTCCTCTCTGACCCTTTAACGTGAAAGGGGGTCATTAGTCTGTCATTTAGGTGAGAAAACATAATTGGTGCAAAGTTTGTCTGAGAAGTTATTGAAATCAAATTTGTCGTTGATTAAAATCTGTCTCTGGCTCAGAACAAATTCTTTCTTGTGGCAAATGGTGGAGGTGGAGGTGTTTATGACGAATACATTGCCTTTAATTTTGCCAGCTAAATTGTTTCCATCCTAAGGTAAGCATTGTTACTTAAAAAATAATAAATACCAGAAAATTAATCTTATGGTATTAATATTCTACCTTGGAGGACATTTGGTCCTGTCCAAACATCCGTTGAGACATTTAGTCCATGATTCATTTAATAATACAAACATTTAACTTCATTAAATAATTTTACATTTTTTTATTGTAGTTCATGATGAATTTTGGATTTCACATTTATTCTTGTTCTTCTTCATCACGAAGTTCCACAGGGTTACTCTTAAGTTAATGAGCAGTTGCTCTCAAGTATGGATCAACCTGATTATTGATTTTACATTTGTTATATGCTAACAATCTCTGTAATATGAATTTGATTTTGTTAGTATCATCATGAGATTGGTGGCCTTTTTTGAGTGTGACCACCAAGAATCTGGATGATAACTTATTCATGGCTTTTCTGTTCATCTTTTAACACTTAAACAAATCTCCAAACTGAAGGATTATGCACTATCATCAGCCTTTGAAATTTGCTGTGCCTGCCTTCCACTGCATTGTTCATCCTGTGGTTGCTGGTCAGTACTGATATACAAACAGTCCAAGTTTCTGGTGGAAATCTTGGAGCTTCTGGTCTTCTTCTGCCTCTGCCATGCCTTCCAGGGACATACACTCTCTCAACATAATCCTTTTGGTCATCTAAATTTTTTTTTTTGCAATCTCCACAGTGTACTCAAACGCTTCATTTACATCTTCCAAAGGTACATGTGAACGTCCAAACGACACGGATGCACACTTACACGTGTTACTTGTCATGTACTCTTGTGTTAGACCCAGTGAAGGTATTTTTGCCACAGTGGTTGTGAAAAGTGAAACAAGCATTCTTTTTACTTGCACATTTGGTAGGAGTAGTTGAATCACACACATATTTGTAATCTCGGAAACTATTATGCACAATGAAGGTTTATCGTTGAAATTTTTTCCCATGCAAATGCAAGTAGTTTCTCTCATATATATATATATATATATATATATATATATATATATCTGTAAGTGTCTTCTCACCTTTCCATTATTAGTGCAAAATCAATAGCGTAGTATAATCCAATACTACACCGTAGTTCCCAGTAAATAACTGAGTGAACAGTGTTGGTGCTGTCTTGAACCTGCCATTACTGAATAATGTGGTACTGGCACTTTATATCGAAAACTGTCATAAGTTGTGTAAATAAGAATTCTTTCATCATCTTGAGCACCGGAGTCATGCATAAGAAATGGTTCTTTATGTCTGATCACTTTATACTCCTCTGGAATTTCCATTCCATGCAATGAAGTTGGGTTTGGAGGTCAATGTCTACTTTGAATTCTATTTAGGTCCCTCTTTAATGACCTTTTCATCATAAATATCATGAAAATCACAGAGAGTTCTTTGAAGTACCTGCAATGGCATTGCATTTGTTTCTTCTTCTGTGTGTCCTTTCAACCTATTCGGGGTTTTCATTACTTCCCCTTCAACACCAACGTTATGCTGATGCTTTCCTGTCACATCTTGAATGATTGGAATGTTATCATAATCCTGACTAGTTATACATCTGGCATTGCAGGTTGTTTTCTCTTCACAGTGCTGGTACCTTTTACCTCTATTTTTGTTAAAGGAGTGGAAATGGTAACCAAACCATTATAATGTAGCACATTTTTTCTTTTGTGAGTATACTTTTTCTGCCATATTCATATTCATATTGCTAAGCAACAAAAGAAGGGTTTGTTTTTTTTTTCTTTTGTAGCTATCTGACCAGTGGTTGCTGCTTTACTGGTAGGAGAAACCTTACTAATGTCTTACAGATTGGACACGCTGTTTGGCCAGGCTGGATCAGCCAGTAGAGACACACCAGCTGAGGACGTGGTGGTTCACACTGATTAGCAGGTAAGCGTGAGAGTCACACCCACTAAAACCTCTCTGTGCTTCGTGAGGTCTACCTCAATTGTACTTCTAGAGGACATCAGTTCAAGGGAAGCACCACCCATTAACCCTGAGCAATGGAATAGTTGGTTGGGGGTTAATTAGATGCCCGATATCACTCCCATGGTGGATATTACACTGACAAGTGAGATGCTCTGTAAAATGTTTACATCAACTGATTTGCCACCTGTTTCACATAGTGACTTGACCAAGCTCCTCCTTTCAAACTCCACCTTTGTTGAATGACCAGACACACCCAACCAAATGCCCAGTGATACACTAATGCACCATGCTTCACAAGATCCCATCCCCGACTTGTTATCTTCTATGCATTTCTCTCACTGTAAGGCTCTTCCTTGGTACCCATGGCTAATATAACTCCCACGCTTCTGCAGATTTGAACCCCCACCCATCTACCTAACCACATGTGCCATTACCAGCTAGGCTACCAAGGCAAGAAGGGTTATTACTGGCAATACAACCACAACATAGTTATTGGACCAATAAAATATGATAATATTTTTATGTATTAATCTCGTAAACCAAAGTATAAATAAATGTTATGGGCATTTAGGAACTCAGGGACATTTTCTAAGCATGGGTGTTTTTGACAGAACCAAGTATCAAGGGACGTTTGTCATGGACTAAATATGCTTATGGATGTTTTGATAGGACCAAATTTCAAGGACCTTTTGGCATGGGCCAAATATCTCAATGGACTTTTAGAACAGGACCAAATGTCTGATAGTCCATATTCTATGATTCAAATGTTATATCTCTTAGCTTTATATGTTATTTTTACTTGGACAGATGTAATATGCATGTGCTAACTTAATGTACATATCATAAAATTGGTCCATGATGGAAGAATACAGTTGTCAGGTACAACACTCTATCCATGATACCTTCTAATTATCATAGCATCTTTACCATATTGACCTAAAGTCCCTTTAAATGTAAAGCAAATGGAATTTGTCACCTTCTCACAATCCATGCAAATACTATATCACCACCATGCTTTAAGAGCTCATCATATAGACCCAGGAAACCAAATTAACTTTGATAAGTTTACATAGTAAGTCAATAGGTCAGCTGATAAATGTGTGGCTCTTCAAAAGATTGAACTACTTTATTGATATCAAAAACTTGTGTATATCCAACCTTAGCACTCTTAAAGTTTACAGGCAGAATTAAATTTAATAGAACTATATATCACCAGTCACTGGCTGAATTGTGTAAATTTAAAAATCTGTTCATATTAACAGCAGTGTCATCAAAAGTAGTCATCATTACTTAAATAGTGACAGTCTTCACCAACACTCTTGCTTTTGGCTGGACATTCTGCCGCTACCATAGTGTATTAAACAGATACAATCATCTCTATGTACTACCATGTTCTTTTTTTTTTTTTTTTTTTTTTTAATAAATTTATTTATTTATTTTATTTTTGGCTGTGTTGGGTCTTCGTTTCTGTGCGAGGGCTTTCTCTAGTTGCGGCAAGCGGGGGCCACTCTTCATCGCGGTGCGCGGGCCTCTCACTATCGCGGCCTCTCTTGTTGCGGAGCACAGGCTCCAGACGCGCAGGCTCAGTAGTTGTGGCTCACGGGCTTAGTTGCTCCGCGGCATGTGGGATCCTCCCAGACCAGGGCCCGAACCCGTGTCCCCTGCACTGGCAGGCGGACTCTCAACCACTGCGCCACCAGGGAAGCCCACCATGTTCTTTTAATGTGGATTATATACCCTCATCTGTGCATTTAATTTTCTATGTTTTTCCTAGGTCATAGTCCATTTGTTTTTTTGCCTTGTATTAAAAATGTAATTTTAATTTTTAAATCTCTACTACTCTTTAAATATTTTAACATCTTTTCAATAGGATTTGAAGCAAAGTACATCAATTTGCATTTTTATTTATTCTAGATAAGTTATGCTCCTGTTAGACAAGTAGATTCTGAAATGTGCTTTTCCTACCATCTGTTCCAATAACTGGGAGGGAAATGTCTAATGGCTAATGATGTACATGTGTTAGTATCTCTTTAAGATACTCTGTCATTTTGATGAGCTCAGTGTTGCTGACATAATCATCTAGAAGTTGAAACTTAATTTTAAAATTTAAGAGTGATAGTGGCAAAATCTGCAAAAGCTGGAAGAAATATTTTGGGGTTGAATTGAATTGCACACATTATTCCAAATTACCTTGGTCTACTTTTTAAAAAGATTTTCCTTTGATTCCAGTTGTATAATCTAGTAGATTAAGATTGGGATTATTTTCTTGGAAAGGTAGTTATATTAATGCATTTGTAGGTCATGTATCATGTTCAGAGTGTCTGAGTAACTTCTGTAAGTCTGTAACACTTCATGTGGAAGAAATCAGAGCATATTGCATATGTTGTTTACATTGCAGTCCTCAAGCATCTTAACCACCTAAACTAATAAAAATGTTGGATAGTTTATTATTACCATTAGGGATGTAGAATAATTTTTTATTAAACATTAGAGCATTTAGTTAAAAAATGAGTATTTCAAGGTAAATTAAAAAATTGTTTCAAATTCATATTATTAGTAACACCAGTTTAAAGCTATCAATATGAAAGTTAAAATAATGTTAATATTTTTTTCTTTGTTTTTAGTCTATACGTTTAAAAATTTAAAACTACATTGGCAAACAAAAACCTAACAAGGTGGGGGGAAATTGTAAAATATTTGCAACATATAATATATAAAATAATTGAAAATATAACTTTTCCTGTCCAGGTATTCCATAGCTTAGGCATAAATAACCTACCTATTTCACTCATATTTGAATGAACAGTTAGGAACAGGGTCCAAGGTGGAAACCCTTAAGGGTAACTGGCTTTCCCCATAGCTCTCATTGTGAAAATGGCTCTCCTACAATAAGGAGAGCCAGGGCTGCTGGCTGGGACTCTGACCCCCAAAAATGTGATTGTAGCTTTCCATCAAAACACAGAGACTTTTCAGAACATGGTTATAATAAATCGGGAACCTGCTCTTTCTCAAACTGCTTTAGTATCCTATAAACGCACATTGAAAAATTCATCAGTCTTCCTCAAAGCGAACAAATCATAATAACAACAACAATAAAAACTTTAGAGTCACTGATAACAAATCTGAGTGTTTCTGTGCGGTCTATACCAAGTGCCTAACTCAATGCCAAGCCCTATCGTGGGGGTAGGGATATAACGGTAATGCAACAGACATGACTTCCTCCCTCCCCACCAAACTCATCACACAGAGTGGAGATAAATATTTTTGGCAGAGAGAGCATATTTAAAGATTTAGATGAGAAAAACATGGGACCATCAAGGGGGCCAAAATAAATAAATTAAGTGATAGTTACTAGAATGTAGAGGGTAAAGGATACTAATTTAAGAGGCGAGGCTGCAGAAAGAGGGGACTAGACCATGATGCACTTGAAAGTCAGGTTTAGGAGTATAGACTTTCTCCTAAAAGGAAATGGAAGGCACTGAGAAGTTGAAAAGGGAGAAAGTGCCACGATCAGATATATGTTTCCCATGTTAGGCAACTGGGTAGACATCAGTACTATTTACTTAAAAAGGGATCACTGGAGAGGAGGCAGGTTTGGGAGATGATGAGTTTAGATGTTCAAATATTGAGTATGATGTGTCTGGAAAGCACTCAAGTGTATGCGTGCAATTGGCAGTTGAACATATATCTTCAGCAAACAAGAGAGTGGTGTGATTTGAGATACGGCTTTGTAGCTTTATAGAAGTAAAAGGAGGGATCAAAAGAAACAAATGCTGCCAAAAGGTGACTTATATGCAAATGAAAAAAGAAAAATTATACATCTTCAGTGAATTTAGGGTGACAAGTTAAATGATTTTGGATCCCAGATTCAGGGGAATTATGAGGGCAGAAAACTAATAGCAATCACTTATGGATGAAAAGGAGACAATGAGTTTAATAGGTTATTGCAAGAAATGTAGCTTTGTCATGGAACAGATAAAGCAGCTGTACAATGATTAGGTTAATGAAGGGCTTCTTTAAGAGAAAAAGTTTTAATATTTGAATAATGATGGAAAAAAGCCAGGAGCAAGGGAATGTCTGTTTCTCTTTCTCTTCTTCTTTGTCTCAGTGCAACAGTCTTGAGGATATCTGTAAGGACTGTGTAGGTTTTGTAGACATATGTGTTAGAAAAAAAGTTGAACTTCCGTTCTGATCCAGTTTGATCTGGACAAAAGAGAAATCCTGACCATGGCAGAAGGTATTTTTGAGAAGCAGGATCCTAATTTCAGAATACATTGAGAAGAAGTAAAGAACTAACTGTACCTTGAGATTCTTAATGACAAGACAACATGACCTCTGGCAAGTATTTGCCTCTGACTTTCTGGAATACTCCTTCATGTATTGTTTATATTGTCCCTGATCTCTCAGTCTCTGCTAGAGCAGTGCAGTAAAGTCATCCCTATTAATCAGTCCTTGCCAGTTCTCCAGGAAATAAAGCCTGCAGATCTCAGAAATGATTCTCCTGCCAAGGCTGAGCACAGAAACAGAGAACATGAAAGGGAGAGGATCAGGGAAGTAATATCTTACTGTAATCCTAAGGCAGAAATTGGACTTAGTAAATCTCCTGATCTGACTATATACCCTTTACCCACCCACCCACCCACGCCCCGCCAAAATAAAAACCGTAGCTTGGAAAATATAAAAAAAAAAATTAAGTTTGAAGCAAATTCATATAAAGAGTAAATGTCTTTTTGTCAAGAAGGATCAAAAAGTCTCTTAGTTCATTCTTTTCCCAAGGAAATTTACTGGGTTTCTGATTTATTTATATAATAAGGGTTGGCATAAATAAATATATGTAACTAGTTTGATTCAAAGCATCAAGAATTCTATAACAACACCAAAAAGCGTTAGTCTATAACCTATTAAAAATGCCTTGGAAATGTGAATTAAAGATGACAACATGGAACAGTACTGTTGGTACAACTGGTTTTAATTATAAAACAATGCAAGGCCATACGAAATTTAAGAACTTTATGAAAAATAGTAAAATTTTGCTAAGGAAAGGAAGGCACTTTGAGTTTATATCCTAATAGGGTTTGACAAACATTTTATTATAAAGAAGCAGATAGTAAATAGTTTAGGCTTTGCAAATCATTGGCTCTGTTGTAACTACCCAATTCTGTCATGGTAGTTTAAAAGCAGACATACATAAAAGAATGGAGTGGATGTGTTCCAATAAAACTTTATTTACAAAACAGGCTGAAGACTAGATTTGACCCAACGGCCATAGATTGTGACTCCTATCCTAGACGATAAAAAATATATAGATGATGAATATTCTACCTGAATAAAATTTATATATAGCAGTATTTTGCATGTTTTCTTTCTGGGAACTTCAGCTATCATAAAATCATTGTGAGACAAATGATAAAGGAGATTTCATAAGCACATTTTCCTTCTTTTCTATTCAGGCACACTTTGCTACTTTCTTGAGATATTTCTGCTTGTACACATAAGGGTTAGGGTTTCCATTTTACTGGAAGAAAGCAAGCCAAAATTATTAGATACTGTTTTGTTTTTGTTTTTATTTTTTTGTTTTCCAATTGCAGTAAACAAGTTTCAGTTAGATTGGAAACTAGATGAGAGTTTTCTCTTGATCACAGACTTTTAGAAATCTGGTTATTCAGTGACTCATTCAAGAAAAAATGATTAATTATTATTGTGTGCTAATAACCATAGTAGGTACTGAGGATTCATATCAAGTAAGACAGAATCCTCATTATCAAATACTCAGAGACACACTAATTCTTCTAACATGACATGAGAAGAGCTACAGTAAAGTAATCTATAAGATGTTATGGGAACTCTAAAGGAGTCCATACAAACTAACAAGGAGATGGTAGGATATTAATTTTCAGGTAATCGCTTAGAAAGCACAGTGTCTTAATTATCAGAATAAAGTGTTTCACTAAATCAGTGTGCTAATGTAATTATTTTCCAGTAATTTCTCCAAATACCATTGGCCATAATATCAAGAAGTCCAGTATTTTCTCCATGAGTTTTCAAAGACCATGGCAAAAAGTTATAGTCTACAATGTCCGACGTCCATATATAAACAAAAAGATTACATTAGTAAGATCAGCCCACTATATCCATTGTTTCTACCTGTGGATATGTTGTGTCATAGTTCAACTATATGGAAATGCATAATGCTGGTCCTTTATTTTTTGAATTGTTTTGTGAATCTCTTGTTTGTATAGCTACATACCCCACTATGTTACTCCAGAGAGGATAATCTCACTCTTGTTTTTGCTTAGGTCAGAAAAGTATGATCAGAAAAGTACTTGCATTCCCAAAGATATGGGTCTTAGTACTTGGATACTTCAGTGCAAAAATGTGGAAAGCTTCCAGAGGGACAGGTTCAAGATAGATTCTGGAGTTTATCACCTCAGAGGCCAAGAATTGCTGAGCTTTTCCTACTCCCCAAATATTTGGCAGCTTTTCCTTTTAGACTTTTATAAGACAAATGGTTTGATTATGTTGCCCTTTCCTGAATATAAAAATATTCACCTAAATTTTTCATTCTTATGTAAGCTACTTATTATTTTTTCTTAGTGTCGTGTTCTATTTCTCTTTTTTTAAAAAAGATACCCTCAATGAAGTAGCACTGTCTTTGCTGAAGACAAAGCAACCAAAACTTAAAGAAATAAATCCACATATGCACAAGTAATCTTAGGTATGCCATTCAGCTATATGAATATTTAGCATTTACTAGACAAAAAAAAACGCCATAAGTATATGATCTCTGACTCATAAGTCTTCATCATCAGACTCCAGAATGCTGCAACAACTACCTCCCCCCAACTCTGAAATCCCAGCTACTTTTTGCTGTAGCCTAACACTGATGCTTACTACCTCTGAAGTCATAGTCTTCATGACAGAGATGCGACAAGTAGACTTCCAACTCTGCGGTGCAGAAATGATTAATTTACTAAAATGCTGTGGTGGATATCTGTTACAGCTAAAATGCTGGAGTCAAAGCCCAAGGCCCACTGTTTAGTTAAGACATCTTCTTCATGCACAGAGAGCTTCCTGCTCCCCTGTCCCCATACTTAACTCCCCAGCCCAACAGAGTCCAAGCAGGGGTCTAGTGTTAGAGATAATATGATGCAATTAATATTACACTTTATCTCTTCTTTGACCATCTCTTTCTCAAAGGGAATACAGTTTGAAGGCTCTAAAGAGAGACATGTCTTAGTTTACAGGCCTAATGATCTTTGACACATGTCCATGAGATAAAATATGGGTATTGTATCTTAGGGAACCAAAAAAGCAAGTGCTCGATAAATGTGTCCTGGCTCTACCAGCTTTGCAGATGGTGATCAAAGGAACATGGTGGAAAGGGCAACAAAGTCTTTAACTCTCCTTCCATATTATTAGAAAACTGCAGCACAGGCTACCTGTAGGAGATGGTACAAGCTGCAAGATTATCTGTAATGCTAGGCCAAAACCTCAAAATTTGGATGATCTAGCTCAGGGCAAGGCCTTTAACCAATTAAGAAGCTTCTCAAGGGATTTGATTGTGAATTCATTCTCCCCCATTGATTCTGTACTCTTCTTCCTAGAATTAATTCTACATTTTTAATAGGTTATAGACTAAGGCTTTTTGGTGTTGTTATAGAATTCTTGATGCTTTGAATCAAACTAGTTACATATATTTATTTATGCCAACCCTTCTTATTTAAATAAATCAGAAACCCAGTAAATTTCCTTGGGAAAATAGATGAGGTTTTTTTTTTTTTTCATTTAAACCAGAGGGTATTTGACGGATATTCGGAGTGACAGAAAATAAATGTCTTGAAAGATGTTTTAAATGTCCTTAAAAATTTTTTATGTCAAAATATGTCAGATATATTTGTATCAGATTACATACTGGTATTATATACGTTAATAAACTCAGGATATATGATTGCAGGCTAGTATTCTCAGGATGCATAGTCAGTGAGACTTGCTAATTTGTTTTACTTCTTATATCTCTGTGTTCTCTTTTCCTCATATTGAAACATTGCCTGTATTGGTCACTGGCAGAGGCAATCTGCCTAACTAGATGGGCCAGAAATCTAATCTGGTGTGACAAATGAAAGAGACACATAATTGGCTATGTAATTCTAGGGTGGAACTGTTATCAATTTTAAGCAACTGATGTTCTGAGAACAACATTATATACAACACAAGTGATTACCATTACTGTGGGGAATCAGTGAATGTTTCTCTAATCTTTTAGTAGGTTATAAAAATTAACGGAAACTTTTGGTAACTGGTAGTTTACTCACATATGGTGATGATCTGAGTTTAGCTTCTTTGATGCAAAATGTTTGTAACCATAAAGCTATTTCCATCTTATTGTGGAAAGCATCCATCTCTCAGCATAATATAACTGTTATTTTCTTTGAGTATAAAAGCATTTAACTTTAAATCATGTCAGATTCTCTTGCCAGAAATACCTGCCAGGCGGGGGCACTTGTTTTGTTGACTTCAGCTTCTATTGTCTCTACTCACCTCATGTCTAGGGAGACTTCCAAAACCACCAATATTATTCTTTCAATTTCTATTGCTCATTCACTTTTATACTTACCCTAATGTACCAGAAAACTGAACCCTTTCAGGTTTGGGGGAAACTGAAATTACATAGCTGAGAGTTGAGAGAAACTCTAACTAGGCCATATACAGAGTTACATGCTAGTCACTTCCTGGCTTGCATCTTAGGGAACTGATGACATTTAGCCCAAACTTGGAAATGTCATTGTTCGCAAGAGATTGTGCTGTACTATTGCTTATTTCTGCATTTCTGCATTCCTCCAATATATCTCCAGAGAGTTGGCTCACTCTCCATTTCACTTATTTTAGTAGGTTCCGTATGATTTGGCAGACAGAAAGACACAAATGAGACAGTCCTCCATGTGCCCACGTTCACCATGTGCTTACAGTTAAACTACACTCTTCAGCAGAGACTGATTTGCAGAAAACAACTTTTGACACAATGTTCTGGATAACTCTGAAGCCGCAACATTTAAAGTATCCAGGAGACATTAATTCTTTATTATGTCCCCAAATATAAAATAATATTACAGCAGGACATAATCAGTTTCCATGGCTATGTAGGATTCTTAATGTAAAAGTGATCAGATAATTTGGAACACCCTAACAGAATGAGAAGTCTAATAATAATAACAACAATAAGGTATATTAACTTACATTCCGTTTTTGCTAGGCACTGTGTTAAGTGCATCACATACATTAAATTCTGATCCTTTCAACAAACCCTGCCCTGCTTGAGATTACTATCCACTTGTCAAGGGTGAAGAGTTTGAAACTCATGTAAGTCACTTGCCAAAGACCGGTGTACCTGGTAAAAGAAAGGTCCAGGACTCAAATCCAATTTTGTTTCCCGTTAAAACGTATGCCTTTTAAATTATAGCACCAAGCTCAGCTTCAGAGCAGTAGTCTGTTAAAAATTTTCTGTCACAAGATATATAATGGGCAAGAAGTAGATACACTGTGGAAAATACATTGTCCTGTTTTAAAAAGGAATGGTTGGGATATAAGGACCCAAAAGAAGGTAATATAGATGTTCTATATGTGTATTAAACTAACAGCAGAGGTCTTAGTTCAGGGTTGTCAAGCAAACACACTACCCATCAATTAACCAAACTTTTTTCTTCAAGTAATAAACTAGAACCACACTATTTGTCACATGTAAGATTGTTTAATTTTTTCTTTTCTGATTTTTTTGAAACAAAACAAAATGTTAGAGCCATTAAAAAGCATTTTCTATTGCCCAGTGATTACAACTATTATAATAATATTGACTCTACATAATAAAAAGAAAATTCCAAATGGCTCAAGGTTATCTCTGGGGATTAATTTGAAAGTATTTAACTGGTAGATGTAATCTGGACAGAAATTTAGTGTGGATATCAAAGGGCTTCACAATAAAGTTAGCTCACCATTCTTATATACAAAGCCTAATCAGCCTTACAAGTTAAAGAAGACTTTTGTCACAGACAAGGCTTATTTTGACAAGGCCAAACTAAGTTCGAAGTAGGTCTTGATACACAGAAAGACTGCTCAGTCCCCAGTGAGTCTAGTGATAATTAACATCTGACTTAACCACTGGGAATGACTTGGAATGTTTTAATTGGTCCACCTTACTTGCCTGCAGGCTTTTCTGTTTTGGGGATGATTTATGCCTCTTCTTGCTTTCAGTTAAATCTCAGCGTGTCTCAGATTTCTGAAGCCACCTTTATCATTTGAGGCCTTAAGGAAAAAATGAATTGTAATTCAGCTTTTATCTTACTTCATGGAGAACAATAGTGTTTCTGTAATAGTAAAGTGAGAGCTGATTAAGAAAGCAGGAATCAATCACAAAATAAAGGAAAAGAAGTAGGAATGAATGAATCTTTAGGTGTCCACTAGTACACATGACCTAGTTCTTTCATGTAAAATATATCAGATGAATATATATTTTAATTTAAAAGCTTGATAAAGGATTGTTCGCAAGATCACTGGGGAGACAAATTGAGATACACTGAAACAGTACAAAGCCATACATTTGCTAAAATCTATCAATATTAAGCACTCCTATAATGAAATAAGACATAAAAATTACTGAATGTTAACTGTATCGCTTATACATTTTTATTGTTGCATACTTTGAATGAAACCCATGGGAGGGTGGTTATGAAAAACAACAATATCCATTAAGAGTGCAGATCTCATTGAAGGCATTATCAAATGTGGTAAAACTTGCATCTGGACCACCATGGAAATGGAAATAAATATGCAGATGGTTGAAACCAGTCTGCCTGTCAATGAACAATTAAGGCACATTATCTCAGCTGTCAAAAATTTTTCTACTTATATTGAGGATTCATCTTTGCTAAGTGGTAGACAGGCAAATTAATCTGTTTATCTTTTAAGACTGTATTTTTATAAATTTAGAAAGGTAAACTGTTATTCTCTGGAAAGTTTTTGTACTAGTTTGTTTGGTCACTCTCTTATTATAAATCATACTGTCCTAATTTCAGATTATATGTATTATTATATTATGTACATTATAACATATTAATATATTATTAATTAAATGTATATATATTCAATAATAACTGCCTTATTTAACATGTATGTACATGTACATTTTTTTCATATAAATGCCTTTCACATAAACACTAAATTATTATTATGAAGAAGATAGCTCTTTTTTTATTAATTTTTATTGGAGTATAGTTACTTTTGAAGAAGATAGCTGTTAATTTGGTTTTGAGCTATGTAGTTGTAGACAACATGTTCAGAAAAGAAAATTTTAAAGATCTTTTGGATGCAGAGAAAAATGGGCAACAACATGTTTTCTTTCCTTTTTTTTTTGGTTACTTTCACTGTACACACACGCTCACACACTAATAGAATAGGAGTTCCAGTATTTCTATTATGTAGAGATAGAAATGCCAGAATGAGTAGAAAGTGGAGTCCTGCTGTCACTGAGAGTACTTGAATCTCTAATTCTGAATGAGTTATCTGAGGGTTGCTGGTAAACATAAAGGAGAATTCTTGTCAATCTGGTACTTACTTGGATGTACTTATTGTATTTGTAATCTCTGGAGAAAAACCCTCTCAAACAGTGGGCCGATAACATTTATAATTAAGATACTGTGCTTGAAGCTTTGCTTTCATTTAAACTGGACAGAACTATTCTTTTAAGATTCATATGAACACATGGCATTAACATGAAACCTATGCAACACAATCTGTGTAAGGTGAATATATATGAAATTGAGGTTTAGGAAAAGTTTTGTCTTAAATTCCTATCATTCTTCGGTAACTGGTTCCATTTTTATGTGGAAAGAAATCATTCTTTGTTGTATCACATTTACGAGTATGATGAAGTGCAGTGACATTCCATCAAAATGTTATTTTGATATAATAAGAATCAAACTTGTGATATGAAATATGTGAGAACATGTTCCCAAATTGCCCACAACCCAGATTCATCTTCAGATAATCAAATGGCTATGAAACAGGAAAAAGAATAGCATTGGAAACCAGATAATAAAACCTTGTATATACATATCAAAAGTATAAAGACATTTCTGCCAGCAAAGTACAGGTAAAAATAGATGAATGAAAGGAAAAATGGTACACATGACCTGTCACAAATCACTTGTAAATTGATAGTGGAATTCATAATTTGAAGGGGTAAGGACTCGATTTTGTCAGGGAAATCAGCAGCCTTTCCAGCAATATTTTTCTCTGATGCTCATGAGGCCATTTTGAATGGAGATCCTGATGTGCTCATTACTCCAGGCTGCAGCATCTGACAAAAGCAAAATATTAGTCCCAGACAAAGTGAATGTGCACTGACCTTGCTGCTGTTCAGCTACTGCATCCATGCCAGGTGATAAACAGTTGGCTCCAGCTAGAGTCCAGATGTTTCCACAGCAAAGGAAAACTACCCATCCTCTGCTTTTTGTCTTCTCTCAATATCTTGCCTATTGTCAGTTCTCTCTAACAACCAAATTGGCTGCAGGAAATCTAGATGTTCTCCTTTATGGTAACTTGAAAGAAGAGATGAATGTTTCCTACAGTCTCTGGCAGAGCCTATGTCAGTTCACAGTATGAAAGTTAATTTCTCTTCCTGTTAAACATGGAACAAAGAGAAAAATTATCTGACACAAGAAAAACATGTTGCAGTTCAAAAGAAAGAGCGCAGTATGAAGAAACAACATGTCTCCCTGTGACGAATTATAAAGTCAAGAAAATATATAGAAAATTATAGTTTTGTTTATTTGTATTTGAATTTATTAAACTTAATATTACTTCTAAAACAACTCACTGTGTGCCAGGTGCTCTAAAGGGTATTACAAATAACAAATAACTTTTTATCACTATGATAAATTTTGTTATAATCCCCTTTTCACCGATTTTATTCTTAAGAAAAAAATCAAGAGCATATGTTATACAGGAAAATAGAGGTGGCAGACACAAAGAGAGAAGAATCTGAGATCAGAAAAGGATCATGGCTCCTGGGATAATATGTAGCACATAGTAGGAGCTCAACAAATATTTGTTGATTTGAATTTTGTTGACTTTGGAAGAGGATTTCTGATTTTAAAAATATATCAGATTGAGCTATTCAGATAGAAAGAAAAATCAGCACCAAAATAATACAGAAGCTCAAAAAGTTCCCATATAATTAAAAATAAATGATAGAGGTAAAAATGAAAATAATGAGAGAAACAAGCATGGGTGAAATATTAACAATTCTTAATAATATTATAAACAGAATGCCAGGATGAAAAATGGAGGAGAAGCAGTGCTAAAGAATTGAGATTTTTTTATAAAAAGTTGAAGAAAATTTCTGTTTTAATATAAGCATTCACTATATACTAGGTTAAATTGATAATGGCCATGATGATAACTGACATTAAACTACATCAGGCATCCTTTGAGATATTTCAGGTTTGGTTCCAGACTACTGCAAAATCTCAATAAAGTGAATCACATGAATTCGTTGGTTTCCTAGTGCATACAAAGGTTATGTTTATACCAAACTGTAGTCTATTAAGTGTGCAATAGCACTATGTCTTAAAAAATGTACACACCATAATTAAAAAATACTTCATTGCTAAAAAATGCTAGCCATCATCTGACAATGCAGGGCTGCCACAACCTTCAATTTGCAAAGTACCCGATATCTGTGAAGCACAATGAAGTGAAGAGCAATAAAACAAGGTATGCCTATAACAATAACGATTCACTTCCAAAGTGCTCTATGTCTATAAACTCACTTAGTGTTCACAACTTATTAACCCTAGTAAAGCTTTTTAAAGGAGCTCTGTTATCAGCACTTTGCAGAAGCAGAAATTGAAGTGCCGGATGCAAGTTAGAGCCTGGATTCAAACCCACAGAGCCTTTCCCTGAGCCCTTCATTCTACCAAATTCTACTGATGAAAAGAGACCCACATCTTAGTAAAGTAACTGCACCTCAAGAATAACAACAACCACCACAAACGCTACACTTATTGAGGCAGAAATGTAAAAAACAAACAATACAAAAAAAAAAGAAAAACAACTTGGTGCCTAATAAGATAGACATGAGAATTGTCAGACAAAAATAAGTGCCAAAGACAGTGAATCCATTTCCATAGAGTTTTGAGTAAAACAAATTGTGATTCAAATTTTATAGCTAGCCATGGACAATCTCAAAAATTTTACTTCTTGGAATAAAGAGTAATTCAAAGACATATTTAGAGCCAACAGTGAGGTAAATCAAGATAAGTTATTCAGTAATATGGAATCTTGGTAAAGAAAAGATGAACCAATTGTTAATAAAATATAAAAACTGTTAATACATAAATTACAGTGTATATGTCAATATAACATTAGACACAGATGTTACATTATTAATTTAATCATTTATTCCATAATATTTACTGAGAGACAACTAGGTGCTTTGTCCTAGTGATTCAACAATGAATAAAACAGATATATCCTTCTCTTATGTAACTTACTTTTAATGAAGAGGGTGTGGTCACAATGAAAAAATCAGGTGTGATGAATGCTGTGAAGTAAAATAAAGCAGAGAAAGAGAATAAAGAGTGAGGGCAATAAGGAAAGGCCTTTGCATTAAGGAGACTCTTGAATGGAAGAAATTAAGGGAGTGAGGCTTGCAGCTGTCTGGAGAATGTGCATCCCAGGAGGAAAGGACAGTAAGTGCAAAGGACCTGGGGTTGACGAGTGCCTCGCTGGTTTCAGGGAAAAGAGTGAAGTGAGTGAAAGAAGTGAGTTAGGTTGTAAGATCAGAGAAAGAACCAGATTTTTAGGCCAGGAGTTGGCAAACTATAAACCCGTAGGTCAAATTCTGCACACTGCCTTTTTTTTGTAACAAAAGTTTTTTTTGTTTTTGAACACAGACACATCCATTCATTTGTTCATATTGTCTATGGCTATTTTCATCCTACAATAGCAGAGTTGAGTAGTTGCATGTTATGCTTATTGCCCACAAAGCTGGAAGTATTTACTGACCTTTACAGAAAATTTTGCTGGAACCTGGTTTATGCCATTGTTAAGTTCTGGACTTTAATATGAGTGAGTAGAGAAGCCATGGAAGGTTTCTGAGCAGAAAACTGATACTATCTGACTTATAAAGAAACATTACTGACACCATTTAGCAAATGGACTTTACTGAGGCAAGAGAAGGAGAAAGGGAGAAAGAGAGTAGCTGGTAGTTGGTAGGTTGTTTCCATAATCTAGGAGAAGTTATTCATGACTATGTTGTACACCTGAAACTTAGGCAATATTGTAAATCAACGATACCTCAATTTAAAAAAAGAGAGAAGACTAACAGGGATGAGGTTAAAATAAACACAGCAGTTGGGATCAGTATACAATATTTGGGGGAAAATCTAAATGTGTTTGCCTCAGATTTTTACTAGATGATTTCCAGCTACTTTGTTGGTACAACAGTGCTGTGTGCCAAGCACTGTTCTAAATGTTGGGAATAGTGTGGTAACGGAAACACACCAACTCCCTGCCCTCCTGAAGTCCTGATGTGGACAGTTGACACCTAAGCAACAAGTTCCTGATTAAATGCTAGTGAGGGTCTCCTGCGCTCTCCAATATGAAATTACTGGCTCGGTGCCTTGTGCTAGCAAATAATATTGCTAATTCTTCTACAGAGCATTCGTCATTCTTGATTAAGATTATCTATAGCAACATTTGTCTTTGCGCGCATTCTAGGTACTTCAAAACCCCTAGTCTCAGATGAAAACAAGAAGACAATCTTGAGCATATTCTAAATTCCTTATGGAAATGGGTTAGCCTACTGCCTGGATTTGGAATCGTATTAGGAACTTAACATTTCACAACAGAATGTCAATTCAGCTGCCTGAGTGTCTGAAATGTAAAGCATATGGATCGTTTTATCAACAGCACAAAATATTGGCATTTCAGACACTCATTAAAAATGTCAATCATAAATTAACTGTGATGCCAAAAACTTGCTTGAGACATCTGATATTTGAAAGATAGGATATAAAAGATATATGAAGCATCCATTTCTCTAGCTAGGCAATCAAGAAACTAAAGCTCAAATTTTCATTTAGTTCCAAATCACATGACTTGAAGGAAAATGGAATTTGCTCTTGCCCTCACGCCATTATGCCTGTGCTTTCAGAGAATAAAATTTGATGGTTTAATGACTGTGTTCATTTATTCACAAATATTTATAAATTTATTTCCAACCATTATGCCAAATATAATTATAAAGCACATATTAATAATAAACTTGCTTTTTTTATAACAAAGAAGTGTTATAGTCAAGAACCTTAGCTCTGTACTTAAACTAAACATGAGTTTAAATCCCTCCTATCTTACTAATAAGCTATATCCTGTTAGGTGAATTTTATTGACTTTCAAAACATCAATGTTCTTATTTGTGAAATAGGGATTAAAAACATGTGCCTGTTTCATAGAGCTCTCACAACAATTAAAAAAAAGATATTATAAGTGCTTAGCACTGTATGTGATGCCTAGTAAGTAGCTATTACGATCATGATCATTAAATTCTGATTATCATTAAGAATACTTTTTGTAATTTTTATTTTGGGATAATTGTAGGTTAACATTTAGTTTTAATAAATAAGTCAGAGAAATTCCATATGAACTTTACTCAGTTTCTCCCAGTCTCAACATCTTTCATTAACAGGAAATAGACATTGATACATCACTGACCTTATTCAGATTTCGCAAGTTTTATATATACTCATTTGTGTATGTTTAGTTCTTTGTAATTTTATCATAGATTTGTATGACCTAGACCATGGTCAGGATAATTGCATCGTAGGGATTCCTCTTGCTACCCTTTTAAAGTGAGAGCTCTCTCCCTCCCTCTTCCTCTCCCTAATACCCGTTAACCACTTATCTGTTCTCTATCTTTATAATTCTGTCATTTCAAGGATATTATATATCAATCCTAATCTCCCAGTTCGTCCCACCCTCCCTTTCCCCCTACCATGTGTAAAACAGATAACTAGTGGGAACCTGCGGTATAGCACAGGGAGCTCAGCTCAGTGCTCTGTGATGACCTAGATGGGTGAGATGGTGGATGGTGGGGGGAGGGAGGTCCAAGAGGGAGGGGATATATGTATACATATAGCTGATTCACTCTGTTATACAGCAGAAACTAACACAACATTGTAAAGCAACTATACTCCAATTTTTAAAAAAGAATGTTACATAAATACGATACATAACCTTTTGAGTTTTTTTCATCACTCAGCATAATTCCTTTAAGATCCATCTAAATTTTCACATGTATGGAAAGTCTGTTCCTTTTTAAGACTGAGTAGTAGTCCATGGAGTAGATGAACTGTAGCACTATGTTTAACTCTTCATCCATTTAAATAATTTAGTTGTTTCCAGATTTGGACTATTAGAAATAAAGCTGCAATGAACATTTGTCTACAGGTTTTGATTGAACATAAATTTTCATTTCTCTGGAATAAATGTCCAAAAGTGAAACTGCTTGGTCATATGGTAAGCAAATGTTTAGTTTTTTAAGTAACTGTCATACTTTTTCCAGAATAGATGTCCAGTTTTACATTCCCACCAGCAGTGTATCAGGGATCTAACTCCTGGACATCCTTGATTGCATATGATGTAATCACTATACTTTTTTTAGCCATTCTTATTGGTGTGTAGTAAATATTATTGTTGTTTTAATTTGTATTTTCCTTATGACTAACAATACTGAATATATTTTCATGTGCTTATCTGATACCTGTATACCCTCTTCAGTTAAATAACTGTTTTGTCTTCTGCCCATTTTCTAATTGGATCATTTGTTTCTTCACTGCTAACTAGAGAGCTCTTTACATATTCTAGATATAATTCTTTTCTTGAATATGTTACTTGCAAGTATTTTTTTCTGTTTGTAGCTCGATTTTTATCCTCTTTACAGAATCTTTTACAGAGAAGAGTTTTTTTTTTTTTTAATTTTGATGAGGTTCAATTTATCAATTTTTCCTTTTGTGAATTGTGCTTGTGGTAACAAGTCTAAGAACTTGCCACCTAGCCTTAGGTCCCAAAGAATTTCTTTTACATATTTTTCTAAAAGTTCTGCAGTTTTAGTGTTGCATGTAAGTTTGATAATACATTTTGAGTTAATTTTTGTGTTACAATGTGATATTTAGTTTGAGATTCTTTTTTGTCTTTTCTTTTTTTTTTTTTTTGCCTATATAAATGTCCAATTGCTTCAACACTGAAAATTTACTTTACTTTGTCCATTGAACTGCTTTTGCATTTTTGTTGGTCTCAGGCACATATCTGTGGGTCGATATCTCAGTTCTCTATTCTGTTTCACCGATCTATGGGACTCTCCTCCACCAATACCCCACTGTCTTCATTATAGTCACTAAATAGTAAGTCCTAACACCAGACAGAGTGATTCCTCACACTTTATTCCCACTTATCGAAACCTTTTTTTAAAATATAAATTTATTTATTTATTTCTGGCTGCGTTGGGTCTTTGTTGCTGCAAGCAGGCTTCCTCTAGTTGTGGAGAGCGGGGGCTACTCTTCGTCGCGGTGCACGGGCTTCTCATTGCGGTGGCTTCTCTTGTTGCGGAGCATGGGCTCTAGGCACGTGGGCTTCAGTAGTCGTGGCATGTGGGCTCTAGAGTGCAGGCTCAGTAGTTGTGGCCACGGGCTTAGTTGCTCCATGGCATGTGGGATCTTCCCAGACCAGGGCTCGAACCCATGTCCTCTGCATTGGCAGGCGGATTTTCAACCACTGCACCACCAGGGAAGTCTTCAAAACTTATTTTTTAGCTCTTCTAGGTCTTGTGTCTTCCCATATGAATTTTGAAATAAGCTTGCCTAGCCTGTAAAATCACTTGCTTTAATGCATTTTGATAGAAATTGCATTACAGTGCTGGGTTAATTTGGAGAAAGTTAACATCTTTATCATGTTGAGTCTTCAAACCGAAAATGTAGTTTGTCTCTACATTTATTTATCTAGGTCTTCTTTGATTTCTTTGATCAGAATTTTGTAACTTTCAAGATACAAATTCTGGGGCTATTTTATTAGCTTTGTATCTGTTTCCTTTTTTGTTAAAGCAATTGTAAATGGCATTTTTTTGTTTGTTTGGTTTTTGTTTTTTTTGGTTTTTTAACAATCAGTATTGTTAAAATGACCATACAAACCAAAGCAATCCACAGATGCAATGCAATCCCTATCATATTACCAATGACACTTTTTCACAGAACTAGAACAAAAGTTTTTAAATTTGTATGGAAACACAAAAGACCCTGAATAGCCAAAGCAACCTTGAGAAGGAAAAATGAAGCTGGAGGAACCAGGCTCCCTGACTTCAGATTATACTACAAATCTAGTCATCCAAACAGTATGGTACTGGCACAAACATAGACAAATAGATCAGTAGAACAGGATAGAAAGCTCAGAAATAAGCCCACTTACTTATGGTCAATTAATCTATGACAAAGGAGGTAAAGAATATACATTGTAGAAAAGATGGCCTCTTCATTAAGTCATGCTGGGAAAACTGGACAACTACATGTAAAAGAATGAAATTAGAACATTCTCTAACACCATATACAAAAATAAACTCTAAATGGATTAAAGAGCTAAATGTAAGATCAAACACTATAAAACTCCTAGAGGAAAACATAGGCAGAACACTTTTGACATAAATCGCAGCAATATTTTTTTGGATCTGTCTCCTAGAGTAATGGAAATAAAAACAAAAAATAAACAAATGGGACCTAATTAGGCTTAAAAGCTTTTGCACAACAAAGGAAACCATAAAGAAAACAAAAAGACAACCTATGGAATTGGAGAAAATATTTGCAAATGATGTGACCTACAAGGTGTTAATCTCGAAAATATAAAAACAGCTCATACAGCTCAATATCAAGAAACAAACAGCCCAATCAAAAAGTAGGCAAAAGATCTAGATAGACATTTCTCCAGCAAAGACATACAAATGGCTAACAAGCACATGAAAAAATGCCCAACATCACTAATTATTAGAGAAATGCAAATCAAACTACAATGAGGTACCACCGCACACTGGTCAGAATGGCCATCATGAAAAAGTCTACAAGTAATAAGTGCTGGAGAGGGTGTGGAGAAAAGGGAACCCTCCTACAGTGTTGGTGGGAAAGTAAATTGGTGCAGCCACTATGGAGAACAGTATGGAGGTTCCTTTAAAAACTAAAAATAGAGTTACCATATCATCCAGAAATCTCACTCTTGGGCATATATCCAGCATTGGTTTTGTTTGTTTGTTTGTTTTTTAATTTCAGTTTCCACATGTCTTTTGTAATGTATAGAAATGTGATTTATATCTTGATCTTACATCCTGCAACCTTACTGAACTCACTGCTTAGTTCTAAGAGTACTTCATAAAATATGGACAGTTTTACTTCTTCCTTAAAATTAATATACCTTTTATTTCCTTTTCTTACCTTAAAGTACTTTCAGCAGTATGTTGAATAAAAATGGTGGAAGTTAATATCCTTGCCTTTTTCCTGGATTTGGTGGGAAAATATTCAGTCTTTTACCATTAAGTAGGATGTTCTCTGTAGATTTTTTGTGGATGCTTTTTTTTTTTTTTAGATTTCTATTTTTTTTATTGAGGTATAGTTAATTTACAATGTTGTGTTAGTTTCAAGTGTACAGCAAAGTGATTCATATATATATATAAATGTATATACATACATATATATATATTCTTTTTCAGATTCTTTTCCATTATAGGTTATTACAAGATATTGAGTATAGTTCCCAGTGCTATACAGTAGGCCCTTGTTGTTTATCTATTTTATATATAGTAGTGTATGTATGTTAATCCCAAACTCCTAATTTATCTCCCCCACCGCAACTTGCTATCCCCTTTGGTAACCATAAGGTCCATTTATGTGGATGCTTTTGAATCAAGTTGAGGAAGTATATTGGTTTGATGGGGCTACTACAGCAAAGTACCACAAACTGGGTGCTTTAAACCACAGAAATTTATTTCCTTACAGTTCTGGAGACTAGAGGTCCAAGACCAAGGTGGTGGTAGGGTTTCTTTCTTCTGAGGCCTCTCTCCTTGACTTGTAGATGGCTGTCTTCTCCCTGTGTCTTCACATGGTCTCTCTTCTGTATGTGTCTGTGTCCTAATCTCCTCTTCTTGTAAGGACACCAGTTATGTTGGATTAGGGCCCACCCCAATGACCTCATTTAACCTTAATTATCTCTTCAAAGACCCTATCTCCAAATAGTCACATTTAGAGGTACTAGGGTTAGGATTTCAACATATGAATTTGAAGGGTTGGGAGAGAGACACAATTTAGCCCATGACAGGAAGTTCCTGTCTATTCCTTGTTTGCTATGAGTTTTTATCATAAATGAGTGTTGAATTTTGTCAAATCTTCTTTTCTGGATCAGTTGATATGACTACATATGTGGTGGATTGCAATGCATTATGTTTTAATGTTGAACCAGCCTTGCATACCTGGAATAAATCCACTTTGGTCATAGCATATAATTCTTTTCCTACATCGCTAAATTCAACTTGCTAATACTTTATTGAGAATTTTTACACCTAAGTTCATGAGAGATATTGGTCTGTAATTTTCTTTTTTTGTATTCTGTCTACTTTTGATATCAAGGTAAGAGTAGACTCATAGAATTCATTGGAACATATTCCCCCATCTTCTGTTTTCTAGAAGACATTGCATAAAATTGTGTTAATTATTTGTTAGAATTCTCCAGTGAAATCATCTAGGCTGAAGATTTCTTTTTTGGGAAAGCTTAAATTAAAAATTTAATTTCTTCATTGGTTTTAGGACTATTCAGATCTTCTATGTTATCTTTTTGAGTTTAGTAAGTTGTCATCTTGGGACCCTTCTAAATTGTATATTTTATGAGTGTAAAATTGCTGACAGTAATTCTTCATTATCCTTTTGATACTGGCTGGGACTGTAATGGATATTCCTGTTTTTTTCCCTAATATTGGTAATTTCAGTCTTTTCTCTTTTTATCTGTGTCCATTTTCCTGAGCTTTTTCAATTTCACTTATTTTTTTTTTAAAGAACCAGCTTTTAGCATCATTGATTTTTCTATTGTTTCCTCTTAAAAATGGAAACTTTTATTGATTTTTGCCTTAATCTCTATTAATTCCTTCCTTTGGCTTGCTTCATGTTTATTTTATACTAAAAAATTTTTTTTCCTGAAGGGAGAATATAGGTCATTGATTTGAGACCTTTCCTTGTTTCTAATGTAAACATTTAGTGCTATAAATTTCCCTCTTAGCACTGTGTTAGTTGAATTACACATATTTTGATATCTTATATTTTCATTTTCATTCATTTCTACATGTATTTTTAAAACTTTCTTTTGACACTTTCCATTGGACCTGTAGATTAATTAGAAGTGTGTTGTTCATTGTCATATGTTTGGAGATTTCCTCTTGTCCTTCAGTTATTGACTTCTACTTTGATTCCATTATAGTCAGAGAACAT
Organism: Eschrichtius robustus; assembly: GCF_028021215.1. NCBI lineage: Eukaryota > Metazoa > Chordata > Mammalia > Artiodactyla > Eschrichtiidae > Eschrichtius > Eschrichtius robustus. The sequence continues at coordinate 145,465,641 of NC_090827.1, read as the reverse complement.
AATCTGTACAATTTAGTTCTCAGGTTTGTTGAGGTTTGTTTTATGGCCCATGATATGGTCTATCTTGGTGAATAGTTTTTGAAAACAATGTATATTCTGCTGGTGTTGGCTGGAGTGTTCTGTGTGTCAGTTAGATCCTGGTGGTTGTGTGTAATCCATTTTTTCTATATCCTTTTTGATTTTCTGTTCAGTAGTTCTATCAATTACCAAGAAGAGGATGTTGGAGTCCCTGACTGTGAATATGGGTTTGTCTATTTCTTTTATCAAGTTTATCTGTTTTGCTGTGTATTTTTAGGCTCTGTTGTCTGGTGCATACACAATTTAATATTGTTATGTTTTTATGATTGATTGATCCTTTTATCATTATAAAAATACATCTTAATGGTAATTATTAATCTTGTTGTCTTGTATATGTTTTAAGGGATCTTAGGGAATGTAGTCTACATAAATTAATAATTAAATAGGGAAGGTTCAAACCCCAGTGCACTAGTTAAGACAGGTTATTTTAACTTTAGCCAAAGTAACTGGAAATACGTTTTTTGGTGTAGCATAATAAGACACCAAAAAAGAGACTCTTATTCCTTGTGCAAAGAATTTTATATAGTAAATATCTAGCTTGTTCATTCATAAATTAATAAAATTAGTCTTGTGTGTGTGTTGGTGCATATGTGTACATATATTGAGCAGCTATTGAATAAGAAAGGTCTGCTTACTATGCATATAGAAAATGATAGGCACACTTGCAGTGTGACTGTGATATCACCTAACAAATTCTTCTAACTAAGCTATCAGTAAACTCCTTGGCTATAAATGGCAAGAGATAAGCAAAAGATAAAACAACTCTGGTTATAATCTGAGCCTCTCATCTTTTTTTTTTTCCCTGAAATTTTATTTTATTGAGATACAATTAACATACAGCACTGTATAAGTTTAAGGTATACAGCATAATGATTTGACTTACATATGTTGTGGAATGATTACCACAGTGAGCTTAGTTAACATCCACCATATCATCTAGATCCCCCCCAAAAAAAAAAAATGAGGTCTTTTTTTCTTCTGATGAGAACTCTTAGAATCTACTCTCTTAACAACTTTCATATATACCATACTGAGCCTCTCATCTTTATGTTTCATGATGATATTAAGCAATCAACTAATACCTGTAATAATTATGTTGTCAGTTATTATAAAATTTACTTCAAGCCTTACATTTTCTTTTTTTCCACTAATGGATGCAAACAAACAAACAAATAAACTAGTATGAGTAAAATGGTAGGGACTAAGCATCTTGCTTCTAGATTTAATGTTTCAATGGCATGTGTCACAGTGATAGAAAAAGAGGTTTGTTACATTTTATAAGATGAAACTAGTTGCTGTAAGAAAAAAGTAATGCTTCTGTCTAAAACCATGTATTAGTTTTGGACAGTCCTTGCTTTTAGGTGGAATCTTTTACAAATTCTGTGTTTTATGTTTGTTTTTTATTTCAATTTTAAAAACCAATTTGTTTAATTTATTCTACAGATTACCAATTACATCTTCACAAACTTGAAAATGCAGAAGGTGATTTGTATTGATGATTATGGTGATCACATAGAAGTCCCCAGGGCCACTTCAGTTTATCTTGATTTATTACAGAGACAAATAAATGGCTGAATGGTATAGAATCAGATCAGCATCAGGACCAACATTGTCCTATTCATTTGTAACCAAGAGTTGAGTGTGTATCTGTGTGTGCCTATACCACCATCTTCATAGTTTAAAAACTTTGTTTTAAAGTAGTGAGACTTTTCAGCACAACAGTCCTCCATCCTCCTCTTAGACCTCTTCCCTTCAGTGATTCTGTATGGCGCCTTGTACGTTCTACGGAATACTTTCCATGGAATGATCTGAAACCATGCTACCTTATATTTGACTTTTGGTGTGTCAGTCAGTAGATAACCTGTATACTTGAGATGTTCAATAAATACTTGGTAACTATGGTAGTTGAAGTTTTATATCTATACCTATATTTGTATTGTTATCTATATCAGGCTCAGAGTGGGAGACTTGTGTGGTGATACCTGAAAGGGGAAGAAATCCAGTTCTTATTTTCAGAATCTTTTTGTATCTAGGACTGATTTCCAATAACACTGTGGTTTAGGTCAAAACCACTTGAGCTGTAGAAGCTGAAAAATAAAATTAATCTGTGTCTAATACTTCTTATAGAGTTTAAAATGCCATATTAAAAGTTTTTGACAATTAGAATAAAACATTAAATGACAGTATGATTTGTGGGACTCTACAGCACCAGCTGCCCATGAACAGTCTCTAATAATCAGCAGGAAGGGAATGAATCTTGACCTTGGTTAGTTAACTCAACATCAGAAACTAAATTTCAAATTTCCTTTGAACACCCATTGTCGACTCAGTAAATTTTGGTCACTGCCTAACAGGTTCTGTATGAGATGAGAAGGTAAATAAGTTTGTATTAGCTACCTCTTGTCACACAAGAAATGACTCCCCAAAATTAGTGGCTTAAAACGATGAACATTGGTTATTTCACAGTTTTTGCGAGTAAGGCATCAGGGTGTAACTTATCTGGGTCCTCTACTTCAAGGTCTCCCAGAAGACTCCAATCATGGTGTAGGCTGGGGGCTGTGGTCACATCTGAAGATGTGACTGGGAGAGGACTTGCTCCAAGCTTATGCGTGTGCATACTGATAGGATTCAATTCTTCACCAGCTGTTGGTTGAAGGTCCTCCCTAATTCTTTGTCATGAAGGCCTCTTTATAGCATGGATGAAAACATGGGAGGCAGCTGGATTCCCTGTGAGTGAGCAAGAGAGGGCATTCAAGGCTGATCCCTCTTTTTATAACCCAGTCTTGGAAATACTGTCCCATCACTTTTGTTTCATTCTATTCAAGTCACTAGGTTTAGGTCACACTCAAGGGGAGAGGGTTATAATAGGGCATGATAAAAAAGAGGGAGGGGTTATTGGGAGTCATATTAGAGGCCACCTATACCACAAGGGCATTGTTGTCAATGCTGATGTAAACAAATTATTTTCTTTAAAAATCCATTTGATTTATTTCTCTCATACTTGTAATTAAAGAAAATACATGTAAATGAATAGGAGAACAGACACACCCTGAAGATAATCCTGTTTTGTCAATATAGGTAGCTGTGGGGTAGGATGGGAAACTAACCATATGAAACAAGAAGATCAATCAATTTAAATGCTACAGATGTACACTGTTTCACATTCAGAATAGCCATTTCAATTAAATATTTTAAAATGTCAGCAGATTCCATGAGCATTTAAGATTATTTAAAATTCAACAAAAAAAATCAATCTTGGAATTCCTGACTTTTTAATAATTTTGATAGCATTGATTTTTCCAGTGTTGGGGTGAAAGATATCCGGTTTCCATGTTTTGTCTTTATACCAAATTGTTGAACAAAGTGAAGTCAACATCATACCAAAAAAAGATAAAATGGCTTTGCATAAAATGATAGGGGATTATTTCATTAGTAAAAAACCACATTTACACACCTCAGAAAATCAAGGTGGTGTTAATTTGTTTTTAATTTTTATTTCGTTGTTGTTTGCTGTTAGTTCTTAGATAAAGCATAACATTTTTCCCCTGAAAGGGCCCCTGTTTTTAGTTTAATTAGAATGCCAATTTATTTTATTAACAAAATAATTTGTCCACAGAGTCCACTAAGATAGAATATAACCATAATTACAAATATCAGGTGATTGTGATACCTTCTTTCTTTCTATGACTTCAGATTTTGGAATCCAAGATTACATTGTATTGATTTTGTTTGGTAAATCTCTTATTGTTGTTGTGTGCAATATTGAAGCGCTGAATCCCTTCCCTGCTGTGCAATTAAATGTGTTACCATTGTCTCATAATGCATATGCTGCCTAACAATGGACTCCTTTATAAACACAACAATAACATTTTGAATTTCATCATTATGAAAGATTAGAAAAGTAGAATTTAATTCCCAGGGTTTTAAGGTTAATACAATACTAGCTAAAATATTTACATTTTCAGTGCCAGTTTAATTAAGCATATTCATTGTCTTGAATCAAAACATAATTTGCACTGGGTTTAAATATTTCAGCGTTATATTTGTACAGAGTTTGAACACTGTCACGGAGGGTCCTGAGAGTTAATTTTAAACACCAGCAAATGAGTCATTTTAAGCTAACCCAAGCTTAAAATGCATTGCAACACAGCTTTACATTTCCTGACAAATTGAATTCCAGCCAGGTGTCACTCTTTAGAATCCGCAAGGTTTATCTCTGCCCTTTTTGCTTTGGCATATGCTTTTGACATACCCAGAAAATTGTGTGATAGAAACCTGTGGAGTGGTAATACCCTCTACAGCAGGGGTCAGCTGTAAAGAACTATTAATGAGACCTCCCATAAGCAAACCATTCTGAACAGTGACTGTGGTGGAGGAAACAAAAAGAGATATGATCTGCTATTATATATTGCATACAGTGCAAGATTCTCTTATAACCCATTCTTAAGAATGTTCTTCCAAAAAGTGAAAACAAGCTGATTTTTCTGTCCATCTCTCCCATGGGAAAAGTATTTGACCTTTTTTTAAATTTTTATTTTTCCTTTCAATTTGAGAAGTATCCAATATTTTCTTTTATTGATGTTTCACAATGGGTATGTCATCTACTGTCTATCTTCATTAAAAATACATGTCACTCTTTGAAGACATGTACCAGAGCACTTGAACTGAAATCAATTAATATTTAAATAACTTGCAATCAACTGTTCCTAGTAGATCCCACCCTGTAGGTTTATCTGGAGTGAGAATAATGAAGAACAGGAAAGGGAATAACTACCTACAATAAGTAAAAACGATCAAGTAAAAATGAAGTTGGATGTTCAGCCCATAAATTCTTCTTAAAGTGAAATCTGCCGGAAATGCAATATTATGTTTCAAGAGAAGCACTGAGATCATATTACTTACATTAATCCACAAGAAATAAACAGGATATGCTGGTACATGAGGCAGGAATTAAGGCTATGACTAGATGATCTGGATAACCATTTAGTGGTTATCTATTAGCTAATTTGTTTAGATGTGATATTTGATGATTATTTCTCATTTGTATCTTTGTTGACATTTAATGTTATGTTTATTTATGTTATAGGTAACCACCCTCCAAATAATGCATTCATTAATATACAAAACTTTAGAATTAAGTTATGCTCAAACCCAACAAGTGAGAAAGTAGAAAAGTTTCCAAAACATCTAGCGTGTTGCAATATGCTTCAAATTTCTTGACTCTGACATAATTTTTCTCCAGTTTGTTGGGTGTAAGTAACGCACACATAGAATTTTTAAACTCAGCATACCATATATGAAGATATAATTCCTTATTACATTAAATTTAAAACTAGGGAAAAATGCCTCTTTAGCTTTTTATAAAATATGCTTAACAATATTGTAAAGCTGTGTATATCTATAATCTATTTGTGTCTGTCTCACTGACCCCAAATATGAATAAATGGGATAAAATGCAGTGAAATAAGATAAAGGATTAGTGCGTAAGTCACCGCATAGTGAAATGCTGACTTATGGAGTAGAGCTACCCAAAGATTGCACTGTTTCTTCTTCCCGTATCACAGGTCTACTTGACTATTCTAACCTGCCTTTCTGTCCAGTCTTAACTCAAGTTCAAGGACTCAGAATGAAAGAATTTTCACTTATAGACCTCCCTCTCCTTGCCCCATCCTAATTCTAAGATGATAATACTTATGAGCCTGAGAGGCTGTATTAAATGTGACAAGTTAGTGTGTGTGTGTGTGTAATGACATCATTCTAACTGTGTTTTCAATGACTTACATATAGGAACAAAGCCTTAGAAATTTACCCTTTCAGGAAAAAATGAAGTTCTTTTTTGTAATTTTTGTAATTCATCAATAGGAAAAACAATCTCACTTACTTTGATTAGATGAGTTTTGAATAGATTTAGGCAATCCCGACTCTCAAATACCCCTTTTCTGAGCTTTCCTGTAGCTTTGATGTGCCAGGTGATGTACCGTGAAAAAAGTCCACCATGGATGAAACCCAGCTCCTGCCCTCAATGGGCTGCATTTCCATAGGGAGGGACGGACATGTGCATAACTCTGTGGGGTTAAGTGTTGGTGTTCCTGGCTCTCTTCCCCTTACAGTCCTCTAAGTGTCTTTCTGGAGTCTCAAAATAAACACCATGAATAAATTTCCAAAAGTTCAAACCTAAGAAAGAAGTGTTAAGTAGTAAAGAAGATTAGGTGGATGCAGTCTGGTGATATTTTGTAAACCATTGGCTGACTAAAACCTTATTTTTTCCTGTTTTGAGAAATAATTAACATACATCACTGTATAAGTTTAAGGTGTACAGCCTGATGGTTTGATTTACATGCATTATGTAATGATTACCACAAAGGTTTTGTTAATATCCATTGTCTCATATCGATACAATAAAAGAAAAAAAATTCTTCTTGTGATGAGAACTCTTAGGAGCCACTCTCTTAACAACTCCCCTGTAAACCATACAGCAGTGTTAACTGTGGTCATCATGATCTATATTATATTTCTAGTACTTATTTATCTTAAAAATGGAATATTGTACCTTTTAACCACCTTCCTCCACTTCTCCCTCCCACCCCTTGCCTCTGGTGACCACTAATCTAATCTCTTTTTCTGTGATTTGGGAGTTTTGTTTTTGTTTTTTTTTTTTAGATTTCACATATAAGTGAGATCATACAGTATTTGTCTTTCTCAGTCTGTCTTATTTCACTTAGCATAATGTCTTCAAGGGCCATCTATTTTGTCACAAATGGTAAGATTTCCCTGTTTCTTCTTCTTCTTTTTTTTTTTTTTTGTGGCTGAATAGTATTTCATTGTACGTATATACCACATCTTCTTTATCCATTCATCCATCAGTGGATATTTAGGTTGTTCTTGGCTATTGTAAATAATGCTCCTATGCACATGAGGGTGCAGATATATTTTTGAGTTAGTGTTTTCATTTCCTTTGGATATATTCCCAGACGTGGAATTGCTGGATCATATAGCAGTTCTATTTTAATTTTTGAGTAGTCTCCATTGTGTTTTTCATACTGGTTGTCCCAATTTACAGTCTGCCCAACAGTGCACAAGAGTTCCCTTTTCTATACATCCACACTAGCATTTATCTCTTGTCTTTTTTATAGTAGCCATTCTAACAGGTGTGAGATTATATTCATTGTGGTTTTAATTTGCAATTTTCTAGTGACTAGTGATGTCGAGCATCTTTTCCTGTACTTGTTGGCCACTTATATATCTTCTTTGGAAAAGGTCTAGTCAGGTCTTTTGCCCATTTTTTATTGGATTTGTTTTGTTATTGAGTTGTGTGAGTTTTTTGTATATTGTGGATATTAACCCCTTATCAGATACATGTTTACAAGTAATTTTTTCCCATTCTTTAGGTTGTATTTTCACTTTGTTGATGGTTTCATTTTCTGTATAGAAGATTCTTAGTTTGATTAAGTCCCACTTGTTTCTTTGTTTGTTTGTTTTGTTTTTGTTTTTGTTTTGTTGCTTTGCTTTAGGTACGATTTCCAAAAAGTCATTACCAAAACTCATGTGACAGGAGTTCTTTTCCTATGTTTTTTTTTCTAGGAGTTTCATGGTTTCAGGTCTTACATTTAAGTCTTTAATCCACTTAGAGTTAATTTTTGTGCATGGTGTAAGATCCAAAACCTATTTTTAACTTTTGGAACAGCTTTTAACTGAAAGTAGGAAGCACAGGGGTCACCAAACACACAAAACACACAGGAGTCACTTCAGTGGTTCTTCATCTTTTTTTTTGTTTTACATGACCCTTTGACAGCATGAATCATTCCACTGAACACTTGTATACAAACAATTACGTGAACTAAAGATTCTCAACATGTCCTTTACTGAAAAACAACAAATGAAAATTATAATGACATGAACTATGTGGAGATTGTTAAAATAATAATGGAGTAGAAGGAGATGCTAGTAGTATTATCCAACATGTGGGATGATTAAATAATATTTAAAATACAACATTTAAAACATTGATTAAATTTTATTTCTCTTTATCCTACATTGAATTTGTATTATTCAGTTGTTGCAATTTAGCTTGTACATAGGTACAATGGGATAACATCAAAGGAATCTGTTTAATTGCTCATGTACTTGCATTTCCGTATAGTTGTCAAAGCATAAAGTCCTTAAGTGAATAATTACTTTATCACGGAACTAATAAAAAGAAACACAGATTAATTCAGTTATTTGCTATTTTGCTTTACATTAGTTAATTAATATCTCCTGATACATATATCTATCTACTTATACTCATTTACAGTCATGAATTAAAATGCTTTTGAAATGTCTATAGCAAATGTATTAATATTTGAGCTGCAGCCAACTTAAGAAATGTATCAAAACCCAGTGAGACTTTAGGTTAACATTATTTCCAGATGACATATCCTACAAGATTTAGGAATTTTATTCTATTTCACATTAAATTGAAGTTCTCATTTAGAGTTTATGGGATTATAATCCAAACAAATAACCTAGTATTTTTATTCTTTGTGTATAATAAGGTTTGTATTATACCAACTATGTATACTTCCAGGGCTTCCTCTATCCTTTTAAAAACAAGAAGGGCTGACAATCTTTACTCCTTGAGTTATAGACCTGAAGATGAAGCAGTGAAAGCCTCCAAAGGGGAAAACCTCCCTTGGTTAACACAGCTTCTCCGATAACTGTTCTAAAGTTGTACCTTTCACTCTGGGGCAGCAGCAAATGAACCTTTCCATGGTCCTTTCTCCAGTAATGACAGATCCCAAGGTTTTGGACTTGATTCCTGACGACTTTACCTAAATTTTGGAGCAAAGAGAAGAATCTTAAAATCATGTTTGCAGGACATATGTTAAGTTAATCATGAATATCTTTTAAGTCAGTGATCCCCATTCTAATGATTCCCCTATAAAAAATGAATTGAAAATACATAAAATGTTTTATATGGGAATGTAAATTGGTGCAGCCACTGAGGAAAACAGTATGGAGGTTCCTCAAAATAATAAAAGAAGAACGACTATATTTCAAGGTATATATCCAAAGGAAATGAAAACAGAATATTGAAGAGATATCTGCACTCCCATGTCTATTGCAGCACTTTTCACAATAGTCAAGACATGGAAATAACCTAAGTTGTCCATCAATGGATGAGTGAATAAAGAAGATATGGTGTGTGTGTATGTGTGTGTGTGTATGTATGTGTATATATATATATATATATATATATATATATAATGGAATGTTATTCAGCCACGAGAAAGAAGGAAATATGGACATTTGAGACAATATGGATGGATCTTGAGGAAATTTTGCTAAGTGAAATAAGCCAGACAGAGAAAGACAAATACTGCATGGTATTATATGTGGAATCTTAAAAATAAAATAAAATAAAAGTCATATTCATAGAATCACAGGGTAGAAAAGTAGTTTCCAGGGGCTGGCAGGGAGGAGGAAGGAAAGCAGGAAGAGGCTGGTAAAAGGGTAATACAAACTTTCAGCTATAAGATGAGTAAGGTCTAAAGATCTAATGTAAAACATGGTGACTATAGTTGATAACACTGTACTATATAATTGAAATTTGCTAAGACTGTAGAACTTAAATGTTATCGAAAATAAAAACATAAATAGGTAAAGTGATATGTTAATGAATTAAATGGTGGGAATTATTTCACAATGTATACATATATCAAATCACCATGACACCACAAATATCTTACAATTTCATGTCAAATTTAACTCAATAAGCTGTAAAAAAGCTTTATATTATATGATTTCCACATTATTTATAGTAAAAGTTACAATAAGTTGTGTACCCAAAATTAATGGTATATTATGGTTGAAATAAAATATTTATAGAGGCTAATACAATGAAAAATGCTTATGTTAGATCAGATTAAATTCAACAATTAGCATGAACATTAAAAAAATAGTTGTTTTCTTAAAGCAACAGTAAATATTGAAGACATTTACTTTCCACTTATTATAAAGTTGAAAAAAATGTTATGTGGCTAATACACATTTTGTTTTCTGAATTGTGACCAAGAAGGGTTATTTTCAAAAGAATCTTTACCACCATATATCAGGGACAATTTAGATATAGGTAGCATAAAAGATAATAACCCTAAAGAGTGATATTCATATTTCCTTTAACCCTCACAATGTCATTATGAATGAAAAGTTTTTTTTAATTCTAGGTTTAAAAGGATGTTTAAGTTATTATAAGAAGTAGTGCATGGATTTAAATTAATGTTGTGTATAAAGATAGAAGTTCAGTGGATTTGGTTATTCAGTGTTTTAGAATACGGACATACACAAAAAGAAATTTAAGATCATAGACTTAAGAGATAACGAGAAAGAAAGATGGAGAAAGTGAGAGAAAATGACAAAGAAGAGAGGAAAAAATATGTGTGTGTATATGTACATATATATATACATTATAACATAAAACATAAAAACATCTAAAAAAAAGAAATAATGTGGTTCTTATCAAAGGTTTAAGTACCATTTGGAGCATGAAACATATTTGGGGAAAATGTGGGAGTTTGTTAAAGGAAAATTAAATTTTAAGCAAGCTTTCAAAAAAATCTTTCTGATGAGGCAATCTATTTGATTAAGGATTCAGGGGTAGGAACATTAAAGCTAGGTAGTTCAAAGCACTCAGACTATCTCAGAGTGGCTTTGCTCTGAGAGCAAGCACAGAATTTATTTGATGCACCCTTTCCTTCTCCAGTGTCTACAGTTTGCGTTCTAAATGAAAGACAGGAAACATACACATCAAGATCTTTTTTTGGAACAAAGTATGGAATACAAATTATGCTAGCTTAAAATTGTTTAAGTGCTTGATTTCTATTTTCCCCTCAATTTTTATGTTTTCTGTTGCCTTATGAGAATGAAGAATTTCTATCAGTTAAAAAGAGAAGTGCTTGTTTTGGATGTGACAAATTTCTAAAGAATAAGAATCATATCAAAGGACTGCATTATCACATAATCAGGGGGTGGGGATAGCACCTTAAATACAGAACCAACTGCATTGCCTTTTCTTATACAGAAGAAGTTACGGTTGAACAAATGGCTACTTTCTCAGCAGCTCTGTTAGATGCTTAGGTGCTAATGTTTCTAAATGAAAAGGGTAGAAGTGCCACAGCTCTTTTAGGGACGTTAGTGCTCAAAGAAGCTAGTGTATAATTAGCTTTTACATGACTCACTTTTAATATAGCTAGTCATTAACCAAGACTTACTTTGGAGTTTTCCTTTTTTAAAAACATTTTATATTTTGGCTTCTAAAACTAAATGCTTTGTTTCTGGGAGTCCCAGAAAATATATTTTTTGTTACTGTAAAAGAATAGAATACTGGAACTTTGAGCAGTGTATCAGTGATATTTTCCCCCTATAGAAAAGCCGTGAGAAATGTGTTGCACTATCATAAGACCACCTGAAAGATAGCAGTATTGTTTGGTTTATAATAAATACAGAGATCTAAATAGAATTTTACCCGGGTATTGTTTTAAATTAATGCCCAAGCATTTTTATAATCCTCATTTTAGAATGTGAGGACTCTATTATGATCTGGGGTAGGTATTTATTACTTTTTGTTTTGTTTTGTTTTTAATTTGTTTTTAATAAGGAATTGCAAAATCTTGTCGGTGCTGATCGTTTGACCAGTAGGTGGCAGCATAGCTCTTTGGTTGCTCGGAAGAAATGTTCTCTAAAGTAGTCAAAAGAACTCTTCTTTCAGTGATTAAAAAAAAAAACAAAACCTTTTCTGTCTGCTGCATATGCTCCTTTTATTCTCACACCATATTCATGCATGGGTGTATAATATTTAGGTATTAGTTTTACAGAAGGTTAGCAATCTGCCTTATCAGATAGATTCTGTGATATGTAGGCTGTATTTACAATATAATTTTGATTTTTAAATCAGAACATTTTAGACCATAAAGGGATACTTCTAAACTCACTACTTCACCCTTATCATTTTACATATTAAAAAAACATAGAGTCCCAGAAAGATGGAGTGATGTATCCAAGATCAACCACAGGTAGTTTCAGAAATCAATTCATCCTCCTCTCTCAATAAAAACTTAGCTGCAACAAATTTTCTTTTGCACAAATGTTGAAATCTGAACTACAGAGTATAGACAACTACTCACATTTTTACTTTGTTCATATTTTAAAGTAAAATCTCTCTCTCTCTCTTTTATTTGGTAAGTTTAGATTAAACTGTATGGAAAGACCATTGATAAGCGGCAGTATTTTTTTTCCTGACCACTGACATTCCTAATCCAATAACCACATCAGATTAGGTGACGAGACAATGCCAGCTGATAGGACAGTTTTAAATGATGAGATGTTATCTTATTCACCACTTGTCTGCGACCTCTCAGAATGTTGACAGTTGCTCTTCAGAAGGTATTTATCTCTCTGAGCTTAAAGGCAAAGTTGTTACTGTGGGAAAGGACCCTGACGAACTGCCCCTCCTTACCTCTCAGGACTGGTGTTGCTCCTGGTGCCCTTTCACTACAGCGCACAGACTCCAGGCTGTTCCTAGAGGCCGCCAAACATAGTCCAGGCCAGACCCAAGCTTTTGCATTCGCTAAAGCGCTCTGGCTTCAAATATCGTCAAGGATTGCTTGCTTGTCTTCTTTAGGTTTTGGCACAAATATTACCATTGCAGGGAAAGTACATGATTATCTTACATAAAATTACAACTGCCCCCTTGTTATTTTTCCAGTCCGTTTTCTCTGCTTTATTCAGTAGTTCTTTTGGCTACCATAGATTTGAAAACACTTCTTCCCCGCAACCAAAGAACTATACTATTATCCACATAGGCAAACAATATATTTTATTTATTTATTTATTTATTTATTTATTTATTTATTTATTTATTAGTTTATTGTCATGTATCCCACTAGACTATAAGCCTCCGTGTGCCCCAGACTTTGGCTATCTTGTTTTCTTCTGTATCTCCAAAACCTAGAGTAGTCCCTGGCAAATAGTAATAACTCAACAAATTGAATGTTGGATTTTTTCCTTTCACAAAAAATAAAGCTCCTGGGGTCCTTGGAAGGAAGCTGTAAACAAGAGGATGCTACTTTTTAAGGTCTAATTAACATAGAGCTTATTTCCTAAATTATTTGTAATTCATACAAAGTATTACACGTCTTGTTTTGGCAAGTTCCTACATCTTTGCTAGTAACTGATGACTACTGCAAGGAAAAATAAATGAAAACATTAATAACGTATTATGCTTTCCAGATATTTGGTGAATTTCTTTTGTTCCTTCTTATTCTATTTTTTCTTCCTCTTCTTCTCTTTTTTAAATAATTATATAATAAAATACATGAGGTCAAACTAATGAAGACATCTTGGAATTTTAATAATCTCAAGTTTAGATACAGAAAAATAAAATATGGGGTTTATTTTTAATCTTGAGTCATAGTATTGACCTTGACAAATGTGTTAATGTGCTGCCCAGCCTGAGGTGAGCAACTCTGCAAGTTTTGTGTGCACAGCCTCATTTGACTAGAATGCTCCTTGGTAGTAAGAAGGCTTATTTTCATGACTAATCACATACCATTGGTACCTTGTGGCTTTGTGACTGTAAACCACCTAATCTAGCCTACAAATCAGTGGCAAGTGACGTCAGAAGAAATAATGCTAATGATGTGTGTGGCATTTTTCCTGTTAAGTGAATATTGATCCAGGGTTCTCACATTCAGTTTGTAGGAAGAATTTTATTACATGAAACACTGTCTTATGGAAAACATAGATACCAGATCCTTTGCTTTGGGGTTATTCCAGACCCTCATATGTGTAAAATGCTATAATCTATAGTGAGAAAAATATATTGAGCAAGCTTAATCAGTTCACATTAAACTCACATACCCCTATTCATTTAAGTTCAATGATATGAATTTTTTATTGTGAAAGAATGAAACCTTTTATTCACACAGACTACCTATGAACACATTAATTGCTCCAATAATAGGCTTGTTTATGATGTTACCACCAACAAAGAACTAGTAAAAAGGAACTCTCATTGTCACAAAAATAAAATTGAATAAAGTAAAATGCATATTTCCTCATTTAAATCATGAGCAATTGATATTGCTCACTATGAACTATTTTTCTGAAAAAGAGTGAGATGAAAGAGCAGATCATGAGATGAAGGCAGTTTTACATCCATATGCATACATGGCCAGTTCCGTCAGAAAATAGTATGGGGAATGAGAAGTGAAGAGTTATCAAAATGTCTGAAATCACTCTATCTTGCCTTGAAATGAGATCTGGATACTTTATATAGGAATGCAATTAGCCACTAGCCAGTGTCCAGAAACGTGGAAGAAATATGATGCAAAAATGGTAATGATATCAAAAATTTCCATTTTTATCTAAAATTTGAAGAATAAAATGAATTCACAAAGAATACGTTTGCATTACAGAGGCATACACTTTTTGGAGTGGTATTTACTATGTGAATGATCATATGGCATACTGTCACTTCAAATGTTTTAGAAAAAAGGTCTGGATAAATTAACCAGATGATGTGGAAAATTAGCCAATAAGCCACCTGTAGTTTTGTTTGTACAACAATAGCATACACATATAGTTGATGTCTCTGATTTTAGACATCACAATCTGTAACACCTCAACATAAAATGAATATCTGTAGTAGCCTCCTTTGGTTCCAGCTATGCAAATTAACAGTGTTTCCTGGGCACAGAGCTTAAATGGCACTAGGACTCTGCATGACAGCAATCATGCAGAGAACACACTAAGGTTTTTTGAAAATTTAAAATATGGACCCTAGCATGAATATTACCAACTTTCCTCATGGAATAAAAAGAATGTATTTTTTCTTAGATTAGGAACTTTAAAACAAAGTCAATTGTGACTCTTCCATATTAAAATTATTATTAGACATTATGTCCCTGAACAAATGTAGATATAAAATTTATTGAAGAAATGAATATTTTCATATCATGTTTCGAAGCATATTCTACCATGCTGCTGTATTATATTCCATTCGGACCAATGTAGCATTCATCTCTTTTATACTAATGATTTGTTTGTTTCTGTCTTCTCCCAGTGGGTTGTGAGCTCTTGGGCAGTGAAACCGGTTTTTTGCCATTTGGGGAGTTCAAGTAGCTAATATAGTGGCTGGTATGAGGTATTATTCAAGAAATGTTTATTACATGGACCATAAATACTCAGCAAATTTTTTTCCCTTTTAAAGCTTTTTGAGATGTATAAAAAGTAAACAAGTGAAATACTATAACCATTCACAAGATATTTTAATTTAAATGATAGTTATAAACTTCTGTAGAAAAAAATTTCATTTATTTAGTCTTTGTGTGCTTTTCTTATTTCTCCCCTCTTTGTTTTAAATGACAATATATAAGAAAATGAAACCATTTTCCTCAAGACATGCCATTTAAAGGGCTTCTTTACAGTGATTTTGATACACATTTATGAGAAAAATGTGAAAATGTTAGAAACTATCTCAGTACATTTTGAGAAAGTGATTTATAGTTGCTAGTTTACTTCTTTTTTTATTCTTTCTGACCAGTAAGCAAAGACTTTTGAAATTAGGTTATGTCCTTTCTGATATGTGTCATATTTGAATTCAAATACATGTATACTTTTATATTACTTGCCAAAAATAACACCAAGATAAAAATGATTTGTTTTCTCCATTTCTTTTTTTCTAAAGTCAAGACCCTTTGTCATCATCTTTCCATGTAATATTCAGAACACAAAAGTCTGAGTGTGGAAATGATCACATTTCTTTGTTAATATTTGTATTAGTATTTCGTTAAAATAAGACCCTTTTTTAAGAAAAATAAGTGAAGAAACAGAGACTTAAAAAAAGAAGGTCTTGAGAAAATTAAAAAGGGGAACAGAGTCTATGCTTGTATCATTGAATTACTTTTGTGTCATATTTTTAAATGCCATTAAAATGAAGGAGAAAGTCAAACTTATTTCTTGTTAAAATTGTTTTAAAGCGTCTTCTCTTTCTAAATCAATTTTGGTGTGAGTATACATGTACTTGTAGGCCTTACAGAACACCGTCCCACAAATTGGTATTTGCATGTTTTAAGGATCTATCTTGGGCTTCTTTAATTACCTGGGTATAGACGGAACTAGCCTATAAGGCATGGTGTTCTTCATTCTGCTCCCTTTGGCCACCAGTACTGGATTGCACTTTTCTGTGGATTCATCAGGCGTAGGCACCTATCTTTTCAAATATACTACGTAGACAATTTTTAACATCAAATATTATAAAGTTAATACAAAGGGTTTGGTAAGAAAAAAAACATACTATGCAGTAAAATTTTATATTTTTTAAATTTAAACTTAAAGATGAATAAAACTACAAGTTATATACATAGGGAATCACTTTTGTGACATTAACTTACAATTCTTCCTCTCTAGATGTTAGTGTGACTCTTAGTGGATATGGTTTGACACAGAATCATTATGGTCTCCTTCAGCCCCTCCATTGCTTTCATCTTCTGTTAATCCTTTCTTGTCTCCTCATACCAACCTATATCTTCCTTAAGTCTATCCGTTGTCATTGAGAGGGAAGATATTTAAAAACAGAGTCATTCATTTTATTTTTAAATACTTTCCTCCTAATGTTCTGAATTTTACTGCAGAAATCCAAGAAATTCTAGAAATTAAGAAGGTATTTTGTAGATCAGAGTAGCATCTTCCTTTTAGAAATTTTGAGTTGTGTGTTTCTTGAAAGTTTTTTGGGTACATAGTGCGTAGGCAAAAACATTAATTTTTAAATCACTGTTGTTATCATTATCCTCATCTCATCTAGATTGACTTGTTTTGATAACAAAGATATGGATTGAGAACAAGTTCATGAAAGATCGTGAAACCAGGAGTATTTATAGCATAGCTATCCAAGACCTACCAATAAGATAAGAACTATTCAAGGATAAAAATAACTCTTTCAGGTCTTCTTGGACAAAACTGAGACTGTAGTATATTAACAAAACTACTCTGGGACTAAAATATTTAATGTATTATTCGGGCAAAGAAAAATTGGCAATGCTTCATGTGCTTTGCTTCCTTAAAATACAAGTGCTTCAAATAAAAGAGTATTTAGGCCACGTCTTCTCAGTGTACAGCCTAGTAGCTGATTTTTATTTCTTTTTTTCCCCTGTATTTTTAAAAAGATATTTTTTCTTAGCCATTTCATCTTTTTATTTGGCGTTGCATGGGTGATTCATTGATGGTTGATGACATCATATAAATCACAAACTGGGACAAAATGAAATGGAAGGAATCTTGTCCTCATTACTTGACCTTTACTTTAATGCAACTCTTATCGGACTGCCCCTTAGTTTGGGGAATATACTGAGAAATGTAGTGCCTGCCCTCAAATTACATTTAAAAAAAAAACAAAAACACTCTGTTAGCACACTTAATGTTCTCCTATAAGTAATGGTTATTCGTACACTGTTGTTTCTCTTTGTGGTCATATAAAAGAATTATCCTTGTTTGTGAGTTTCTCCATCTGTAATAATGATTTTTACGTTACTAGTGTGTAAATGGAGGAATATAGCTTGACTCACTGTTCGTTAAAATAGTAGGAAATGCCTAGAAAACAGTCAATATGATATAAAAATGATTTTCCAGTTGGCCCAGTGCTAAAAAGCACAGATGCTTTACCTTTCACAAATGCTTTGCCTTTCACATGTAAAAATGTAGTTGAAATTTGATTCATTCACTTTCAAATAATTAAAATGTACTGATTCATTACAATGCATTAGAAAAAGAAAAGTCATCATTGGGTTAATTTTGTAGGTAGCAGATTATTAAAGTATTTAAAAAATATAAATATATTTAATTTAAGTTATTTATGGTAACAGTTGCTGCCATATTCACACTTTTTAAAAAATTGAATCTAAGGTAAATCATATGCTCCCTGTCTAGAAGAATTAAGGTAATTGTGAATAAAATATTTGTCCAATATTATTTTACACAAATAAGTAATACTTCAGGTAGTTGCTGAAAAATAATTATTTTTTCAAAATTATTATGAACAGTTTATTTTCAAAGAGATAAAGATAGAAATTTTTATTTAAAATTGAAGAATTCAAAATTTCTCTTATAGCCATTAAATGGAACCAGACTTGTTTTTTCGGTTTAGACAATATTAAATTTCAGAAAAGACATGAGGCAGATGTTTCCAGGCTTTGGACCACAGTCAGTGAATGACTGTGATTTTGAGGAAAGGAGAACAAACAAGGCAAGCCCCACATGCACTCAGGCTTTCTGACTCAGGAGACCTTCTCTCCCACAGTGCAGTAAGTTGAAGTCCAACCAGAGTACAATAGCCTCACTGAGCTGGGGGAGAATATTGGAGTTTAGGGCAACTGAAGTCGTTGAAATTAGTAGGACAGGTACTAGAGAGAAGAGAATGCAGAGAGGGAGGTCTCAGAAATCTAGAGAGTGTTCCCCATGTTTCCATGATTGAGGGACAATTTGTACATGTGCAGAGGGACTACTGGAAGGTTAGTAGAGAGTCACTGCTGCAGGGGACCAAGAGCTGACAGAAATACCAGATATTGTGAAGTGCTGAAAGACAGGGTTCTAGCCCAGTGAGGTACAGAGTCCTCCCCAAACTCCTTATCCATTCAGTTGAGACTGTAGAATCTTCAAGCCTTGGGAGAAAAAAAATATGCCTTTGAATATGAACCACATCCTGGGACTAAGGAAAAAACTAAACTAGCTGTATTCTAACAAAGAATAAAAGCAAGCCTGGGAGTCTGGAAGTAATGTGTCAGTAATTTAACTCCCTAATAGAACAAACAAACCTAAATACCTTTAAAGGTGTTGCAGGCTCACTGAAACATACCATACATAGCATCCAACATATTAAGAAAAAAATGACTGGATCTAAAGGGAGCAGTAATTTGTAATCCACAATTAAAAAATTAACAAGCATGCAAAGAGGCAAGAAAATAACCAATAACCAGGAGAAAAATCAATCAATAGTAACAGAAAAAAATCGTGACTGATAGAATTAGCATAGAGAAGTTAAAATAGCTGTGATAATTTCATTGCATATGTTAAAGACTATATGATGAATAAAGAAATAGCATATGTAAAAAAAATCACTCAAACCACTAGAGATTTTAAAAAACATGCAAAATGAAATGAAAAATACACCAAATTTGATTAAGAGCAGACTGGACACTTCACAAGGTAAGATGAGTGAAGATGCAAAGAGAAAAAAAGACTATGAACAGAATTTCACATTTTCTATGGGGTATTATCAGTAAATCCAACATTTATGTAATTCGAGTACCAGAAGTTGGAGAGGCAGGAAAAATTTAAATAATAGCAGTTTTTTTCAAATTTGATGGCAACTACATGCTCACAGATCCAAGAAGTTCAATAAACTTCAAGCAGAAATATCAGGAAAGAAACTGCACAAGGAATATCATAATCAAATTGATGAAAATGTGTGATAAAGAAAAATCATCAGGCAGAAATAAGAACTATGACTTACAAAGGAATAAACATAAGAGTGACCGCAGGCTTTTCACCAGAAACCACACAAACCAAAAGATAGTAGAAGGTTATTTTTAAAGTAGCAGAAACAAAAAAACAAGAAACTGTTGACCTATATTTCTATACCCCCCAAAAAAGTACTTTTCAAAAATTAAAGTATTAATTTCTAGCTTAACAGCATGAGGAGTTTTGCTGACCTGGTCTCCAGTGAAATTGATGGAAATTATTTGTAAAAACAACCATTTAAAGCCTCTGGAAATAGTACTAAGGGCAAACGGAAAATGAAGAAACATCTATTCAAGAAAATGTATAAAAACTCAGTAGGAAAGGCAAGAGTCTGTGATATTTGAGCCAAGATCACTCCCTCCCTTCTCTCTCCCAGCTCAGCAAGAAAGAGACTCCAGACGGCTGCAGCCAAGAAGCAGGACTCCTCTCTCTTCCCAGCTCCCAGTCAGCGGGCTTTCTTCCCAGGAGAGGCATGACTTCAGTGTTTCTCATCCTGCCCTTAAACACTTGTTGCTGAGGCTAAATCACATGCAAGTGCAGTCTAGACGAGGGGGCTTCCTTCGTCTGTGCAACTGCCACTTGTGGAATGGAGGCTCTGCTTTGAGTGTGGCATGTTGAGAACACTGGGGCTCCCATAGCTCTTCCTCCAGTTTGTGAAGTAGTGGATTCACATCAGAGAGGCAAGCTGAGAAAATTGAGGACTGTTGCCTGCCCCTCCACTGAGTCAACTCCAACAGCAAAGGTGTTACTCAAAGAGAAGCTTTCCATTGTCCCATCCCCAGCTGTTTCAGAGATTTTTGCCTTTGGGTAAACGCAGGATGTAAAACAGGTAGTTCCTAATCTCTTCTCAAAGAAACTGGCCTCTTTTGCAAGAGTATGGAGAAATTTAAACCTAAGGGCACTCTCAAAAGCAGTTGAGGGGTTTTTTTTGCTTTTTTTTTTTTTTTTAGTACATCGCTCTTTTCTTTAATGTTTTTATTTTATTTTATTTTTTTATTTTTGGCTGCGTTGGGTCTTCGTTGCTGCGTGCGGGCTTTCTCTAGTTGCGGTGAGTGGGGGCTACTCTTTGGTGCGGTGCACGGGCTTCTCATTGCAGTTGCTTCTCTTGTTGTGGAGCACGGGCTCTAGGCGTGCAGGCTTCAGTAGTTGTGGCATGTGGGCTCAGTAGTTGTGGCTCGCAAGCTCTAGAGCGCAGGCTCAGTAGTTGTGGCGCATGGGCTTAGTTGCTCCATGGCATGTGGGGTCTTCCCGGACAAGGGCCCAAACCCATGTCCCCTGCATTGGCAGGCAGATTCTTAACCACTGTGCCACCAGGGAAGCCCAGCAATTGAGGTTTTGATGAAAAACAATTGGGAGGAGATAGGTGGCTTCAATGAAGATACAGCTTATACTGTGGGCCTGCTAGTTTGCAGGAGGAAACTCTGGAATAAGACAGCTAGGAGGAGCACTCGAAACAAATATCAATGCTGATTTCAGAAACTATCCCCTCAAAGGAGACAAATTTGACTGGATTAGTTTGAAGAGTAATTTTGCCCCAGGGCCTTACTGGAAATAATAGAAAAGTTGTCCAGAGGGGCAGTTAGTGGCGTTTCACAGATAGGTGGGTTATGGGAGAGAGTGGAAGAGAGTCCTACCAGTGACACTGCCATGCCACGGTAACTGGGGGTATAATGAACACTGTGACTCTTTGAGGAGAAATGTCAGGGGCATAACACTGTTGGGGTAGGGGAAAGACTTCAGTAAAATAATCCAGCCAGTCACTAAACAAACAAGTGAATTGTAATAATAAATCCAGGAGGAGGGACAGTACCAGAGAGTACTCAGAATTCCTACAATATATTATCTAAAATGTCCACTTTCTAATAACAAAATATGAGACAGACCAAGAGATAGGGAAGTATGACCCATAACTGGGAAAAAAAGCATGAGAAAGGAACTGCCTATAAGAGCAACTAGATGTCACATTTAACAGCAAAAGACTGCAAAGTAGTTATTGAATGCCTATTTACGGAAGTAAAGGAAAGTATGATCGAAGAAGTGAAGGAAGGTAGCCGGGAGGGAATCCGGGGAAGTGTGGAGCTGCTTAAGAGGCAAGAGACTTTTTCTTGCCTCTTTTGTTTCCTGGTGTGCAAGTAGAGGGGATTAAGAGCACCGCTTAAAGGAGCTCCAAAGACGGGCGCAAGCCGCGGCTATCAGCGCGGACCCCAGAGACGGGCATGGGACGCTAAGGCTGCTGCTGGAGCCACCAAGAAGCCTGTGTGCAAGCACAGGTCACTATCCACACCTCCCCTCCTGGGAGCCTGTGCAGCCCGCCACTGCCAGGGTCCCGTGATCCAGGACAACTTCCCTGGGAGAACACACAGCACCCTCAGGCTGCTGCAAAGTCATGCTGGGCTCTGCTGCCACAGGCTCGCCCACACTCCATACCCCTCCCTCCCCCCCCACCCCCCCCCCCAGCCTGAGTGAGCCAGAGCCCCAGAATCAGCTGCTCCTTTAACCCTATCCCACTTGAGTGGAAGAACAGACGCCCTCAGGCGACCTGCACACAGAGGCGGGGCCAAATCCGAAGCTGAAGCCCAGGAGCTGTTCGAACAAGGAAGACAAAGGGAAATTTCTCCCAGCAGCCTCAGGATCACTAGATTAAATCTCCACAATCAACTTGATGTACCCTGCATCTGTGGAAAACCTGAATAGACAATGAATCATCCCAAATTGAGGAGGTGGACTTTGGGAGCAATGATATATATATATTTTTTTCCCTTTTTCTCTTTTTGTTAGTGTGTATGTGTATGCTTCTGTGTGTGATTTTGTCTGTATAGCTTTGCTTTTACCATTTGTCCTAGGTTCTGTCTGTCCATTTTTTTTGTTTTTTTTGTTTAGTATAGTTTTTAACGCTTGTTATCATTTGTAGATTTGTTTTTTGGTTTGGTTGCTCTCTTCTTTCTTTCTTTTTTTTTTTATTACTTGATTTTTTTTAATAATTATTTTTTATTTTAATAACTTTATTTTATTTTACTTTATTGTATTTTATTTTATTTTATCTTCTTCTTTCTTTCTGTCTTTTTTTTCTCCCTTTTATTCTGAGCTGCGTGGATGACAGGCTTTTGGTGCTCCAGCCAGGCATCAGGGCTGTGCCTCTGAGGTGGCAGAGCCAAGTTCAGGACATTTGTCCACAAGAGACCTCCCAGCTCCACGTAATATCAAATGGTGAAAATCTCCCAGAGATCTCCATCTCAACGCCAAGACTCAGCTCCACTCAACGACCAGCAAGCTACAGTGCTGGACACCCTATGCCAGACAACTAGCAAGGCAGGAACACAACGCCACCCATTAGCAGAGAGGCTGCCTAAAATCATAATAAGGCCACAAACACCCCAACACACACCACCAGACGTGGACCTGCCCACCAGAAAGACAAGATCCAGCCTCATCCACCAGAACACAGGCACTAGTCCCCTCCACCAGGAAGCCTACACAACACACTGAACCAACCTTAGCCACTTAGCCCAAAACAATTAACAAAATGGTAATAGGAACATACATATCGATAATTACCTTAAATATAAAAGGATTAAATGCTCCAAGTAAAAGACATAGGCTTGCCGAATGGATACAAAAACAAGACCTGTATATATGCTGTCTACAAAAGACCCACTTCAGACCTAGGGACACATACAGACTGAAACTGAAGGGATGGAAAAAGGTATTCCATGCAAATGGAAATCAAAAGAAAGCTGGAGTAGCAATTCTCATGTCAGACAAAATAGACTAAAACAAAGACTATTACAAGAGACAAGGACACTACATAATGATCAAGGGATCAATCCAAGAAGAAGATGTAACAATTGTAAATATTTATGCACCCAACATAGGAACACCTCAATACATAAGGCAAATACCAACAGCCATAAAAGGGGAAATCGCCAGTAACACAATCATAGTAGGGGACTTTAACACCCCACTTTCACCAATGGACAGATCATCCAAAATGAAAATAAATAAGGAAACATAAGCTTTAAATGATACATTAAACAAGATGGACTTAATTGATATTTATAGGACATTCCATCCAAAAACAACAGAATAAACATTCTTCTCAAGTGCTCATGGAACATTCTCCAGGATAGATCATATCTTGGGTCACAAATCAAGCCTTGGTAAATTTAAGAAAATTGAAATCATATCAAGTATCTTTTCCGACCACAATGCTGTGAGACTAGATATTAATTACAGGAAAAAATCTGTATAAAATACAAACACATTGAGGCTAAACAATACACTACTTAATAACCAAGAAATCAAAGAGTAAATCAAAAAATACCTAGAAGAAAGTTACAATGAAAACACGACGACCCAAAACCTATGGGATGCAGCAAAAGCAGTTCTAAGAAGGAAGTTTATAGCAATACAATCCTACCTTAAGAAACAAGAAACATCTCAGATAAACAACCTAACCTTACACCTAGAGCAATTAGAGAAAGAAGAACAAAAAAACCCCAAAGTTAGCAGAAGGAAAGAAATCATAAAGATCAGATAAGAAATAAATGAAAAAGAAAAGAAGGAAATGATAACAAAGATCAATAAAACTAAAAGCTGGTTCTTTGAGAAGATAAACGAAATTGATAAACCATTAGCCAGACTCATCAAGAAAAAAAGGGAGAAGACTCAAATCAGTGAAATTAGAAATGAAAAAGGAGAAGTAACAACTGACACTGCAGAAATACAAACAATCATGAGAGATTACTACAAGCAACTATATGCCAATAAAATGGACAACCTGGAAGAAATGGACAAATTCTTAGAAATGCGCAACCTTCTGAGAATAAACCAGGAAGAAATAGACAATATGAACAGACCAATCCCAAGCACTGAAATTGAAACTGTGATTAAAAATCTTCCAACAAACAAAAGCCCAGGACCAGATGGCTTCACAGGCGAATTCTATCAAACATTTAGAGAAGAGCTAATGCGTATCCTTCTCAAACTCTTACAAAATATAGCAGAGGGAGGAACACTCCCAAACTCATTCTACGAGGCCACCATCACCCTGATACCAACACCAGACAAAGATGTCACAAAGAAAGAAAACTACAGGCCAATATCACTGATGAACATAGATGCAAAAATCCTCAACAAAATACTAGCAAACAGAATCTAGCAGCACATTAAAAGGATCATACACCATGATCAGGTGGGGTTTATCCCAGGAATGCAAGGATTCTTCAATATATGCAAGTCAATCAATGTGATACACCATATTAACAAATTGAAGGAGAAAAACCATATGATCATCTCAATAGATGCAGAAAAAGCTTTTGACAAAATTCAACACCAATTTATGATAAAAACCCTCCAGAATGTAGGCATAGAGGGAACTTTCCTCAACATAATAAAGGCCATATATGACAAACCCACAGCCACCATCGTCCTCAATGGTGAAAAACTGAAACCATTTCCACTAAGATCAGGAACAAGAGAAGGTTGCCCACTCTCACCACTATTATTCAACATAGTTTTGGAAGTGTTAGCCACAGCAATCAGAGAAGAAAAAGAAATAAAAGGAATCCAAATCAGAAAAGAAGTAAAGCTGTCACTGTTTGCAGATGACATGATACTATACATAGAGGATCCTAAAGATGCTACCAAAAAACTACTAGAGCTAATTAATGAATTTGGTAAAGTAGCAGGATACAAAATTAATGCACAGAAATCTCTTGCATTCCTATACACTAATGATGAAAAATCTGAAAGAGAAATTAAGGAAACACTCCCATTTACCACTGCAACGAAAAGAATAAAATATCTAGCAATAAACCTACCTAAGGAGACAAAAGACCTGTATGCAGAAAATTATAAGACACTGATGAAAGAAACTGAAGATGATACAAATAGATGGAGAGATATACCATGTTCTTGGTTTGGAAGAATCAACATTGTGAAAATGATACTACCCAAAGCAATCTACAGATTCATTGCAATCCCTATCAAACTACCACTGGCATTTTTCACAGAACTAGAACAAAAAATTTCACAATTTGTATGGAAACACAAAAGACCCCTAATAGCCAAAGCAATCTTGAGAAAGAAAAATGGAGCTGGAGGAATCAGGCTCCCTGACTTCAGACTATACTACAAAGCTACAGTAATCAAGAGAATATGGTACTGGCACAAAAACAGAAATATAGATCAATGGAACAGGATAGAAAGCCCAGAGATAAACCCACGCACATATGGTCACCTTATCTTTGATAAAGGAGACAAGAATATGCAGTGGAGAAAAGACAGCCTCTTCAATAAGTGGTGCTGGGAAAACTGGACAGCTACATGTAAAAGAATGAAATTAGAACACTCCCTAACACCATACACAAAAATAAACTCAAAATGGATTAAAGACCTAAATGTAAGGCCAGACACTATAAAACTCTTAGAGGAAAACACAGGCAGGACACTCTATGACATACATCACAGCAAGATCCTTTTTGACCCAGCTCCTAGAGGAAGGGAAATAAAAACAAAAATAAGCAAATGGGACCTAATGAAACTTAAAAGCTTTTGCACAGCAAAGGAAACCATAAACAAGATGAAAAGATAACCCTCAGGATGGGAGAAAATATTTGCAAGTGAAGCAACTGGCAAAGGATTAATCTCCAAAATTTACAAGCAGCTCATGCATCTCAATATCAAAAAAACAAACAACCCAATCCAAAAATGGGCAGAAGACCTAAATAGACATTTCTGCAAAGAAGATATACAGATTGCCAACACACACATGAAAGAATGCTCAACATCATTAATCATTAGAGAAATGCAAATCAAAACTACAGTGAGATATCATCTCACACCGGTCAGAATGGCCATTATCAAAAAATCTACAAACAACAAATGCTGGAGAGGGTGTGGAGAAAAGGCAACCCTCTTGCACTTTTGGTGGGAAGATAAATTGATATAGCCACTATGGAGAACAGTATGGAGGTTCCTTAAAAAACTAAAAATAGAACTACCATACGACCCAGCAATCCCACTACTGGGCATATACCCTGAGAAAACCATAATTCAAAAAGAGTCATGTACCACAATGTTCATTGCAGCTCTATTTACAATAGCCAGGACATGGAAGCAACCTAAGTGTCCATCCACAGAAAAATGGATAAAGAAGACGTGGCACATATATACAATGGAATATTACTCAGCCATAAAAAGGAATGAAACTGAGTTATTTGTAGTGAGGTGGATGGACCTAGAGACTGTCATACAGAGTGAAGTAAGTCAGAAAGAGAAAACAAATACCGTATGCTAACACATATATATGGAATCTAAAAAACAAACAAAAAAATGGGCATGAAGAACCTAGGGGCAAGGCTGGAATGAAGACACAGACCTACTAGGGAATGGACTTGAGGATACAGGGAGAGGGAAGGGTAAGCTGGCACAAAGTGAGAGTGGCATGGACATATATACACTACCAAATGTAAAATAGAAAGCTAATGGGAAGCAGCCGCATAGCACAGGGAGTTCAGCTCGGTGCTTTGTGACCACGTAGAGGGGTGGGATGGGGAGGGTGGGGGGGAGGGAGACTCAAGAGGGAAGAGATATGGGGATGTGTGTATATGTATAGCTGATTCACTTTGTTGTGAAGCAGAAACTAACACACCATTGTAAAGCAATTATACTCCAATAAAGATGTTAAAAAAATAAAATAAAATAAAGAGAACATGCAATTTTCCAATATTATTAATGAAAGCAGAAACATCACTACAGATTCTACATACATTAAGGGTTTGAGAAGGGAATATTATGAGCAACCTTTGTGCCAAGAAATTTGATGTTAGATGAAATAGAAAAACTCCTTGAAAGACATCAACTACGAAAGCTCATCCAAGAAGAAATAGATACCCTGAATAGCTCTATATCTATTTTTAAAAATTGGATTCGTATTTTAAAATGTTCCCAGAAAGAAAATTTCAGATCTAGGTACATTGAATGATGAATTCTACCATTTAAAAAAGAAATATTAACGGTTTCATACAAACACATCCAGAAAATAGAGGAGCAGCAAACAGTTCGCACTTCATGAACACAGATGCAAAATCCTTAAACATAGTTTAGCAAAGTTAATCCAGTAATTTATGCAAAAGAAATAAAATTTGTGTAAAATTTGTAAACAATGTAATTCACAATATAAAGAGACTATACTATAAAAATTATATGATCATCCCAATAGGTGCAGTAAAAACATTTGAAAAAATTCAACGTATATTCATGATAAAACTCTCAGCCAACTAGAAATACACAGGAACTTCCTCAAACTGATAAAGTGTACCTGTGAAAACTTACAGCTAACATGATGGTTAATGTTGAAAGACTAAATGCTTTCCTTCTAGTATCAGGAAAAGAACAGGTATTTTTCACTTAAAACTGTCTAATAAAATGTTCTCAAGATCTTGATATTTTGTTACACCTTATCTATCAATTATTAACATTTTCATTATTATACAATGAAAGGAACACAGAACTAGTTTAACTAGTTAAATGGGTTGTCTAACTGACCTTAGTTAAGTATTTTGGGTCCGTTTAGGAAAGACATTAAGGAAAGGAAAGAATTTTGTTCCAGGGACTGGGCTTGATGTTAATATACATTACATATTCAAGTTTTTCTCAGGCTTTTATTTCTATACATTTTGTTCAAATTTTTATATTCTAGTACTGCACAGTTTTTTAAAGATTCTTGAGTGTTTATGTTCAATGTTATATGTAATTCTATACCACATTCCATTTAGAGATCCAAACATACAGAATAGAGAGAGAACAAGGGAAAAAAAAAAAAAAAAAAAAAGCCCAGAAGCCAAAAAGATGAACAGAAAGTAATCTAATTTTTTAGATTATACAGGTGAAGATAAAGATATAATTGGACCAGAAAGTTCCAACTGGACAGTGAGAATCTGAGGAATGAGAATTAGGCTCCTGGAAGAGATGGGGGTTCAGAAATGGTATGAATGATAGGGTGGCAGATTAGGAGGTGTTCCACCCAGATTCCCTCTTCATTCTCCAGGCACCCATCCTCCAGCTGCCAAGCATATAATCTTGATTGCTAATTGTTCACAGCTCTATTCCTCTCTTAGTCACAGGAAAATGCTTCACTCAAGGCTGTTCACCTTTCCAGGAGTGACCAGAGATTGGCTGATGTGGGGATACAAAGGCCTGGTCCTTTGCCTAAATTTGGAACTACCCTGAAGGGCGATCCCAGCTGCAGAGCTCCATGTAGGATTAGCT
Organism: Eschrichtius robustus; assembly: GCF_028021215.1. Lineage (NCBI taxonomy): Eukaryota > Metazoa > Chordata > Mammalia > Artiodactyla > Eschrichtiidae > Eschrichtius > Eschrichtius robustus. Next base: position 145,436,742 of record NC_090827.1, on the reverse strand, counting down.
GGGATCTTGGTTGCACAGCGTTACAGTAGTCCCTCTGTCTAGTCCTGCTCTTCTCACTTCCAGACAGGTCTGTCTCCCAAGACTACTCCCCAGTAATCATTCTGCCCGGAAGTCCCTGTTTTAGAATCTGTTTCCACAGAACCCAATGTAAAACGGATGACCATTGAATTGATACCTGTGGGAGAGTGGCTTTTCTGGTACATGGTGCTATTTTGAAAGGGCTAACTTTTCAGTGAATTGAGTAGAAGACATGAGAGAGTGTGACTGAGGCGTGTGAAATGAGCAGGATCACCAGAAAAACTGGAACTGCTGAATTTAAATAATAAATACTTGTATGGAAAATATTTCTCAGAAATTCACTTTAAATTACTAAATAGGAAGTAAAGTTAGCTTGCAAAAATCATTTCTTTAAAAAGAAAGTGGAACAAAATCATTTTACAATTTGACACCTAGGTCCTGTGACTGCCAAGTACATCCTGGCAGTATTGGCACTGAAGCCAGGGCAAGTTTAAAGAGTGCCAATGGGAAACGCTGGTGCCAAGCTAATGCTGAAAATTGCTTAAACTGAACACTAATGCCAGTTTGCTTTTGCATCATAATAAGGTAAAGAAGAAGCTAAAATTCAGCTTTTACATGATAAACATTTTTGGTGTCCACATCTGGTTATTTCTGAACTTGTCATCCATCCCTCCTCACTTACCCCTCCTCCCGTATATCTTCTGGGAATGATTCCAGCCACCTAGTTTCTAAAACAAGAAATCTGAGAGCCAATTTAGAATCTTACTCACATAATCCTTACATGCATTCCCTACGTCATGCCCAAGCTGGCTGCTACCTCTTTATTAACGTTTGAATTCATTCTTCTCTCTCTCCAAGTCCATTGTTGCTTTTATGATTCTGACCAATATTTGCTAGATTATTTCACAGCTTTCTTACAGCTAGTATCTTCCAAACCAAGCTCAAAATTATTCCCAGAATGAATACTCTAAATGCAAATTTAATCATGCTATCCTTCTGTTACATGTTCAATGTCCTCTATCTTTAAGACACATCTCAGGCTCCTTAGCACATCACAGAAGGCTCCAGTCCTGTCTATACATTACCTTTCTAGACATTTATCTTCTCATCAAATCTTATGGCCTAACTACATTATACTACTTTCAATTTCCTCAGATTTGGACCTACTCACATGATAACTCCTCTTCCTAGAAAACCCACTACTTTGGGTATCAAAAAGTATTGTCCTTAAGAATGTGGTTTGGAAAAAATAATAATTAGCTGACTTTTTAAAAAAATAGAATTTGAATAGCTTTAGTGGGAACATGTACTCTCCAGTTGACTTTGGGACCTCCCTGACTTTTATGATACCAAGGCAAGTTGCTTAGATTTATCAGTATTTGTCTTGTAAGACTGTTCCTCTGAGTACCATCTGAAACTTCCCTGACTGTATTAGTTTTATTTAAGTTTCCCTCCTCTTAAGGGCTCCTATAAGTACCTTAAAAAATTTTTTTTACAATAGCATTTTCAGTAATCTTCTCATATTACCTACATTTTTCATATTACCTTCATTTCCTTCATTTTCCTTACTGACATTTTAAGCATAAAAATATGATATATCTGTTGAACTAAAATTTTGATAATTCCATCCAATTTTTTGTTTGTATTTTCATATCAAGCCCATCTATATGGCATCTTATTTTAAGTTACTATTAAATGGCTGTTAAGTATAGAACAAATAAATTTATATCATCAGTTCTCCATTGGGGGTGAGCTTGTCTTCCAGGGAACATTTGCAATGCCTGGAGACTTCTTTGGTTGCTACAATGAGGGGTGGAGGAAACTACTGGCACCTGGTGGATAGAGTCCAGGGGCACTGCTAAATATCCTATAATATACAGTACAAACCCTCACAACAAAAAATTAACCATCGCAGTATGTCAAGAGTGCTGAGGTTGAGAAACCCTGATTGATAAGGAAACAAATGTCTCTTAGGCTCAGGAGTCAAACTCTTCCGGTCCAGATCCTGCCTCCACGTGGGGAAGTGTCTGGTGTGATGTTGGCCAGTTTACCTGTTCCTTAGTTTTGTTTAAAAAATGGAGGTAATGACCATGCATCAGAGGGTTATCATCAGAATTAAATGCTTAAAACAGTACGTGTATATAGGTAACAATTAAAATTTTTAATTATTATTCTTGTCATATAAACATAGTTTTATTGCTTGTGAATGTATGTGACTTTTCAATCACAAAATTGTTAAGTCAAAGCAACTTTGCCAGAATCCATTTACCTTGTTGCAATATTCACTTATATATCACTGTCGTTTCCTTTTGTTTTAATTAAATACCACCTAAGTTAGTCACATATTTTGTTTTCTTTTTCTCTTCTCTCCAGTCATGCCATCACTAGGTCTAAATTGTTAGTGGTTTAGTTATATAACACGGGAAAATTGTACCAAACAAATAGATCTAGTGTTTGCACAAGGCAAAAATGACATATAATTTGACCCAGGCTAATAACTGGAGATAGTTGACTTAAGTCTGATGAGTATCATGAGATTGCTGAGCTTTTTAACAGTAACAGCATTCTAAATTCCCAAGCAAAGGAACCATTTACACTTGTTGGTTACAAAGTCTAAAATACCAGTGTATACCCAGTATATTTTCAATATTATAATTTCTGTCTTGTTTTTGCAGTAGTATTAAAAATCTTATAATTTACTGGCAAATTCTTACATTTTCTAATGTGAACAAATAAACAGTTACAAAGCAAATAATTTTGCACTCACACAGGTAGTTAATATAATATAAACTTAAAGTTGAATCTATCCTTCCTGCAAATAATGGACTATATGAAATTTTCTAGCTTCCTAACCTATTTGTAAGCTTTCTGATAAAATATTTATCGTCTATTGAGGCACTGGATACTAAAAAGAAAAAAAAATGTTTTGGAACTCTTTTCATAATAAAAATGCAATTAATCACATTTAGGGAATTTCCAGGGAAACATATGTATCTTTCTTAATAGTCAATAGCACAGAAACAGTCGGAACCATCACTTATCGTTGAGTGAAGTTTATTAAGGACTGTGTGGGAAAAATGTGGATCATTCCTCAACCTAAATTAGACTGTTTTGATTTAAAGAAGCTTCACCCCACTTGGAAAAAACAAAGCGAAAAAACCCAATGTTTTCTAAAAGTGCTATAATATGTCAGACCAAAATATCGGTTTGCAGTACTTTAGATGACACATAAAAAATTCACAAGACTAGTATATTCACAAGGCTATCTAGTATATAATAGACATGGCTAGATACCTGATATGATAGATTTTTCATCTTTAGTGTTGATTTTACAAAACTATAAAACTTTGTAGACATATAAGACAAAGACAGAAATAACATTTGAGGTAAGAACAAGAAAAAAGAAACACCTTAATAGAATCAGGGTTTCGTTTTATTTTGTTGTTGTTTTGGCTTTTTGTTTGTTTGTTTGTTTTATTTTTTGGGTCCAGACCTCAATATATTAACACATGCATTTATCTCTTCTACTTCCCCAAATCACACTACAATTAAATGAAAGAATGACTTGTTCTGAGGAAAGCTAGTTGCCATGTCGTGAGGACCCTCAAGCAGCCCAGTGAGAGGTCCATGTAGCAAGGAACCGAGGCTTCTTGTGAGTAGCCCTTGAGATACTGGTGTTTCCTGCCAACAGCCATGGAAGTGAACCATCTTAAAAGCAGATTCTGGAGCCCAGTCAAGATGACTGCATTACTGGCCAACATCCAGCCCACAGCCTCATGAGGTACACTGAGCCAAAGCCACTCAGTTAAGCCACTTCTGAATCTTTGACCCACATAAACCAAAAGAGGACCAACGTTTGCTGTTTCAACTTGCTAAAACTTGAACTAACTTGTTACATGGTAAAAGTGATACAATGCAAGAATAAAAGAGAAGAAAGAACATCATAGCAGGTGGAATCTGGTAAAACTTTGAAAGCTGTAAGGCAAATGGACAAGTGATATAAGACAGAATGTAGGTAGGATTGAAAACAGGTGGATGGATAATTGAAAGTCAATAAAAGGAGAACTTAGATTCCAAAATGTCCTCTCCCTCTCCTAACTCAAAACAAAATGGGACAAAACAAAAACCATCTCTTGCCATTTTGTCAGAAGATAGATGGCTTACTCTATGGAGGGATGGTAAATTCTGGTACATAAGGCACAGCTGTGGAAAGGAGTAACAGATTTAATAAGGTTGATTAAATGGAAGTCTACTTGGTGATTAGCAGGAAACCAGCCAAAGTTTCCTGCTAACTTCCCAGAATTTTACAAATTAGAGTTATAACTCCCACCCCCCCAAGAGACAAAATTGAATTCGTCCTTCCTTTAAAATAATCAGCACCAGAGAAAGCATGATCTCAGTGGAGTGTACAGTTCCACAGTAAAATGGCCTGGATTATCGACTCACTATGCTACTGTGGTCCACATCGTGGTAGACAGAATTCTAAGATGACTCCGGATGACCCACAGCCTCAAATAATCACCAGTGAATAGGATGGGTTATCGCTCCAGTTATAAGGTCACCTTATTTGGTAAAAGTGGAAGGATTTTGCAGATGTAATTAGGTGTCTAACCAGTTGACTCTGAGTTAATAAAAAGGGAGATGATTGGGGTGGGCCTGACCTAAACAGATGAGCCCTTAGAAGAGACTTAAAACGAAAGCAGACGTATCCCTTTGGGCCTTGAAGTGGAAAACTGCCATGTTATGGAGAGCGCCATGTTTCTAAGAACCTGAATGCAGACTTTAGGATCTGAAAACAACCCCTGACCAGCAAGCAGCAAGGAGAACATGGACCTCAGTCCTGTAGCTGTGAGAATTTCTACAGCTGAATTCTGCCGCTCATCTGAATGAGCTTGAAAATAGCTCATTTGAGCCTCTGGCTGAGAATGCAGCTTGGCCGACTCTTTCATTTCAGCCTTGTGAAACCCTGAGCAGAAAATTCCTCTGAACCATGCCCAGACTTCTCACCTACAGAACTGTGAGATTAAAATGGATTTTTTTTAAGCCACTAAACTTGTGATAATTTGGTGTGTGACAGTAAGAAACAAAAACTAAAATACACACCATTAGACAAGTTCTGCCAATTTAAACAGAACTTCCATTTAGCACTTTTCTTCTTTTTAACATGAATAGGTAACCAAACGTAATTAGACTTTGAGGAAAGACATTAATTATAGACAATGAATTTTTTTTCAGAATTGAAGGACTTGAGTTTTCACATTAATAGGACCATTGAGTATACAGCAATAATGAAAAAGACTCAAAATAAAACTACATTATAAAATTTCAGAACATAGTGGATAAAGATATGATCAAGCTGAACTGCATTAGACCGACAATAATATATGGAAGCCAGAAGATAAGAGTGTAATACCTTCGTTTACTAAGAAAAAGGGTTATCCCTCTCCCCTGAGTTCTATACCAAGGCAAAATAAGGATGTCATATTATGATACAACAAAGATGTTTTTGGTGGGCATGCATCTTCTCAAAATATTACCTCCCATGCCTTTTATGGAAACTACTGGAGGCTGTGTTCCCTAAAAGTCTAGAGAGTACAGCAAGAAAAAAAGAAGACCTCCATTCCAGAAAGCAGAAGATCCAGAGTTAGTCCTAACAGAAGGATGATAGTGAAAGGAAGTCCCAGGGAGAGTTGTATAGTAGGCATGGAGAACAGCAGTGCCACCCACATGGAGGTGGGTGCAGAAGGAGCAGGGCTTTAGGGTAGAGGTCAGCTTGAAAATAATGAATTGGTAGATATTTTGATGGGTTTGAACATGCAGAAAATGCCACTCAGAGACTTTTTAGAATCCAGTGGACTGTTTCAGAAGAAGAAGCAATTTTATTAGAAAACAATACAAATTCCAAAATGGGGCAACTGTTTATTTCAGAAAAGTTAAAACTTTTTTTAAGGGTGCTTACTGATGTATAATATTTGGCTCAGCATTGAATGATAAGTGTAGTTGCATAGTAGTATATACTGAGTATTTAAACAAATTTTGTGATTTGGGCTTATTATAAGAGTGGAAAGAAAGAGAACAATGGAAAGGGCTTTTGTTGTCAGAGATATAAATCTTACACACCATAATAAAAAACAATATATACTTTATAAAAATTGTATATCTAGATATAGCAGTATGGGTATACATTTTATGTATACACAGGTAAATATAAGTGGACATAGCTAAAAAAGAAAAAAGAAGCCAAAGCAGTGGGATTAGGGAGTACTAGGAAATAGTGGGAAAAAGGCCACTTCATTACCAGGCTTATTGGTTCTATTTGATTTTGTTTTTCTAACTGAGTGTATGTACTACTTTTTAAAATAAAATTCATTAAAAGGATCATAGCAAACTAATTAAAATGTAAATGTGGGGGGGGGGGGAATGTGGGAAAATATTTCCAGCTAATGTTACAGTCAACAAGATGATATTTATTATTCAAATAATTTACTCATTACTGAGAAAAAATATAACATGCTGTCATGGTTGAGAGTGATTTGGAGACAGACTCCATTTTTTAATCTCAGTTCCTTTGATACTAACTCTTATTCCAGGCTAGACACATAATTTCCTCATCTCTAAAGAATAATACCTACACAACATGGTTCTTGGAAAAATAAATATGAGAAAGCTTGTAAAGTATTTTGACAGTACCTGGTAAATAGTAAGTCAATAAATATTAACTAAATAAATTACTAGAAAATATTTACTAAGCAGCTCTATGTACACAGTCTAAGTCTTAAGTCTGGTCACAAAGGAACATGAATGAAACAAGAATAATTTTCGCATGTAGAGCTGGCAGTCTAGTTGGCAGTCTAGATAAAAGAGAAATGAGAAAATAAAACTATAACTTTTTAAAAAGCTCAAAATATTTTAAAATTAAAATCCTAATAAATGATCAGTACTCTGAAATACACAGAGTAGCAGGCAACACCAGAGTGTGTGTGTATGTGTTGTAGGGTGGAAGCTGTACTTTTAAAGGTTATCATTGGTTGTCATGAGGAGATGGTATTTAAGTCACCACCTGTATTAATCTGCTCAGGGTGCCATAAGAAAACACCACACTGGGTGTCCTAACCAACAGATTTGTTTCTCATAGTCCTCAAGTCTAGAATTCTAAGATCAAGTTTCTTGCCTATTGGATTTCTGTCGAGGGCTTGCTGACGGCCACCTTCTTGCTGTATTTTTACATGGCTTTTGCTCTGTGCTCACAAGAAGAGAGAGACAGAGAGAGAAAGAGAGACAGAGAGAGCGCACAACCTCTTCATGTCTCTTCTTAGAAAAACACTGATCCTACTGGATCAGAGCTCCACTCTTTTGAGCTAATTTAATCTTGATTACATCTGTAAAGGATCTGTCTCCAAATACAGTCACATTGGAGGTTAGGGCATCAACATATAAATTTGGGGGGAACACAGACATTCAATCCACAACATTTTACCCCTAGCCCCCCAAACCTGATGTCATTCTTGCATACAAAATACATTCATGCCATTCCAACAGCTGCAAAAGACTTTAACTCATTCTAGCAACAACTCAAAAATCTAAAGTCTGTTGTAAATATCATCTAATTCAGGTGTTAGTGAAACTCAAGGTACAGTTCATCCTGAGGCAAAATTCCTCTCTAGCTGTGAACCTGTAAAACCTATCAACTTGCATTTGTGCTTCCAAAATGCAAGTTGATAGGATAGACACTCCCAGTCCAAAAGGGAGAAATAGGAAAGAAAGAAGGAGGGATGAGTCCCAAGCAAGTCCAAAACCTAGCAAGGCAGACAATATTAGGTCTTAAGGCTTAAGATTAATCTTATTTGGCTTGAAATCCATCTTCTGGACCCACTGGGGCTGCTGTCTGCACACAAGGCTCTGCCAGGCAGGGCCCCACCCCTAATGCACCAGGCAACCTTACCCTCAAGACTCCAGGTGGCCCAAGGCTCCATTTAGTGGCAGCCTGGCATATTGAAACCTTGAAGGTGGCCCCACCCTTTGAAACTGGGGTAGAAGCAGCCTTGCCCCTGGACCTGTGGTGAGAGTGGCAGCCCTGATGATTGCAGAATCACCTTTGGGGTCATTCTATGGCCCCATCCTGTAGAATATACCACTTTTTTTTTTTTTTTTTTGGTCACACCTCGCAGCGTGTGGGATCTTAGTTTCCCGACCACGGATCAAACCCGTGCCACCTGCAGTGGTAGCGCGGAGTCTTAACCATTGGACCACCAGGGAACCCACCCTGTAGAACAGGGGTCCCCAACCCCTTGGCCGCAGACTGGTACCGGTCTGGGGCCTGTTAGGAACGGAGCCGCACAGCAGGAGGTGAGCAGCGGGTGGGGGAGGGAGCGAAGCTTCATTTGCCGCTCCCTGCTCCCCATCGCTCCCCATTGCTCACATTACTGCCTGAACCATCGCTCACATTACCGCCTGAACCAACCCGCCCCCGCCCCCCCCCCCCATCCGTGGAAAATTGTCTTCCATGAAACCAGTCCCTGTGCCAAAAAGGTTGGGGACCAATGCTGTAGAATATAAAGTCCTACAGCCTACCCTTAATTGTCCTATCTTCGTCCCCTTCAGTTCAAACTGGCAGTGTTTCTGCTCATATAATCCCATAATCTCTTTATCTTTGGCAGTCCAGCCACACCCTTGGTGTTCTCTTCACAACACATTTTCTCATTTTTTGCAATACGGACAGACTGAGAATTTTTCAAACGTTTAAGTTTTTGTTCCTTTTTGTTTAATAATTAATTAATTTAATAATTATTAAGTAATTAATAATTACTTCAATTACCTCTCTCCTCTTGCGCTTTACCATAAGCAATCAGGAGGACCCACATCACACCTTCAATATTTTGCTTAGAAATTTCCTCAGCTATATATCCAATTTCATCATTCACAGGCTCTGTCCTCCACAAAACGCTAAGAACAAAAGTGAGTCATGTTCTTTGCCGCTTTATAACAAGTATTATCTTTTCTCCAGTTTCCAATAACCTATTCCTTGTTTTAGTCTTGAGACCTCACTGAATGGCTTTTAATGACCATATTTCCACTAATATTCTGTTGATGATTACTTATGTATTCTCTAATGGGAGAGGCTTTCTCTCCAGCTCTCCTCTTTTCTTTATGAGCTCTCACCAGAATCACTGTTAACATCCATATTTCTATGAACAGTTCCTTCCCAACCATCTACGGTTTTTCTAGCATACACCTCAAAACTTCTCCAACCCCTCTACCCTTTAGCCATTTCCAAAGCTGCCTTAACATTTGTAGGTATTTGTTATATAGCAGCAACCTCATTTCATGGTACCAAAATGTGTCTTGGTTTGCTCTGGCTGCCATCACAAAATATTACAATTGAAACATAAGAAGTTTATTTTTATCAGTTCTGGAAGCCGGAAGTCTAAGATCAAGGTTCTGACCCAGTTATCAGTGAGATCTCTCTTCCTGGCTTGCAGATGACCACCTTCTTGCTGTGTCCTCACACGGCCTTTCCTCTGTTCTTGGAGAGAGAAAGAGAGAGAGAGAGCATTCTGATGTCTCCTTGTATCAGGTCTCTAATCATATTAGATCAGGACCCCACCCTTATGGCCTCATTTAACCTAAATTACTTCCATAAAGGCTCTATCTCCAAATACAGTTGCATTGGGGGATAAGGCTTCAACTTATGTATTTTGAGGGGACACAAGCATTTAGTTTATAGGATAAGAAGGCAGATTCCATGACAAGGGACAGGGTAAGAAAAATTCCACATATACATTGGCATATTTCAATAACTGAAATAAACCTGATGTGGGAAGCAGAATTGGTAAATTTGGGCAAGTATGAGATAGGGAAAGATTAGAATGGTGTGGTGAGGACCTTCATGTCATGATTTTTGGATTTTTTTTTTTTTTTTTTCCCACACCATGCAGCTTTCGGGATCTGAGTTCCCCAACCAGGGACTGAACCCGGGACATGGCAGTGAAAGCACCGAACCCTAACCACTAGACCACCAGGGAACTCCCTGGATTTTGTTTTAAATGTGAGGGTGAAAAAAGTTAAGCCAGGATGGCACTACAATGCAATTTATGTTTTAGAAACATCACTATGCATTGAAAACAGATGGATTATGAGTAATCCTTCTATACAGAGAGTTGATCAAATATGGAAAGCCAGTAAGTAAAACACAGGCAAAAATATGAACAAAATACTTACAGAATTAATACAGATTATGACATATTTAAACTTTATTAATAAAAGATGCTAATAAAAAGCATCAATGTAGTGTCATTTTCATCTCTTCAAATTTGTATTAAAACGGCCCAACTAAGATAAAAATCAACCAATGAAATGATATAAAAGCAGAAAAACCAAACATAGTACCTCCAGGAGATCAAGAAACTGGATGCTGCCCTCCAGTTTCCCTTTCCTAGGCAGTGCCTGTCCCCAGCGGTCGTGTGGAGGAAATGTGTCAGAGTGATTTTTGGTGTCACAATACCTGGCAAGGTTCTACTGGCAATTACTTGGGCAGAGGTGGAGGAGTTGTGGTGGGGAGAAAAACTAAACTTTCTGAAATGGTCTGGCATGTTTCATGCAAGGAAGAATAGCCACACTTAAATGCCAACAGAGCCCTAATTAAGGGTGTTATTCATCAATGAAATGACCACATAACAATCACCCTTTTCTCTCCTCCTCTCTGGCCAAGAGACAGGCCCTCTAGAGCAGAGAAAACCAGAAGTAGCCACATTCCAGAAACAGGAAAAAATATACATATGAAGAGAAAAATGCTTGACCAAATGGACTATGAAGGATTATTGAGGTGCTAATGACTGGAAGATCTACCCAAGGCAGGCACAGACTTAGAGAAATGGAAAATACTAACTCATAAAATTGATTTCCATTTTGTGGTAGAGGTTTTTGAATTTGACTTTTGACAGTCCAATTCATATTTGATATACTATCCTCAGTCAAGCAAAATAGCAAAACGTAAAATAACCTTTAAAAGAGTTAATATACTGTAATTTCAGTTCAGTAAACTGTCGTAACGAAATTACCAGAAACTTCAGGAGTTCTCCATAAATTAGTACATTGTTATTTATATTAAGAGTGGAAATGATTACGTATTATATGGCTATCTACACTGTGTTTTCCAGAATACATATTGACATACACATCTTCTCACAATACAATGATAGGAGAAAGTACATTGCATATATACATACAGTTTATAAAACATTGTATGTATATATGCATATGTATATATTAAAAGGAAACCTGCTAAAATATTAACAATGATTATCTCTGGTAGGTAGTATTACTCGTATCATTTTTTTTTTTTTCACGGAAGGATTTTTAATTAATTAATTTATTTATTTTTGGCTGTGTTGGGTCTTCATTTCGTGCGAGGGCTTTCTCTAGTTGCGGCAAGCGGGGGCCACTCTTCATCGCGGTGCGTGGGCCTTTCACTATCGCGGCCTCTCTTGTTGCAGAGCACAGGCTCCAGACGCGCAGGCTCAGTAGTTGTGGCTCACAGGCCTAGTTGCTCCGCGGCATGTGGGATCTTCCCAGACCAGGGCTTGAACCCGTGTCCCCTGCATTGGCAGGCAGATTCTCAACCACTGCGCCACCAGGGAAGCCCCTACTAGTATCATTTTTAAAAATCTCTTTATATTTTTGAAACTTCTTTAACAGTCATTTTGCTTTCCTTCTTCATGGTTATTTGCAAAGTAAAATGGTACTTTTCTCATTGAAAATGATTCAAACATCGTTGAGATATATCAATGATGTCTTTTATTTTAAAAGAGGCATTTCTGGGGATATTATGCAATTGAAAGTTTGCATAATTCAAACCTAAAATAATTCAAGAATATTTTTTTTCCTGTAGAATAGGAAATGGAGAAATGCAGTCTTAGAATATAGATATTTCTAATCACAGCACATCTCCTAGATGTGCTTTTTCTCTAATTATGTTTTTTTTATCTAAAATAAAGCTATCTAAATTAAAAGCTTGACCTTCTTCATAGAAATTTAACATACCTAATTGAATTCCAAGGTTTGTGTCGCCTGGCAGCACTTTTCTGAACTAGCACTGATTCTACTATTTAATTAATTCTTAGATGATATTGTCATAAGATAAAAATATTTTTGGGTTATAAAAACATTGAATGTCAAAGTAACAGCACAGGTGTTAGAAAAAAATTTCCTGGAAATCCCAATACACATTAAAAACAGTCTGGTTTAAAAGATGTACTGCAAAAAAAAAAAAGGAGGGAAGTGGATATTGCTGTTTACCAGGTTAGCTGACGCTAGTCTGTGGCAATCATAGAAGCACAATATACAGTGAAGCTGGTCTGCAAGTATTACATTCAGAAAGCCTTGATAATAAAAAAGTCAACATTTTGTATACTATTGTTTCATAAAATGCAATTATACTACATATGCAATAAAATACAGCACTCCCCTCTACCCAGCCCCTACACACACACATTTTATTACCTTCTGTTCTCAATCATATATTCCTCCCTAGAGTTAACCACTAAACAGTTCGTGTGGTTGCTTCCAATCATTGATTTTATGATTTTATATGTACATAGTATATTGCATTACCTATGAATAAGAAAAATACATTAAAATGTATATAAATCATTTTTCCTTTAACTTATGTGCTAAAAAATCACTTTGTTGTAATACTCAGAAGAAAAAATCTAATCCCTATGTACTCTGTAATCGATTGGCTCATAAATCAGGTCCTACGATTAAAAATTTAAGAATTTAGTCACAAAAAGATTCTCCTTAGACTCTGTTCTCTAGATCTACATAATTACTTCTATTTGTTTTACCTAAATATGGATAGAAACATGTTAAGAGTATGCAATTACATAAATTCCTGTTACTTGGTAATATTTCTCCTGAAAATAAGAAAGATGAGGAAAGAGAAAAAAGCCAGCTTTTCCTCTTGAGTTAGTACAATGTAAAATACTCATTAGCATAGTGTTTTTCTTGAAAAATAAGGGCCAGCTATCTACTAAGCTATGCTAATCTCTCCTTAGAAGCAATTTAAAGGAAATTTATAGAAAATACTTATATTGGATTAGGGCTAAATTATTATCTTTGTGAGGTGAGGGTGAATCTTTTTCTTTTTAAAAAAGAAAAATAGAACAAAAAACACTTAAAAAATTAAATTATTAATTTATTAATTTAAAAATATTACCTAAGTATTTATGGAAAAAGGCTTAATTACAAATTTCTCCCCAAAGAAGCAGTATTAAAACTTGTAGTTCCACTACCTTAAAATGCTGCCTCTTCTATGTCTCTCCTCTTATACAAACTAGGTACTTTTTAGCTATTTTTTTTTTCTATGTTCAGTGTGATTCAGATTAGTAAACTATCAGGCAACTGCTATTTCAATAATTAATCATCTCCTATCCTTGTAATTTTCCATAATCATCCTGGTTGAAATGCAGTGATTCTACCAACCAATTATTTTGTGTCATGGACAGAACACAAAATAATTAAAAGCATCCAAAGAGTTTCTAATGATCAAAGAAAAGAAGTTTAGCTATGGAGATAAGTTTATTGCTATTAGAGATTGACATGCACGACAAATTCTTATATCCATTTCCCACTTTTGTATGATTTATATTTGGCTTTTCTGATGATGGTTAAATAATTCAAATTACATCAGCTTTTTAAGAACTAGAAAAAAATTTAAGGAATAGAAGTTTTAAGAAATAGAAAAGTTTGTACTTATAATTAAGAGTGTTCTGGGTTGCTGTCCTCATGTTTTTCAATGTCAGCCCACAATGGCTCAATACTTAAATAGGAATTGTATGCATGTGTGTGTTTCCAGTTTTTGTACTTCTAGAAAAAGAAGGTGCTTAACAGATGGAGCAATATTGAACTTTACCCAGAGTTACATTCATCTTATGCACAAGTCTATGCAGCAAGCAAGCCAACTTGACAGTTTAATTCCACATTAGGATAATGCTTGGAAGGGTAATCCTATTGGCACTGCAGGATAAGGATGCCTGTGTCGTGGCTTTGGCCTATAAAATTGTTAGCTGTAAATTCTGAGCTGGCATTGTGAGCTTCTTAACTTTTAAAGCAGCCTTTTTTAAGCATCCTATTGCCAAGAGTAAGTTATTTGCCCCATAAATCCGTCTAACCCATTATACTTTTCTTTTTAAAATCATTTGGCAAATATACCCAAAGCAATAAAAATCTGCTTTTCATATAGATTATCTTATTTTAGACATAATAATCATGTTTATGAAAAAGACACTGAATGAGTTATAAATGGAACAATTTGTTTACGAGAGTAGATTTAAACAGAACCAGAAGAGTTTTATGTTTGCTGTATTTAAGGATTAAAAAAAAAATCAATCAACTGCTTGAGTCGACATAAATGTTCACGATATTTTCTAAGGATAATCAAAGAAATGAAAATACCTCTTTGTTTACTTAGTTTTTTAGAAACTAGCACTCAAATCTGATTGTTTAACTGTGTACCTTTGAGTTTATATAATAGAAACAGTTGATGCTTATGCTTCGCCACTGTGGAGTGACCAGACATGAGCACAGAGAGATGAGCTCTGAGGATACCTGAGAGGTGTCTGCCCTGCCTTCGCCATTTACACGATGGCTGGATATCTGAAGTTTCAAGCTTACAAATGTGAACATAAGGGTTTTAAAGGGCAAACGTTTTTGCTCTTAGCTCTTTCCTTTTCCAGATGGAGAAAAATCTTCTTTCAACCTTAAGTCTTGGGTGGACTCTCATCTCAAAGTCTACAGATCCTGCCATCTCTTTCAGCTTAAAGGGGCTGGTTGTCTCTGAGAAAAGTTTTGAAGCCCTGGCATACTGTCCCATTTCCAACTGTGACTATCTCATGAGATTCTTTCTTTTTTTCATCTCTCGGTATCTTAATCTAGTTGTTATTTTATTCTTTTCATTGGAGCTCAGTTATCCATGACATCTTTCTTCTACCTTATCCTTTTCAATTAATTATAATTTATATTAGTTTGACACGAAATCATCTTTTTTTAATATTTGTTCACATGTATATTTACATCTTATTAAAATTTTTTTAATCATCAGACTATTTTTTTTAGAGCAGTTTTAGGTTCATAGCAAAATTGAGTAGGAAGTAGAATTCTCATATACCCCTTCTCCTCCCCACATACACTGACCATATTAATTTTTTTCTTGTTGTTTTCATTGTACTTTTCAAGTTAAACATCATTGGATGTTGTTTTCATATTTATATCTGTAGAAGCAAGAATTTTATAATGATTATAGCTATAAGAATCATCTATATCCATTTATAGCAATTTATCAAAAATGTCAACTTCAATAGAAGGGACAGCCTAGAGCTTTCAAATAAGAAAGTTTTTTGGACTGTCTTAAGACACAGTAGGACAGTTTCATAACCTCTTAGATGGGCAGAGGGGATAATGGCAGCATGCCTGGCATGTTTTTGCCAACCTTGACCTACTACCTCAGGATGGGAGACCAGATTTCTCTATACAAGCTTTGTGAGTCATTTTATTGAAAGCAGAACTTCCTCCCCCAATACTGCAAACTTGTAACAATATATTTTAGATCTAAAAGACTATTTTTTCTTCATTACTTGGATTAATATTAAATGGCTGTACATTACCATCTTATTTGAATAGGTATAGTTCTTATTTTATCATGCCATATGTGAATTTAGGTGATATAAAAGTCACTGTCTCCATCCTGTATGATCACTAACAAGGGACAAATTTTGAAATATAATTACATCAATGGTATTTAAAATTAATTTTAATTTACAATTGCTAGGCAATTTACATGCATTAATTCAATTAATCTTCACATTATCTAATAGCAATTATTTTTATCCAAGATTACTAATGAAGTCCAGAGAAATGAGTTTACTTGCACTTAGCCACCTGATTACTAAGTGATGAAGACAGGATTAAAATCCAGGATAACTGGCTCCAAAGCCCATACTCTTAACCATGACGCAAACAGAGGTGGTAGGAAAGAGGTAAGAGGCATCAGTCAGTTTTGAATCTTCTAATCTTCTGGAAGAAGACAGTCCATAATCAGATTTGTCTACTCTTTGTTACTTCAATTTGTCTCTCACATGTTTATTTTATTGATCGTTTTTGCTCAGTGCAGAGCTCATGACAACCGAATGTCCAAGAATAAATTCTCATTGGGACCCTGATATTTTTTCCTCTTTCAGACTTTTGTTTAGAGTGTGCACATTAATCAAATGTGTTATTTGTTTGAAATACTTTTGAACACAACAGGCTGTGTAAAAACTAGTTAAATAAATCAGCCCCTCTTAAAATGTTTACTGCCATTGTTTTGGAATTGCTTAGAGGCAAGGTGAAAGAAGAATCTCTCTAGTATGAAAGGATATCAACTTTTTGTCCTCTTTTTTTGAGATGTTCTGTACTGCTAAGATTATCCTCAGGAGATTTTTATAATTGAGTTAGCTTCATCTTTGCTGAGTTAGGTCTATGAACACAAAAACAAAACAAAACAAAATAAAAATAACAATTACATCACTTACTAGTAAAGCAATACTTAAGTAGAACACTAGAAGTCTACAAGAAATGACACCCTCATTTCCAGTAAACAAGATATTTTAAACATTGCCTACATATTAGAATTTCCCCCAGAAGCTCTGTAGAAAATACTGAGGCACAGATTTTACCACCAGAAATTCTTAATTGTTCTGTGATAGAGTTTGAGCATTATTTAATTATTTAGCTGTTGCACACCTACTTTTTAAATCTATATCATTTTACATATGTTAAAATGCACACATTTTTAATTTTTAGTTCATATATTTAAAAATATGAGTATCTGTGTAATCACCACACATCAGGATATATACTGATAGAATTTTTGTTTTCCATTACCCCCCAATTCCTTTGTGCTGCTTTGCACTAAACCCACCCATCTATCCTTGGCTCCAGGCCATCACAGATTGGCTCTCAGTCACTGTAGATTAGTCTTGCCTGACCTAGAATTTTACATGAATAGAATAATTCAGTATGTATTTTTTTTTTTGTATCTGGCTTTTTTTGTTTGACAAAATGCTTTTAAGATTTATCCATGTTGTGTATATGCTTTCTTACTGCACAGTTTTATTGTGAGTTTATAGTATGTATATACTGAGGGATGAATGTATCTATGTATGGGGGATTGGTGTCAGGACCCCTGCGGATGCCAAAATCCATGGATGCTCAAGTTTCTTACGTAAAATGGCGTAGCATTTGCATGAAATCTACACACATCCTATGTAAATTCAAGTATTGCTTCTGGGGATTTCTGGATTTTTAAAAAATATGTTGGAGCCACAGTTGGTTGAATTCACAGATATGGACCCATGTAATATGGAGGACCAACTATACAGATACATATATAAATATATATTATACAAATATATGTATATATTATGCCTTGTGTTTTTTGAGTTCTTTTTAAGATCTTTGCCTTCCCTGTCTGTCCTATGTTGGGGGAAATTTTTTCTGCTATTTATTTCTAGAACTTTTACAGCTTTATCTATTTTATATTTAAGTGTATGACTCCATTTGAGTTAATAACTGTTTGGAAAGAGGAAATGGTTAAGATACATTTCTTTGGATATCCAGTCCACCATTCCACCATTCCACCACTACTTAGTAAAAAGACTATTTTTTGTCTACACAGAACTGTGAAAAATCAATTAACATGATTTCAGAAAGGTTTATTTTTTAGTGAATTGAGAAGATGACACAGGTGGATTTTAGTGGAGGTGAATAGTATATTTCTGTACTCTTTGAATGGTTTCATTTGATCTGTAAGTCTGTCCTTAAGTGAATACCACACCACTTAGAACCTTGGGAATGTGTCTTAAAATGTATTAGCGTAACTCTTCCAACTTTGTTATATGTCATTTTTATTTTAGCTTTTTTTGTGACTTTGTACTTCCTACAAACTTTAGAACCAGTTTGTCGTCTTCTACCAAAACAAAACCAAAAAAAAAGGTTTTGGGGATTTTCTTATTGAGATTATGCTGAATATATGGACCCATTTGGGGAAAAATAAGACCTTTACAGTATCATTTATTTCAATCCATGAAATTTGTTTGTGTCTCCAAATTTTAAGTAGTCTTAAATTATTGTCAGAAATGTTTTGTAATTATCAGTAAATTGTTTTTTCACATATGGTGTTAAATTTGTACCAAATTATTTTGCATTTTTAATGCTAGTTTAAATACTATTTTTTTTCATTTACTGATTATTTCCCAGTGTAGGAAGATGTGGTTGATTTTTCCTCAGTGTCTTTGGGGATTCCATCAACTATAGAATCTTGCTTTCTGTAAAAGAAAATATTTTTACATCTTCCTTTGCAATAAGTATTCTTTGAACTTCGTGGTTTTTTTTCCCTTTGTTATACTAGATAGAACCTCCAGAGAAATGTTACACAGAAGTGGTAAGAATGGACATCCTTGACTTCTTCACCTTAGAGGGAACACAGTCAGTCATTCACAACTAAGTATAAAGTTAGATGTAGGTGTTTCAAAGATGCCCATTATCAGAATGGAAATTTTCCCTTTTAGTCCTAGTTGTATGATAGTTCTTATGAATGCATGTTGAATTCTGTGACATGTTATTTCTATATCTCATCGAAGCTGCACTCTCCTTCTCGGGTGGGACTTGAACCCACTCACACCTCAGATTGGGACTTGAACCCATGATCCCTGATTAGGATGGGAGTCAAACCCACTGTCTTTTTTTTTTCCAACATCTTTATTGGAGTATAAATTGCTCTACAATGGGGCATTAGCTTCTCCTATATAACAAAGTGAATCAGCCATACATATACACATATCCCCATATCCCCTCCCTCTTGCTTCTCCCTCCCACCCTCCCTATCCCACACCGCTATGTGGTCACAAAGCACCGAGCTAATCTCCCTGTGCTATGCAGCTGCTTCCCACTAGCTATCTATTTTACATTTGGTAGTATAAGTCCATGCCACTCTCTCACTTCGCCACAGCCTACCGTTCCCCCTCCCCATGCCCTCAAGTCCATTCTCTATGTCTGCATCTTTATTCCTGTCCTGCCCCTAGAGTCTCAGAACCATTTTTTTTTCTTAGATTCCATATATATGTGTTAGCATACGGTATTTGTTCTTCTCTTTCTGACTTACTTCACTCTGTATGACAGACTCTAGGTCCATCCACCTCACTACAAATAACTCAATTTTGTTACTTTATATGGCTGAGTAATATTCCATTGTATATATGTGCCACGTCTTCTTTATCCATTTTTCTGTGGATGGACACTTAGGTTGCTTCCATGTCCTGGCTATTGTAAATAGAGCTGCAACGAACATTGTGGTACATGACTCTTTTTGAATTATGGTTTTCTCAGGGTATATGCCCAGTAGTGGGATTGCTGGGTCATCTGGTAGTTCTATTTTTAGTTTTTTAAGGAACCTCCATACTGTTCTCCATAGTGGCTGTATCAATTTACATTCTCACCAACAGTGCAAGAGGGTTCCCTTTTCTCCCCGCCCTCTCCAGCATTTATTGTTTGTAGATTTTTTGATGATAGCCATTCTGACTGGTGAGGTGAAACCTCATTGTATTTTTGATTTGCATTTCTCTAATGATTAGTGATGTTGAGCACCTTTCATGTGTTTGTTGGCAATCTGTATATCTTCTTTGGAGAAATGTCTATTTCGGTCTTCTGCCCATTTTTGGATTGGGTTGTTTGTTTTTTTGATATTGAGATGCATGAGCTGCTTGTAAGTTTTGGAGATTAATCCTTTGTCAGTTGCTTCATTTGCAAATATTTTCTCCCATCCTGAGGGTTATCTTTTCATCTTGTTTATGGTTTCCTTTGCTGTGCAAAAGCTTTTAAGTTTCATTAGGTCCCATTTGCTTATTTTTGTTTTTATTTCCATTTCTCTAGGAGCTGGGTCAAAAAGGATCTTGCTGTGATGTATGTCATAGAGTGTTCTGCCTATGTTTTCCTCTAAGAGTTTGATAGTGTCTGGCCTTACATTTAGGTCTTTAATCCATTTTGAGTTTATTTTTGTGTATGGTGTTAGGGAGTGTTCTAATTTCATTCTTTTACATGTAGCTGTCCAGTTTTCCCAGCACCACTTATTGAAGAGGCAGTCTTTTCTCCACTGTATATGCTTGCCTCCTTTATCAAAGATAAGGTGACCATATGTGCGTGGGTTTATCTCTGGGCTTTCTATCCTGTTCCATTGATCTATATTTCTGTTTCTGTGCCAGTACCATACTGTCTTGATTACTGTAGCTTTGTGGTATAATCTGAAGTCAGGGAGCCTGATTCCTCCAGCTCTGCTTTTCTTTCTCAAGATTGCTTTGGTTATTTGGGGTCTTTTGTGTTTCCATACAAATTGTGAAATTTTTTGTTCTAGTTCTGTGAAAAATGCCACTGGTAGTTTGATAGGGATAGCATTGAATCTGTAGATTGCTTTGGGTAGTAGAGTCATTTTCACAATGTTGATTCTTCCAATCCAAGAACGTGGTATATCTCTCCATCTATTTGTATCATCTTTAATTTCTTTCATCAGTGTCTTATAATTTTCTGCATACAGGTCTTTTGTCTCCTTAGGTAGGTTTATTCCTAGATATTTTATTCTTTTTGTTGCAATGGTAAGTGGGAGTGTTTTCTTAATTCCACTTTAAGATTTTTCATCATTAGTGTATAGGAATGCAAGAGATTTCTGTGCATTAATTTTGTATCCTGCTAGTTTACCAAATTCATTGATTAGCTCTAGTAGTTTTCTGGTAGCATCTTTAGGATTCTCTATGTATAGTATGATGTCATCTTCAAACAGTGACAGCTTTACTACTTCTTTTCCGATTTGGATTCCTTTTATTTCTTTTTCTTCCCTGATTGCTGTGGCTAAAACTTCCAAAACTATGTTGAACAATAGTGGTGAGAGTGGACAACCTTGTCTTGTTCCTGATCTTAGAGGAAATGGGTTCCGTTTTTCACCATTGAGAATGATGTTGGCTGTCGGTTTGTCATATATGGCTGTTATTATGTTAAGGTAAGTTCCCTCTATGCCTGCTTTCTGGAGGGTTTTTATCATAAATGGGTGTTGAATTTTGTCGAAAGCTTTTTCTGCATCTATTGAGATGATCATATGGGTTTTTTCCTTCAGTTTGTTAATATGGTTTATCACATTGATTGATTTGTGTATATTGAAGAATCCTTGCATTCCTGGGATACACCCACTTGATCATGGTGTATGGTCCTTTTAATGTGCTGCTAGATTCTGTTTGCTAGTATTTTGTTGAGGATTTTTGCATCTATGTTCATCAGTGATATTGGCCTGTAGTTTTCTTTCTTTGTGACTTCTTTGTCTGGTTTTGGTATCAGGGTGATGGTGGCCTCGAAGAATGATTTTGGGAGTGTGACTCCCTCTGCTATATTTTGGAAGAGTTTGAGAAGGATAGGTGTTAGCTCTTCTCTAAATATTTGATAGAATTCACCTGTGAAGCCATCTGGTCCTGGGCTTTTGTTGGTTGGAAGATTCTTAATCACAGTCTCAATTTCAGTGCTTGTGATTTGTCTGTTTATATTTTCTATTTCTTCCTGGTTCAATCTCTGAAGGTCGTGCTTTTCTAAGAATTTGTCCATTTCTTCCAGGTTGTCCATTTTATTGGCATATACTTGCTTGTAGTACTCTCTCATGATCCATTGCATTTCTGCAGTGTCAGTTGTTACTTCTCCTTTTTCATTTCTAATTCTATTGATTTGAGTTTTCTCCCTTTATTTTCTTGTTGAGTCTGGCTAATGGTCTATCAATTTTGTTTATCTTCTGAAAGAACCAGCTTTTAGTTTTATTGATCTTTGGTATTGTTTCCTTCATTTTTTTTCATTTATTTCTGATCTGATTTTTATGATTTCTTTCCTTTTGCTAACTTCAGGGGTTTTTTTTGTTCTTCTTTCTCTCATTGCTTTAGGTGTAAGGTTAGATTGTTTATTTGAGATATCTCTTGTTTCTTGAGGTAGGATTGTATTGCTATAAACTTCCCTCTTAGAACTGCTTTTGCTGCATCCCATAGGTTTTGGGTCGTCGTGTTTTCATTGTAATTTTTTTCTAGGTATTCTTTGATTTCCTCTTTGATTTCTTCAGTGATCTCTTGGTTATTAAGTAGTGTATTATTTGGCCTCCATGTGTTTGTATTTTTTACAGATTTTTTCCTGTAATTGATATCTAGTCTCACAGCATTGTGGTCGGAAAAGATACTTGATAGGATTTCAATTTTCTTAAATTTACCAAGGCTTGATTTGTGACCCAAGATATGATCTGTCTTGGAGAATGTTCCATGAACGCTTGAGAAGAAAGTGTATTCTGTTGTTTTTGGATGGAATGTCCTATAAATATCAATTAAGCCCATCTTTTTAAATTTATCACTTAAAGCTTATGTTTCCTTATTTATTTTCATTTTGGATGATCTGTCCATTGGTGAAACTGGGTTGTTAAAGTCCCCTAGTATGATTGTGTTACTGTCAATTTTCCCCTTTTATGGCTGTTAGCATTTGCCTTATGAATTGAGGTGCTCCTATGTTGGGTGCATAAATATTTACAATTGTTGTATCTTCTTCTTGGATTGATCCTTTGATCATTATGTAGTGTTCTTCTTTGTCTCTTGTAATAGTCTTTATTTTAAAGTCTATTTTGTCTGATTTGAGAATTGCTCCTTCAGCTTTCTTTTGATTTCCATTTGCATGGAATATCTTTTCCATCCCCTCACTTTCTGTATTTGTCCCTAGGTCTGAAGTGTGTCTCTTGTAGACAGCATATATACAGGTCTTGTTTTTTAATCCATTCAGCCAGTCTATGTCTTTTGGTGGGAGCATTTAATCCATTTACATTTAAGGTATTTATCAATATGTATGTTCCAATTACCATTTTCTTAATTGTTTTGGGTTTGTTATTGTAGGTGTTTTCCTTCTCTTGTGTTTCCTTCCTGGAGATGTTCCTTTAGCATTTGTTGTGTAGCTGGTTTGGTGGTGCTGAATTCTCTTAGCTTTTGGTTGTCTATAAAGATTTTAATTTCTCCATTGAATCTGAATGAGATCCTTTCTGGGTAGAGTAATCTTGGTTGTAGGTTTTTCCCTTTCATCACTTTAAATATGTCTTGCCACTCCCTTCTGGCTTGCACAGTTTCTGCTGAAAGATCAGGTGTTAATCTTATGTGGATTCCCTTGTGTGTTACTTATTGTTTTTCCCATGCTGCTTTTAATACTTCTTTTTTGTATTTAATTTTTTATAGTTTGATTAATATGTATCTTGGTGTGTTTCTCCTTGGATTTATCCTGTATGGGACTCTCTGTGCCTCCTGAACTTAATTGACTATTTCCTTTCTCATATTAGGGAAATTTTCAACTATAATCTCTTCAAATATTTTCTCAGTCCCTTTCTTTTTCTCTTCTTCTTCTGGGGCCCGTATAATTCGAAGGATGTTTAATGTTGTCCCATAGGTCTGACACTGTCTTCAATTCTTTTCATTCTTTTTTCTTTATTGTGCTCTGTGGTAGTTATTTCTAGTATCTTATCTTCCAGGTCACTTATCCATTCTTCTGCCTCAGTTATTCTGCTGTTGGTTCCTTCTAGAGAGTTTTTAATATCGTTTATTGTGTTGTTCTTCATTGTTTTTTGCTCTTTAGTTCTTCTAGTTCCCTCTTAAACGTTTCTTGTATTTTCTCCATTCTATTTCCAAGATTTTGGATCATCTTTACTATCATTATTCTGAATTCTTTTTCAGGTAGACTGCCTATTTCCTCTTCATTTGTTTGGTCTGGTGGGTTTTTACCTTGCTCCTTCATCTGCTGTGTGTTTCTCTGTCTTCTCATTTTGCTTAACTTTCTGTGTTTGGGGTCTCCTTTTTGCAGGCTGCAGGTTCGTAGTTCCCGTTGTTTTTGGTGTCTGCCTCCAGTGGCTAAGGTTAGTTCAGTGGGTTGTGTAGGCTTCCTGGTGGAGGGGACTGGTGCCTGTGTTCTGGTGGATGAGGCTGGATCTTGTCTTTCTGGTGGGCAACACCGCATCCAGTGGTGTGTTTTGGGGTGTCTGTGACCTTATTATGATTTTAGGCAGCCTCTCTGCTAATGGGTAGGGTTGTGTTCCTGTCTTACTAGTTGTTTGGCTTAGGGTGTGCAGCACTGTAGCTTGCTGGTTGTTGGGTGGATCTGGGTCTTGGTATTGAGATGGACATCTCTGGGAGGGTGTTCACCACTTGATATTACATGGAACTGGGAGTTCTTGGGTGGACCAGTGTCCTGAACTTGGCTTTCCCACTTCAGAGGCACAGGCCTGAGAGCCAGCCAGAGCACCAAGACCCTGTCAGCCACACGGCTCAGAAGAGAAGGGAGAAAAAAAAGAAAGAAAGAAAGAAAATAAATAAATAAAAAGAAATAAAGTCATTAAAATAAAAAATAAAAAAATTATTAAAAGTAAAAAAAATTAAAAAGTGATAAAAAAAAGAAGAAAGAAAGAAAGAAGAGAGCAACCAAACCAAAAAACAAGTCCACCAATGATTAGAAGTGCAACAAGTGCTAAAAACCATACTAAAAAAAAAAAAACAACAGACAGACAGAACCCTAGGCCAAATGGTAAAAGCAAAGCTATACAGACAAAATCAGACACGGAAGCATACACATATACACTCACAAAAAGAGAAAAAGGAAAAATATATATACATGTATATATATAAAAAAAGGAAGAGAGCAACCAAATCAATAAACAAATCTACCAATGATAATTAACTCTAAATATTGAACTCAGATAAACATAAAACCAGAAACCAGTCAGTCGCATACAGCAAACCCCAAGTCTACACTTGCTCCCAAAGTCCACCGCCTCAATTTTGGGATGATTCGTTGTCTAGTCAGGTATTCCACAGATGCAGGGTACATCAAGTTGATTGTGCAGATTTAATCCGCTGCTTCTGAGGCTGCTGAGAGAGAGTTCCCTTTCTCGTCTTTGTTCGCACAGCTCCTGGGGTTCAGCTTTGGATTTGGACCCGCCTCTGCGTGTAGGTCACCTGAGGGCGTCTGTTCTTCGCTCAGACAGGATGGGGTTAAAGGAGCAGCTGCTTCGGGGGCTCTGGCTCACTCAGGCGGGGGGAGGGAGCGGAACGGAGGAGGCGGGGCGAGCCTGCGGCGTCAGAGGCGTCATGACGTTGCAGCAGCGTGAGGCGCGCCGTGCGTTCTCCTGGGGAAGTTGTCCCTGGGTCACGGGACCCTGGCAGTGGCGGGCTGCGCCGGCTCCCGGGAGGGGCGGTGTGGAGAGTGACCTGTGCTCGCACATAGGCTTCTTGGTGGCGGCAGCAGCAGCCTTAGTGTCCCATGCCCGTCTCTGGGGTCCGCGCTGACAGCCGCGGCTCATGCCCGTCTCGAGCTCCTTTAAGCGGCGCTCTGAATCCCCTCTCCTCGCGCACCAGGAAACAAAGAGGCAAGAAAAAGTCTCTTGCCTCTTCGGCAGCTGCAGACTCTTTCCCGGACTCCCTCCCGGCTAGCTGTGGCGCACTAACCCCTTCAGGCAGTGTTCACGCCGCCAGCCCCAGTCCTCTCCCTGCGATCTGACCGAAGCCGAAGCCCGAGCCTCAGCTCCCAGCCCCGCCCGCCCCAGCGGGTGCGCAGACAAGCCTCTCGGGCTGGTGAGTGCTGCTCGGCGCCGAGCCTCCGTGCGGGAATCTCTGCGCTTTGCCCTTCGCACCCCTGTGGCTGTGCTCTCCTCCGGGGCTCCGAAGCTTCCCCCCTCCGCCACCCCCCGTCTCCACCAGTGAAGGGGCTTCCTAGTGTGTGGAAACCTTTCCTCCTTCACAGCTCCCTCCCCGAGGGGCAGGTCTTGTCCCTATTCTTTGTCTCTGTTTTTTCTTTTTTCTTTTGCCCTACCCAGGTACGTGGGGAGTTTCTTGCCTTTTGGGAGGTCTGTGGTCTTCTGCCAGCGTTCAGTAGGTGTTCTGTAGGAGTTGTTCCACGTGTAGATGTATTTCTGGTGTATTTGTGGGGTAGAAGGTGATCTCTGTGTCTTACTCCTCCACCATCTTGAAGATCTCCCCCAAGAAAGCTTTTTTGTATCACCTAAATTGTCTTCTTTAATCATTTTTTTTTACAGTTTTTGGCGTGGAGGAATGGGATCCTAAGGTGACTGCTAATGGCCTCTTGGACAAGGAGACACACAGGAGAGGCAGGCTGATCCCTTTGAGTTCACTGTTCTCGTCATTTCTGAGGGCCACGGGTAAGTCACTCTAAGATTTGAACTCTGCTCCCTTGCATGCAGCTCTCCAATCCAAACAAACTGTATTTTTTTAAAAATTATATATATAGACACACACATACACACACACATATATACATACACATATATTCTTTAGCTAACCCTTGGGTTTCTCAGAGCCAAATTAATACCTAAGAGGAATGTGCTTCTGGGTTGAGGATTTTGTGGTATTTTACAGTGTACCTCTTTGCACAGAAATTTTCTTGAGGTTGGTGGTTAATATATATCAGAGAGGGTCCAGGGTTTATTAAAGTTCCCAGAAATGTTCTGGGGTCCCAGAAATGTTCCAGGATAATTACATTGGAAGTCCACATCAGGTGGCATCCATTATGGGACTCAGCCTTAAGGTAAGCCCACAGCATAAACCACTAGAGGACTTGGGGAAGTAGATTAAGACAAGAAATTCAGACTATTTTGACTGTCAAAATCAAAATCTAAGTAGGCGTAAGTCAGACTATCAAAAGCCATTAAGGTGTCTACCTAGGGTTCTATAGAGAACTCTTCTCCTAAAAGGAATAAGAGACCTATTGCTAATGGGTACTTTGAAGCCGAAGTCTCAAAATTGGTGGGCAGAGGTCAAGCACTTAAAAGCTGTTAGAGCACTTGCCACTTAATTTTAAGACACACATGCTAGGATAATTTGGTCACAGAATGGGTTAGATTGACACTACATCACATACTATCCTCCAGAAAATTTCTGTACAATGAGGTACACTGTGAAACACCACACAATCCCCAACCCAGTGGCACATCCCTCTTGGGTATTAATTTGGCTCTGAGAGAACCAAGGATTAGCTAAAGAAATGGAATCCTCAAGTTTCAAAGAGTTGAGAGTATCACTTTCTGGCACATCTGCTTATTTTATGTCTAAGAACTGTGGTCTTAGAAAATCTAGATATCTACAAAAATGGCAAAATCTTACTAAAACAACCTAGAGTTACAATGGACATTATGGGGAACAGTCCAACTGGACAAGATCATTCATTTAAGAAGTGCACCTGAAAGCAAGGATTTCCAAATCAAACAGAATTGGATACCTATTTTAATTGGCATGCAGAAGCCTCCAAAAGACTTGACAATTTCTAGCTTCATTAAAAGGTTCATTGCAAAAGGCTAAAGAAAAATTAAAGACACAGGAGGTACCTAAAACAAAAGACTGTAAGACTGATGTGACTTCTGCTACTGCCCTCTATCTTTATTTACCTGAATATTTAGTCTAGTAATTCTCTATCTGAATTTCCTTTCCACTCTGAAAAGACTGCAAGACTCTAAACAAAAGTCAAAGCTTTCCACACCAACTCCAACACCCCCATGTCTACCTTTGAAGGCGGGCCCTCCCAGGGTTGATGGGACGTTGAGGGATTCTCTGGCAAAATGCTACCAGTTATTCCCTCTAGTAGTCAAGGAGAAACTAAAATTAAGATGAATGGAAACCTTGCCATATTCTAGTAGATACTGGGGTTACATTCTCTACTTGAAACTTACTCACTCTGGAGCCTGCCGATGGGATCCAGGGAAAATTGGCAGAAGCCAGCGAAGGATGAGAATTCTTACTAGAGTCAGCTCTCCTGGATCTCTGTAGTGTCTAGTTGAGAGAGGAAGGGAAAATTTTACATTGCCCCTTATTGGTTATCAATCCTTTTATCTCCTAGGGACAGCTATTGCCTTCTTGTTTGTCTCATTTTGTGTCCTGAGAAATTGGCTTGGCTTTTTGCCTGCCTGGGACCTGCAGGTTGTTGGTTCTTTCATATGCAGGCAGCTCACCTATCAGGTTGGGGGTCCCAAAATATGTCCAGACAGAAATGTGGGTTGCACCGCATTTGGGGCTAGATATTGCCAGACAAAATTGGGTACACTACATTCATAGCTGGGGTCCTACTGACCATTGCCAGCTCTCAGGGAATTGTCTAAGTCTTTCTTTCACTGGGCTGTCTGTGAGAGTGGCTCTGAAGCTTGGGAAGGTAGTATCTTTTGTACCCTCTTTGGGGATGCCTCTTAGGTCCATGAGGTTGTTTAATACTGCCGAGAATATTTACTGTTTGTCTCAGCTGAAACCTGACAATATTTGAAAGGATGTATTTTTTTAAGTAGCTCTACAACCCTGGGAGTCAGAAGTTGGCAAAATTGAAAACTGACATTCAGAGCCTGACAGAAACTTTTTTTAAAGGCCTTCTCTTCTAAGCTAAATGAAACTATGTACCCAGAGGGAAAGAAAAACATTTAAAAGATAAACAGCTCTAAATCTAGCATATGAGAACCTTTTGATTTCTGTCTTAGTTGAAGACCTTCTTCCTGATATGGAGAAGCAAACTGATAATAATGTACTTCAACGGGTGGATCAGTCCCTTGATATCATTCCCATTGTACCCCAATTCTTTGAGAAATTAAGAACAACTGTTTTACAAATTGAGGACAACTTGTACAACTTACTTACAAATTGAGTCTTTACAAGAACAGAAAAAGTCCACATATCCTTTTGACCAGTCCCCAAAACTCCCCTGTTCATCTCAAAATACTCGTAAATATCGTAAAAATTCTGGATTTAGGAAACAAAAATCCTTCTTGCAGAACTCACATTCTTTCTCTGTGCCTTTGCAATGTAAATGTTCTACTTGGTCTTCTCTAAGACCTGAATCTCTTTGAAATGTAAACTCGAGGGATGTAATTTATCAGAAGAAAGAAAAAGGAAAAGGATATTTGAAAACGAGGTGAATGAAGAATCTTAAGTCTTCTCCACAAATATTATGAAAAAGTTTAAGCCATCCGAGCCGGTAACCTTAACTTATTCCATCTGCCAGCAACACAGTTTGGATTCAACTGTTCTTTTTCAAACTAGTGAGTTTTTCATTATCATACTCAACTCATGGCTAAAAATTTAAAACAAAAGCTATAAAATCTCTGTGTCTGTCTGTGTATTTATGTATGTCTTTGTATGTGTGTTATAAATGTATGATTTTTTTTCTACCTTTGGATGGTATTATATGTAAAGAGCTCTATTCAAGTTCCCAAGATAATCTTCAGTAAACAAAAGCTAGTTTAAGTTTGTTGGTTTAATTAAAATAGCCATGTTTTTAGAGTTATCAACGTTGAATATAATACTTTTATTCTACTTAGGTTAACCAGAAGTCAAATAAGCTTATGTTATCTCTTACAGAACTTGTCGGCAGGAAGGATAACTTAGGTGATGGTTAGCTGTTTAATGTCTCATGAAAGTTCCATGAATAATCTAAACATAATTGTTAAGAACAAGTAAATTAAGTAGATGTAAGTAAGATAAAATTTTATAAATGGATTTTTCAGCAATAATTATGCTCTATGGTATGTATACTTAAAAATAGTTTTCAAGATCTTTTTGGCAGCTTCCATCCTTAAAGTTATACTGAGTTAAATGAAATGATGGATATTCATTGACTACCTAAATCATTTCCAAATAAGGTAAAATACTGAAACATTAATTACTGAACAAAGATTTATCCACTTTTGGCTTCCTTTTACAGAAGAACTAAAAATATTTGGGTATATTAGTAAACACGTTTTGTACCACATTGAAAAATTTACAAGTAAGACTCTAATTCTAGAAATTCTGAAATGTATTTATAAATTTTCCAATCCACAGAATCGTAGTATAATAGTTCACAAATTGCTTTCTTCTAAGTTTTCACTAGGAATTAAGGATTCTAAGGGTTATGGATTCTAATTAAGATACATAAATAAAACTACTAGAAATAATAAGGGAAACATGTCTGTGCAAGGGAATTAGGTTATGTTTTTGGTAAGAAAAGGTATGAGGTATGGAGATGTGTTTTTGTTAAGGTAAAAAGAGTAATTTTTTTCTGAAGTAAAACAACTGATTGTTCCAGAAAGAGAAAGATAGAAAAAAGTAGGACAAAATCTGAATGAATATAAACAGTTGTAGAGGGTTTGTGGAAAAGGCATCTTGGGAAAGAATTTTATGTGTGGTCAAGCTGGCTAAGGTTAGAATGGATATATTTAAGTTTTGTTTTATTTTTAATGAGTTTTACTATCAAAAGCACACTGGTACAAAATTAGTATTTAATTTTCTCTCTGTTAAAAGGATAAAGCTTTATTAGTTTATTGGTCTGCCCTTAATAATAAATTGTAAACATTTTAAGTAATCTGCCTGGAAAGCAGAGATTTTTTTCTGTGTCTTACCAAAATAATTTACTGTACTTCATGTTTCTTTATCAGGATTTTGATTACATGAGAAATCCCAGCCTTCTCAATATTAAAAGAGCTGAGTTTTTTTTACAACTATGTAGCATTCTATATTTGTTTTCAAAGTCTTTAAATCTTACTTTGATTAAACGAATTTTTTTTTTTTTGAGAAACTCCCTCCAAATCAAATTCTAAGTAAAGTCTTTTTGACCTTGAACTAACTTTGGGATTTTTCAAAGGGCTCCTGGAATGTCTCCAATGATTTGTTCTCTCTTTTTGTAAAAAGAGAAATGTTAAACTAATTAGGCTTATTTGATATGTTAAGTCACATAGGAAACATTTTCAAATAAGAAGTGATGTTTAACCTTTTTTAGGTTATATTTGTATGTTATTAATATCAGTGTTCTAGAAATTGTATAACATTTCTAAAAATCCAGTATGTCCTGGTATAATTCTATTAGTCACAATTCCAGTTATCACCTTAAAATGTTGTGTGTCACAAAAATAACCAACATTCCTTGTCAATTCCAGTATAATGAACTCTCATCAGATCTTTAACCATGGGCTTTAAGTCTTTTGTCATTTACAGACAGTTATTGTTTCATTCTGATGCTTTTTGCAAAAGTAAGGGTCATGGAAAGGACCCTACCAAGTACTCTTGACCACTGACACTGCTGCCAAATTACAAGGTGTCAAACCTTGAGTGCATATTTCACAACTGAAGAAGGTTCTACCTGACATCTGCTCTGTGTAAATGCCAGAGACCTAAAATCAAATTCACTAAGAAGAGAAGTAGCTGACATTGGGGTAGACTGCTTCAACCCAGGATGTCAGATCAAGAGCATTTCCTTCCATTCATTTTTCCCTCTCTGATCATTCTATTCCTAATTCTTATACCAGGAAGGTTGTTGTGATTCTTCTGTTCACCTTCTTCCTTGTCCTGGCCAGAAAAGATAATGCCATTGCTCACATATGTTAGGTCATTGGGTAATCCAGCCTCCAAC
Organism: Eschrichtius robustus; assembly: GCF_028021215.1. Classification (NCBI taxonomy): domain Eukaryota; kingdom Metazoa; phylum Chordata; class Mammalia; order Artiodactyla; family Eschrichtiidae; genus Eschrichtius; species Eschrichtius robustus. Next base: position 145,405,224 of record NC_090827.1, on the reverse strand, counting down.
CAACTGTTGGATTTGCTATGATGCTCATGATTCTGTAGCTCTTTGTGTTCTTCACAAACTTCTCCCTGATTTCCAGTGCCTCAGCTTCTCTGGAACAAGCTTGCTGGATAAACACTTCTGGGAAAATAGAGACACAGTTACATGAAATACATAAATAGGCCACTGGCTTACAGAAGTGTCCACGTCTTTGGGATCATTTCTTGACTTATCTGATTCTAGCTGGTTTGGGTCATGGGGACCCTGGCTCAGGAGTGCTCTATAAACCATGGGCCTTGTTTTGTTGTCTCTCCAATATACTGTATTCTTACAAAAGTTTTAAATGCATATAGGCAGCCATCAACCAGCTGACAGATGATCTCTCTCTGGCTGGAATGACAAAAGAGAACAGAAGACTAGCCAGCTTTAAGAATAGCCTGAAATCACCTCTTGTGAATACTACTCAGCATAGTATTCACAAGACTGAGAGTCACACTAAGACTGATATTTTTTATCAAAGCTCTTGAATGGTCAAGAGGATGATCAAAAGAGGGGGACTGATGAAATAAATTTCTAGGTCCAGGATGGAGCTGCTCCTGCTGGGGGTGCCACTTCAGGAAACCAAAATTTAGATAACTTCTGTGTTTCTGTAAATGTTCCACTTGCCAGGAAATTCAGCGTATCCAATCAAACAAGCCCCAGATCCCAAGCCAGTTATGGGCCTTTTCACCCCCAAGTTGACTATGTGGTCCCCACCAATCAGATATTTTCTATCTTTCTCTTCCTTGTTCTTATTTTTTTAATCCTATAAAAGCTTCTGGCCTTCTGCCCCATTTTGCAGTTCCCCAAAAGGAGGCTGTCCACTTTATGAAGTGGTAGATAAAGTTTGTGTCACCTAAATTGTCTGCTTTAATCATTTTTTAAGGATATTAACTACTACTATAAATTTAAATTCATTGCTATCTTAAATTTCGTGAAATTACTTCTCAGCAAAATCTGTTAGTCAGAACCCTTTCTTATAAGTAACAAAAACGAATTCCCAGTCATTTAAAAGAAAAATGCGTTTATTGAAAGAATGTTGACTGGCTCACAGAACTGATGGGTGTGATAGTCAGGCTCAGAAAATAGGCATGCACCGAAGGAGACTCAGAAGCAAGTATCACAGCCAGACTCATGCCACAGCAAGTGGCCGAACAAGGGAAGTGCCACTAACATTGGACACTGGAGACTAGTGTTGTCATCTCTGCCCCTACCAGCACTGGGCAATATTCCTCCAATGTATCTTCATCTAGTTATTTTTTTTGTGCCATGGTCATCCCATGCCTGATTAATTCTTCATTATCCCTGAATCACACACTTATGATTTTCTGTCTCAGATGGCCAAGCTCAATCATACACAAATGCCCAATCTGCTACGTAGGAAGGGAAGGTGAGAGCCAGGCTGTTCAGCTTCTTTGCCTCAGTGGTCAATACTCCCCAGATTGAGTGGGAGATCAGATACTGGTTTGGAGTGAAAACACATATACCCCATTTTCACTTATCTTGGTTGATTTCTATGAAGGGCAGATGTGTCATTTGCCATCCTTACTACTGTGGTTCTCATTCAACAACATAACACACTAGGACCCTGGCCCCTTGCATGAGAAATCGATCTTAGTGAGCCTGTTTTCTAGCTCCTATCAAAAGCACAGGTAAAAGAGACATAAAGGAAATCTTTTAATCAATTCTGAATTTTATTTCCTCCTCCAAATCATCTAAATTCTACCTTTGGAATCAGTTCATCCTTTGAAAATATACATATTCTAATTGTACTGGTTTTGTCCTCAGAGAACCATCATAATAGTGTTGTGTTTTATTTTCTGCCCTTTACTTTTGTGTCATAAAATTATATGGAAATCGTGATATGTTTACTTTTGTAAAAACAGTGTTTAGAAACTTCTCATGACATCAGTCTTAGGATTTCTTTAAATTTTTGTAGGGGTGAGTGGTTAAATAATTCAGTGGAAGAAAACTATTAACTTCATCTAAGGAACTGGTATCATACCTAATCTTAAATAATGTATTCAATACCTGAGAAAGCTCAGATTCAAATATAAAGAACAAACATATTACTGTGTTTTCTTTTTATAGTTTCTAACCACTTGTCATTATTTTAACCAAATTCCAAAGATGCGTAAGTTTACCGTAAGTTCACTCCAAAAATTGATATATATTGTAATGTGTGTCCATATTCCTCTTGAACCACCCAAAATCTCCTTTAAAAACATGTGGATGATAAGTGATGCCTAAAGAGTTCAGATGAAACGAGAATAAAATATCAATTAATAAACAGTAGAATTCATTTACTATACAGAAAATCATTAGGGTTTGCAATGTTTGGCTTAATATTGGGACTTTAACATTGTAATTGTAGAAGTTTATGTTAATAATAAAAATTAGAAATAAGTTAAAATAATAAGAAGTAAAAACTGTACTGTAAATCCCACCACCCAGAGATAAGTGCTATTGACTTTCATCAATATATACATCCTTAGATTTACAGAGATGTTTATCTTTGAAATTTAATTTAATTTGATATGATTTAATTTCCTGTTTCATTATGCGTATTAACAGTGTTATTAGCTGTCATGATACAGAATAGTTCTTGATTTCTTTTTCCAATTCCTCCAATAAACTTACACTCTGATTAATAAATCTACTATACCTCTGAGAATAGGTACTTTCAAGAATGTCTTGAATATTCCACTAAAGCAAAATCAGTCTCTTTAGAAGCTTGATCATAATTTTGTATTATTCCATCTTTACCTCGAATTTTCCTCCCTGGTGATATTTGTCTCTCACTATATATAAGCAACAAAGCATTAAATATGTTAATAATGGCTCTGTTGTGTAATAGTGACAGGGTTATTTAAAATATTTGTTAACCATGAGAAAACAGGTAGAACTAATACAAAATTAGACTGAATGGCAGAAGAAATATCAACAATTGTCAGTTTAAAAAAATATTCAAATGGTGTGTTCATTATTCCACAATAATCAAAATATTTAAAAGAGCAATTATGGTAGATTTTATAAATCTCTGTGGTTGTTCAATAGCATAATAATAGTCACAGTTTTGCAGCCAAGAGGATACTTCTCAAATAGAAATTGAGAACAAATTCAGAACAAATAGAAATTGTTTCCATTTCCAATAAACTTGGACTTACAGGACTAAAGCAGAGTAAACTTGAAGAGCAGGCTAGACTCTAGTACTGAGGTATATTTTGTGTTTGTAACAGCTACTGCAGTGTTTCAGAACCTATGTTTTCCTTCCTGGAATTTGCAAACAGCCTAGACTCTTTCGCCTGACAGAGTAGTTAGTCTTTTCATTTATATTCATCATAAGAGACTAGCACTTAATGCAAGAAATGCCTTAAGAGGATGCATGAATGTAGGAATGCTCTCCACCTTTCCAACACTGCTACTGTATCAGTTCTCATAAGGCAGCGAAATCCTGTTCTTAGGATAAAGAAGAGTTTAAGAGCAATTTTGATAAAGCAATTTTTTTCTGAATGATTTTGTGTTTTTGTGGTGAAACCCACTTAAAACTAATTCTCTCTCAAATTGAGAAGTTGACAAAGAATTAAGAAAATCATGACTGCCCATCACTCAATTCTAGACAGGAACGAAAGAGGGAACATGGAAGCCTAGAGAGATGTTCTCCCAAACTTATGAAACTCTTTTAAGGAGCTAAAATCATCTTGTAATGTTTGAAAGCACTTTATCTAATTAAGGTTCTATTCAATTTGTTATTCTAATCATCTAATGAGTTCTTTCCCGTTATCAAAAATTTACTAGATATATGGGCTTAATTGAGATCTTCAGTAATTAGATCAGGATAATAATCTTTGCATTAACTTAATAAATAACTAATTTAGTTATTTTAGTCATTTTTTTCTGAATAGACTATATGATATATAATTTGTGTAAATTACCCAGCACAAATCCTGATTTAAAGATTCCATGTGGCAAATATTCTTTTCCTTTCAATTTTTACATTTCCCACAAGTAAAATAAATTTTACCTAAGTTTATCATAAATCTTACAGTAAACATTATTTATTGTTAATGAATTTACTCCCTTTTAATACTTATAGCCTGATGGATCACAGGTCCTTTACTAGATAGTGTTGCTACTTCTTCTCGAAACCAAAAATAGAGAGACAGAAAGGGAGGAAGGAAGGAAGGGAGGGAGGGAGGAAATAAGTGAAGAAACCAGATTGACACATTAACATTGAAATGAACAATGAAGTTTTCTATTTGGATGAATTACAAGCTTTCTACAGTAAATATCCAAATAACAGGTTACAAGTTAAGAAGGACCATTATGTTATCAAAATATGAAAGAAAATATAATGAAAGAAATAAAAAGACATTGTAGAGTCCTTTTAAAAAGATACTCATATTCTTCAAGAATTAGCTGTCCAGTAAAACCAGCTATCAGTTTCTATTCTCAAGACTGCCAGGGAAGTTGGTGTTAGCCCCCAAGTGTGTTTGATCTTCCTGTGACTTCAGTCACTGCCTTGAATCTCAAGGGATGAGACTGATGAAAAGGCTGACTAACTTGGAGTTCTTGTCACCCTTTAATACTTTCTGTACATCTATCCTGAGCGTTCCCTTCAGATTAGAAAACATCCATGGTACTAGTTATTTTGACAAATGTCTAAAAGCATTGTTGCCTTTTAGCATCAAGTATCTCAGATTTACCTATTCAGTGATAATTTCTCCAATTGTAAAGAGTTCTCATTGTTTTCTGATGAGCTGGATGCCAGCATGACATAATAGAGCCCATAGAAAATCGAAGAACCCAGAAGGAAACTGAAAAGCTGGGAGTCTCAGATGCTGAGCTCCCATGGCCATCATCATTCTCTTCATTGTATTAGAGTTGGGCAGGTTACCTAAGTAAGGAGACCTTAGCATCATTACCCTTCCCAGCAAACTTCCAGCGTGGTCTTGAGGCTTGAGTTTGTACGCTGCTGAAACACTGTAGTATATACAGGAAAAACATTGAAATTTTTACAATGTCGAAGTATTCCTTAGAGTGAAATAAGTAGTTGATAAAACTATCAAACTATCTAACCTTTAGGTAATAATCAGATTAGGATTATCAATTCATCCATATTAACTCAAAAAATATAATGGGATACAGAATCTGTACAGAAACCAAATGAGGTTTCTGCTGATAAATGCAAGGTGCTATGGAAATTTTTCTTAAATTTTTAGGTAAGACTTTTTAAAATGTTATTTATTTATTTATTTTTATCTGTTGGGCAATTAAAATTTTTCTCTAACTTAGTAAGGAAGAAATTAATAAAGGGCACCCAACTTAAATGTAAGATTGGTGGCCTGAAATCAACTTTATGAGTAGGGACTTGGCAGAATCCTAGTATTTTCCAGTTAATTATCCTGTAGATTTTAAAACTTGGGTTCTGTAGTGTATTCCCATAATTGCACTACAGTTAACATTCCAGAGTCTTTCAAATTTTAATGATTCATTATTTTAAAAAATTTCCACAGTTAACTTTAGAGCCAACAGTATATCAATGTATATTTAGTGCAGCTTGTTGCGACACAGATTGAATCAAGTCCAATATCTTGCTCTTAGGAAAATAATTTTTTCTTGAGCAACACTGATTACCAGGGAGACAGGGTAAGAAAATATGAATGAATCCGTGAAAATCCATCACCATGCTGGGAAACCACAGAGTGCATTCCTTATGGGTATTGTGTCAGTGCCATCATCTCTGTTCACAAATGACAAAGTAGAATTAGAATCAAATAAAACAGTTTTGGCTAATTTGCTCCACGACTCTACAAATTATTTACTAGTGTGAAGCCTAATGAATAAAGTAAAAAAGTGCCATTCCATTGCATTTCTTTATCATTTTCTGCATGGGAAATGTAATTTTTTAAATGACCCCTTAACCTACCATGCTAGTTAAATTAGGGAGCATAAAATGCGTAATTTTAACAATATTAAAATAGAATAACATTTTAAATAGATTTGAGCTTATACAGGGCTAACACAAAACCAAGTGCATGAAATTAAAGTAAGTGAGATAATTTTTTAATCTGAGTGATATTTGTTTTACTGTTTTTCAGAATTCCTACACCTAAATAGGTATACATAAGACTAAAAACCGTGTCTTCTCATTTTTATTTTCATATTTCATATTGATTATTTCATAATTATTTGTTATAAGAGATTAAGATCAAATCCAAAATAAGAATTAGAGGGAGAGAATTAGGGAGAGAGGGAAGGAGGGAGAGAAATTGACTGTTGGATGTGAAGTCTTCAAAATATTTATTTGCTCCTACATATAAAGACTTTATGGAATGAAGTCGACCAACTATAACTCAAGCCCAAAGAGATTGATCTCTCACAGAAAAAAGATTAAAGTTCATTAAGAAACTGCATACATATGTAAATATGACATCACAAATCAGTGTTAATTTCTCTGGTTTTTAAAGAGTTCTCATTGATGAATGTAGTTTTTAGTAAATGGTGTTGTGACAACTTAGTGATCATTTGCAAAAAAGAGATATTAGAGTCATACTCGACTGCATATAAGAGAATAGCTCCAAGTGGATGAGAGATCCAGAAAGCAAAGACATGCTTCAAAACTAATGGGAACATGTCAAAGTGCATAGGATCTAGTGAGAAAGGGGCCCACGGGGGTCAAATTAGTGACAATTAAACATCATAAAAATAGAGTAACCAGTTATAACACAATGAATTAAAGTATATTATGCATGAGTCCATAGTAATACTTTAAAAAAATGGGGAAGGAGAAAAGCTGTTTTCTAACAGAGGAATATTAGCTAATACATGTAGTAGGAAAATAGAAAATCAGCATTTGTGACTACTGTAATAATTCCTTATTCAAGCAAAGATTATCAGTGAATGTTAAAATTCATTCACACATGTTTTAAGCAATACCCCACATATTATTTGCAGAATACCAAAGGAAAAAATTTTTTTTTCCTTTCTGATGTAAAGATCTAGAAGGCAATACCAGATAAAATAATCATACGTGGCATTGGTTGATAAGAACAAAATGGTATTATGTGCCTCATAATGTTGTTATGCAACAGGAAATCACCCATGTCGTATTTTTGACACATACACAAAAATGTTTTACTCAAACTTGATTTATGAGGAAAGAATTAGAAAAATCCATATTATATGGTTTTCTATATAATATTTGGCTGCAACTCTTAAGAAATAACTTCTTCCACATCCTACCTGGCTGGAAGAAACCTCCAGCATTATTGTGTCTGCCCATTATGGCTGGTCACCATAAAGAATTGTTTCCCATTGTGAGAAAAAAAAATGCTTTGAGGCTTGAGCTATCTAGATATATCTAGTCGACCTCTCATCTTGGTTTCCAGGTTCAGAGACTTGGCAACAATTTCTACTATTACCTTGAATGTGTGAATTACATGTCAGGTTCAACAGCCATGTTCTTTTCACTTCACTTTCAGTGATTTCTCTTCCATCCCACTCAGTACCGGACTCCTATACAGTTCTGTGGACCTCAGCATCAAACAGTAGTACTCGAAGCACAAACATAAACTTTACTGTTCAGCCTTTAATAAGCATCAGCTTATTAAAGTGGAATAATAAGAGGGCTCCTGCTGGAGCCCTCTTTGCTTTAAAGTAACCACATCTATTCTTTAGTATTGTTGACCTAAAACAAATGGACAGTTATTTCTCCAGAAAAAAAAAAAAAAAGGTTTAATGAGGATCAGCAGAAAATTGCAGTTCAAGCTCTGCAGTCATGCTAAGCCATGTGCAAGTGCTCACACGGCAAGTGAGGGAGAACCCTTTTATAGAGGGGAAAAGGAAGTTGGGCGGGCGATAGGGCAATAGTGAACAAAGCGCCCATGGCTTTTCATTGGCTGAGTTGTTGCCAGGAAAGAAGAGGAGCCTATCTTCTGCTGGTTGAGCTCTGCTGTCCTTGCAGAGCATGACGGCTTCCCCCTCTGGTCTCCTGACTATTTAATTTAGGTTTCTGTTTATTAATTTTTTGTAGTATCATTGGGATCTTCAATCCCTTGGACCATTCTTTTTTTCTTAGTCTATGAGCCTCAAACTCCTCATTTTCATGACTTCTTAGCATATGTTTCAGGTATTTCACTTCAACTTTCATTCTTCCCAAACCCTCAACTCCTCCTTTCCCTGAATTTTACACATATATGTTCAATTATGCATTAGTCCATCCCATGAAGTGGGCATTATTGAGGGCATTTTAAACTTCAGGTAAATAAACAGATAATATTTCAAGGTTTTAAAAATGTATATCATCAAGGAAAATGTACTGTTTAATGTAAACAGTAAAATACTTTACCAAAAGAAAATGTTTATTTAATGAGACCAGGCAATAGGCAGTTTATTGAGAGCAAAGAGAAACAGGCAGACTTTTGCATGATAAGTGGCAATTTATACTGGGTCAACATTTGTGGAAAATTTTGCAACATCAAGATCCATTTAAATTTTTATATATTTGGCTCAGTAATTCTACTTCCGAAAACATATACCAAGGAAAAATCCTGAAATACCATATAAAGGCACCACATGCTTATGATTAATTTATTCCCTAAATTTCAACACTAAGACATTTTCATATAAATTAATTTGCTGACATGATGGAATATAATAAAACTATTTCAACTATTTTTACACAGTTAACACTGGGAAATGATTATGCATATTTAAATGAAAACAGGCTTTTTCCTATATGTCTATCAGATTTAAATAAATTTAAAATTTTCAAAGTAAAAGCACCAAAATATTAACAATAACAGTCTCTGAGCAGCAAGAGAATGGGAGATCTGTATTTAATTCTTTGCATTTTTTAAATTTCCTAATTATAATTAGGAGGCAAAACATGTGTTGTGGTTACTCATTTGCTTGACTGTTTAAAATAAATCTTTTAAGTGTTATTTCTAGGAATGCTTATATATTTCAGATATTCCCTTTGTCAAATCAAAAATTCTAGCATATCATGCACCTCCAGCTTTACCTTTAATGTCAGGAATTCTCAACGATTTTACAGTATATGTGGACATGTTATGTGCCTGGAGGGGTGGGATGGGGCACTGTTTTTCACTGTTCCTGTCTCCTAAACATGGATTCATAGATTCAAATACATCTCTTTGAGAGCCGCAAAGCATTAGCCACACAGTTTGATTCCTTTAGCTCTGACCACAAGACCACCAGGTTTCTGGGCAGGAGTGATAGTGACAGGAGAGGAGGAGGATTCCTCTACTTTAGTGTTGCTTTCTGTCAAGGGATCATAATATTAATTTGATGTCAAAACTCACCCAGGCTCCTAATTCATTATGGGTTACTTATTTTTCCACTTCTTGGTATGGAAACGTAAGTTTAATTTCTATACTCTGACTCACCATACCCTACCTCCACATATAAATAGAAATGTAAAATTTTATATGAAAATATAGTTTTAGGGCTTCCCTGGTGACGCAGTGGTTAAGAATCCGCCTGCCAATGCAGGGGACACGGGTTCGAGCCCTGGTCTGGGAAGATCCCACATGCTGCGTAACAGCTAAGCCCGTGCACCACAACTACTGAGCCTGCGCTCTAGAGCCCGCGAACCACAACTATGGAAGCCTGCGCGCCTAGATCCCGTGCTCCGCAACAAGAGAAGCCACCACAATGAGAAGCCCTTGCACCGCAACGAAGAGTAGCCCCCGCTCGCCGCAACTAGAGAAAGCCTGTGCGCAGCAACGAAGACCCAACGCAGACAAAAATAAATAAATTTAAAAAAAATGTTTTTAATATATATATAATTTTAAATGTCTACAAAAACCGTTCTTGATTTTTTCCTCTCTATCTCTTTCTTTACCTATAGATGTCAGCAATTCCCTCCCATGAGAAAAATAAGCAATCCACCCTCAAATCAACCCTTTTCCTCCATTTGCCTCTTTACTTTCACACCTGATTTACTGTCTAGTTGATACCTCTAACTTCAGCCACACTGATGCACTAAAATGGTTCTCATTGAACCAATAGCTGTCCAATTGCCACAGTAACTTGTATGTTCCAGCTCTTCCCATCCTCTTTAGCATTTGACCTTTTACCACTCCCACCTCCTTGCCAGAACACCCCTCTTCATTGGCTCCCTTGGGCCATCATTCTGACCCTCCTGCCTTCTTTGTGGACCCTTCTTCCTTGACCCCTAATTTGAAACTCATGATCTCCTGGAGTCTATCTTGACTTCTTTTCTCACTTTCATCAACCTCTTGGATGATAACATTTACCTCAATAATGTAAACAATACCCAGCCCTGCCTATGATGATCCCAGGTAGTTTGCCATCCTGAATCCATCATATGCTAGCCAGTCGCCAAGCAATAAAGGACATTGGCTGGCATTTGAATCATGGGTCTTCTGTCCTTGTTTGTTCACAACATTTTTCTAATTTGTTCATACTTCCATATAACTTTTTAATGTTCAGTTCTTTGCCCTACCCTGTTGGTTCCTGGATTTTTTTGCTTGTCATTTTCATCTCCTGAGCTGTTTCATCTCGGTTTTCCATATAGATCTTTGTCCTAGATTGTCTCTCTGATTTCCAGCTCTTAGAATATTTCTCATGACATACCTGCTTTGTAGTTTCCTCAGAACCTGATATACTAGTACTTGTGAGCTCTAGACAAGTTCAAATTGGAAAAAGGTTTCAGGAAATTTTTACGTTTTGCCAAAGACCAAGAATATGTCCCTGACTGAAAGAGCATTAGTGAGTTTGTCGACATTTTCCAGTCCCTGAGGCTTAAGAATATGGTACTAAAGAGAAAAACACCATGCATACAATATCGTATTTTTCTTAACTGGGATAAACTGCTCTCCAAACTCACAGATCTCACCTCTCACAGCTGTGAAAGCCCACTTCGTTCAGCAGTGCCTTTTTGTGTGTGTTCCAGAGAAACACTGGGAAGCCTATTAAAAAGCCATTTGAATTTAACATGAAGCTGTATATTTTTTTATGATTCAAAATAGGATTCTACTGAAGAAACCAGAAGGGTCTCATTTCTTGTATCCTGCTGGCCAGAGAGGAGGAGCGATGGATTAACTAGCTCATGCAGATTGTCCTTTCAGCAATGATTACAGATGTTTTCTAATCACCTTTCCAAGAAAGCTTCATAGTGCTGCTTACAATGATACAGGAAAATTTGCAATCTATTTTCTCCAATAAGGGGAAGATATAGGTGACCAGTGTGCTACGAAATAAGACATCATCATTTCTTCTTTCTAGAATGATCCACAGTCGGAAAATGATTTAAAAGACTCTCGGCTAAATGCTGCACAAAAGACAACTTGTGCTTCACAACCAACCAGCAGGATGAACAAACACATTTTTATATTTGAATGGGGATGCAGATGAGAACCCATCTATGACTTCTCACTGGTCGTTACTCAAGTTGAATCAAGTAGTTGAGGTGGAGCCAGTGGGGTGAAAGGGGGAAAAGGAAATGATGGAGCACAGCCATCACTTTTCCCCCTACTGTCAGAAGAAGCACAAATGAAAAGGGTAGCATAGTTTTCTTATAGTGAAACCAACCCCATTGTTGTGGAAGCAAAGTGTTTATGGAATAAAGCCTGTTACTAAAGACGCCACATTCTGCCCTCCTCAGAAGCCCAAACATGAGGCACCTCAAAGCTATAGAAAACATGAATTCCCTAGTGAAATGGGGTTTTTTTTCCCAGTTCCGGTAAGCATAGGCAGGACTGATCTCCAAACCCTCCTGTCTTAGTCTGTGTGCGCTGCTATAACAAAGTATAAAAAACTGAATGGCTTATAAACAATAGAACTTTATTGTCGTCACAGTTCTGGAGGCTAGAAAGTCCGAGATCATGGTAATGGACCGTTCAGGGCCTGGTCCACTTACTATTTCATAGACAGCTGTCATTTTGCTGTAACTTCACTTGATGGAAGAAGCTAAGGAGCTCTAGGAGGTCTCTTACAACAGCACTAATCCCATTCATGAGGACTATACCCTCATGACCTAAACACCTCCCAAAGGCCGCATCTCCTAATACCATCACTTTGGGCCTTAGGATTTCAACAAATGAATTTTTAGGGGACAGAAACATTCAGTCCATAACACTTCCAATAATAAACCCTGGAGCACTGGCCAATGATGCTGTTCTTGTAAATGGAGCTACAATCTTGGCACAGGTTCATACAAAACCAGGCGGACCAAACCAAGAGTGCTGAATTCCGCTATGTGATCTGAAATGGGAGAATCCTGCTTGAGTGTATTTCTTCTCGGCCTGTGGTAAAAAAAAAAAAAAAAGGTTGGCATCGATCCATTGGCAGGTCTTCAATAATGACTTCACCTTTTTGTATTGGGGTACACGACGTAATGGGTGCTATTTATAACCTCCCCCAAATGCACAGGCCAGTGGTCTAAGCATGCTCAAGGCCTGCACAGCAGCCACGCCTCTAGGCTAACAGGTGCTTCTGAAATGTGGATTTGAGTTCTGCGGCTACATTTTGTCCAGCTGTTCTAATCATAAGTCAACAAGCACCACAGACCATGCACAAATAAATATATGCTTCCTTTTAGAGGAAACTAAACGAGTGTTCATTCAAGGAAGCCTTTCGTATTATGTTTCTCCAATTTCAGCGCCATATTTGAAACAATTCAAACAACAATAACAACTAGGAACCTCAGGTATTTCCAGATTAAGCCGATCCTGTTTGTTCTCTTCTTCAAAGTTCAAAAATGTTATTTACCAGTAAGTCATAAATAAAGATATTTATGATATCTTTATTTATGACTAAATAAAGGTATAATTTCAGGGAACGGAAGAAATCACCCCACACCAGAAGATCCTGTAACTGAGTAATTCTACAACAGTTGGAATTAGCCAAGGTAATCAGTTCAAAATAAATGGCCAGTTACCAAATATAATAATGCCTGTTCCTCCTCTGTTCTCCTTACATTAGATTTGCCCCTCAAATTCATGCATCAATTATATATCTACCTCCTTGATATAGCTATAAAATATATTTAAATCTAGGTATACTGCCACTGATTAAACACATATATTTGCTCTCTTTCAGTCCTTAAAAATCGGTAAGAAATTTTAAAAAATAATTTTCATTAAAATTATATAAAAATGAGATTTTAGAAAAATGACAAAAAATACCATTGCATATGTATGCTGAAAATTTTACAAACAATAATGGTCTTTAAATGAGAAAATGCTTCCAGTGTTGGGATGTATGACTCAAGCATGGTCAAGTAGTTAGCATATCCTATCTAAACTAGCAGGAGAGGGCATGTAATGTCACAGGGTTTATTTCTATTCTATTAATCATTCCTCCATGTATTACAGTATATCTAAATTAAACAACATTTCAGTATAAATTGGTTACTGTCAAAATACTGTTTTTAAAAAAAAATCTGTTGAATAATGACTTTGAATTAGATAATCCATAATTATTGTCCATCATTTCTGTGCTCACGTGAATACACCCTGAAAGCATAAAGAACTTACTTATTTTTACATGAGCCTAGTTGGCTGATTTTGTTTTCTTTTGTTTTGTTTTTTGGTGGGGGGATACAGGAGAGTGGTTATTAACATTTTTCTATTTAAGGATTCTTCATGGTGAAAACCTAAAATGGTGAACTTGTGCTAAATCATTGCAAGCATATCTGATAATCATAATTCTAAACGTAAATTTAGTAGAGGGAAAACACCAAGGCTGCCTTGACCTAGTGTAAGGAAGTGATGCCTTTGGTTTAACAATCTCACGGAACTTTCTCAGAAGTTCAATGCCACCAGGCATTATAACATTATTCTGTAATAAAAACAGAACATGTTTTCCAGCACCTTTTATTTATTAAATATCTCCATACTTGAAAAGTAGTACAGTATAATAGTTACAGCACGGGTTCTGATGGGTTGCAACCTGGGTACAAAGCCAATCTGTATTTACTCTGTTAATGTTTAGCACCTCATTTAGCCTTTTCTTCCTCTGTAAAATGGGAATCATAATAGCACTTACTTCCTAGGGCTGCTATGATAACTAAGTGGGATGATAAATTTCAAGTGCTTTGAAAAGGATGTAGTGAAGTTTTTTAAAGCTCGAAATAATTATCTGTTATCCTCATAAGAGTTCTATTCATTCAGTAGATGTTGAGTACTTGTTGTGTGGTACATGTTATGCTAGGTCTTGTGAGGAGTTAGTGCTGGATAAGCACAGTAAGTTTAACCACAAAGAAAAACGCTAAGTGAGGTTCTAAAAATTAAAACTCTTTCAGCATTTGGGTAGATATTTTTCTTAAAAATTATTTCATAAATATGAACTCCCAATGCTGTAAGTGACATTAATAACATTACTGTCTGCCAATCCATTTCCAAAGACAAAGTATAGTTTAAAAAAAAAAAGCATGACATGAGTACTTTACAGATGTATAAAACTCTCATGTAAGTTATTGCTGTTTCATGTTGGCAAACGTGGCCTGCTTTCATCATAATATAATGTATTAAAATCCTTCATTTGACTAAACACGGGCAAATGGCACAGCAGCTGGTTTTGCAGTATTCTAGAAGGGCTTAAAAGTTCTGGAGAAGAAATGAGTTGCTAAATGTTGTGATTGAATCAAGATTTTCTTGTCAAACATAATTAGCTGAATATGGGAAGAGGTCAGTGGTCAGACTTCTCTGTCAGTCCCCAGCCACTGGAAATAGCTTCAGGGAGGCAAGAATCCCATATTTTAAATCCAGATTGAAGGGAAACTATGAAGAAGGGAATAGGCCTTCCACAGCTGCATGGCTTAAAATTTAAAACAAACAAACCAACAAAAAAGACTATGTTATTCAAGCTGTCTTGGCAACAGTTTTCTCATAGGATAATTGTCAATCCTAGGATACATGGATGGTGTGGAAACAACATGTGTTTGCAAGATACGTCCAATACAGTCACTGATGATTGAAGGCATTATCATGTTCCCATTGGCATTTACCTCCTATAAAGTGAAAAATAACCCTTGTAATAATCATTCCTGCAGCGACCTTATAACAGCAGAGCTGTTACATGGCTTGTGAAATTTAAAATATGATCCTCTTATGTTCAGCACTGACACATACTATGTTAATTCCCTTTGACAGTGTTCTTCCTTCTGATGAAAATTTTATTTGCCCACAGAGATACCATGTATATCTGTAAGATTTACTCTTCACTCCAGAACCTACACATGATGCTTTTATTCATTTAGCAAAATAAAAAATAATAATAATTGCATATTTTGTGGCCACCCAAAGGTGAAAGACCTACTGAGCAGCAAATTTACCCAGAAAGAGTAAACTGTGTCTGCCTTCTGTTTTGGGGTGCTCTATTAGTTTTTACACTGAACTGGCATGTCTTATCTCTGATTAGCTTTGTAATTTCTTCAGGACTTTCAACATCAAGGTAAATTTGGTTTCTTCATGTAAAAAACTGGGTTACAGAGTTAACATTCAGTTGACTCTATAAATAATACAGCAACAAAGTTTTAACTTGCAGATATTTCAGAGAGCTTTAATATATACACATTTCCATTTTCTGCCCCTGGCAAACTTTTTGATAAATGTATGTTTCATCCGTCAAGCAAACTTTAACTTGTTTTAGCTATAGATTGAAAGTCCAATTTATTCAGAATTATTTTTTAATCATGTTGTGGTTGAATTGTACATCTCCCCACCCACCTCCAAATTACTCTAGTATGTTGCAGTCCTAACCCTGAGCACCTCAGAATATGACTTGATTTGGATATAGGATCTCTTTACATAGATAATCAAGTTAAAATGAGGTCATTAGGGTGGGCCCTGATCCAATATGAGTGGTGTCCTTATAAAATAAGGGAATTTAGAGATAGGCACACAAACAGGAAGAGAGCTATATGAACATGAAGGCGGAGATGGGTGATGTTTCTACACGACAAAGATTGCCAGCAAACCTCCAGAAGCTAGAGGAGAGGCATGGAACCACTTCTTTTCTCAACGTTAAGAAAGATCTAATCCTGCTTGTTACTGAGTCCAAGCTCATACTTCTCGCCATACCACAGGCCAATAAATCGAGAGATGAGTTATTGGGGCAAGGAATAGTGACTTTATTTGGAAAGCCAGCAGACCGAGAAGATGGTGGACTCGTGTCCCAAAGAACCATCTTATCCAAGTTAGAATTCAGGCTTCTTTTATACTAAAAAGGGAAAGGGTGTGTGATTGGTTGTTGGAAACTTCTTGGTGCCAGAGCCCTTTGTCTTGCAGCTGTTCAGTAGATCTAGTCACAGTGTTCCTATAAACCTCCAACAGGACAATTGTTATTTTCTATTTTGCAACTTTTTATCTCTATATGAATAGAAAAGTGTTCTGCCTTTAAAGGTCAGAGCCTTGAGAATGGGCTATCATGTATATTTCAAGCTGTAAGTGACATTCATCTACAAAGGTGTACAGCCAGCATGAGTAAGCACAGGCAACAGAGCACAGAGGTTAGAGCTAAAGGAATAGATCCAATATGGAGTCAGGTTTGTTCTTCTTTGTTACATGCTGATACTTTGATTTGGGACTTCAAGACTCCAGAACTGTTAAACAATGAATTTCTGTTTGTTTAAGCCACTGTGTTTATGGGACTTTGTTGAGGCAGCTCTAGCAAACTAATATAAATTAGATGCAGAGCTGAAAAAAAGAAAATAGAGATGGACTAATTTTGCTGTTTTCTTTTAAAATAACCACTTGTTCCCACCAAGAATTTTGTTTCTTACCTCTAACTGATTCAAGTAAAAAAATTAATGATTTGGGTCACTTCCAATTTTACTTAACATTACCTTCTACAGTGACTTTGCGGGGCGGGGGGTGGAGGAAAGGATAACTCCTCTCTGTCCCCTTGTTGACATGTTCACTAAGTGGAGCTTTTGATGATGAACACCACTCATCAGGTCGCCTCCTTCCTACTCATGTATCATAAAGGTCTCCTGCAGCTCCCAGCAGTGTCATACTAATTCAGTACCCTAGCAAAATTAGCAGCAGGAAACAAACCTTTTGTAATTTTCTTCCTTTACAAATAGCATTGGTCATTCAGTAAAGGATAGCAGTTCCTGCTGTAATTGTTTCTGCACTGAAAAGTTACTTTCTTTCCATCAGTCTTAAAAATCAATCAAAATGAATGCACATACAATCAGCCAGCCTACTGACAAAGGGAACATTCCTTTTACTTTGGAACTCCTCTGATTTCATCTTTCCCAGTGGGTCTGTTGTGCAGGCATTTTTTAGGAAGCATTCAGTACATTTAATGTGTCTTGAAGTTGCCACTGGGGAGAGTGGAACTACAGATGGAGCATGGGTGAGAGCATGTGAATCTTTTTATCTCAAAAAAAGGATTTTTTTCTCAACAAAACAGTTAATTTTTAATATCATTTGAAGGTGGAATTTGGGACTTTGTGGTTTCCAAAGGTGAATACAAAAATTGTAAACCAAAGGTAGTGCTATGTATAGAAGAAAAATACATAGAAATCGTAATTTCTTAGTATGGAAGGAGTTTCATCTCTGAAGTAGTGTAATACATCTTCTTCAGAACTGACTAGAAGTTTAATGGACATAGACCTTAGTAAATTTAAGAGCTTACCAATTTTTATGACTTTGCAATTGCTGTGAGGAAAAAACATATCAAATTGATTGATATTTCTCCTTTATCTTAACTCCAAGTAAATAAAATTGAAAAAAAAGGTATCTCTCTATATAGACAATAATAAAGTGATCAAAAACAATTATTTTATACAAATAATAAGAAAAACATTCAGAACAAACTATGGAAAAGCAAAATTTAGAGATGAGGGAAAAATAAATGAGTAAACATGGATCAATATATTTAATGCTATGTATAGAATTAATAATTTCACTGTATAATAGAAGTCCATCATGAGCCTTAACTGAGCTCTTTGCTGGGTTGCAAACGTGTCTCTGGAAATGAACTGACGTGACTGGACAGAAGTGCAAGCAGAAGAGCTTAGAAGCCCCTTAGAAAGAAATAGTCAAAGTCATGGGGAAAAAAAACTCTTTTAAGGAGTTTGTCTTGCACACCTGCTTAGAATGACAGGATTGTAGATTTCAAATTTCCTGGGTTTTATACATGCCAACTGTTGATTAAAATACATGTTTGTTTCTCCCCCTTGAATATACCATGTCCAGTCTCCTATGGGCTCAGGACTGACCTTAAGATTGAGACAAGGTAATAGAAAAAAAAAAAACAACCTGAAAAATGTGTTTTTGTTAAATTTCAATGATATATGTAGAGAAAACTTAGTGTTGTTTTGAAACTCATATAACATAGTATAACTGCAAAATGCAAGATAAATATTTTCTGTGTATTGACATAGAACATTATATTAAAGACCAGTCAATAATACTTTCTTTTGGTCAGGGACCCAGCACTATTATGCCCAAGGCACAAGGGTCAATTTCATTGTAGCACTTCCTGCTAATGATAGTGTCCCCGACAATGACAAGGGAGATGTATCCTAGAAGCAATAATTTACGTTTTCTAGAAAGCAGTTCAGAGACAGATACTTATGACAGTCTTCAAGTACATTCAGGGACCAGTTGCTTTGCTAAATGGGAGTGGCCAAGAAAAAATATGTGCATTGCGAAACGAGTATTTTTTTTTACAAATTGATTTTTAAATTGCTGCATTCAATTCTATAATTTCCAATTTTGTCTAAGCTTACCTTTCGGAAAAAAACAATTTTTAGAGTAGTTTAAGGTTTGAAACAAAATTGTGAGGAAGGAGTAGATACTTCCCATGTAACCCCTGCCCGCACACATGCATAGCCTCCCCCATTATCAATTTAACTCACCAGAATGATACATTTTTTTTACCAAGGTTGAACCAAAATTGACACATCATCACCCAAAGTCTATAGTTCATCTTCGGGTTCATTCTTGGTGTTGTACATTCTATGGGTTTGTGGAAATGTATAACATATATTCATCATTATAATATCAGAAATTACAGTGTTTTGCCCTAAAAATCCTTTGTGCTCCACCTATTCATCTGTGCTCACTACCACCAACACCCCTGCAAACACTGATCTTTTTGCTGTCTCCATATTTTTACCTTTTCCAGAATGTTGTATAGTTGGAATCATACAGTATGTAGGCCTTTTGAGATAGGCTTCTTTCACTTACTAATATGCATTTAAGTTTACTGCATATTTTTTCATGGCTTGATAGCTTATTTCTTTTTAGCTCTGAATGACATTCCTTGTCTCGATGCACCACACTTTATCCATTCACCTACTGAAAGATATCTTGGGTGCTTGGTTGCTTCCAAGTTTGGGCAATTACGAATAAAGTTGTTATAAACATCTGTGTGCAGGTTTTCTTGTGGACGTAAGTTTTCACCTCTTTGGGTAAAAACCAAAGAGCATGACTGATGGAATGCATGGCCAAAGTCGATGAGTTTTGCAAGGAATCACTGAACTGTCTTCCAAAATGGCTGTACCATTTTGCATTCCCCCCCCATTTTCATTCCCAAAAATGATGAATGATTCCTGTTGCTGCACATGCTAGCCAGCATTTAGTGTTGTCAATGTTCTGGATCTGGCCGTAGGTGTTTAGTGGTATCTTGTTGTCTTAATTTGCATTTCCCTGATGATGTATGATTTGGAGTGTCTTTTCATATGCTTATTTGTCATCTATATATTTTCTTTGGTGAGGTGTCTGTTAAGTTCTTTGGCCCATTTTTAATCAGGTTTCTGTTTTCTTATTACCAAGTTTTAAGAGTTCTTTGTATATTTTGGATAACAGTCCTTTATCAAATGTGTCTTTTGCAAATATTTTCTCCCAGTATGTGGCTTGTCTTCTCGTTCTCTTGACATTATCTTTCATAGAGCAGAGGGGTTTTTATTTGTTTTGTTTTGTTTTTTATGAAGTCCAATTTATCAATTATTTCTTTCATAGAGTTTTGTGTTTGGTGTGTTGTATCTAAAAGTCATTGCTATACTTAATGTCATTTAGCTTTCTTCCTGTTATCTTCCAGGAGTGTTATAGTTTTGTCTTCTTCATCTTAGTGTAGGTGCATTTTGAGTTAATTTTTGTGAAGAATATAAGTTCTCTGTCTAGATTATTTTCTTTTTGTTTTTTTTTGCCTGTCATGTAGATGTTTAGTTATTCCAGCACTATTTGTGTAAGAGGCTATCTTTGCTTCATTGTATTGCCTTTGCTCCTTTGATCATATTTATGGAGATCTATTTCTGGGCTCTCCATTCTGTTTTATCGATATGTCTATTCTTTTGCCAGTACAACACTTCCTTGATTACTGTAGCTATATAGTAAAATTTGAAGTCAAATAGCATCAGTTCTCCAACTTCATTCTTATTCTTAATATACTTCATCCTCACCATCTCAGGCTTTATACATAGAATCCTCCAAATGGAGGGAGTAGGGGTTTTCTATTTTTCCCCCAAGTGGGTGAGGGTAGGAGAAAGGTATGTATTTAAAGAAAATTATATTTAATAAAAGGTTTCTCTTAAAAAGGAAGAGCATGTACCTCTTGCCTCTCCATATGAACTTTAGAATCAGTTGGGTGATACCCATAAATTAACTTGTTGAGATTTTGATTGTGATTGCATAGTTCAGCTTGCTTTTGTGCTAAGAAATCAATCAATAAAGGCAATGTAATACAGATGACCCTTGAACAACACAGATTTGAACTGCACAGATCCACTTATATGAGGATTGTTTCAATAGTAAATGCTACAGTACTACATGATATGAGGTTGGTTCAGTCCACAGACGCAGAACTGTGGATATGGAGGGCCAACTACAAATTATGCTCAGATTTTCTATTGCACAGATGGTTGATGCCTCTAACCCCCACGTTGTTCAAGGGTCAACTATACTAGCAACATTTTGGAAAGAATAATTCCTATAAGCTGAATCTTACCGCTGAGTTGAGAAGAAATGAAAGAATTGCTCTATGACATTAAACTCTGTTCTCCATAGTATGTCATCTAAAATTAGAAAACTGTAACTACATTCCACAACTATTTGGTGAATGTCAACTGAAAAACTTCAAAACATAGAGACTGTTCAGCATCAGTATAGTACTATCACATCGTGTTCGTATCCATGTATTTTTGAAGAGTGCCAAAATAGGTGATTCATCTGAACTGCCCGTTTGTTTTGGTGTCATGCAAACAGCTTGCTAAAGATAGTCTGTGTTTATGTTCTCTTGTGATTAAGTTGGGTTATGCATTACTACTTACTGTTACTAAAGGCATATTAAGTTCTAAAAACTGATTTTGTCTACCAAGTTAAGAGAAATGATCAGTCATGCATTGAAAATAGGGAAGTAAACATGTAATGTTTTGCTCAAACTTGACACATATATTTAAACTGTAATTTCTTGCCCATGTATGATATCTCTAAAGGAGGCTATTTACTTCATCAAGGCAATAATTTAATGACTAAGGTGTTTAAACTCTAATGGCCATATATACCAAAAAGAAAAAATACCTACAAAGGTAGCAAACAAGTTTTTTTTAGACTGAGCAAAAATGTCTTGCTATTAATATTATTCTTATTTTTGGACTTGTTGAGTTGAGTAAAAGAACATGAATGAGGATCTAGCTGAGATTATTTATTCAAGCAAAAACAGAATTAGAAAGGGCGGTGACCCATACATCATTACCGCTGTTAGAAGCAGCTTTGAAAATTCAGTCTCAGTTGAGTGTATTAAACTCCATGAATGACTGGGCAGGCAAAATTATAGTCCGCTTGGATAATTACAGTCCACAGTCATATCTAATGGGATCTGCATAAATCAGGGTATTGTTTGCCACAAAGTGTATTTATACTTGTCAAATTGTTGAAATTGGACATTTACAAAGAACCATTTCAATTCATAAACATGACTTTTTAAATGAATATTTATAAAGCACTTGTTAAAGAAAATAAATTTACTCAGGTAATTTTGAACTGTGATTTTACAGCATGTGATATAAAACCATTTCTTACTAAGGAAACCTTTACTAAGTGTCTGCTGATGACAAAGCTCAAAATTAGATATACATAGGATCCTTTCAGCAGTTCACAGGGGAAAATATTTCATAGTATCTACGTGTCAACAACAACAAAAAACACTAACGTAAATTTAAATTCTAAGCCATGGGGCTCATTTTTGTGGAAGGAATAGCACCAAGACCATATACATTGGCCACAGATGCATACCCCATACTTGTACAACTTATATAAAGCCTGACAGATAATTCTACCTATATAGTAGAACTTTCCCAAAAAGTTGAGTAATAATTTATTACAAAAATTATCAGGAATTATGACGTTCGATAAGGGTTTTAGACTACCAAATACTCTACTTTGGAAACCTCATTTTTTGAATTTGAATTCTTTTTCATCTTATTCAGTATTACTTCCTTTATTAGTCAAATTACCATTACAAAACAGATCCTTTTCATAGAGTCTTTGACTGCTAGGGGCATTACCTGTTTTGGACGGTAAATAGCCAATATACGGACCCAATTCCTTAAATCTTTGACTAGCTGTCTATACTCTGTGGCTACTTCTGTTAACCTGATGATTATATATCATGGACAATATTACTGGGAAATGCATTCTCATTTATTGCTAGGACATGGACCACAAAACTCTTCCTAGTTTCTGATTCTATTGAGTTGGGCTGGACCACAGAAACTAAGACATCTCCCATAAACATAAGCCCATGACAGAGAAGTTTTTGTGGCCTATTTATTCGTGCTTCCTTCCCAGCATGGGATTGGCTTCATTTCCCTTTGATCATCCAAGGTTGACTTCTCCTCTAGGTTACTCAGAACTATGCTAACGTAGCAGCTGGTTGAGATGGAACAAGGGCATCTAAGGGCAAGTCATGTGAGTCAGAGGAACATATTGCCCTTTTAGTTCTAGGTATGAACAGTTTATCCTTACTGGCAAAACTTCCTCTTCCACCCAACTCTGCCGCATAGAGGGGTCTAGTTTTGTTGTTGAGACATGCGTTTTCTCCTGCATGTACAACAAAGCCATAAGTCTTCAGGAGGAAAGACAGTTTTGAGTTTCCTCTAGAGACTGGAATGTCACCCTAAGACTCTACTTAAATTAGGGATTGCTTGTTGTTCCCTGATAGGAGCATACGCTTTCACAGTTGTAATTAGCATCTACTCTGTTTTCTTACAACAACTTTCCCATTTGTCTTTGACAGCTTAATTTATTCTCATCATTCAAGATTCAGTTAAACCAATATATTGTCTTTAAATCTTTTTCTCTCACAGTCTGCATCAGATCCTCTTCTCTGAAATTTCTGCATATTTGTGACCAAACTTTTTGTAATATTTTAAAAAACTATATCCCCCAATATGTGAGTTGTCCATACTGCACTCTTGATTAATCTTCATTTGTAACTCTCACATTTATGATGATTACATATGTAGGTGAAAGCATCTGGTTACTTAACTGTGTCTTTTAATATTGAAAGGCATCATTTCATTACTATTGTCTTATATATCTCAATTACATTACAGTTATGTTTTTATTTTTTTTAAAAAATTGTATTCCCAACTTAACTGTGGGGTCCTGTGTCCAGAAGCCTGGGTCATTAAACTCTATATTCTTAGTACCTACATCTAGTCAACACCTTTTAAGTATATGAAGGGATTGTGGTAACATTTATGAAAGTCTTGATCCCTAAGAAATATATCCCACCTGTTCTAAAACTTGAATATAGTTCCTAGGTTGCATTAACCAATTAAGACAATTTGTCTACATCTGAAAGAGAAGCACCTGATTCAGAAAAAGGGCATACAGGCATGATCTCAGAGAGATGGCAGTGAGTGGTCCTGAAGAGAGATCTTAGTTCCCTACCCAGGAATTGAACCTGGCTAGCCTGGATGAAAACCAGGAATCCTAGCCGCGAGACCACCAGGGGCTAGAGGCTAGAAGCAACGTGAGCCCTGGCTCTTTCCCCCATTTGAAAGCAAGAATGTTTCAAGGAGGCAAGAACTGTAAAAACAGGTACCAAGTTTATTATTAAAGACACAGCACGGTATGGGAGAGCACACAGAGAAGCAGTTTATTTATTTAAGTCAGAAGCAGGGCAGAAATACACACCCAGAGGGAAGGGGTCTGAACATCCTCTCTAACTAGGAGGAGCTCAGTATAAGTCAGAAACGGGGCAGAAATACACCCCGGGAGAGGAGGGCGGGCGTCCCGAATGAGGAGCGCAGTAAAGAGGTGACTTCAATCACTTATACAGGACAGTCCTTCCAGGTCTTTGTTCACATTTGGCCAACTATCTTGTTTCTTTTTTCACCCCCGACTGGTCCCAGGACCCTCGCCACCATGCGTGCGCAACTTTTTGTTAAGATGGATCCCACCTCAGAGGCCTGTGGGTGCATGTCCACACCACTTATTATGGGGTGGCGCCCCCTCCCTTTTTGACCCCAAGGAGACTTCCTGCACATGGACAGACAGGGAAGTTTTCCTTGACCTCAGGAGTGGTCATCTTATCTCTTTACTTCAGCAGAGCTCAGCTTCTGCCACTAGCTTTGTCCTTGGAGTGTCTGGGTGAGAACAAAGCTTCAATTTTACTCCACTTGGCAAACCCCAGCTGTCCAGCCCCGGGGCCCATCTATCTCCTACCTCAGGCAGAGGACTAGAAGGGAAATTTAGAGCATGTCATCTATCTGGGCAAAACCTCCCAGTGCCTTCCCATATTTCAATCTGTAGTTATCTATACACCTTCCTATACTCTCTCCAGTACTGTAAGATATAGAAGCCTCACAGTACCACCCTTATCAAACTCTCTTTCTGCAAGGATTATTATTGTGATCAACATTCTGCCAACCAAATATATTTATATGAGATTTTTGAGATAAAAAAGAATACAAAATATTGCTTTCTTTCACAGTGGCAGTACGCAAACACATGGCTTCACAGACATGACATTTTGCAGCAACTTACAGATTTTTCCCCTGTGAGTGCCCTGGGATACCATCACAATAAAACATTCCGGTTGTCAAAGAAGGTGGCTTTTACAGAAGCATTGAAAGCATTGAGGGGAAAAATAATCCATATCCAAGAGGTTTATTTTTATGAGGACAAATCTCTGGCCTTTCCATACTGAAAAGAATCTCCTATAATTATCTTGCCACCAGGTGACTGGCTGGTTTCCTTGGACATAAAGCCCTATTAGTGAGTCAGTGTTGACCTTTGCTGTTGGCTGGTAGACACGGCAGCAGAGGTGGTGGCGGGTGAGTCTTGCTGAGGGAAAGTTCATGTTAAAAGCCTATGTATAAGCTCCACCTGGACTGTCTTAGCCACACTGAACATGAGCCAACTGAGCAAACACCAAGGTGGCAAAGAAGTTATCAATGAATTCAGGCTCTGTCAGCTCAGAAAACTCATCTCAGATTTTCATTTTGGGTCTGTTTCTCAGCACTATTGTTGAAACACTGTATCATTTAGTATCTGGCAAAATGTTCAACACAGTATTGTTTAACAATGGGGACAAAGAGGCATAGGTCTGAATCTCAGGAGATTTTCTCTTTTGGGGTACCATTTAATACTCCCTGGAGAACTGTAGGAGCTCACTAAAGATGGGATCAACAAAGTGTTCAGCCCCTTCATGAGTGATTAAATCCTGCCAGCTAGATGCTGACTGAGAGCAAAGAAACAAGGAATGGTTAGCGGAAGGAGAAAATTAAAAATGCAAACTGCTACTGTGTGACCCATTGCCGAAAAGAGAACTTTAACAACTATGCATATTTATATTTCTTAGTTGCTTTGTTATGTATATCTTTGTCTATATAAGTCAACTTATTTTCACTCTTCACTTACTAATTTACATAAAGTGTTGGTGGTTCATATAAATTAGTTTTTAGGGACTAAATATATTAAAAGTAGGTTGCAACTGAATTTAAGGAATAATTACTATCACTCAGGGATGGATTTGGTGATTGATGGTACTTTGGTTGCCTATTTTGGGGCAGAAATTGGGACATCTTTGTATGAAGAGTAGCCACTATTATATTAGAAAGAATCATGTTGTTTTTAGCATTGCTGCATGATGAAATTTTAAACATTGGCCAAAGTTGTTTATATTCTGCTACCTATTATTTATTTTGGCACCCAGCATTTGTTTTCAAGCTCTCCTGTGCTCTTCTTTTTATCACAAGAGGTAAAAGCTGGTAACTAGATTTTTCAGACTCCCTTATATCCAGGTTTCAGTAGGATTCTATATTTTGATTTGACTCTAAAGATGGGCTAAAGCCCTATCATTATCTAACAAACAATGTATTTTACTTACATGTTTTCAGTCTCCCACACTAAATTGTACAAGAGTAAGGATGTTTTGTCAGTATCTTTCACCATTACACCTTCAGTGCCTACAACAATATCTGACATATATTAGGGGCTCAATAATATTTGTTAGTTGAAATGATTAATAAATGAATGAACATTAAAGCTAAGAGGAACTATAAGAAAAACAATGATTTTATGTGGATTTGCACATTGAAATGTTTTAAATAGACAAGGATCATCTCAATCTTTTGGTTGCTAACACACAGACACGGGCTTGGCTAATTTTTCAGCTCATAATTTTGCAAGAATATTCAAATTATATCAGAATCTACAGCATTCAAAAAATAAAAATACAAAAAAGAAAAGAAAAACTGAGATCTCAGGTAAATGTGAAAATAAAATTTCTTAAATATGTGAAAAAACAGTAAGGAAGTGAAACATATGAATAGAAACAAATATCATATATTAATGCATATATGTGGAATCTAGAAAAATGGTAGAGATGAACCTATTTGCAGGGCAGGAATAGAGACGCAGACGTAGAGAACGGACATGTGGACACAAGGGTGGAAGGGGAGGGTGGGACGAACTGGGAGATTAGGTTTGACATAAATACACTAGAAGGGTAGATATATGAATACATATAGCTGATTCACTTCGTTGTACAGCAGAAACTAGCACAACGTTGTAAAGCAACTATACTCCAATTAAAAAAAAAAGAAAGAAAGAAAAATGGCCGGTGGTTGCATCATTGAATAAAGTCACTGATTACACAGGTTAAACTGAATGTCACTAACATCTATAGTAAAGAAAAATGATAGTGCAATTCATTGCCTGCAATTTTCTTATCCTAAACAGTGGATGTTATTTACTTTTGCCCTTCTACCTACATTAGAGATGTTCCCCCACTACTGGTGTGTATGTATGTTTCGTCTAAGGAATTATCTACCCCTGGAGGGCAAGGTCCACGTATTGCTTATCTTTGTATTGCTCGGGTACAGCATAGCTCTTCTCACAGAAGAGGAAGAATACATTTTATAGAATCAAATTGAAAGGAAACATTTGAAGTGGCTGAATAGCTAGCTAGAAATACTCTGTACTTACTGAGTTCAATTTCATATATGCTAATAGCACATTGACTAAGGGCAAAAATAAAAGTAACACAAACTTAACTAAAAGTGCAAGTTTTCCATAATGGATTGATAAATGATTCTTCCCTACAGAGGACATTTAATAACATTTAGTATTCCCTTTCAACCAAGCACATCCTTGCAAAATAAACATCGGAATCATTTCTTTCAAATTACTTAAATAATTCTTAAATTAAAACATTTATATCATAATTGCATTGCCAGTCATTTGAAAATTCTTATATCAAAGTGAATATGTATCATTTCAACAATAATTAACCCCAAAACTGTCATCCAAACTTCATATAACCTTCTTTATTTGGACTTAAGAAAGGAAAAAAGTGCACACTCATCTACGTCTTATTATTCAGCTTTTGACCCTATTTATTTATCATATATTTTACGTTTATTATGACTCTCTAATGTAGATGAGTCTCTTTCCCCCTGTAGTGGCTCATTGAACTGATAGTTTTGACATTTCTTCCTCAAAAAAGCATGCATAAAGTGTCATCATAAAATCTAATTTACCACTGTCCTACATTTGAATGCGACTGTTTCTGTACATTCAACTTAGTCATACCACTTGTTAAATAAATTTGCATGTCATATGTGAGATTTTTGTTGATGAAATGTATTCTATGAGAGACTCAATTGTCAAAGTGTTATCTTCATCAGCTTGAGATTTCAAAAGCAAAAATCAACAACCTCTTTCATTTCACTTTTTCTGAAGAACTGTTTTTCAATAAAAATTGTTAGATAGCAGTGCTCGTACTCTTCATTTCAGAAAAAAAGCTTTACTAAAATGGTGCATTTTGGGGGTTAGACTCAATGCTGTTATTTGTTGTAGAAATACAACTCTGAATACTCCCTATCTATCTATCTATCATTAAATGCATTCAGTAGATATCTGTAAGGCTAAAATGCTGGGAATTATTATTCATTTTAAACTTTATTAAATGGCACAAATTTCACTTAAAATATTTCTACCACTAGGAAAATCTATTACCAGGAAGTTTGAAATGAGTGTTGGGTGATTTAGTAAATTGTGCTCTAATTACCTACAATATATGAGAAGCACCACCAAAGTTCTGGTCATTCTGGAGAGACTGAGAAAGAGAAAAAAGAATGCTTGCCTGGGAGCAGAACTGGCTTCTAATATTGGATCTATTTGTTACGATTTAAAATTGTGAAGCCCTCATTTACTCATCTGCAAAATGTAGAGTATAACACTTGTCATTTGGTTCTGGCTTATGGTAAGCAGCATTTAAAGTTCACAAAAATGCTTTTCATATTGCGAGGTGCACAAAACATGTAAAGTAGCATTGCTATATCTTCTGTATCTCTGGAGGAGAGAGCAGGTCAAGGTTCGAAGACCTGCAGTGGAACTCCATGCAGCCAAATGGCAGAGCAAGGGCTTTGGGCAGCTGGAGAAGAGAGCCTGCAATTGGGAGTCAGAAGAATGGGAAATATGTGTACTTAGAGTGTGACCTCCAGCCAAATTTTCTTTCTCTCTCTTACGCACATATGCTTCTGACCTGTCCTGTACCTAACTTCCCATCTTCCCTTCGGATGTCTCAAACCAGAAATCTCTGGACATTTCACAGCATTTCTCTTTATCTCTTTATGTTGAATCATTTACCAAGTCCTATCAATTTTATCTCTGGAAAGTTGCCTTTTATTATCTAGTACAGAATCCATGTAAAGCTTATACTACATTAATATTTTATATTATTATTTAACATGGTGTTAACTTAATTTCATCATGTATACATGTGTAGCATGATATTTTTGGAATCCATTGATCTCTGAGTTCTCCCCCAGACTCCCCAGCTCAAAAAATTAGTCCTCTTGTGAAAGTAAGTAATCATTTCATTCCACAATACAATGTTGCCAGGTACATTAAAAAAAAAAAAAAGACAAATTTAAAACTGAAATAGAAACAGCACTCTGTAAAACATCATTTTTCTTAACAGAAAATATTTGTCCAGTGTCAAGGGGATGGAATAGATGAGTTAATATGTTTTTGCATATTTAATTTCTGCGATCCTATGAGGTCTGTTATTTAAAAAGTAATTAAGAGGAATTACACAATTACATTTAACTTACACTCATATATGATGTTTAATTTTAAAATGTAACTGTATCATAGAGTCAAATTTCAGGAAATAGTGGGTATGTGAACTTAATGTATGACTATTTTTTAAAAAATTTTTATTGGAGTATATATGACAATTTTAAAACAGCTTTTTTTAACATAAAAAACTAAATATATTAGTACTGTGGTAAAAACCCTTTCAGTATTTTTTTTCCTAAGTCAAAATCATTAATTAGTCGAAATTTATGATAAAAATCTTCTAAATTTTGAATTTTCAAGCTCCTTAATAACCTTACGGAGAAATGTAATCAGTGCCTCAGGGTGTGTCTGTTGAAGCTAATGGAACATAGTGTAACATATTCTGTTCATTTAGCTTGTTTTCATGATGAAAGTATTTAAGTATATAGTGAGCTCTTGTTGCTAGGAATCAATTTGAAAGACTAAAAATATTTGCAGTGTAATAATCTGGTTTAAAAGTTATGGGCCATTTAACTTCTAATGTTATTTTTGAATTTCTTGTTTTTACAATTGTTGTGATGCATTCAGGATCAATCAACTGTAGTAGCAGGTTTTAATAATTTATACATCATGTGCTAAATTGAAGGAGAATTACAACAGAAGTGCCCATGCTATTTCGTAAAGCCCCTCCTCTGTGTTCTTCAATTCCGTAACCAAAACTTAAAATTTGAAGGTATCCTTCATTCATATGCCTCATTTGATTTATTTCTGGAATATGTCTCGTGTCTGTTTTGAACTTTCCCTCCCCTTTAATTTGGATCTCATTGCTTCTCAGTTTCGCTCCTGTATGAGTTTCAAAGCTTTTCTTCAATCCATCCTTCCTCTGCCACTTTCTTATTAGAGCGTCAATACTTTCCCCCAATCCTTACTGAAAAAAAAAAAATTAAAGCTCATAGTCTAACCCCAAAGCTCCCCCACCCCTACACACACACACACACACACACACACACACACACACACACACAACACACACAGTCTGGACTCAATAGACGTTTACAGCCTTACCTCTTGCAGTATACCCCTATGTCCCTTCTATTCTAGGGACGTTAGCATACTGGCCCATTACAACAGATATTCAAATTTCTCCAAGGCTCTGTTTTGCTACCAGAGTCCTAATACCGAAATGCCTTTCTTCTCCTCACCCTCAGCCGTCTCAGTCTGTTCAGTTTCTAAGTAGACTTAATGGACTTGCTGATTGTCTCCACAGAACTTTTCCTTTCTCTCCCTATTAGGAATTACTTTTCATCTAATTTGTACTCTTTCTGGCATAGTACTTAGCCTGTTGTACCTGAATTAGCATTATTACAGTCCAGCATCATTTTCTCCACTACACGAGTACTTGTCAGCAGGGGAAATCTCATATTCATTTTCATCTCTTCTTCCTTAGTGCTCAGAGGAAGGGTTTCCGTGGAGTTTAATATCAATAAACATTTTTTGAAGGAAGAAAGGAAAGGAAGAAGGGAGGGAGGAAGGAAATAATATTTCCTGGTTTTCCTTTGCTCAGTATTTCCTTTCTGAATTAACAGATATACTTTAATGTTCTGATAGTTTATACACATGTCCGTTACATATATGTCATATTTCAATAATGAATTTATAAGGAACCACATGGCAGGTCTTCACTCACACTCCTTGCTCTTTGGAAGTTTGATATTTATGGGCAAGGCTTGCTTAGTGATCCCATCTGCTTATTTGTCATGGGTTGAATCATAAGCTGATACCAACATCCATAACCCTGTCATCAAAACTAGCCTTACAAAAATCCCTCAACTTGTTCTACACAATGTTCAATCCAAAGCCCACTTTTATCTGAAGAACAAATAAAAACATTCCTTATTTTCTCATGCATAGTTTCCTATTTAATCTTGATTCAAACATTCCTCTACTTAGAATGTCTTTGTTAATTACAGAGAGACTCTGGAAATCACTCTCTCACACGTTACTTTCAGATAGTTCTTGAGTTCTTTTCCTAAAGATATAACTTTGCCACATAATAAGAGTTAAAACAGGCTTTTTTTCCCGCTTCTATATTTACTTCGGTATATATTAAAGTGAGTGAAAATAAGGTAGCAATGTAATAAATGCTTACTACTCTCCAAAATTCAGTTAACCCCTGCAATTTTATGCAGGATCTAAATGTACTGCTTGATTCACTTAAGATTCTGACTTCATTTTTTTTTTTTTTTTGGCTATAATTATAGAACCAATTAATTTCTTTTTAATATTTATTTATTTATTTATTTACTTGGTTGCTCCAGGTCTTAGTTGCAGCAGGCAGGCTCCTTAGTTGCGGCTCACGGGCTCCTCAGTTGTGGCATGTGAACTCTTAGTTGCGGCATGCATGTGGGATGTAGTTCCCCGACCAGGGATAGAACCCGGGGCCCCTGCATTGGGAGTGCAGAGTTTTAACCACTGGACCGCCAGGGAAGTCCCAGAACCAATTAATTTTTTAAAGTCACTTTATTAAAAACCATGTCTTAAGAAATACAGTAGTTATTTCTTTTCTTTCCTTTTGTTAAGAATTCCCCACTTAACCTGAAAAGAGCTGGCGGTGTCCCCAGTTAATAAGAATTCCAGCAATAATTGCGTGAGTTGTGTAATTACTGGCATGAACAGCCTATAGTGCTCACATTCACTGTAAATGTTTCTTCTTTTTGTATTGCCAGGGTAATTACATGTGCTAGTAGAATTCTAATACAGTTTTTAAAATTAAAAAAATAGTTTTGCCAGGTGATATCAGCAAACAGAACTTTTTCAGTCAGAAAAAAAAAAATCACATAACCTAAAATAACCACATCATTGCTGGCAAAGAATGAGTGGGTGAAGAAGCAGCTGTGACAGAGTAAAACTGCAAAGGGACGGTGACATTCTGGCTTCCTGGGTTGGAGTCTCTGATAAGCCAAACCCAATGTGTGTGTTGGCAAAGCACTTTTCTCTTGTCTTATGTGATCCTGTTAATTATCTGTCTTCTAAACTGTGAATAGCAGTTCATGCCTCGTGGGATTTCTGGTAGGGTTACATAAAGTAATGTATGTGAAAACCCCTAGGATAATGGCTGGCATTTTTACAACAGTAACTGCAGTGTAATGAGTGCTTTTGCCATACCATTTGCTCTTCTGAGAATTTAGTGTGTATCTTCTCAATGATATGCAAACTTCATCTTTCAATATTTGGCTGCATTAAGGACATACCTCTTTTTTTGCTTGATTCTCTTTATAATGAACTCATTTTTTTTTGTTCTGTGAAATTATGGGTCTCCTAATTACACATTTTTTCCTGTCACACACACTCACACACACACACAAATATTTTTATGCAAATATGCCACTATTATAATATTTTACTAATACTTTTCCGGTCCCAGCTTAATGCACCTAATATACCACTGGTGTTACACACTCCTGGTTTCAGAAATGCTGCCCTATATATTGTAGCTCTTATCACAGCGCACAACCTCAGAGGGGAGGGAGGGTAGATATTATCACCTCTTTTGTTTTTTGGGGGTTTTTTTGCAAAAAAAAAAAAAAAAAAAAACAAAGCAAAGAAAATGTAAGTAGTTTTTCCAAACTAGCATCAAGATTTAATGTGACAGAGCCAGGTTCCAATCCCAGACCTGACTAACCTCCAATTCTATCCTCTTAACAACTCTATCATGGCATATTTCTCATGAGTAAATCGGTGAATGTTTCTGCAGCAGTTATGTTTCATTTTTCTTTTGATTTTAAGCTCACGCAATTCAGATATATGTTTAATTCATATTATTGTATACCTCAAAAAGAGAAAGTATTGCCCTATCTAACATGTGATTAATAAAGATGTACAAGAAATAGTGATTTAACATCTTTGCATTGTCAATCAGAACATTTTCCTTCTGACAAGAGCCCCAATATCAAGAAAGGGCAAACCCAGATTCAGTTATTTTCTTTAAGTGCCCCAAGATCTTTTCTCAGATTTTCTTCCACCACCAAATAAAGGTAATTGCTCTAAGGAGGATTTGGTAAATTTCCAAGTGAGAAAACTAGACTGGGATACCTCAGGAGATTCTTAGTTATAACTTATCAGCCAGGCTGTTTCTGATGTTTTAACCTTGGCCTATGAACAGATGCTCTGACCTCACCTAGAATGTTTTATCATCTCTCTTCTCTACTTCTTTATATCCACAACCTCTTAGGAGCAGCTAAGGAAAAACGCACAAACAGGTTCCTTTTTTTAATCTAAAATTATACTTAAAAGAGGCCCAATATTGAGTTTTCCTAACCAAAACTTTATCTTTATCTGACATAAAGTCCCCTTCTCTAAAGTTTGGAAATTCTGTGACCATTTGCTTTTTTTAAAATTTCCTATCCTGTTCATAGAATTCTTAATTCAGCACATTGTGCAAACAATAAGAAAATGTGTGGTAAGGACTATGCATTTTCAAATGTACTTCGAAATGATAACATAGATTAAGTGAACAGCAGCAAAGGTTGATTCTAAAATCAATCTTTTCCCACCTCCTAGAGTAATGGAAATAAAACCAAAAATAAACAAATGGGATCTAATTAAACTTAAAAGCTTTTGCACAACAAAGGAAACTATAAACAAGACGAAAAGACAACCCTCAGAATGAGAGAAAATATTTGCATCTGAATCAATGGACAAAGGATTAATCTCCAAAATATATAAACAGCTCGTACAGCTCAATATCAAAAAAAAAAACAACCCAATTAAAAAATGGGCAGAAGACCTAAACAGACATTTCTCCAGAGAAGACATACAGATGGCCAAGAAGCACATGAAAGGCTGCTCAACATCACTAATTATTAGAGAAATGCAAATCAACACTACAATGAGGTATCACTTCACACCAGTTAGAATGGGCATCATCAGAAAATCTACAAACAGCAAATGCTGGAGAGGGTGTGGAGAAAAGGGAACCCTCTTGCACAATTGGTGGGAATGTAAATTGATACAGCCACTATGGAGAACAGTATGGAGGTTCCTTAAAAAATAGAATTACCATATGACCTAGCAGTCCCACTACTGGGCATATACCCAGAGAAAACCATCATTCAAAAAGACACATGCACCCCAATGTTCATTGCAGCACTGTTTACAATAGCCAGGTCATGGAAGCAACCTAAATGCCCATCGACAGATGAATAGATAAGGAAGATGTGGTACATATATACAGTGGAATATTAGCCATAAAAAGGAACAAAATTGGGTCATTTGTAGAGACGTGGTTGGACCTAGAGACTGTCATACAGAATGAAGTAAGTCAGAAATAGAAAAACAAATATTGTATGTTAACACATATATGTGGAACCTAGAAAAATGGTACAGATGAACCGGTTTGCAGGGCAGAAATAGAGACACAGATGTAGAGAACAAACGTATGGACACCAAGGGGGAAAGTGGCGGGGTGGTGGTGGTGGTGTGATGAATTGGGAGATTGGGATAGACGTGTATACACTAATATGTATAAAATAGGTAACTAATAAGAGCCTGCTGTATAAAAAATAAATTAAAAAATAAAATAAAATCAATCTTTACTCTTCATCACTGAAGAATTGGTGATAAGATAATTGATTTGGCTAAGAAAACGGTGGTGGTCTAGTCTAGATTCTTCTTTGTTTTGTCTAATTTTCCTCCTGTCTCATGTCATTTTCTCCATTCTGAGATTTTTGCTTCTTGCTTCAGGGCCCTTATTACCAATTCTTTGATAAAGAGGCCTCATCATCAAAGTACTCAGTTTTTGAATCCATGCAGTTACAAGGTTGCAAAAGGAATAAAATAATTTTATAATGTGAAATTATTCACTACTAAAATATCAGCTTCTAAGATTAGTTCCTATTCAAACATCCACACCTCCACTCCAACACATACATACACACTAAATACAGGCATTTATCCTTGGACATATTTTGCCAATTTTGGGTTGCTATAAACATCTCACGGAAGAATGAAAATAAAAAGGAGAGTGATTACAAGGTGCAATTACATATATCTTGGCAAAGATGCCGAATTTCATGAGTCAATAAAGTGAGATGTTGAGCAAAATTATTTACCACTTAAAACCATTGACAATTGTGTGTATGGCAGAGTTCACAGATTTAGAATTGGAAGGACCATTGACAAAGATGATGATAAAGGGCTTATGAAAGAGAGTGATTTAAATATCAAGTGATGATGAGAAATCTGTGAAAAACTGATAGAAGTTCTCAAGTGTTTTTATTAATAACTTTGGTAATCTTTCTTTAGAAGCCAAATGTGAAGTGAGGAGTGTCACATGGTGGCATCCTATGGCAATAAAATGATAATAACATAAATAGAATGTTAACACTTGAATAATTTTTATTCAGTTTAACATTCAGAAACAAATATTGTGGACCAGTTCTCAGCTACTGAGTCAGTTCTTGATACAATAATGTAGAGAGGCAATGACAAACTAAAGAAAGGAAGGAAAGGGAAGGAAGAAAAGCAGGAAGACAGTAACTAACATGACATAGAATTAACTATTTAGATTACAACTTTTCATATGTAGTTTCGGAATTCACTGCCTGTAGCAGCAAGTTCTATCATTAGGCAAACATTAGGTATTAAAATTGTGGGTAGAATCAAAGTACATGACCTCTATACATTGTCTCCACCTTGCAGAAAACATGCATATTATTACTAAGACTGTTACTTTTGTTACTTGAAAAGGATTGTTACAACACTATCAAATTTATTGAAGGAGATATAATAGGGAAATTTCTGGGTGAAGTGCCTGTCTCATAGTAGGGATTGAAAATTCTTAGTTCACTCTCCCTTGAAGATAGCAGAAGACTTGATAACAGCTTATTTGTTCTCACAAATTAGTAGGTTGAGTACATGGGTCAAATGTAGGCTCTTGACTATTCACTGGGGAGAAGGCCAGTTGTTACTCCATTTCCTCCCACTTCTTCATCCCTCTTCTTTCAGTTTGCAGAGGAGGAAATCTTAAAGTGTAATTGCAAAGTTATACCTTAATGATACCTCATCATTAGTTTTCAACTTTGACCTTTAATTTCACTTGCATATATGGTTTCTATTTCTTTCTAATATAAATATTTTTAAGCAATGTATGTATATCCTTTTGATCTATATTCATTTCTCTATGATACAATTTCATTTAAATAGAAATAAAACAATTTATTTTATTTAAACAATCACTTTGACATATAAGATTGGTCATATAAGATATCAGATTGGACACTAAAGCATTTACTCAATTAAAATAATTGTAATGATATTTTCTTGAAATATATATTCATACTCTAAAGAACAGAACTTTACGAGGAGAATTAAGAAACATTAAAAATTATACACAGTTTCAACATGCATGTAACTTTGCTTTTATGTAATTTATTTTGCAAAAAGGAAGAAAAAAGGAAAAAAATTATCTTCATTTCTCTTCACACAGTTACTTTTAACCAGGTATCACAAAAAGCATTGCTATCAGAGTGCTGAGTTTGTTGAAAACAGAAAATGCTTCTTTAAGGTACAAGTAGTATACAATGAATCTGCTTGATAAACATGATTGCCTAGTCAAAAATTGCATTCTGCCAGAAAGTAACTGTATTTAATATGGCTACCCAAATGTAAACATTTACAGACTGCATCAAGGAAAATTATAAATATCTGACATCACTTGGGATGCAGGTGATTATGTTTTAGGCAGCATTTTTATGGAATTTATATTGCATCAAAAATGCTGACAAAATCAAAACTTTATATTATTAAAAAAATTATAAGACTGTTCTGTGATGAGCACATTTATTTAATATATGTTTTCTAGTCAAAGGGTTTCTTTTGAAATTACATAGCTATATCCTGTTTTCAGTTATTCTTAATAATGTTAAGTCAAAGTCATTTTTGACTTTGATGGAGGAAAAAGTGATTTTAAGAACTATTTTTAGTCAAATTATTTTGGTAGATATATAAAACTACATTTCTATAGTTCTCAGATGATCAAACTTTTTTTTCTTGCTGTTTAGTCCGAAGAAACTAGAAAGAGTGCTGGTATTTTCATCTGACTGTCCAGTTTGTAAGCTTAGGTGAAAAGTTTTTCTGTTTCCCCTTGATATCTATTTATCTTGAACTTTGTAATGATAAATTCTAAGACAGTGAATAACCCTCTTCAGTAGTGGTCTCTCGATAGATGCTGAAGTCTTTATTCTTGGCTCTGGTGTTCCAGAACGGCTCCAGTTATGTTTGCGTGATCATCATCGCCCCCCACCCCACTGCCCCCCCACAGCCCCGCCGCCCGCCGTGGGCTGCTTTGCACACACCAGATACTATACTGAAGCAGAAGCATTTCTCCTGGAGTGGCTCAATAGACTCGTGAAGCTCTCTATCCATTTTCCTTCTCTTTCCTTTCCTTTAGCCTGAAAATCAAAGGATTTTTACACTGCTTCTTCACAGTTATTTGAGTTTCATGAATTCTCAAGCGGTGGAAGAAACTGGGCTGAGCACCTAGAAATCCTTGGATCATTATGGTTGTTTATCAGGAGAAAAATGTTAAAAACAAGGTCGGTTAATAGGTTAAGATGTTTTGGGATAGTCAGAGATTCCATTGCAATGACCTATTACCTGGATTATTGGGGGAGTTTATGATCGATCTGTGCTTCCTAATAGCAAAGAATTGTAGCTCAGAAAATCTCACTGTCATCACATACAGGAATAGAAGATACTTTTAGCTAACTGATTCATAAATTCTGTATTGTATAAAATGTCTTTTTTTATTCCTATTTTCTTTAAAATTCCTCCTTCCCAAACTCACCATTTTACACAATTTCTACACAAGTACCCCACACCTTTATGTCTTTTTCTAAAAGGGGATCCTTAAATATGTACCTGAAGTAGGTACATTCCAAATGATTCATATACAAGCATTGATGAATGCTTTATTTTTACTGCCCATTACACTTTTATAGGTAAGAAATATTTTTGATGCAAATTAATAAAAATAACCCTATTGATATGAAATGTATTGGTCATGCTTCCCCCATATAACAATTATTACATGATTAAATTATGAAATATTTAAAAATCAGTGTTTTGATGACAGTAGAGCTGTCTAAAAGTGGGCAGAAATGGAGGAAATTAGACGTTGGAAACAATGGAAGTGCAGGGGATCTGATTGTTCATAACTTTTTTGGCTGAGGGTAAACCCTAAACTCCTAGGTACAGCACAGCAAAGTAGTCTTAATTATTTGAGGTGTGAGAATACAGAACTCAAGGATAATAGAGTAGATTATAAAAACAAAAACAAAAACTAGGTTAGCAGAAGTCCAGACGAGAGAGAATCATAGAGGGGTTGAACTCTAAAATTTCTTTGTAAATGTTACGGATCATTGCTTGATCACTGAATTATGCATGTGGCAGGGAGACTGCAGGGTTCCTATAAAGCCAGCAACTGTAATGGGACAGAACTGAGCGAAGATTTCTGCTGCATTCCACTCCAGAGAAAGCAGTTCGGCATCTGTTACAGAGATAAGTTAATTGCCTCTCAGAACAAAAATCAAGCCCTCTTCAAAGCAATGTAACTAAACTTGGGCTATCTACAATATACTATTCAAAGTGTCTATTTTAAAGCAAAAAAGTATCCGACATAATAAGGAATAGAAAAACATAACTCATACTCATGAAAAAAAATCATGAGTTGTTCAACAGAAATAGATCCTCAGATGATCCAGATGTTGGAAGAAGCAGAAAAGAGCTTTATAGGAGCTATTTTAAATATGTTTAGAACCTGAAGGGAAATATAATGAATTGAAATATAATGTCTCTCTGAAGTAAAATGACAATTAAAAACTAAAAACAAATGGAAATTCTAGAATTGTACAGTATAATCAATGAAAGGAAAAATTCACTGAATGGGCTTGACAGTAGTGTTTAGAGTGCAAAAGAATAAGTCAGTGAACTTTAAGAGATATCAATAGAAGTTATCCAGTTTGAACGACAGAGACGCCGTTATCAATGGGACAAATTTAAGGGGTCTAAAATTCATGTAATTTGGAAGCCCAAAATATGAAGAGAGAGACAATAAAACAGAAAAGGTATCTGAAAAAATTATAGTAGAAATTTTTCCAAATTTGGTGTAAATTTCTATCTGCAGTTTGAAGGAGCAAAGTGAATGCTAAACAAGATAAATACAAAGAAAACCAAACCTAAATGTTTCATAGCACAACTGATGAAATGCAGAGATACGAAAGGAGCCAAAGAAAACTGAAAATACTACATGCAGGGAAACAATAAGAATGAGACTGAACTCTCATAAGAAAAGAAATGGGAGGCCAGGAAGAAATGGAGCAAAGTCTTTTAAGGTGCTGAAAGGAAAGAGAAATATCAACACAGAAATCTTTATTTAGCAACTCTAGTCTTTAAATTGAAGTTGAAATAAAGGCCTTTTAGGTGAAAGAAAACTGAGAAAATTATTTTCCAGGAAACCTGCACTACAAAAAATGCTAAAGGATGTTCTTTGGGCTAAAGTGAAGTAACATCAGATAGAAACTCAGAACTACATTTAGACATAGAGAGCACAGGAAATAATAAATATGTCGGAGAGATAGTTCTAATTTTGTAAAAAGACATATGACTGTTGAAAATTAAACATTGCACGAAATGCAGTTTATAACAATAGCACAAAGAATGGGGAGGTAATTGAAATGATACTGTTATAAGGTTTATATTTTCTACTCAAAGTGCTACGACATTAACTCTAAGTAGATCATGATGAGTTAAAGATGCATACTGAAATCCCAAGATTCCATCACTAAAAGCTATTTAATTAACCCAATAAAATGCAGGAACGATGGAGGAACAAAAAACTGATAGGACAAGGAAAAACAAATAGTAAATGGGGACTAAGTTCAACCATATCAATAATTCTATTAATTAGATTAAACACTACAATTAAAAAGCAGATTGCCAGTGTGGATTTAAAAAAAAATGTTGTCTATCAAAGATACACTTTAAATACAAAGACATAGAAATACTCGACGTAAAACGAAGGAAAAAGATATATCATGAAAACACTAATTATATGTAAGCTTGGGTGACTGTGTTCTATCAGACTATGCAGACTTCAGTACAAAGACTCTTACCAGAAATAAAGAGGGAAATATCAAATGTTAATAGGACCAACTAATCAGTAAGATTAAACAATTATAAGTATGTATGGACCTAACAGATTTTCAA
Source organism: Eschrichtius robustus (assembly GCF_028021215.1). NCBI lineage: Eukaryota > Metazoa > Chordata > Mammalia > Artiodactyla > Eschrichtiidae > Eschrichtius > Eschrichtius robustus. Next base: position 145,364,422 of record NC_090827.1, on the reverse strand, counting down.
AATACACAAATCAGAAAACTGACAAAACCAAACGAGCAATAGACAAATATACACAATCATAGTTGGAGATTTTAACACAACTCTCTCAGCAATTAATACAGCTCTAGATGAAGAAAAATCAGTAAGGACTCAGAAGATTTCAACAGAACAATCAAATAACTTGACATAAGTGAAATTTACACAATATTATGCCCAACAGTTACGGAATACATACCTTGTCAAGTGCATATAAAACAGTCACCAAGATAAACTATATGCCCATAAAAAGTCTCAATAAATATCAAAAGAATAAAATGTTAGAGAATGTATCTTCTGATCACATTGGAATTAAATCAGGATCAATAATACTTTAACTAGAAAATCATCAAATACTCAGAAATTAAACAGTACAGCTAAAACAATGCTCATAGGGAAAATTTAAGCATCAAATGCTTATATCCAAAAACAAAGTTTTACAACATTGATCTAAAACTTCTTTCTTACAAATCAAGAAAAAAAGAGTAAATAAACACAAAGGAAGTTAGTAGAAATTAATAATAAAGAAAAGAGAAGAAATCAATCTTATCAGAAGAACAGTGCACAAAATTAACAAAACCAAAAGTTGATGCTTTAAAAATATAACAAATTTGAAAAACATTTAATAAAGTAGATCAAGAAAAAAGATGACAAATTACTGATATCAGAAATGAAAGAACTTATAGCGCTTAGAACCTACAGATATCAGAGTAATAATAAGAAATTATAAACAACTTTATACTAATAAACTCCATGTTTTAAGTGAACTGAAAAAAATCTTAAAAAAAAAACAAACCTACCAAAATGATACAAAAAACTTACTTGGTTATTAAATATTTGCAACAAAGAAACCTCCAGTTTTCTAAATATTACATATAATGTTTAAGAAGAAATAATGTCAAACTTATATCAATACATACTCTTTCAGGAAAATAGAGGGTAAGAAATATTTCCCAAATGATTTTTCTAAGGTAACATTTCCTCATTCCAAAACTTGGTAGAGGTATTAAAAGAAAAGAATATTACTGACCAAAAGTCCTCATTAGCCTAAATGCAAAAATACTTTAGAAAATATTAGAAAATTGGGCCTCCCACCACAAAAAAACAGGAAGAATATTTTATGAATAATAAACATATATGAAGGAAAGATGGTGTTTTAAGATTATTTTATTTAAGCAAAACTGGCTACTTTTTAAAGAGGCAGAAAAAATTTCAAAGCAAAGTGAGAATTTAATATTAACATATGCAACACATTGACTATTAATGATTGTGATTAGTGGGATTGGTTTCCCTATATAATTAACATTCAGGATTACTTAAAACAGTGTTACTTTCTTACAAAACTAAACTGAAAATTTTCAGATATGTGGAAGATGCTTTGAAAAGTGCAAAGGAAATTAATGGTATGAAAAAGTAGACTGGAGTCAGACATAAACTGATAAGTCTCTGAAAATAGTGCTTGAGTGTCAAGTACCCATTCACTGATGCTCTCCCTCTAATTCGTGATGTTATTAGTAAAGTCCCCAGGCTCCTGAATACTGAGAATAAAATACATGGCCTGAGGTAAGGTATGAAGTCGTTGATGTAGTAAAAGTAAAAGCCAAAGTCTCAATTCTAAATTAGCTTCCAGAGGGTAAATTATGTGCTTTTATAAAGAAAAAGATAACAAGAAAGACAATGGAGCAAGAAGAGGAAGCTAAACATTTCCAAAGATTGTGTGACCTTTGTGATCACATACTGGACAATGCTTTTGATCACTTTAATGAACCCTAAACTGTGTTGTTTCAAAACCAATAATTCATTTCAGTTTACTCCTTTTAATTTAGTGGAACCTATCGCAGTTTGTACTGAGATATATGAGTATTTTTAAGTTCAGGGGCTTAGGCAGAGTCAGCCAGTAGTTTGTTTCAACACTTCACTTCTTCTTGGATGCCATCCCAAACATACTCAATAGATGTTACAAATGGCTCCCCAGATTTCTTTTTAGGAACAGAGCATTGGTCAGAAACACTCAATGGATTGCCTGATCTTAAATTCACAATTCTTAATATGGCATTCATTAACCTAGGTAACCAAACCTACCCCTTTTGATTTACCTCCTGCCAGTCTTCTCCTGGCTCCTCTGGGAGTCAGTTTACAATCTGATAATTCCTGAAAATGTTTGCATGATGTTTTTCTCCATGCTGCAGACATGACTTTTTTTTTTCTGTGGCTCTTCTCTCTGCCTGGTGTGTAGGGGGACCTAACCAAATTCAACTCAAATCCAATATCCTTCATAATGACATTCTCAGCATCACAGATATCCAGATGAAATATATATTCTTTCTGCTTGGTGTTGAAGTTTAAAGATATCCTTAAATCTTTAAATTAATGCCACTTTTCTCAATCTAAGCTTAGAACTAAAGAATCAATAGACACTGGAGTTATTAAATATCAAAATATCAGCATTACTACTACTAAGAGTCTGTGTCTATAGGTCTGTTCGTCAAGTAGCCTCAGTCATAGAATAAAAACATTTAATCACCCACACACTGGTATCATAATATTCCTCTCATTGTTTAGTTAATACTACTAAAACCCTTCTTTAGTTTTCCAAGGATAGTTCCTCCTTATTTAATGTATTTTATTTTATAAAACAACAAAAATATTTATCATGATCTTAATTATCACTATTTAAATATTTCATTCTGTTGGAACACAGCCTTAAGTAAAAAAAAAAAAAAAAAAAAAACAGTTAAAGTGACATAATTCAAATTCAGAATATATCCAGTGTTCTATCCTTCTCTTTCCATGAGTCATCCTTTTAATTCTTCTATGACAGAGGACTTAAGATTTCTGTTTCAAGTCTTCCACTTTATCCTTCTTGTCAATGAAGAGGAGTTGAAGAAAGGCTTTGGTAGAATGAGGTAAAAACAGTCTGGAAAAACAAATCATCTTATTATAACTACATATACTAGTTAATTGCATCATTATGAGCCAGACACTCTACTATGTCTTTAAAAACACAACTATAGGGCTTCCCTGGTGGCGCAGTGGTTGAGAATCTGCCTGCTAATGCAGGGGACACGGGTTCGAGCCCTGGTCTGGGAAGATCCCACATGCCGCGGAGCAACTGGGCCCGTGAGCCACAACTATTGAGCCTGCGCGTCTGGAGCCTGTGCTCCACAACACGAGAGGCCGCGACAGTGAGAGGCCCGCGCGCCGCGATGAAGAGTGGCCCCCACTTGCCACAACTAGAGAAAGCCCTCGCACAGAAACGAAGACCCAACACAGCCATAAATAAATAAATTAATTAATTAATTAAATACATGAAAAACACAACTATAGACAAGGTAGACGTAATATCTGTCTTAATAGAAATTAAAGACCAATATAAGACATGTAAACAGGCAGAAATGGTATTATGAAGTTAAGTGATAAATTAGGTGAGCTATAGGGTGTAATGTGAATACATACAAGAAGGTTACTTAATTATTCCTTAGGGAGATTTATTTCTTCTTCATATAAGTTTATTCTCATCATCTACTAGCATCGCTTGGAATCAGAGTAATTAAAGAATAGGTAGTTTCCTGAATTAAAAGTTCACTTATTTTCTTTGTGTATGCTCTTCCAACTACTGGAATATTCTTTTCCTGGCAGACCACTTGTACAGTTCTTAGTCAGACTTTAAAGATTAATTTAAAACCATATCTCTAGCAAACATGCGATGAACCACTCTGCCACTAACCTCATACAAAACAGACCCAATGCCAAATTGGTTGTTGCTCCTTTGGGATGCCACTTATCTTGTACATCTCTCTGTTTTTTAATGTATTGTACTCGATGTTAAAGGCTGTGTAGCTTAATGACTAAAAATATGTACTTAACCTTACTGCTTTTAATGACTAAGAGCCAAATGTTTGGGTTTGAAACCCAGCTCTGCCATTAACTAACTTGACTTCAGGCAAGTTTTATTTTAAAAAGCTTGCCAGGGGACTCATTAGCTTGGAATTACAATAAAAGGGCGTGTTTCCACAAAACACTAGATTTTTTTATTGATTTTTAAGCCAAGGATCTTGGATTCCCAAAGATCTTGGATTCCCTTTTAAGTTAATATAATTTCTTCACACACATTTTGCTTCCTACCTGCTATTGCCACCAGAGTTAAGCCTGCCTGAACAAAACATTGTGGTGCTTCAAAATAGAAAATCCGGTCTCCCCAGATTGGCAACTGTTTTGTGTTAAACTCAGTACAAGGGGAAAGAATAAGGGTAAATGCACCACCAAATGAAATTCCTTGATCCCTTAAATGTCACATGGTGCTCTTCCTCTTGCCCATGGTGCTTGCCAGACTGAAAGCGGTGGCATTCCTGGAAAGATAAACTCTAACCAAGCTACACAAGCCTGAGAATCGCAAGGCTGTGGCTGCTGGCCCCATCAGCAACGTCAGAATCCGCGAAGTCAATACCTGAAGTCTTCACAGGTGCGGTTCTCACCAAGGTACCTGATAAATTAAGCTGTTTTGGACTGCAAATACTAGAAAACCTAGACTCAAATGACATAAACCTTAAGGTAGTTTATTACAAAGTGTAGAGATAAAATCATTTCCTTTGGTCAATTCAGTATCTTCATCAGGGGTGCAAGTTCTTTCCATTTTTTTCCTGTTCACTCCTCCTCAGGGTATTGGTTCTCTTCTCTTCAGCTGAAAGATGGTTGCAAAAACTCCAGGCATCATATTTCTACACACCAATGTCTGGAGGCAGAACAAAGATCATCTTTTCCTTAAGTCTTGTTTATGACCTAGTTAATCTTTCCATTACCAGAAGGCTTCTAACTTCTCATTGGCTGGATGGCTGGAATTGGGGCACGATGTCCCACCTAAGGCATTCACTGCAAGAAGAAAATAATTACATATTTTATAATTAGAGAAATACCAAATTGAAAATGTTAAACATTTATATGGCCATCAATATTTTATGGCTGAGACAAAATCTATTACTAAAAATAGTAATTTCTTTTGTGTGAAACTTTCAAGAACCATTTGTAATCTACCAAGAAATTGCCTGTTTTGTCATTCACATGTTCTAAGATGTTTATTATTTTACAATTTATTCCTTTGGAGATTTAAATTTTTTCATAATTTCTATGGGCATTTATAATTTCTTAGGCATTTAATTTCTCCATATGTAGGTAAATTTCCAGAAACTGTACTGACTTTACAGATAACTGTAACCGACTTTACAGACCAAAGGAAAGGAAAAAGAAAAAGAAAGTGCCCTCTAAAATCTCTCATTGACAATATGGCTAATAAATTATCAAATTTAAAGTAAAGCATGGCAGTTGGATAGAGGGTCATAATCCAGTTTAATACTGTAATGATAAAGTTTCACTTTGGTTGAATCAATTAAAATTAATTATGTCACTATAATGTGGTCACTCAGAGGACAGATTAGTTGAATATGTTATAGGTATTAAGTTCTATTGGACAGTGGAAGGAAATAACAGTTTAAAAGAGCATCTAGGTTACATATACTTGGTCTTATTTTAGTTAACATTGGAGAGTATGACTTTCATTATTCACATTTGTATACTAACTAGAGGAACTTCTTACTGGTAGAAAATTCATCATGTTTTGGAATGCCTCGTGTCTATAGCCAGCCTTGAAGTAAATGCCCTTGAGTGTGGCTGTTTATCTGAGAGAAAATAGTTGGTATTTTTAGAGACGCTCACCCACTTCAGCCACAGATCCATGCCTTCATTACTGATGAATATAGCTTTACAGTAGGTTAGTAGAGGAGCTTTATGTATCATTATTTTAATAGCATCACTTTTCTAAAGAAGGTGCATTTAGCAATGTGAGATGTTAGCGATCATGGGTCTCCTCTTTACTGAGGATGGAAAAGTTACCTTCTTTCATCCGAGACACCAAAAGCACTTAAAAGACATTATCTCATTATCTCTATAACAGCCTCTGACAGAGTTGGCTTGCAGTATAATTCCATTTTATTGGTGGATAAAGTCATGCACATTATGGTTTTATAATTTAGCTCGGCAGCTGGCCTGCCCTGGCAAAAGAGCTTTCAGCTTTACTTCATCTTAGAAATTTGCCTCATTTATGTCTTCACACTTCTAGTGCGGACATGACCTTAATGTTCCCAGAAACCAAGTATATTTAAGTGGTCATTTGTCCAATGACTTTTTTTTCCTGAAGAAATGTTTCTGAATTATACTTTATTTCATTTTGACATGAAAGAGAAATGAATAATATTTTGGATAACAGATAGAAATTGAATTGGGTCATTTTCTAGATTCGAATGAATACTAGAACTCTTTAGCAGTATTTTTTTGTTAGTATTAAATAGCTTCAGTTACTTTAAATTATTTAAATACATGACTTTTTAAAAAAAATACGTAATTTTTTTTTAAAGAATCAATTTTATTTATTTATTTTTCGTCGCATTGAATCTTCATTGCTGTGTGCGGGCTTTCACTAGTTGCGGAGAGCGGGGACTACCCTTCATTGCGGTGCACGGACTTCTCATTGCGGTGGCTTCTCTTGTTGCGGAGCACGGGCTGTAGGTGCATGGGCTTCAGTAGTTGTGGCTCGTGGGCTCTAGAGCGCAGGCTCAGAAGTTGTGGCACATGGGCTTAGTTGCTCCGCGGCATGTGGGATCTGCCAAGACCAGGGCTCGAACCTGTGTCCCCTGCATTGGCAGGCGGAGTCTTAACCACTATGCCACCAGGGAAGTCTCAAAAATACATAACTTTAAAAAATCAACTGGACTCAACCCTTTATCAGACATATGCAAATTAAATCCATGGCACACTTCTTTCACATGTTTCCCCTAGGAGTTAAGGAAAATTGTCTTAAATTTAGTCTAAGATAAACAGACTAAAACCATGATGACATAAGAGCTTTAACTAGAAGAAACATGCCAATTTATTGAAAACCATTTAATTGACTCAAGCAGAGGATTGCATTATCCTTTATCAAGTTTTACAATTATTCTATTTTTTTTTAAACCAGAAGTAAAAGGTAGGCAAATCCAAAACATGTTTTTGCAGTGGTTTCACAGGTTTACTCATGGAAATCTGAATCATATTTTGCCCAGGAAAGATTAAAGAGACTTTATAGTTTCTAATGGATAACAATATTAATCAGTATACAGTGTATAGTATAGGGAGTCCAAGGGTGAGTACGGACAGAAAAAGGGAACATGGAGCCGTAGTAATTATTCTGTGCCTATTCCTTGTCTCAATTTTCCAAGAAAGATTGTATTAAGTACCTTTTATAAATGAGGTATACTTCAGAAACCAGGTATATACAAATATAATTCAAACATGAGTGTGTCCTTCAAAGAGGTATGTATGTTTGTTACCATAAAAATTAAAACCAAGGACTAGTAAACACAGTGAAAAGAAAGTATAGATCAACGTATACTTTTGTACTTTACAACATGTACTTTTTTGTACTTTAATTTCTTTTCTGGATATTAGAGATCTCATAAATGTATTATGGCCCCAAAAGGGGCTGTTACGTGCTCCAATATTATAGAAAAATCTGGAATGAAAAAAAGTAAGACTTTTTCAGCTTTAAAAGTAAAGTTGGAATATGCACTTTATGATGAAAGCTTTTATACATTTAATGAAAGCTCTGGACTTCACTAATGTAATAGAAAATACTGAAAGGATTTTTAACAGATGCTTAATTTTGACAGATAAATTATGATTGAGTTCTAAAAACTTGGGATTTTGATCTATTATTAGAAAAATGTATTAATGTTTTCATTTCAGGACTGTAAGATTACAATAGATTCCTTTTCCATTCCAGAGAGTCATCCAATTAAAGTTTTACTCTCAAAGATAATAGCATTTTGATTTAGGTTCAGAATAGGTGTATACAATCTTTTTAAAAATTTATTTTAAAAAAGAATCTTTCAATATATTTCTCCTTTCTCATATTGTAAAGGTAGAAACTGATCTTGTCTTGGAAATAAACCAAAATCAGGCTTTGATACAACCCCAAATTAACATAAAAATAAATAGAACTGTGGCAGTGTATAAATTTGACCCAGATTGTGCTCAGGTCTTAAGATAAATCCTATACCTGTAGCGGAAGAATTGCTTTTGACTCAGAAAAATATTGATTATTATTACTTCTGTGTTTAAAACATTATCCTATTCTATAATGACACGCAGTATGAACAGAATCAAATACTGCATTCCTTGAAATATTCAAATAATAAAGATCGGTTACCAAATACCCGCATTAAAGAAGATACACAGTGTTGCACATGGTTTTTATGTGGTAAACTAAGCCAACTTGAAAGAAATGTTTGTTTAGTGCCCTGAGGGTCAAAACTGCTGGGATCCCTGTTCAGACAAGGACAGGCGGGGGCTTCCAAAGATGACTGTGGAGCTCCACAGTGTAAAGGTGGGAGCATTTTGACAGAAGTGTGTCAGTTCTGACCTTAACTCCTGCTGAATGCCTTGTTCCTGTGAGAGAAAACCTCTCTTCTGCTGAACTGTTCAAAATTCATTTCCAATGTGCATTTGCTCTGCTCCACTCTGTCTGAAAATATATGCAGACAAAGCTGATTGACAGCTCTTTAGTTGCCATACCATGAAGGTTGAAACCAGAAAGGCTACACCTCTAATTCACTGACAGCTGAAAGCTACAGAACCTAATTTCTTAGGTTTATTCTTATATCTCTACTCATTGTCCCAAGAGGAAAACAAATAATGGGGGATTACACAGGACTAATGGACTCTATATAGCATAAGGGTGTAAAGATGGAAATCACAGTCATGAATTCTCTGCACTTCTGAGAAGAAAAGGAATCCCATTTATTCAAGTACTTCTCACAAAGATGGCTGATGAAATCATTTCATTTACCAAGAAATATTTCTTTTCCAAGGAGAAAAATACGTAGGGCACATTTTCCATATAATTTAACAATTAGTAAAATGTAAAACTTGTCTATAATAAGATACTGAAGTTCTAGCATAAACTGTCAACTGGTTCACGAAATATTCAAACCTAACACCATTTTCTTTTTCATCTCTAAAATTCAGGCTGTGCAAGCTAGATTCTTGATTCCCCTCTCCTTCTTGCATCTAGTGTGATTCTATGGAAGAGTTTTGGTTAATGAATTATACTCTGAAATTAACTCCTGCTTTCCTTCCCTCTTCCTTCCACCTTCTCCTAACATAAACAGTAATGTGACAGTAAGATGCAATAGCCATCTTACAGCTATAAGGAAACACCCCGACAAATGAGAGGTATCAATTTGAACACTATTGATCCTCTATATTCCTTTCTCCCAATTTCCTGTTCCATGAGAAGAGTAACCTTCTTATTTAAGCCCATATGGTATGTTGAATAACTGCCCTCCCTCCAAAGATGCTTTCATTGTAATCCTCGGGACCTGTGACTATGATACCTTTCGTGGCAAAATGAACTTTGCAGATGCAGTTTCGTTAAGGATTTTGAGATGGGACTTTAGTCTAGATTACTGGGGTGAGCCTAATGTAATCAAAGTGTTCTTTTAAATGAAAGAGGGAGACAGGAGAGAGAAGGTCAGAGTCTGAGAGATTTAAAGATGCCACATTAAAGGCTTTGAAGATGGAGGAAGGATCCATGAGCCAAGGAATATGCACATCCTCTAGAAACTAGAAGAGGCAAGGAAACAGCCTCTGCTAGAAGGAAACAGGCTTGCTGACCCATTTGAGACCTCTGAAGTCTAGAACTGTAAGTGATAGAATTAGTGTTTTCTTAAGCCACTATGTCACTGGTAATTTGTTACAACAGTTACCAGAAAATGACCCAGCCTTAATTTCTGTTATTTACAATATAACTCAATCTTTTTGGTTTTTTTTTAACATCTTTATTTGAGTATAATTGCTTTATAATGGTGTGTTAGTTTCTGCTGTATAACAAAGTGAATCAGCTATACATATACATAAATCCCCATATCTTCTCCTTCTTGCATCTCTATCCCACCCCTCTAGGTGGTCACAAAGCACCGAGCTGATCTCCCTGTGCGATGCGGCTGCTTCCCACTAGCTATCTATTTTACATTTGGTAGTGTGTATATGTCCATGCCACTCTCTCACTTCGTCCCAGCTTACCCTTCCCCCTCCCCATATCCTCAAGTCCATTCTCGACATCTGTGTCTTTATTCCTGTCCTGCCGCTAGGTTCTTCAGAACCATTTTGTTTGTTTGTTTTTAGATTCCATATATATGTGTTAACATACAGTATTTGTTTTTCTCTTTCTGACTTACTTCACTCTGTATGACAGACTCTAGGTCCATCCACCTCACTACAAATAACTCAATTTCGTTTCTTTTTCTGGCTGAGTAATATTCCATTGTATATATGTGCCACATCTTCTTTATCCATTCATCTGTCGATGGACACTTAGGTTGCTTCCGTGACCTGGCTATTGTAAATAGTGCTGCAGTGAACATTGGGGTGCATGTGTCTTTTTGAATTATGGTTTTCTCTGGGTATATGCCCAGTAGTGGGATTGCTGGGTCATATGGTAATTGTATTTTTAGTTTTTTAAGGAACCTCCATACTGTTCTCCATAGTGGCTGTATCAATTTCCATTCCCACCAACAGTGCATGAGGGTTCCCTTTTCTCCACACCCTCTCCAGCATTTATTGTTTGTAGATTTTTTGATGATGGCCATTCTGACCTGTGTGAAGTGATACCTCACTGTAGTTTTGACTTGCATTTCTCTAATGATTAGTGATGTTGAGCATCCTTTCATGTGTTTGTTGGCAATCTGTATATCTTCTTTGGAGAAATGTCTATTTAAGTCTTCTGCCCATTTTTGGATTGGGTTGTTTGTTTTTTTGATATTGAGCTGCATGAGCTGCTTGTAAATTTTGGAGATTAATCCTTTGTCAGTTGCTTCATTTGCAAATATTCTCTCCCATTCTGAGGCTTGTCTTGTCATCTTGTTTATGGTTTCCTTTGCTGTGCAAGAGCTTTTAAGTTTCATTAGGTCCCATTTGTTTATTTTTGTTTTTATTTCCATTTCTCTAGAAGGTGGGTCAAAAAGGATCTTGCTGTGAATTATGTCATAGAGTGTTCTGCCTATGTTTTCCTCTAAGAGTTTTATAGTGTCTGGCCTTACATTTAGGTCTTTAATCCATTTTGAGTTTATTTTTGTGTATGGTGTTAGGGAGTGTTCTAATTTCATTCTTTTCAATGTAGCTGGCCAGTTTTCCCAGCACCACTTATTGAAGAGGCTGTCTTTTCTGCATTGTATATTCTTGCCTCCTTTATCAAAAATAAGGTGATCATATGTGTGTGCATTTATCTCTGGGCTTTCTATCTATGACGCAATCTTAACTGAAATAGTTGCATAAGGATTCTTAGATCCCAATGAAGCATTCCAGAAAAAGACCCCAGGGAAAACTGTAAAGTGAATTAAATTTACTCCAGGGGTAAATGGCTCTTCTTTTGTTCAGGGATTCATGCTTAAACATTTATTTAATATGGAGAAATTTTTAAAAAGCAGTGCTTTTCAAGAATGACCTAACTTGTTTGACAATTTCCTTTTTTTTTTTTCCCCCAAGAATGGTAAAATCACAATGGACCCGCTTTACTGAGAATGATCGATCCTTTAGTAACATCCTTCACAGGTTAACCATTTACTTAAAGTGGATGTTATATGTAAATGCTCATTTAGTAATGTCTTAAGCAAAATGATGTATGTGTGTGTATGAACACACACACACACAATTCTGAGTTATCAGAGAGGCCTACAAGTGTGTCCGATTCTTCAGAGGCTGCCACAGTCCTGCCTCCTGGTATACATGTGTTTGCATAATCTCTTCCCTTGTGTGTAGGCATGGCCTGTGATTTGCTTCTGACCAGTAGAATATAGCAAAGGTGATGAGATGTACATGATTGCATTATATAAGATTGCAAGCTTGGTCTTGCCGGAGCCTCTCTCTTTCCTTGATGGCTTTAAAGAGACTCATGTGGTGAGGAACTGAGGTTGCCTCTAGGAGCTGAGTGTGACCTCCAGCTGAAAGCCAGCAAGAAGCACGTTCCCCAGGGATCAAAGTATAGGAAGCACTGCAGTGAAGCACCTTCAGCCTCTGGACATTGTGGGGTTTTTTAAGTTTTTTATTAGCTGAACAACAGTACTCTTATTTCAAGGCCCCACCAAGTTAATAAATAAAAGAAGACTCTAAGCCATTTATACAACCCTGACTCAAGTCCAGCCTGGCTCCATCCATCCAGTTGTGTATTAGTCCATCCATTAATCCATCCATCTATTCATACAGAGGGAAGATGACTTCAGTGTGAATTGTCTTCCAAGTTACAAAGCAGGAATTCTTGATGATGCAGGATGAACAACAGAGCCTAGCCTCATTAATTGCGTATTATCTGCCTTACCCTAAATTTCCAAGACCAAACTAGACCTATTTTGAGGGCATATAAATCAATTCTGGACCAGCATTGCGTCACTCAGCAGCCATTTGCTCTGTGGCTAAAGTTAACTCTAATACAGTTATATCGTCTGATTCATTCACTTAGAAGTAAATCCCTTTAAGAGCATAACATAGCACTTAAAATTATGAGTATGTGGTGTTGATTAAGAACTGCCTGCATTCAAATTTCAGCTATACCAGTTTCTGGGTTTGTTACCTTAAGTAAGTGACTTACCTAAGTGTCTGTGTCCTCATCTGTACAGTCAAGATAACCACAGTTCCTACCTGGTCAAAGTGTTGGGAGATCTAAATGAGGAAATTCGTAAAACATCTGGAGCTACCCCTAAAAAGTTTAATGGATGTAATATATAGTTATGGAAGAAGTTTTTTTTTCTCATTCCCCTAGTCTATGTGAGGCTGGATTGTCCCTAAAACACTCCAGGCCCTTTCAAGCTACTTCTTTTCCATGGAGGTGAGGGGCTATCTGTTTGATAAATGCTGGAGGAGCAAGTGTGTACTCTTCTTGATCCGGTGCCTCCCTCCCTCCTTTCTCTCGGGGATCTGGCTGTCCCCCGGAAGCGCCTTTTCTGTTCTAGTGCTTGATGCCATAGGCTTTACAAGGACAGCTGTGTTCCATTGGGGAAGATCAGCTATTTTCGAGCTCTGTGTTACAGGATAAGTTTACCTAATACTGAGTTTCAGTTTTAAGAACATATGTGTGATTTTAATGAACGGTTGTAATGCATATTTTTTAATAGTTAGGAATGTATTTCAGGAAGAGAATACCAGTCAGAAGATGATTTTTGAGATGATACGTGGGGAGAGATCATATTTTTTTATGTTCTACCATTTGTCAGTAAAATTTCAACAGCCTTAGTCTCAGAGAAATAAAGAACTTCATGATTCTCAGATAAGAAATACTTGGTAAACAACCTTCATGTGTACTCTAAAGATCCCATGTGATAATTTGCCCTGTATTAGTTTATGGCTAATATAAGAAACTAGACTGTCCACATATATAATTAATGACTCTTCTCAGTAAACTGGAAATTAATTTGAAAAAAAGTTGCTAAATTTTGTCCAAACTTATTTATTACATACTAATATTTCAACTATTAAATTGTATAACTTTGATTATACTATTTTAAAGTGTTTCTTAAGTACTGTCATACACCACAACTGATTGTGTAAGTGGTATTCTTTTGAAAAGCAATTGATGATAGGTATCAAGTGTCTCCAAATATTTATATACTTTAACCAAATCTTCTATAATCTTCCCTAAAGAAGTAATCAGAAATAAATAGAATATTATTTCACCACATATAAGTTTATTAAAACAATTTGAAATTGTGAAAAATTGAAAGAAACTTCAATAGTTAATGATAGAGAAAGGCTTAATAATCTTTGCTATAGCTATAGCTTTTAGTGTGTAAGTATTCCAGTTAGTGGCTAAAAATTCTAGCTAAATGGTAAGGATAAACAAATGTGTGATAATCTTAAGTCAAAAGCAAAGTTTCTAAATGTATGTGGACAGTATTATAGCAGCAATGTTGAAACAACATAAATACCAACCATAATAGCAACAATCTACACAGCAGAATTAAACTGGGAAGGAAACTCCAATACAAAGTAGGGATTATTTCAGGGTGGTGGTTTTCAGGCTGTTCCCCAAACTTCTCCCACTTTTGCTGTATTTTCTATTTTCTAAATAACTGCTTTGTTTTGTAATTACTTTTTTAAAAAAGTTATTACCTTGTTATTAGGAAAACATTTTCTTATTTTACTTGTCTGTTTAAAAACTCATTAAAGAGTACATTCACTGGTCAAAATTTTGCTTAGAAGTAGAACATAAATCCAGCTTATCACTCTAATAAATTTTTTGTCCCTAGTTAGTGTGGATTACAAATCTCCACAGTACGTTTAGAATATTTAATGCAATGTCTTTGATTTAATTTTGAGATAAAGTATAGCAGGGTTTCCTTATGCACTCCTGTGTATCAGCAGGATCAAGATATGAATTCAAGTAGCTTGTTCAGGAGGTGTCAGGCAACGCTTCTCCTGCACTGCCCAGCTGTCCAGCACCAACACCCACTTCACAGCTAGCTGCGTCTGCTGGTTTGCCCAGGCATTTGGACTCTGTTCACGGTTGGGGTTCAGATATATACAAGGGGGTCTAGTGAGCTCATCGTGGAGGGGCACGAGCAGCCTGGGAGAAGGAATCCAGTACAATTCACTGGACCTGGAATGAAGCACTCAGTTGTGGACAGCTCCGTGGCCTGAGGAAGAAACAGCTGCTCATTAAGACAAAAAGAGTTGTAAGATCTGGGGCCCTTAAGCAACCTTGTGGTGGGATCGCCCTAAAATGTTCATAGATGGAAAAGTGGGGACCTTTCCCTACTGGCAAGGAGAAATGGGAACCTCGTCCATGTCCTACAGTAGGGTACATCATTTTACAGCCCAAGAAAGGGGTAGATGCAGCAGCAGGGCCAGATGGAATGTAGGCGGGCATCTGAGGCAGATTGTGCGGAGCAATGAGGGCGTGGTCGGAGCAGTCCCCCGCCCCTCACGCAAGTGGGTGTGGCTTATGAATCTCCTGGGTGACAGGAGTGGTCAGTGGCAAAGCAGTGTTTCCTGAGGCTGCGGGAGCTTCTGCACAAGCGTGAGGACTGTATCCCAGGGGCTTGATCAACAGGTTCCCAGAGTGAATTGAACACTCTGGGAACTCCAAAAATAAAAGAGAGAGAGAGAGAGAGAGAGATGGAAAGCAAGCTCAGAAAACAAAATGGCATGCTGCATTTCTGCAGTTAGGAGAGCATCCAACTAGCACACTGTGAATCTGACTTTTAATGTGATTTAATTAGGCTGGTTTGGTTTGAGGACATTCAAGTAACTTTTTTTCCTCTTTCATCTATCAAAATGCAAGTGAAGATGTATGTGTTACATCTATATGATGGTTTTGCAACATTATAGTTCAGTAATGCTCAATACATTTGCAATGACAATACATTAAAATAGTCTATTTGATATGCTGATACAAACCTGACCCAATACACTTGTTACAATTTGCATTTACGTTTTCAATAATATTTTAAGAAAGATTTGATAATGTGATAATGCCCCTTGAAATAATTCACCATTCTCTTGGTTGTCAAAAAATGAAATAAATTTGGAATTACAGAACACATGTGAGCCCTGAATCAGAGCTGGAAGATACCTTAGAGATAATGCACTTCAAGGCTCTCATCTTATATGCAATAGGTATGCAAAAGCTAGTGTAGAGAATTAATTAACTTGCCCAAATCACATAGCTAGTTAATAGCATGCCTGAAGTCATATAACTAGGCAGTGGCAGCAATCTTGAATCCATATCTCCACTACAAAGCACTGCCAACTCCAGTTTTGTTTCTACTCTTTGATAATTCCGAGAATTTTTCACTAAAAATGAAAACTGGAAATTGACCTGAGACTGTGGAAAACAATAGGCCAGTTAATACTTCACTGGATCAGTTATGTGAATGTAGTCTTAATCAATAAAAGGAGTGTATCACTGTGGTAGTCAACTTCTCTTGGAAGTATTTCTGTACAAATCAGGCCAGTAGGCAATTAGTAAATCTCATGAATTTCATTTCAGTTGCCCTTTGTTGTATTTTGAAAAATTAAAGTGCTCCTACTAAGAAATTACTTATTATTTGTATTCTCAGATTTTGATTGTAGGAAAGTGGTCCATACCTTTGTTGGGTCCCAGAATAGGCTGCCCCAAAATGTCCCTCAATGGCATATTGATTATTTTGAATTAAAGTTACTTAAGAAATGGCCGGTATAAGAGGGACACTCTGACCTTCCTGTCTCCCTGAAAGTAAGAAATCAGTCTCTCATGTGAAAGGTATGCTCCCTGCATCTAGAGATGGAAGGACACCCTTATCACCAAATACAGGGAATTCAGGCCAAGAAGCCTACGTAAACAAACCTGGAAGATACCTTAGAGATAATGCACTTCAAGGCTCTCATCTTATACACAATAGATATGCAAAAGCCCATGTGGAGAATTAATTAACTTGCCCAAATCACATAGCTAATTAATAATGTGCCTGAAATCACATTATTTTATCTCCTTGCAGGCTTACATACATGGTTTGAGAATAGGATTCTGCCGTAGCTCCCTAGGTTTCTATCACAGTTTCAGGTTGTAAATAGAATATATGTCATATCTTCCACTTGCCTGTGCAAGGCCTCTCTCCGTCCTTTTCCTCCCTACCCTCTGCCTAGGAGGCAGAGCTGTATGAATCAGCAGAGCTCTCATACCTTCCAGCCTTCAGCCCGACTTGGCCAATGGCAAGCTTCGGAGAATGTTAAAGGACTGATATTAGAGGAATGATGTCTTATGGCAGAGAAGCCCTGAGAGAGACCTTCAGTTGGCTCCTTGCTTCTGGAAGCCATCTAGTGTCACTCAGGAGACATTGTGGACCTGCCATGGTTATGTACCCCGATCCTTAGAAGCCTGAGCTCTGTGCTACTTCTGTGCTCACCGCGGGGCAGGAGTCTGCTTTCTACTAAAGGGCCTGAATCAGGTGATAATGTCCATGTAGAATTTCAAGACCGTGGTCAGCAGGTAGTTCTGCTTCTGTAACCCAGGATTCCAAAATGAAGCCGAGCTTTAATTACTCTACGGTTGAACAGAGGAAAAACACTAATCTTGTGTCGAAAAAAAGACCTCTAAACAAACCGGGATATTGCCTTCCTAAATTCAAGTGCAATTGAATCGCTTTACTTTACAGGAATAGCTGGAAACATCTTGTTGTAGCTGAGAAATGTTTTAAAGAATAACGCGTATAGACCTATGCCTTACAATACTGTAGCCACTAGCCACATGCAGCTAATTAAATTAAATTAATTAAGAGTAAGTTTAATTAAAAATATAGTTCCTTGGTTGTACTTGTCACTTGGCTATTGGTGACTAAATTGGATAGCATAGATTATAGAATCTTTCCATCATTGCAGAAAGTTCTATTACAGCACTATATAGTTGCCACTATGGAGACAGAATTATTCAAAACATATTTAGGGTCAAGAAATACATTTTGGGTCAGTTCTTTAAATATTCTGGAGCTTGTTCAAGTTAATAAAGCAAACAAAGAAATAACAGTAGGTGATATTTACTGCATGCCAATAAAGTGCCAGGCCCGGTGCTAGGTTATTCTCATGGATTAGCTTATTTAATCCTCAAAAATCCATATTACTTGCATATTATTAGTATCCCACTACTAATATTTTTACAGCTAGTAACTGCCGCAGATAAAATTAGAATCCAGCTAATCTGACTCCAATGCCTGGGTCTTAACAGTCACACTCTACTGCCTACCTAATAATTGAAGAAATACTGAATTATTTGGGACTTTTTTTTTCTAAGAATGAGAAAGACCAAGTAATCATTATCAAGTAAAATAAGATATTATTCAATACCCTGCATGTATACAATATTTCTCAAAAAACTTTTAAAATGCCTTTATCATATGAACTGAATACCATTGTCAATGAAAAACATTAATCAATAGTCAATCTAAGAAAGAAATGGAAAATTTTATTTGAGCCAACCTGAGGATTATAACCCAGGAGATAGTCTCTCAGAGAGCTTTGAAAACTGTTCCGAAGAGGTAAAGGGGGAGGACAGTATATATGTGATTTTGGTGAAGGGGTACATGCAATCAAGCACATGTCTCAGTGAGAAGGTTGCTGCTGGCTATAGTTCATTGTTTAGTGCTTTTCTTTTGTTTTTTTGTTTTTTATTAATTGTTACTGGAGTATGGTTGCTTTACGATGTTGTGTTAGCCTCCACTGCACAACCAAATGAATCAGCCATACACATACAGATATCCCCTCCCTTTTGGACTTCCCTCCCATTTTAGTGCTTTTCTAAGTATGGGAAGATGCAAGAAACAGGGTTCGCAAAATCTTCTCCTGAAAATATTTAACTATCTGAGGACCTGTTCAGTCAGTTTTCCCAGACTTTTCCCTGATCTTCACTCTGAATTCCTTTTAGGGTATATTGTATATCAGCGACAGCAGTGACTAATGACTTGATTTTTGTAGAACTAGATGGTAGGCAACATTCTCTATTTTGCAGTCCCTTTTCTCTGGTTCTTAATTTCCACTAAGGTTTGGGAGCATTTTGTGATCAATTTGTCCCATGGCACTAGGAATGCTCATTCCCAGGTAAGGTGAGGATTTTGTTGATAGTCTACTCAGTGTGCTATTACTGGACTAGGCCCTGTTAACAGTAACCAAAGCCTCTGGACCACCCATCTTTCTAGTCTGTTATGGTCCAGGAAATGGTTCCCTCTTGTTGCTTCTTCCCACATCTAGAGTTAGTAACATGAATAAGGTCATAAGTAAGTATTGAAGCTAAGAACTTCCATTAGGTGTGGACCAGAATCTCCCCAGGTCCTCTGATCAGTCTGTTCTGCGTCATTCGCTCTCTTTAAGGGAAATGATATATTGTCATTGTACATAAAGTTCACCAAAGATGACTACATGGAGAAGGCAAGCGGTGCGTCATCATGACCCCTTACAGGATTGAGAAAGGAATGTTATCTTCTAAGGAGTTTACACAGCTGGTGCCAGAAGAAGAAAAATTGATCTTTATGGTTGAGCAGGTATTTCTAACTTTGGGGAGGTCTCGTTAACACATAATGCAGATGCACAGTGCACACCAGAGGGGAGGGAGGAGGCCAAAGGGCAGAGGAGAAGTGTTATGGTTAAATTTTTATTGTCTTGCCTTAAAGTGTGTATTTTTATTTCATCACCATTTGTTCCTTTTATGTTAAAAAAAAATCTAGAGTATATTCTATTTTATTCAAAAGAGATTGGCCATTGTTAAAAAAGTACTGTTAATTTTGGACAGAATTGAGGAATATGTTACTGATACAACATTCCTTCACAATCATCAGTAGGATGTTTATGTTGTTTTCTTTTCTCTTTTTCATAAATTAGCCACTCTTAAAACCATCTCAGTATTAAAAAGAGTAAGAAAATAAATTGGAATAACAGTTGATGATTTAGTTCCCCTAAATTATTTACTGAGTCAATCAAGGCCTGAATTAGCATAAGGTTAAAGTGCATAAGGAAAAAATTATGCCTAGTATATTTGCAAAGCCATGATTAAGAAAAGAATATTTACTGATGCGTTGCATTGTTAGCACATTACTAGTTATATTCAAACACATGACTTGATCTTTAAAAAAATATTTTTTGTTATCTCGTAAATTATGTCTTTGGAGCACTACAGTACCCCCTCTATTTACACAGTATTAGAACATATAGAGGAAAAGTAAATTCAGTTAATTTAATGTCTTATTATAGCAGCAGTTTATAGATTACACAACTAAAGTTCATTTTATTTGCGTACTTACGAAGGTATCTTTAAAATAACGAAATATCTTTTGCCAGTAAAAGCGTCTTTTTGCAAACAGAAAACTCCTTCTTCATTTTTTTTCTTATTGGCAGCAGTTTAGTTTTGCATAAGTTAGTATTTCCTGCTGTGCTAAACATTAATTCAGAAAGGAAGATTGACAGCAACTTAAGTATTCATAGATCAGACCAGATTAACTTCCTTACTTCCCAATATTTAAATAGGATATTTTTCTGATACCCTCAAGAGGGTTTCTGGAGATTGCGATACATCATTGTGTCTTCTAATTGCTCAGCATGTTTCTTAACTTGTATGGAAAACGACAAGTGAGATTTTCCACAATATGCCTCTTCTACCATTGGAGGAAATTTATATTTTTCTAAAAAGCAGGACAATAGATCGTCATTCACTGTTGTTTTGAAATTTGAAAATGGCATATTTTCAAATGTTGTTTATTAATTTATTTTAGGACATTAAAAGTAAGAAACATATTGACTTTTTTTTCAGTCATGTTTCTAATTAGTACCTCTGTAGTATCCATTTAGTTGACAAGTTATACACTGTGTAGGAAAGAATTAACTCAGTGTGGCCTGGGTTGTACAAACCCTATACGTTCCAAATAAAGGTTTAGCCCTTGACCAGCTCCTGGGACGTAACTTCTAAAACCTTGGAGTATCTTGCTTAATAAGAGTGTTTTTGTTTACCTGGGGTCTTGGGCCACACCAGGTAGTCTATGCTAACAATGTAATTTAAGGTGGAGGTCTTGGGCCATGCAGTGTCAGTTTGACTTCTGGAGGGACTGGAGACTGAGGAAAGAAAGCCAGGCAGGCAGGTGCTCCATGCCTACGTGAACAACCCCCAGTAAAACCCCTGCTCACCAGTCTTGGATAAGCCTCCACGGTGGGCAACACTCCATATGTATTGTCACACGTATTTACTGGGGAGATTGAGTATTGTCCGCATAACTCCACTGGGAGAATACAACTGGAAGCTTGTGCCTGTCTCACCTGGATGCTGCCTTATGCCCTTTCTCCTTCGCTAATTTCAGTCAGTTTCTGTTCACAGTAATATACTGTAGCTGGGAGTATATCAACTTTCCTGAGTTCTGTGAGTCCTTCTGGTGAATCATTAAACAGGAAGGTGGTCTCAGGGACCCACTGGACACACACAGACAGGCACATGCATACACACTTGTGTGTGTCTGTGTGTTTGAAAGCACTTTTAAGATCCTTCTACACTTCACCTCATAGAATCATAGAATTATTAACTTAGGGTCACGTGAAATGCAAAACCCACATATTGTCTCTTTCCCGATGACTCCCGAAGATTATCAGATAAAAATACTCTAGTATGAGATTTTCACGTTTTAAATATTGGATATGAATGGGGTATATTCTAAATTACAATGGCATATCTTACGCAAGATTGTAATGCACATCCATGAGAGACACCGTGAAGTAGTTTATATGAATTACACTCACGTTAAGGAGATCAGCATGATGATTTGATCCTATACAATTAAAACTGTTTATGAAACCCAGCTGGATCCTTCAGGGCCTTCCCCTGTACAAGCCCCTCTATGTCTCCTTCTTGTCTGCCCTTCCCCAAGTTCCAAAGAGGAGACTTAAGCAGTTAATGATTAGAACAGTAGAGTCACAGGACTCCTAGTTCCTCCTGAAGGGGTATAGATAAGAATCTAACATGTATCTTTGAGCTGTTCTGAAGAAACTAAGACCTCGCCCAGTAGAGGATGGTGACTACATGCTGACTGTAAGCACATACAACCCGGACTGGTTGCAACCAGTCGGTGGATAATTAAGATTCCGGAAACATACTCTGTTACCTCACCAGCAGCCAGTCAGAAACGCGCCCATGAGCTGATCACAGATGCTAGGACTCACATCCCTTGATGTTGCCTTTAAAGGCCCTTGCCTGGAAGCCATCAGGGAGTTTGGTGCCTTGCCGTAAATTTTGTACTTTCTTTCCCCACAACTCGGAGTCAGTAGATTGGCTTTGTTGTGGGTCAGGTGAGTGGACCTGAGTTCAGTTTGTTTGGTAGCACTTATAATAACACAAACCATGAAACAAAACTCAATTGAGAGCCTAGACAAAAAATATTTGCAATATATGCAACAAAGAAAGGAAAGCTATAAAGAAGTCTTACTTAAAAAAGAAAAAAATGGAAAAAAATTGTGAGTAGACATTGCACAATGAATAAATGTTAATGGCCAATAAATGGTAGGAAAGTTGCTTAGATATAGCTCTAATTATGAATCTTTAAAAATGTGGGGTTTTTTTCTAGGAAAGCAGATCGTTTGACAGTTCATTTTTCTTTAGATTTTTATTTTTTAGAGCAGTTTTAGGTTCAAAGTAATATTGAGCAGAGAGTACAAGAGATTTTCCGTGTACTATATCCCCTGCCACCATACATGCACGACTTATGCTGTCATCAACATCCCGCAACAAAGCAGTACATTTGTTACAATTGATGAACCTACAATGACATATCATAACCACCCAAAGTACATAGCTTACCTTGGTACATTACTTAGTAAGTACATAGTTTATGAGTTGGACAAATGTATAATGACACATACCCATCATTTTAATATCATACAGAGTATTTTCATTGCTGTATAAATCCTCTGTGCTCAGCCTATTCATCCCCTCCCTCACCCCCACCCTTAGCAACCACTGATCTTTTTACTCTCTCCATAGTTTTGCCTTTTCCAGAATGTCATATACTTGGAATCATACAGTATGTAACCTTTTCAGACTGGCTTCTTTCATCTAGTAATATGCATTAAAGATTCTCCATATCTTTTCATCGCTTGGTAGCTCATTTCTTTTTTATGCTGAATAATATTCCATTGTCTGGATGTACCACAGTTTATTTACTCATTCATCCACTGAAGGACATCTTGATTGCTTCCAATTTTTTGGCAATTATGAGCAAAACTGCCATAAACATTCATGTGAGTGTTTCTGTGTGGACATAAGTTTTCAGATCCTTTGGGTAAACATCAAGGAGCATGATTTCTGTGTCTTATGGTGAGAATATGCTTACTTTTGTAAGAAACCAACAAACTGTCCCTCAAAGTGGTTGTACCATTTTGCATACCCATCAGCAATGAATGAGATTTCCTGTTGCTCTACATCTTCATTAGCTTGTGTTGTCAGTCTTTTGAATTTTGGCCATTCTAATAGGTATATCGTGGCATCTCAATGTTGTTTTAATTTGCATTTCCCTGATGACATATGATGTGAAGCATCTTTTCACATGGTGATTTGTCAGCTGTTTAGCTTCTTTGGGGAGTTATCTGCTGTGGTCTTCAGCTGATTTTTTAATTGGGTTATTTGTTTTCTTACTATTGAGTTTTAAAAGTTTTTTTTTTTAATATTTTGGGTAACTGTCCTTTATCAGATGTGTCTTTTGCAAATATTTTCTTTCAGCCTGTGGCTTGTTTTCTCATTCTCTTGACATTGTCTTTCACAGAGCAGAAGTTTTAAATTTTAATAAAGTCTACCTTATCAATTGTTTCTTTCATGGAACATACCTTTATAGTTGTATATATACAACTAATGGCTAAAAAGCCATTGCTATACCCAAGTCATCTAAGTTTTCTCCTATGTTATCTTCTAGGAGTATTATAGTTTTGTGTTTCATATTTAGGTCTATGATGCATTTTTAGTTAATTTTTGTGAAGGTTATTAGTTTTGTGTCCAGATTTCATTTTTTTCCTTGTGGGTGTTTCAGCACCATTTGTTGAAAAGACTGTCTTTGCTTCATTGTTTTGCCTTTTCTCCTTTGTCAAAGATCAGTTGACCACATATATGTGGGTGTATTCCTGGGCTCTCTATTCTGTTCTATTTGTCTATTATTTTGCCAATACTACAGTGTCTTTCTTAGTGTAGGTTTGTAGTAAGTCTTTAAGTTGTGTAGTGTCAGTCTTCTAATTTTGTTCTTCTCCTTCAATATTGTGTTGGTTATTCTGAATCTTTTGTCTCTCCATATAAACTTTAGAATCATTTTGTCAATATGCACAAAATAACTTGCTGGAATTTTGTCTGAGATTGCATTGAATCTATAGATCAAAGTGGGAAGGAAGGACTGATATCTTGACATATTGAGTCTTCCTTTCCATAAACAGGAATATCTCTCCATTTATTTAGTTATTTTTTGATTTTGTTCATCAGTGTTTTGTAGTTTTTCTCATGTAAACCTTGTATATATTTTTTTGGAAAAATACTTAGATAAACTGCATTTTTGGATGCTAAGGTAAATGGCATTGTGTTTAATATCAAGCTCTATTTGTTCATTGCTAGAATACAGGAAAGTGATTGACTTTGTGTGTTAAACTTATATCCTGCAATTTTGCTATAGTTGCTTATTAGTTCCAGGAGGTGTGTGTGTGTGTGTGTGTGTCATACTTTTTGTCATTCCAGGAGTTTTTCATCTTTCTTTTGCAATCCCCCCCAGTTGTTAACTCTCAGAATTGTCCACATTGAGCCTGCAGTTATTTGTCAGTTACAGTTTAGATCTTCCTACCCTGGCATTGGTTCCTATAGTGATTTCTACTCATGAATCTCTGCTCTGGTGAGCTGTGATTCCCTATATTTGCCTGTTTGTCTCTCCAACCTTATGAATCCTAGAAGAGTTGTTGATTTTTTAGTCTGTTCAGCTTTTTACTGCTTATTAGTGGCAGTTTCTAAGTTCCTTACATGCGGAAGAGGAAACCAGAAGTTCAAAGTTTTGTGTTTTTTTTTCAATCATAGAATACAACCTATTGTATAGTCACATTTATACAGAGAAAAATGTGCTGGTGTACATGCATTTATATGTGCACATAAATACATAGAAAACCAGTTTGAACAGAATCATATCACATAGTTAAAATAATTATACCTGGAAAGGTCAAAAACAAAGGGATGGGAGTTGTGGCCCTGCCATGTAGGCCGGGATAGGGAGTAAAAGTATTTTGACATTTTACTTTATATATTCCTTTACTACTTAGATATGTTACAATAAACTTCATTTTCGCATTTAAAAAATTTTCACTTTAAATACAGTTTGTAATTTAAATGTCTATTTCATGATAGCCTTGATAGACTAACTTGAAATAGAGCTTAAAGAATGTGATAATAATTTTCTATCACCTGCAGGTGAGAAAACAAATTCCAGACAAATACAGATACAGATACAGAGTTAGTATTGATCTAAGAATAAGATTTCTACGTAAGGTCTCTCACCTAAAATTCAGTTCTCTGTTTCATGTATTCTATTGATTATCAGCAGGATATAATGTTCCTAACCTCAAGAAGACTGCTGTTCTATGATTGGTAGATGTTTTTGTGCTTTCTTAAATTTTATGAAGCACAAATTGCGGCGCATGGCACAAATCTTGATAATATAAGACTCAGACATGCCTTCTATTATATTGTGAGCCTTCAACTCCTGTTGTACTATTTAAATACTTCTGCATCAGGACCCTCTACCCCTGTTACACATATACACACAACAATGCATCTTATCTTGTGAACTAGGAAATTGAAGTTTACAATTTAGATCTTTGTAATTTGCTGAAACTCATATAACAATTACTGTAAAGCTAAAATTATCACTGGTATGCTTGACTCTCAATCCAGTACTTCTTCTAGTACAAACATCGTCGTACTGAAGTGCTAGAGAGGTCTTCATGGGTTGGCACTAAACATTTAGTGCTGGTGAGGGACTGATTAGTCTCACTTCTAAAAATAAGTATTCGCTTAAAAGAAAAAAAAAAAAGAATCTACAATTGAGGTGCCTTTTAGCTATACTGTCAGTCCTTTTGGAAAACTACCATAATACATCAAAATGAAAGAAGATAATACTTATTACAACATTTACTACATACCAGACACAGTTCTCAGTGCCTGGCATTTCTTAAGTAATTTAATCCTCACAACAAACCTGTAAGGTAGGCAACCTTCTTATCGTTCCCCTTTTACACATGAGGAAGATGGAGCAATGAGCCCTCAGATGGCTTGCCTAAGGTACCAGTGGAAGTAGTGACCAAGCTGAGATGCAAACCTAAGCAGTGTGATTTGCGTGACCTTGTTCTTAACCCTTATTCACTCTGCCTTTTGGAGAGTAGAAATCTCTCTGAACTCCCTATGTGTTTGACTAAACTCTGTTTTATGGCATCACAATAAAGAAGTAATTGCTTAACGCAGTGCTAGTCACATAGTAGGAACTCAGTTTTTAAAGCTCATTATATTATTTTGTTTGTTTTTGGTTTTGTTTTTTCCTTTTTTCTATTGAAGTATGGCTGATGTATAGTATTGTATAAGTTTACAGGTGTGCAATATAGTGATTCTCAATTTTTAAAGGTTATACTCCATTTATAGTCATTATAAAATATTGGCTATATTCCCTGTGTTGTACAATATGACCCTGTGGCTTATTTTATACATAATAGCTTGTACCTCTTAGTTCCCTACCCCTATATTGTCCCTGCCGCCTTCCCTCTCCCCACTGGTGACCTCTCTTATCATATTCTTTTGAACTTGCTCCTATTTGTAGTCTTAGCTTCCCTATTAGACAGCAGACCCCATAAAGGTGAGATCACATGTCTTATTTTTCTTTGGGTCTCCTACTGGGTCCAGAATTGTGCTTTACCTGAAGTAGGTGCTTTTTAAACATTTGTTAAATGAAGAACGAGTAAATTAATGAATTAAAGATGAAATAAATTGCCACATAACTCAATAAATAAATGAAGGAAAGACTTTCTCAGAGAACATACTTGGTTCAACATTAGAAGACAATATCTTAAGATATCACTAAAGATTTCCTTTGAGAAAATAGTGTCATTGAATGTTTTCATTCCTGCTAAGTGTGCACGTACGTGTGTGTATGTATCTTAAAGGAACTCGGGATGCTCGATCTGAGCTCAGTGTGGCTGTGGCTGCTTCAAGATTATTACACTCAGGAGAGGTTGGTTAGACTAATTTCCCCCGAATTTAAATGTGGATGCCTCCTTTAGGTACTGTAAGTGAGGTTAATGAAATGTTAACCTTCAGTCCTAGTTGGCACCATTTATATGCTAATGATTAAGCAAAGACAGTCTAAAAAACAAATATGCAACTCTACTCAAGTCACTTTTAAAAAACATTGTCCTTATGGCCACTGCTGTTTCTTAACTCATCTAGAATGGCTTCTTTGATCCAGTTATTCCCTATGTAATTTTTCTCAATTTAGATTACATTGGAAAAGAAATTAGGTTGTTGTACGTTCTCCTTCTCTGACTTTGTACCATTCACTCCAGAATACCCTACGTTCTGTATGACACACTAAAACAGAGGGAAATACCTGTTGCATAATGTTCTCAGAATTTGCACATAAATAATATTAAATAAACAAACACTGCAGTTTGAGACTTTATGATAATTGTAATCATGTTATGATCATGATCATTCTACTTTTTAGCAGGTGTTTTTATTTCATTTAACATTTTTAGGTACCTGCGAAAAGCATAATACCAAATATACTGTAAATACCTCTTGAAAGAGCTATGCTATTGAATCATTGTTATTATTGGTTTTTACTTTTGACGTATTTTTTCTCATTAAGCAGTGTTTTGTTTTATAGTGTCTGTGTTGAAAGCCAATGAAATGGAATCATTGAACACAGTGCAGTCACAGGCAGGAACAGACTGTCACTCTGGTTAAGAAAGACCTGTTTCATCTGGAGTTTTTGCTTAAAAGTTGTTTTTAACCTGTCCATGTGAGCAAGAGACTGTTGATTTCAAGACAGAGATTAATTCCTTTCTAAAACTTGCCTCTTTTCTTTAGTCAGAAAACTTAGAAGTGAGCTTTGTCATTTCTTGCCCATAGCAGTCGGAATAGATTTTTTTTTCCCCTTAAAATGCTAGGCCCATTGATAACCTGATAACACAGGCTTCCTCCTATTTATTCATTCACTCAGCAATCCTTTATGAAGCAGTGACCATGTGACTGGTTCCTAAGCAGAGCTCTACTTTAACGTGACTAATAGCCTTGCCAACAGAGGGTAAGGGTGAATTCCTCCAGGAAGGGACTCTTGTATTAAATGTTCCCTATTGAAATGTATTGAATATTTAATATATTTAATATATTTTTTGAATAGCTAATGCATGCCTAGAACACAATTTAAAAGGTACACATATATGCACCTTTCAAAAGTAAATCTACCTCCCACTCCTATCTTTGGGCCATCCTTTCTCTTCCCTGTATACAAACACAGCTGCCAGTATGATGGGTAGGCTGTATGTAGAAGAATTTGATTGTAGAAGGGCGTTCCTGAGGTGAGGGCAAGGGGAGCAAGGATACATGTAAAAATACAGGGCCATGAAAAATGAAGATTTGAGGAATTATGGAAAAATATTTCAGAAAATCTGGGGCATAAAAAGTGGTTCATTGGGGAAGAGGAAAGAAAAGCTGGTACAAGAGCATGCTAGAGGCAAAGAGCTGTAGTCTGCTTTTGAAGTCAAAGCACTTTCTCTTTTTCAATATTTTAAACATTCATCATCACACATATATTAATATAATGGCCACTGAATATAATAAGATTTAACCTACATTTATTGAATACCTAGTAATACTAGGCATGGATATGAGACGTAAGCAATATATGGGCTCTGCCTTTCAGGCATTCTCTACCAGTTGAGGTAAACAAATAAATTTATGACACTATTTGAGGAGAAATAATTAAAAACAAAATCTCCTCCCAACCCAGGAAACCTCTCCACAAAGGCAGAAGAGAAAGAAAACAGTTTTATTATTGAATAAACGGGAAAGCAGAATGTGATTCCCATCACAGGAAATCCACTAAGAAATTGCAAAGACAGAAAGGAATCTCACCCTTGTATTAATCAGGCAGATAGAGCCCATCACATGCATGTTCCCAAGATAAACAATACATAGTCCTCACTGAGAGGACTTAACAGCAGTATTTTTCACATACAGTTCATCCTAAATTTACTGGGTAATTGGGATGATCTTCTGTGCTATCCAGAGGAAAATAAGTTCTCATATCTTTATGACAGGCGGTAGTTTTGCGACTTAGAGCAAGGCTCCTACCCTCCCAGGGCTGCTATCTTCCTTGCTGATTACATTTTAAGGACTCAGTTCCAAGGTCCTTGAGGAAGACTCTTGTAGGCCATAAACTTGGCAAGAGGCTTATTTAGCAGTTAAAAACATTTACATACATGTCAAAGAGAGATAAAACTTTCAGTGATAAGTTTTCTAAAGTGAATGTTCTAAGAAAGGGAGAGAATGGAAGTCTCTTATTTTCAACAAAGAGAATTATTATTTTTTCTTTTTCAGTTTGTATTTACCATTAGAGCCCTCCCTTTAGTACTATAATATAGTGACTCCACGAATTTCTAACTCCATTGCTATATTCACCTTTCTCTGGACAAGTTGTCACCCACTAAATAACTAGCAAGTCCATAGCAAAAGACAACGTGAAGCAATTGTCAGAGTCTGATCAAATAACAAAATTAATAAATTTCAAAAAAAAAATCCATACATTGTTTGTCTGGAGTAATAATCTTTGACCATATCATACAAATGGTAAATGGTTAAATCAAATTCTTAATTAGCAACACACAACTTTTTTTTAGTCATACATTAATTTTACAAATATTTGTGATGTCTTTATACTTGTATTTTCAAATGAATTACTAGTAGTTCAAACGAATAACTGGTAGTACCTTATAAAGTCTTACCCAATCTAAGCCTAAAGGATAGCTTAACACTGGAGCGTGATAATCTAAATTCTTAATTAAGAGTTTTCCTTGTGAGGCCCAGTATATTTCTG
Source organism: Eschrichtius robustus (assembly GCF_028021215.1). NCBI lineage: Eukaryota > Metazoa > Chordata > Mammalia > Artiodactyla > Eschrichtiidae > Eschrichtius > Eschrichtius robustus. The sequence continues at coordinate 145,334,729 of NC_090827.1, read as the reverse complement.
GCCCTGAATTCCAGTCAGTCACATAAGTACCATCACTTTTGTGCAACAATTTAGACCCTTTAGTATTTGTTCTATCTTCCCATGATTGTTCCTAGATGTGAAACACAAAGACACTTGTGACCATCATCTAGGATTAAAGTCTTATTATGAGGCACTCATTGAAAGGTACAGATTGAAAGTCCAGTGTTTAATGTATATGGCTTTAATTGTTTCTGAAAACAAACACACCCTATGGGCCACTTTTTTTTTTTTTTTTTTTTTGCACTGGGTCTAAATTAATAGTCACACAGTTATAATAGGCAACTATTATAAAATCTACATGACTAACAGGCATTCACCTTTGTTTACCTATCAATATTGGGATTAAAGATAGCTAGCATCTCAAAGTTAATCAAGTGACATTAGAATTGTCTTTTCAGAATCTATATATAAGTGCCAAATTTCTGTTTGTCTATTATTAGTGTTTTCTTTTTTGTTCTTCATCCTTTAATCATACCAGTGAATAAAAAGTTTTTGTGTCAGATTTAGAGCTTGAGTACCTGGATGCATATTAGTTACCTTTACTTTCTTATTATCAAAAATTACTAATGAAGATAATCCATTTTTACTCTATCAGTAGTCAGATATTTTAACTTATAAATCCAGACCCTGCCCTGTTTATACTGGAAGTACCATTTAGAACTGATTGGAAATGAGACTCTGGGAACCATTTCTAGGAGTTCCAAAAGAAAAAGTAATGTGACAAATGATATGTTTGTTTTCTAGTAAAATGTGATTCTTAAAGTAACTGAAACAGCTCTACTGTGAATAAGACAGCAATGCATCTACGAGAACAGTAATAAGTTTGCTAGAATACCTACATTCAGCTACGTTCAGTACCAATATCAATCACTCTGGAAAACTAAAATTTCCTTTGTGGGAACCACGATCTAGTCATCTTAAGATGCTCCCATGGGGAGCATGACTTCATCCAGTTTTTTGTTCATTTGTTTTTCATATTGATAGCAGCACTTGAAAGCGTCTCTCCCAGTATGATGACAGCCTGTCTTTTCCTTGCTGTACAACATTTCTATGTAGACGAAATCTGGTCAGTAGGAGTGGCTGACTTCTTCCAGGTCCTTCTAGATCATTATGGCTTTATGTCTCAGCGTTTCTAAGGAAAGAAAGCCTGTTAAGTATTGGGCATAATCATGACAGAATTCAATGAAATCACATACAGAATGTTGTATCAGACCAAACTTTACGGTCTTGCCACACATAAATTTAAAGAAAAAGATTCCATGTTTGCTGGTAGGAACCGCTCTCTTTTTTGACAAGGCTAGTGGTAAAGCTGAAGACCATCTTGACATAGGGTTTCAGAACCTTAGCTCATGAGTTTTATACAGTTTGGTTTACTCACTCAATTTTCTAGAGCACTAAGGCCTTTAGGAATCTGTAAATATTTGCATAATTACTTGCTAAAAATAAAATTACTTCCTCTGTCTGATTTAAATGCTCTGGTAACCCAAAAGTAGAAATTACATTTATTGTTGAGTCTTTACCATCACCTGAAAAAAATTTTTTTGAAGAAGGAAAGATTTTAGGCCTCATACACACCATAACTAGACAAAATCTCTTAACCTTTCACAAATATTGGTTTTATGAAGCCCAGCTGCCACCTGGCTTTTGGAAGAGTTGGTCAGGAAGAACGTTCTGTGCTTATCTTAGGAGTAGCCTGTAAAGAATTCTGTTGATGAATAGCACGTTTAAAAAATATATTTGTAATAATTGTATCCCTTTGGTGTGCTTTGTAAGAGTCTAGTGTCTTTAAAATCCCTGTTTTACTCAGCTGATTCTGTTGATGACACAGAACAGAACAAGCAATTGGAAACTGTGGTACAGGAATTATTTTGTTAGGTAATATCCATAGTCCAGTCAGATTTATAATCCATCTTCTTTTGTTTAGCATATTTTTTTAAGTGAACAAATATTTCTTATTGGATCAAAAAGGGAGATTCTAAGTTTGAAATTTGCCACGTTTTAACAGCAACTTTTGCAGCTCTCAGCAAAATGAATCACTGATATCTGAGCAGGCAGTTGTAAAGTCTCTACCAAATCAGCTATCACTTTTCCATGAGATATTCTTAGTACCCACAGAAGTAAAAAATCCTCCATTTAAAAAAGATTGCTTTGCTGTATGACAGATGCCAAACATATTTATTATTAGTAGATATAGTCTATATATTCATTTAAAATCCAGAACCAAGAAATGCAGCTCTAGTAACTGCTGTCAACTTGACCTGCTTGTGCAGACCTATTTCTGTAATCTGGATGGAGTGTCTGTAGAACTCCCTTCAGAGGTTGGCCAGAAGGGATTATTCCCTTCAGTGAAGAGCTCTAATGGAGCAGCCAACACAGCTGTCTTTAATCTTTTTGCTTCTTTGTCTAGATCTACATTGTGCCCAGCTGAGTAGCTGCTGCTAAAATTTGAGTAATGGTCCCTCCCTGCCTTCCTATCACCTTTTTCCTTAATGTGCGCTTTGATATTTGGCAAGACAGCCAAGATACACCTGGTTAGGGCCAAAGGGCAATTTTGATCTGCCCTTGGATCCATGCCAATAATTTCTGAGAAAATCTCAACAAACTACTGATTAAATCAACCAGGGGCTCGCCTCTCTTCTGGACACACCACTGCAACTTCTCCCAGCTGACCTTTAGCATAAGGCTTCAGTATTGCCGTCAGCAGCCCCTTGTAGGTCTTACTGACCTTAGACCTTTCAGAGTTGTGGGGAGTGCCAGATGGTTGGCTCCCCTTGCCCACCGTACCCTTTAGTGTGGTCATCTTCTGGACCCTGATGTATTTGCTCCATCTAAGGAGCAAAGTCTGCTGTTTGCAAAAGTCCATGCAGTACCAGTGAACACCTCCAGCTGCGGGACTTTAAACTAATAACATGCTGCTGAGTATTTCTGCAGCTTTCTGGAGTCACAGGGAAAAGAAGACTTTAAATGAATAACAGCAGCTGCTGAGAAAGGCACATCAATTACCCAGGAATCGTGGGTAGTTTCTCAGTGGTGTCAGCTTTGCTGGCAATCCAAATAGGAAGGGCTGACTTCCCTTACAATAGGAAGGGCTGATTTTCCTTTATATAAGAAAAATGTAAATTATGTGGCACTTTGGTTTCCCTTCCTGTGTTGACATTTATCAGCTTAACACCCTTGTGTGTTTGCCTTTTTTCCAAGTTGCCTCTATATGGAAGCACAGTCTTTTATCCAAGTTCTCAATTATTCCCAGGTCAGGTCGCTTGATCGTGTCTGCTTTCATAGCTACATAATGTGTGGAAGAGAAGGTACCCATGGGAAGGTGAATCTGGCCTAAGACATGAATGGACACAGGGCTAGGCCACAAGACGGGCAAACCTGCGTCCTCAAACAGGACAAGCAATGTGTTACTGGTTAAAGAGGTTGTACCTTCGTTCCTTTTTGTAGGGAAATTTACCAACTAAACAAACTACCCATCACATCCCCTCCCAGAGAGTCGATCTGAGTCAGGGAGAGAGAAAGAGACACAAGAGAAGCAGAGGGAGTGGGGAAAGAAAAGAAAGCAGGAGAGTTCTGTGAAAGAAAAAGTGCCCTGGGGAAGCCACCCCCAAATATGCCTTAACGGCATATTAATTATTTTGAAGGTTACTTAAGTGTCTACTGAAGAAAACCGCACAACCTAAAATTGCAAGTTAAGTTTTATTCAGGGATCTTACTAAGGACTATAGCCTGGGACACAGCCTCTCAGATAGCTCTGAGAAACTGCTTAGAAGAGCCAGGGAGGAGCCAGGATATATAGGAGTTTTTGCTGGGGGGAAAGAAAAAACATGTAGTTGAACATCAAAAGATTAGGGCTAATCACAAAAAACAGACATCTCGAGTTAATGATTTTAGTGTATTTCTATGTATGGGAAGAGGCAAGAATCTGAGCTCACTGAAAGTATTCCTTAGACTTGCATCTTAACTAACTAAGACCAGTATACAAAACACAGAATGTTTCCTGTTTTCCTCCATCCTGAACTCTCCTCAGGGTGCACTGTCTGGGGGCAGCTGCAGTGGCTGATGTCTTGATGGTGGGCAACATTTGTTGTTTACTGGAATGGTAGGCAACGTTCTCTGTCCGCATAAGAGACAACCCATGCCAGAGGTGAAACCAAGCAGGACCCTGTGGGGCTCCTGGGCACGAAGGCCTTTCTGTCCCCCATTTCTTGTTTGTAGGGAACAGACTCCAGCCTCCATGACCTTCCTGGGTTCCAAAGGGTAGGTTTGAACAGTTGCCAGTTGGGGAAGAGAGGGGGTGCAGAGACAAGGGAGGAGGAGCCAAGAAACCACCTGAGGCCAGATTAAAGGAACCAGAGAAGCTCATCAAGACTAGGAGACCACCTGAGAGGAGATTAAAGGAGTGCAGGCCCTGCACACATGCTAATCTTATCAGCAGCCTCACCCTAAACCATTGCTATAAAAACTCCATCAATTTCTCTTGGGTTGGGACACACAGTTTTCGAGGGCAGGAGCCCACTGTGTCCCCCTTTGCCTGGCAAAACAATAAAGTTATTCTTTTTTAGTTCACCCAAAACTCTGTCTCTGAGATTCCATTTGGCAGTGGTGCACAGAGGTTGAGCTTTCAGCATCAGAGGGACACTGTGACTTTCCTCTTTGTCTTCTCCCTGAAAGCAGGAAATAAATGTCTCATGTAGAAGGTACATTCCCTGCTTCTGGAAGTAGCAGGGCACACTTATCACCAAAGATAGGGGATTTGGGGCCAAGAATCCTGTATGTATAAACAAACCACGTTACTTCTTTAATATCCCAAGCCCAAACTCTGTTTAGATTCTTCACTAATTAAGCACCCAAAGCCTAAGTTTCTTTGTCCTGTTGCTGGGGAGGAAGAAATTTTTCTCTACCCTTCTAGGTTCTTCTGGCTGGTCTAAGAATTAAATTGACATGAGATAGATTAGCAGGAGAAAATCAAACAAAATAGCAGGTATTCATGGGAAAGACCCAGGAAAACTGAGCAACTCTCCAAAATGGCTGAAACCCTCACCTTAAAAGGATGTTGAGGGGTAGTGGTTTGGAACTTCAAAGGGGAGAAAGGCAATTTACATGGAGATGGAAAAGCAAATATTTGGTGATGATGGCAGGAGCCATTAAAGAAAAGGAACAAAGGTACATGTAGCAAGAGGGAAGATAGGGGTAGTCATTACAGTGAGTATAAACATGAGGTAAATTCTCCCGAGTCACAAGACAGAGACTCCCTGCTTTTTGCGTCTATCCCTGATGCGACCTTTAAAACAAGAAAAGGCATTGGTCTCTCTGGAATAAAAGGAAGCTCCTAGGAGTGGGAGGTGATGGGAGCCCTAGAAGAAATGGGTAAGAGCTGCCACCCGTAAGTCTCATCTCATCTCCTGTCCAGGGTCAGTGGATGTGAGGTTCGTAAAGTACGGCATCAGTCACAAACAGGTATCCACAAAGACTACGGTCCTCACACATCCACACTCATACACACAGGCACATACACATCCCAGCAGTGAGATGAGATGAAACAGAACACTGGAGGTCAGAGAGGTGAGGGAAGGCAAATTTTAAGTTCCTTATTTAGGAGAAGACCGGTGTTAAAAGAAACTGAAGGATTTATAAGTTCTTAGTTTCTCCCAGGGAATAATTTTGTTCTCAGTGATCTATAAAGAATCAAGAAGCTTCCTTCAAGTCCTGCTGCTTTCCACCTGATGACTGCACATTTATTCTCTGTGTTTGCAGTGATCTCGTCCTTCTCCCATGGAATCTCTAGATTCCTGATTGGAAACTCTGCTTGCATCTTTTACTTAAAACAAGGATGCCAGCCCAGAACAGTGCCACAACAAATGCCATGCTCCAACCACTAGACTCTGATAAGCGTAGTAGAAATAACCTTTTCCTTTCTCCTGTCCATTTGCACTAGTCAGGAACAAGTTGGTATATAGGAAGATCAGCACAACTCAGCCTCCAAAAAGATATCAAGAAGACACGCAGAGCCCAGAGCAATGCTCGGATCAATAGGAGTGGGGGCAGGAAGGTGCTCCCCCAACCCTCTTTCAGCTTCAGAAGCTAAGGTAGATGCATTCAGAACTTTTCTTAGTGGTAGAGTGTCATGACTGGTGTAGATTGCCACTGCCTAATTAAATGAGATAGTAGATTAACACAATGGAATTTGAATGACAATCTGAATAATTTGAAAGTTAAAAAATAAGTTTATGATTATATCAGTCGTTGCTGAGTATTGGTGTGGCTTTCAGAGATTGGTCTATCTAATACACACAATGCTGTTTTACAGTTAATTAGCAAAGTATATGCAATACAAAATATCAAGAGATCTGATAAAATATAAGCATGCATGATTTTTGACCATTTTCCTCTTGATATTTGGCCCAAATAAAAGTATAGTGTATTTCTATATACAAATCTATTTTTAGAAATACATATCAGAATGAATCAAAATGTAAATTGATGTGTTAAGTATTAATAAATAATTATACTTGGTTGAGGAATCACTTTAGAATTTCCCTCTTTGAGAATATACATCTGGTAGTTTGACAGAATCTTTTAATTTTCTACTGGAGGAAAATTTTTACTGTTAGAACATGTATCTCACTTTACAAAATACCAAACTTTTACAAAATTTGTATGAAATTATTTTTCTTTTTTATTCCACCAGAATTTCATTCTCATCTGACAGGTTTTACAATAGATAATTTTATAGTTATAGAAAGAAAGGTAGAATTTTAATTTGATAAAGTATAAACTTGTTTCAAATCAATTCCAATGAAGCATTTATTCTTCATAAGAGTTGAAATTAGTTTTTATTGTAGTTTTATTTTAACCATATCTTAAATTTTGGCTTTCTGCCCTTCAATTCTGGAATATCTCCTAAATCTGTGATTCCATGATTTCAAGCCTAGACTGGCACCCATCATTATCTCCTACGGTAAAGATATATGTTCTGATTTTTTTTAAATTATAAGTTGTGAAATACACCTCGTGAGAGGCAATTCTATTCTAGTTGCATACTCAATAGCCATTTTCTCCCTTTTCCATTGAACCACATTTTTCTGTGTGCGTGTGTGTGTGTGCATGTGCGTGTGTGTATGTGCATGTATATGGTCAGCAGTGTGCTTTAGCCCAGTAAAGAGATAATAAAAGGTTACATGGCAGGAAAAGAAGCATATGTAACAATATAATGACTAGATCTTCAAGCAAACATTTTACCATGAGGTAATAGGTCTTAGAAAAAATATCCAACCAAATGAGGACAACAGAGCATAAATGGATCTTTGATGGCGCAGTGAAGCTACTGAAAGAGTTCCACGATGGCATCTACCTTCAGACTCTGTTAAGTAATCAATGATTTTCTTATTGTTTCAGTTATTGTTAGTCAGATACTCTGATTCTAGCCAATGAAAGAGCTCTTAACTGATACAGACACAATATATCCACACTCATTTCTGTAAGTGAATTATGGGAAATAGTTTAGCAACCTGAAAAGCAATTTCACATGATCTATGTTTTTCCTACTTATAGATATAACTAGGGACTCTATTATCTTGAACTAATGCGAAATGTGTTTTATTAAAGTAATTTTAAAGTAGTCACAGACAATGAAAGTCTTAGATTTTTGTCGGACTTTGAATCTGCATTTTTAATAATGCCACATTTTTACTGTTTCTAATTGGCACATGTTCTTGTATCCACTCAAGAGCAGTTTTCAAAAAACGTAGGGGGGGGGATAGAATTATCCTCTAGGTCAGAATAAAATCTTACCTAGAAATATGGACCATTATATAATACATAAAAGCAGAGCTGCTTTGATGGAAGATAGAAAGGGATATAGTAACATTTTCATGTCAGACTTTTTTCATTTTCCCTTGTGAAGAACAGTTTGAAAACCGTGTCCTACAACATTCTACTTTAACTGTATTTACCCATCTAACTTCTTCCTCTAAAATCCAGTTCAAGCTTGTTCTCCAGTTGTTGGTGATGTTTTATAGTACAGCATTTTACATGAAAAGCAAACAAGTTTCAGCTCCCTTTGTCATATATTTACCTTATGGAGAAATATGGCAAATATAGTATGATATTGCTTGGAGCCTGACTGACTTCTCAACTATCCATCCTCTCTTGCCCTTGCTTTTTATAATTGCACACAATTCTTGTTTGTCACATGATGGCTTTAATTTTTTATATAATGAAACCAATGCAAATATATTAGAACACCTTTCACCTTTAGTGAATTAATCTAAAAAAATTCATCTACAAACTCTGAGTATCTAATGATTCTTTGGGGATCACTCTGCACCCTCAGCTTTCAGGCTAGTCCACCTTATTGGCCTCCTGTCTGGTCTCCTACTTCTCCATTTCGCTTCAAGTACTTGCAGAAATTTGAGTCTGCCTTGAACCTCAGCCTAACTGACTGGTGATCAATATCCCTTCACTAGTTACTATCATTTCCTTCTTTAAGATGAATTCTTGATTCTCTTTAGCAATGCTCATTTGCAATCCTTGAGACCACTGTTTGGCCAACAAAATGTTTTTGTAGAATTAAAATTCTAGCAGGTATGTAGTGGTATATCATTGTGGTTTTAATTCACACTTTTTCTGATGACTGGAGTTCTTTTTATGTGCTTATGGTCATTCGTATATTTTATATTGTGAAGTGCCTTTAAAATTTGCCCATTTTACAAAATTTGTTTGTTTGTTATTGTTGAGTTATAAAATTTCTTTATATATGCCAGATACAAGTCACTACTCAGACATTTACTTTTCTATATATATTTCCAATTTGTGGCCTATCTTTTTATTTTTTTTTAAGTGCATTTGTTTGTTTGTTTGTTTAAACATCTTTATTAGAGTATAATTGCTTTACAATGCTGTGTTAGTTTCTGCTTTATAACAAAGTGAATCAGCTATACATATACATAAATCCCCATATCTCCTCTCTCTTGCGTCTCCCTCCCACCCTCCCTATCCCACCCCTCTAGGTGGTCACAAAGCACCGAGCTGATCTCCTTGTGCTATGCCGCTGCTTCCCACTAGCTATCTAGTTTACATTTGGTAGTATATATTAGTCCATGCTACTCTCTCACTTCATTCCAGCTTAGCCTTCCCCCTCCCCGTGTCCTCAAGTCCAAGATTTTTTTAAAAATAAAGTACACTGTACACACTTTTTCCTTTTCTGATTCATACTTTTTTTGGGTCCTAAGATCCTTTGTCTAACCCAAGTTTAAAAAGATTTTCTCGTATATTTCTCATTTTCTTCTAGAAATTTTATAGTTTTAGCTCTTAGGTTTGGGTATATGATTTATTTTGAGAATTTTTTGTATAGGTAACGTAAGTATTGAGGATAATTTATTTTGATATGAATATCCAATTGTCACAACATTGTTTAAATAACTAACTCTTCCGATTAAATATTCTTGGCATCGTTGTCAAAAAATCAATTGACCATAAATGTATGGGTCTATTTCTGGATTCTCTATTTCATTCAGTTAATTTATATGTCTGTCCTTACACCATGTATAAGTTTGTTAGGGCTGCTGTAACGAAGTATCACAAATTGTGTGACCTAAACAACAGAAATTTGTTGTTTCACAGTTCTAGAGACTAGAAGTCCAAGATTGGTAACACCGTGCTCCCTGAAGGTGCTGGGAAAGGATTTGTTCCAGGCCTCTCTCCTAGCTTCTAGCAGTTTTTTGGCTTGTGGAAGGATAATTCTAATCTTCAAATGGCATTCTTCCTGTATGCATATCTGTGCCCCAAATTCTTCCTTTTTATAAGAACACCAGTCATATTGGACTGAGGCCTACTATAATAACCTCATTTTACCTTTCTAAGAACTCTAAATAAGGTCACATTCTGAGGTACCAGGGGTTAGGACTCCAACATAACTTTATGGGGAGGGGGGAGGGACACAAATCAACTCATAATGTGACACTTAAACAGTTTTAATTACTGTAGCTTTATAGTAAGTTTTGAAGTCAGGTAGAATAATATTTCCAAATGCATCCTTTAAGAAGTAGCGATTCTAATTTTTCCCATTTATATATAGTGTGGAAGTTCAATAAGAGTCCTACCAAAAATTCAGGACAGTGGTCCACCCTTGAGATATACAACTGTATGTTATCGTCATATTGATGATATGGAAACCATGAAATGAATGAGATCACTAAGGAAATTAGTATAGATAATGTAGGGGAGCAAAATTCGCCACCCCAAAATGTCTACTTAGCATGCATATTATTTTGAACTGAAAACAATCAAGAAAGAAGGAAAGAAACTTTGACCTTCCCCCTTATCTGCCTAAAGAATTTAGGTAGAGGGCCTATTACAGGAATAGAGCTATTACCATAGATAACTATAATATGAACCAGGTGTGTAGACAGAAGGAACCTAACAAAGTCTGTTAAAATTCCTCTCTGTGTCTCATTGTCTCTGCATGGCCCAGCAAACATTTGTGCACCAAATATTTGCTTTTCCATCTCCATATCAGTTGCCTTTCTCCCCTTTGAAGTTCCAAACCACCACCCACAACATCCTCTTAAGGTGAGGGTATTGGCCATTTTGGCTTTGGTAAGTGTAGTTTGGTGACTTAGATATTCTGATGGGACAAGGTCAAATAGAAAATAGACAACGCAAAAAAAGGCTCAAAATGTATGGAACTCCTTTGAGAATTTGTGCTAAAAAGAGGGGGAAAAAAAGAGAAAAATGGTAAAGAAACATCAAGAAAGTGATTTTTAGAGAGAAATAATATCTAGTTTTGAGGCTCATGGGAAAGATGATAAAACTGATGCCACATGTGAGACAGGAGAGAATTTCTGGAGCAATATTCTTGAATTGATGAAAAGAGGTGCAATAAAATGCACAAATGGACGACTGGCCCTTGCTAGGGGCAGAGATAATTTATACTAAGAGACAAATTATGTAGACAAGACCAAGGAGATATGTAGGTACGGTGGTGAGAAATCAAGAATGTTTGTTTCTATTACCTAATTGACAACAAAAGCAAGGTTATCAGCTGAGAATTAGGAAAAGGAAGGATGTTTTCTAGGTTTAAATAAGGAAGAAAACTATGATAATTAAACAGGAGAATAAGAACATCAGTAGATTTAGGAAAGATATTATAACTGTTCAGTTTAGTGATGACTGAGGTAAAATAAAAGCAAACAACATGGTTTTATGTTTTTCTCCAGTCATATCCAGCCAAGCAGTTGCAGACACGAAATGGATAAAGCTTTGACATAATCAGAGCAGTACTTTAGCCAAAAAAGTTTTATTAAGTAAGATAACCAGAAGAATTGAAGACTTGTTTGAGGCAATGATTGTAGTGGCTGACCATGAAATTTAAGCTAGATAAGAAGGAAAGCTAAGAAATGAGGTATGTAGGGACACAGAAAAAGTAATAGAATCAGTGGATTGTGGGATCTCAAAATCAATGGAATTGGGAAACTAGATAAAGTGAACTGTTAGCATACTTGCTCCTCCTACACTTTATTGAATCTACCTTTCTATTTCTACCTTATTTTAAATAAGTACTATGTTTGTTGTGTGCTTCTTCCATTTCTATAATTTTATTTCTATAGCATTTCCATTTTAAACCATAAAATTTGGTACTGCAATTTATATTTTCTTATATTTTCCAGTAAATATTAATGTTTAGTTTTTCTCACTTGTGTAGAAAATGTCTTGAGAACAGAGAATATGCCTCTATTTCACTGTTGAAAAATTAATTTCAATTTAACTCAACACAAACTCACACACATGTGACAATTCACTAGATGAATTCACACTCAGGTTTTATTGGTTTACAAGACAATAACTCAGTTTTCTTTTAAGAAGCTTGACACTATTCTTAACGAAGAGAGAACATATCATGAGGAAAGAATAGTCCAGAAATTATTAGTTAATTTTAAAGAATATGTTGAATTGCCTGAGGCATGCAGGATGAGGGGATTGAATATATAGGAGAGGTATGATAAGCTATTTTTCAAGGACCCTGAAGACTTGGGAAAGGATGAAGTCACATTACTTTCAACATTCCTCTTTTAATTGGTAGATAAAGGAATATTTGGGTGTAAATGAAATAAGATTTTCTTTTATGGGTCTAATAGATTGAGTGTGAACCTGCCAGATAACTTCAATGTTCTCTGTAAAATAAAAGATGATTTCAACCTCTAAGAAAAGAGTTAGCTGAAAAGGATAAGGTTTTAAGGAGAATGGAGAAAATTTTAAATAGGTAATATGGAGAATGGATAGATGACTGAATCAGAAAGCATAACTAGATATCTGGGTAGAGTGAAAAGCACACTCTAGGTTTGTGTTCATGGACTTATATTGGCTCCAGTCTAGCAGGTGTGTGAGTTAATATCCAAGTAGCATTCTGCAGGCCAGGTGGAGTAATAGTGTAAAGGGGGTATTTAGGATGTACTTGGTGGGTGAGTAAAAAGGATAATGGAACAAGAGAATTGAGAATATTAGCAAGAAAGGACAAAGTGGAGCACTCTGGAGATGGACATAAAAGTGAAGGTCAAAATAGAAATGTAGTTTGATAAGAAGAAAGAACAAGGGAATAAAGTTCTCAGTTGATAGAAAACAAGAAAGTAGAGGCAGCATCTGGAAGAGGAAATGAGGAAAGTAGATGATTGCTGTTAGAGTGGAAATTTTGATTTTAAGCTCTTATAAAAGGACTCATTGTGAAGGTGATAAAATTTAATATGTTGCCAGGTCCGAGGAAATTAGCAGTAAAATTCACTTATAAGCATATTGTTGAATACCAGTTTATGTTCATTGGTTGATCGTAAGCTAATGTTCAACAGACTGATATTTAAAGTTAAGTGGCTAATGCTCCAAAACGTAAATTCAATTTCTAGTAACTCTAGATACATAACTATCTGAGGTTCAAGTTTGCTTTCCATTCTTTTGCTCATATTTTCTATAGTTTCTTATCGATATCCTGTAAGCACTAGTCTCTCTGAAATGCAATGGCATGAATTTTGCTTTTATTTGTTATACTTTCATGTTACCACAGTTACTGACCGTAAAATGGCAAAAGCCCACTCTAAAACTTTCAAGACATCTAATCATCTGAAATAAAATAATAAATTTAAGAATTCAGGTTATATACATGTGAACAAAAATGTCACTCGTGGAGTTCTTAAGATGTTCTTAAGAACTTAAGAAAGTTCTTAAGTTCTTAAGAAAAAAAAAAACTATGGGAAATGGACACCTTAATTTTATTATATCTAACATAAATTTCTAATAATAAAATTAAAAAGTGATAACCTTTTTTATTGTTTTCACTTATCTTTAGATAAAGTCTTCAATTTTAACATTTATATTTGTAAGTGTGCTGGGTTGTCAGTTTTGCTGAACTAAAAAGTGTTGATTTGCCCCCAACTTTTTCTACTCAGTGTATGAAATTGCTTTCATTTTAAATTACTGATATTCAATCAGAAGAGGCTAACAGTAGGGACACAGTGCTTGGTGAGTTCACGTAACTTCAGTCACCTTTCATCCAAAGAGACACTATATTTAAAAGAATAAAAAGAGACTTTCAAAAATATTAGATTGGTTTTGTTGGGGAGGAGCAAATTTCCCCCTTATTCCTCTTGAATTCTTTTGGCTAGTCTAACTGAATTGACACACGACAGATTAACAGGAGAAAAAAAAAAATTAATTTGTACATATGGGGATCTCATAGAAATAGGACCTAAGAAGTAACCAAAGCAGGCAGCTTTAATACTTTATAGACAAAGAAACAATAAATTTGTGAGGAATTGACAGGGCAAAGAAATTTAGGCTTTGAGTGCTTAATTGGTGAAGAATCCAAACAGAGTTTGGGCTTGAGGTAGTAAATTAGTAAAGTAATATGGTTTGTTTATATGGCCTTTTAGGCCCTGAATTCCTTATCTCTGGTGATAAGGATGTCTGTCCACCTCTTGGTACAGGGAGGGTACCTTTCATATTGGCGATTATGGGAGATCATGGGATCAGGGAGACAGAGTAGAGGGTCAGAGTGTGCTTTTTGCACCAGTTGTTTTTTAAGTAACTTTAATTCAAAGTAATTAATTAATATGCCACTTTGTCATATTTTATGGTGGCCTGCCCCGAGCTCCAACAGTTCAAAAATATTAGACTAATTTTTGCTAGGTTTTGATCATACAGATGAACCTAATGGCATAATATGTTGATTGCTAATAAAGTCATTTAATATTCTACACATCTGCATATTTATCAGTTCTAAGTGCAGCCTTGCAATCAGCAATATCCCCATGATAACTCTCCCGTGGTGCTTGGCAAGATAATATAATGCCTGATGAGCAGTGAGGCACTCTTGAGCCAAGAGGTAGTCAGCTTTCAATTTTGGTACAAAGGAAATGAGCTCACTCTGCTGCCCTAGGCCTCAGAGTCAGCACGGAGTGGGGCACCCCCTGAGCAAGGAAAACCCAAGCAAGTCTAATCGTTTAAAAGAGATCTGCAACCTTTCCAAAATATTTTAAAAAGATGAAACAGATTGTTATGCACCCATTAGTAATATATACTTAGGATTAAGTATCCCTTTTCAGTGAAATAGTCTTGTAATTTAAAAAGTAGAGTCCTTATGAGGTGTCGTATGCATAGTAAAGCATTGTAATAAACAGTTATCCCCAAAGAACTGCAGCTCACAGATCATTCTTGGTGCATGACGATGCTTTGAGGAGGGTGTACATTCCTCACTGTCATCAACACTGATGGAGTTACACTTGTGTACGTATTTTACTCTTTATAATGCAATGTGCTGGAATAAGACCCTGCTATATTTGCTTTCCTATTACTAAGCCAAGAACTCAAAAGCAAAGTACTTTGGGGAAAGTTGAAGTACAGTATGTGTATCCCTAACCATACTTTGTTGTAACTGCCTTTCTAATTACGTTCCCTCAGGATATGGAAGAAGTGCAACTCGTTCACCTTCTATCACACCTAGATTGGGACCTGGTATATTTTAGATAGCTAAATTGTTACCAAACTGTGTTACCCAACTCAGGTTCAGATGCTCATTGCCCAAAAACCAATAATTGAGAGGCAAGTGTCTGTAGAAAGGAGAGATACTTTAATCAGAAAAGCGAGCAATCTGGGGAGAAGGTGGAATCATGTCCTGAGACCAACTCCGAAGATTCTGCTGCACCATGACAGTTTTTAAAGGAAGAAAAAGGCGGTGGGCGAGAGAATCTCAGTGAATCATCGAGGCAGGAGGTTGGGTTCTGCATCATTCTCCATTGCATGCAGACTGGCTGACTGTCTTCTCATATGTTATCTTGACCACGTGATCTGTCTACAGGATTGCTAAAGGGGCTGTTGAGGGTGGAGAGCTAGAGTCATTTTTTAACTACTTAAATCCTCATTCTTACTTCTTTTTATCTAGGAAAAGAATCAACAGGTTAGGCAAGACATGGTGTGCACTCAGGAGAGCATAGGTCAGGAGTTAGTTTCAATTGCTTAGTGATCTCATTCCTATAATTGGGTTCTTTTAAGTTTAGAGCGGAACGGAAATGGACAAACAGGAAAGGGGCAAAGGATCTGCTTTCATATGTATTTCTTCTTCATACCCAGTTTGAGCCCCTAAAACCCTTGGAATTTCCTAAGTGGTAGGAGTAATAAGTGTGTCTCTTGATATTCATAACAAATCCTTTGCAAGCACACCTGAGCTTATTTTAATGAGGTGGCTATGGGAAAGTACCTAAGGGTGGGGCCTGGTTGCCAAGGGAAAGAACCATGTGACGAGGGTTGGAACTTTCAGCATTCTCTGGGGCTATTTAATAAAGCCTACATTAAAAAAAAAAAAAGACGAAGTTCAGAGATCTTCCAGGTTGATGAACACGTGGAGATTTGGGGAGAGTGGTGCACCCCTTCCCACATACCTTGCCCTAAGCATCTCTTCCATCTGGCTGTTCCTGAGTTGTATCTCTTTATAATAGACCAGTTGTCTAGTAAGTAAACTGTTTCTCTGAGTTCTGTGACCCACTCTAGGAAATTTATTGAACCCAAGGAGGGGGTCCTGGGAACCTCTGATTTATAGCTAGTCAATCAGAGGCACAGATGACAACCTGGACTTGGCATTAATGTTTGAGTGAGGGGCTACAGTCTGCTGGGGCTGAGGCTTTGCCCTCTGGGATCTGACAGTATCTCCAGGTAGTGTCAAAATTGAGTTACATCTGTGGGACACCCAATCAGTGTCCTTGAGAGCTGGAGAATAGCTCGGTGTGGGAAAACCCCCCACATGTCTGGTGTCAGAAGTATGAGTGTGGTAGTAGTGTGAGAGTAAAAGCAGAGACACTGAGAAAGAGTGAGTCTTTTCCAGCACATTGGACACACACACAGATATAGGTGGATGTAGACATAGATGTAGACATGGATGTAGACGTAGACGTAGACAGATATTTAACTAAAATGTTTTTATTTGCTGACAACCATTTTAGATTCATTTATATATTAAATATGTGACTTCCTTAGTTATTAAAAAATTAATTAAATGTTTTTAAAGTTGTTTCCAGTCTTTTCTCCCAATTTTTATATTTCCCAATTTTTTCTAACAGTTGAAAGATTGTATAGCATATATGTCCTTATAAATCAATACTTTCAACTCAAACACTATGTTTCTAATTGAGTAAGCATCAAAAATAATGAACAATAATTTTAAAACTTATCCTCCCACTCTCAGGTTTGGGAGTTCAAATTTCCACAAAAAACAAAACAAAAATGAACTTTCTAATATTTAGGGTACACCATAGCACATTATGAATTTGATATTTTTTAGGATATAGAACATGAACTTATTTTTGTCATAAGATCTCATCACACTCCACTATTCTAGCTACTAAGGGACTGTCTTTTGAGCAGTTTCTAGAATCAGCCTCACCCCAAACTACATAGCACATTCAGATCTGATATATCACAGAGAATAATGTTTTTACCTCAGTAACCATCAGTACTACCCCAGTACAGACTTGCTGTGTGCAAAATCTGCTTTCCTCTGCTGGCCCAAACTGATTGTACCAGGCCTAAGGATCAAATATAAAGAAGTCAATTCATAAGCCATTTTAATTGCTTAAAATTGCAGTAAATTTTACCTACATAGGATTGAGCTTGTCGACCATTTTCTCTCTTAAGAATATGATTTGGGAAAAATGAAAAGAATCTGAAAGTTGGTGAGGGTGAAGAGAGTCCATGCAGAAACCCAAATAATGAGAAGGCCAAACCATGAGTACAATGAATATACAAGTACAAAAAAGGCTATTACTTCGTACGAAGTTCTAGAAACAGCTACTCAGTTGAGTGTGAGGAATTTGGCTAAAAGAGTCAGAAGGGTTGAAGTAGAGTAAAGTAATCATCAAGCCATGAACCATGTAGAAGCAAAGCTTGGGAGTTAAGATCCGCAGACACTGAACAATGGGATGTTGTGCCAGTTATCAATTTATTGCCTCTTAGTTCATCCTTGATTATTTAATAATGGAAGCTGACCCTGTAATTTTTGGTCAGCTGGCACATTGTTAAGCTTTGTCAGTAGAGGGCACTGAGAGAGGAAGAGGTTTCTTTTTCTAATGTGCCTCTTTTACCAGGCTCCTCAGAGGTCGGGGAGATGGCATTTCCAACACCAGGCATCTGCATACATAGAGGGCAGCTGCTTCCCCCATACATCCTCAGGCATCTTCACATCAGAATGATGCCACTCAGATGGCTTTCTATCGAGGACCAAGTTATGGCACCTCTCCATGGGTAGCTTCCTTGGTATCTCAGAGGACAGAGTTTTGCCAGCATAGAACCCTGGAAAACTTCTCCACCATCCACTGATCTCTGGCTGCCCCTTCTCCAGTGAGGTCTTTATCTAAGCCCTGGGTGGGGGCAGGGCACTCTTGCTGGGGTGCTCTATCTCAGCCCTGGGGTTAGTGGCTACTCCTTATATATGCTGTTTCTATTATTTTTTATTGTTCCTTTTACCTCTTAATAATCAAACTCCCATTACTCCAATCTCCTGTTAAAGTTAATAATTAATTATATTAAACTTTCCCTGTCCAAATTCCTGTATACTTTACTCCCTGTAGGTGTCTAACTGATACAGACAGCAACAAAATAGCTTCATTGAATGTCCTCCATAAAGCCTGCTTATAGGATAAAATTTGATCCATCCAGGAGATTCTTATGTATTTATTATTACTCTTATAATTCCAGAAAAGAACATATGACTCATACGCCTTATGAAATCATATTTTTACTTATTCACATCTTTCAAAAGTCAGGGGTGGGGAGCTAGAAAGTATCCAGGATGAAATTAGAGGGAGTGAAAGAGAACTTTCAAACACTCTCACTTTGTTTTATTAAAAAATAAATTTTTTATCATGGATTTTCTTGTATCATCGGTGATCGAGAAGTCCTACTTACAACCCAAGATCTTCAAATTTCTCTTCTAATTTAACTGGAAGTGTATCCAGTTATTTTCTAATTTCTGAGTAGTTGCTACCATGCCAAAATTGGTTGGGCCAATGAGGGCCCTTCCTTCCAATGTTGAGGCTGGATATTTGCAACTTCCTAGAGAGTAAACACAAATATCTACATTCAACCCCCCTCTTCTGGAAAGCAAGGGTTTGTGATAACTGGATGGATGATGGCGTACAACGACAGTCGTCTACTCTTTGCTAAAACAAAGCCGAAGCCAGACCTCTTCTAGTCCTTTAATTATGGGGATATTCTGTGGATGGTCCTTATTTTTACAACATCCAAACGGGAATTTGTTTATTCCTGTGCACTTGGATTTCTTTGTTTGAGATTTCAATTCAGTTCCAAAATTCTTACGTTTATCTACATCACTTAGACTTTCCCAGTCTGCCCCTGACTTTGGGGTGTGAACTTCATTATTTTGTCCCATGCCTGGAGTATTACCGCAGTTGCCCTCTTTTCCTCTTCAACCATGACTAATTTCTCCAGCAGAAAGAATGAGAAAAGATCTGGGTTGTGTTTATATCCACGATTATAAACTGTTCCTACATATTCATTTACACTTTTCTGATCTTTACACCTGAGTTCGTCAGCACCTGACCGATGGCTGACATAGTCCTTGTGTAACATGTACACTGCTGCTCTGATTGATGATCTGTAATCTTACAGTATAATCCCAGTCAGCATGCACCTTGGCTTAAATACATTCCATGGCAGTGATGCACGTCTGCAGAGATGTCAGTTCACACAACTCTGGGTCCAGGAACAGGCTCTGGTACCACACTGCATGTTCACATTTTAAAATGTCCCATTCCTGATTATGTCATATTCTCACTACAATTCGAAATCCTTTTCTTTGGTCCCTGACAATATAATTATTGAAAAGAGTACCAAGTTATTCATTGCAACTAGCCTTCACCAGAAGTTCTAAAACCTGAAGGATAATAAGTATTTAGTTTGATAGTAAGTATTTGGAAGGAGAATAAGTATTTGGTTTGAATGGTGGAGTCATTCAGAGCTTTGAATTAATCTAACCAGTCCTGATATTGACATCTTCTCGTTATCTCCAAATCATCACAATTTTCAAATAAATTCAAGGTTCGTGGAAGTTGGATATAACAGCTAATTTTCACTTTAACACTTACAGCAAGATAGTTTTAGGTGTCCACATTTAGTGCTGTACATAGTTTTAATTTTCTAGCGGGTGTAAACAGTCTCTGTCAATTATCCCCAAATTTGCAACTCCAACTTCAGAATATTTTCTGCACTATCTTTTTGACTTTCTCGTGTTATTCAAGAACATCTTTTCATGTTATTCAAGAATGATTTTTAAACAAGGATACTGGTGAATACAACACCTTTGGTCCCCAAAGTTGGATAACAGCTGATGAAAATTGTTTCTGAACCAACTATTACCAGCGCGGGAGGTTTATTCTGTGGATTCGTTTCTGCTATTCTGTGGATTCGTTTCTGCATAGATTTCCATTAATGGCTAAAATAATTTAAATGGAATTTCATTTGTATTTAGTTTCTCAAAGATTATTAACCCATTCATCACACCAACAACATTCCTCAAAAATCTCTCTCCTTCCCAATTCGCATATCTTCTGTAGTTATTCCAAGCCTCTCACTTGCCAGATCCTTACGTTCTTTTGTTTATAGCCTCATCTGGCTTTTCTTTGTCTTCTCTTAACTATTTTCCATATTTATTTAGCAACTAGGCTAAAAATTTTCCCATGGACAGGATTTGGTAGGAAAGATGTAAATGTTCATACACTGATATTTTTGCCTTGTTGCAAAATAATCCACCATTATTTTGAGCAGCCTGCTTTTTTTTATTGTGGTAAAATATGGTAACTGCTTTTTATCACTGAGTGTAATGATTGAAGAGTCACACATGAAAACCCATTCTGAAAAGGAGTTGCATGTTAAAAATGCCAACATATGAAGTAAATATTTTTACGGTCTATACCATTGAAATACCTTCCATGACACCATCAAATTTTAAATGCATATTTTTCTTGGTGTTCTTTATAAGTCAGGATTCCCATTCATTGAGAAATGCAATATGGGAATTTCCACTAATCCAGATATGAAACAGCTAGACTGAGAATATATCCAGTGTCATAGGGCACTTGTTTTATATTAATTTGCACCTTTCCAGGGAAAATAATGGAATCATAGCTTATAAGATTTCTGTCTTACCTTTGAGCTACTCTTAGTTTTTCCAATGAAATAAAACCACAAAATTAAACTGAATCTATCTAAAGATTTTTGTTATGGACTGAGTGTTTGTGTCCCCCCAGTTGTCATATGTTAAAGCCCTGTTCCCCAGTGTGATAGTATTTGGAGGTAAGGCCTTTGGAAGTAAATAGGATTGGGTGAGATTGCGAAAGCGGGAACCTTATAATAGTACTAGGATCCTTCAAAGAAGAGAAAGAGAGACCAGAGCTCTCGCTCTCCACCATATAAGGACAAAGTGAGAAAGTAGGGTATGTAAGAAGCATGTTCTCACCAGGAAACTTAATCGTGAACTTAGCAGCATCCAGAACCATGAGAAATAAATGTCTGTTGTTTAAGCCACCTCATCTATGGTATTTTGCTATAGCAGCCCAAACTGATTAAGACAATATTCTTTGTTGCTTACACTAGTCATAGTTGGCAGGAGTGGTTTAGTTTTGTTCAACTTTTGATATTTAACAACATAATTATCTTTTAATTTGGGGAGATTTAAGAGTGCTCTCTGATTCCAAAATATACAATTTTATACTTAAAGAGTGGTCTTTCAACACTCTAATTCCACTTCTAATGCACATTATAACAAAGTAAGATTCAGTTTTGTTGCATTAAATATATACACACTTATTGTGTTATACATGTATATCCATAAATACCACATAATATATAATATTATATATTATATTTATATATAATATATATTGGGCTGGCCAAAAAGTTCGTTTGGGATTTTCTGTAACATCTTAGGGAAAAACCCAAATGAACTTTTTGGCCAACCCAATACTATATAATTATTATTAATATATTATATATTATGTGGTATTTATGGATATACATGTATTATACAATAAATATGTATATATATGTACTTATTGTACATATATGGATATTTATGTTACTTGAGAATAAGGAGTTAAGTGAGTGTTTCTATAAGACTAGGTTAGTAATTATCCTTAAAGGTTTAGAGTAAATTAAAGAAAAAAAGGAACTGAGGCCATCTTGGGAGAGCATTTCTAGAAGGGAAGAGGGGTTATTTGATTCTCACTCTCCAACTAGAGCTTTTGGCACACACGGTTGCTGCAGTTCACTGGGATCTGGGGAGCTATTTTTCATTCTTAGCCAGGAGAATTCTGAGAAATGGCTGGAAAATATTTTCTCTCTCTACTCGCAACTATGTATAGCTGATATCATAAAATGATATTTTACTCCTGTGAATAATCACTTAGCTTTACTGAATGTCTACAGCCTATAGTATTAATGAATAAAGATGGAAATATGCACAATTAGCTAAAATAGTTAAGACCTGCAAAAAGTATATAGGGAAGTAGAATTTATGATAACTTACTTAAAATCTAAGAGTCTGTTGGAAATACTAGAATTGATGTACTTAAAAATTTTCGCTTCACTTTTATTGAGCTAAGTGTTTGATAATTAACTCTAAGTAAAATACTACTCCAGCAGTATGGGAGTGGTCCACTTCCATGAATGATACAGTTGCTGCTACTTTGCAGTTGGATCAAGTCTACCTTATCTGTAACCAGAAGGGATAGATTTATAATCTTGAAATTTTCTTTGAAGTATCTTTTTTGTCATATATTTTTCATTGTGAAAGAGTAATACCGTCAAATCAGAGCTAGAAAAGAAACGTTAGCCATTCATTTTCACATTAAAATTTCAGTCATATTGACTGTCCTAATTTTCCATATGCTAGCTGCTTTAAATTTTGTGTATTGATAACGTGGAAAACTTCTAATGAAGTACTTATAATCGGTGAGAGATTGAAATAAATCAAAGCACTTCATATTTAGAGCAACTACTCTATGTGACAGTTCTGCATAGGGTATATAGAATTTAATGAGGTGCATGACATTTGACAGTTGTTCATGAAGCAAAAAATTGTTAGAGTGCGTGTTAACCTTAGGTCCTTGTACTCCACTCTTCTTAAGTAATTAGACCTGTGGAAAAGAACCTTACAGAACAGTCAAAGGCTGTGCATACTGTACTGTAAAAGCCGGAAATTCATTGTTTGATTGTGTCAGAAAACATTGTTTCCCCGTTAAGTGAGCTGGCTAACATATTTTTAAAAATCTATTAGGGATAAGAACAATAAACTTTCTTATTTTGGTTTACAGTGAAAAAAGAGAGGGTTAATTTTGATTTCTTATTTTTATATAACATTTAAAAAAAATTTTTTTAATATATACTTATTTATTTTTTTGGCTGCGTCGGGTCTTAGTTGCGGCACGCAGGATCTTTTAGTTGCGGCATGTGAACTCTTATTTGCGGCATGTGTGTGGGATCTAGTTCCCCAGCAGGGATCAAACCCAGGCCCCATGCATTGGGAGTGAGGAGTCTTACCCACTGGACCACTAGGGAAGTCCCTATATAACATATTGATTCTCATGTAATCAACCCATCATTGTAAACGTTACTGCATATTGAATGGTTGGTTGGTTTGTTTTTTAAAACTACCTTTCAAGGTGATTACTATTCCACTGTTAATGATTTGAAACAGGGAGCATTGTCCCCCTGAAGAAGATGGTAAATTAATGAACCTGATGCAAACAATTCGGTTCCAAAAGATGATGCTTTAAATTATACCCTCTGGCTAAAAGAAGTTAAAAATTTTGGAAGAGCAAACTTGACCGAAATGCAATCTTAACAATTTGTGAGAAAAGAAGTAATTTTGTCCCCTACCACACTTCGTTCCACTATGACAGAATTGATTTGATAAAAATAAAATCTAATTTTGTCCCAGATTTAAAAGTTTCCAAGTCCCCCAAGTGATTCCCAAAACCCTGATGAAATTTTTACTTGTCTTTAGACAGAAGAGAACAAAAAGGACAATGTCACAAGTTGTGCGTGAAACTGATTATGTTCACTTCATCAAACTACTCTGTCTTGATATTTTCCACTTTTATTATTTTAAAATGGCTTTTTTGGTTCTGAAATAATGGAGTAATAAAGGTGTTGTTATTTCCTAATTTTACTTGTAAAACTACAAAACTGATAGCCTTATGGGTCACTTTCATCTTCTTTTCGTTCTATTTTTTTCTTTGCTCTTCTTTCTCTTACTTTCTTTTCTTTTATGTTATCTATCTGTGAATTCAAATTGGTGTAGTAACTGGCTAGTCAATGAAGTTAAAAATCCCCGACATGATATTCAAGGCCCTGTTTTTCCAGATCCATCTTTCATAATCTCTAAACAAATGCATACTATTCAGCCATATCCAATTCTTACTCTTCTATGCCTTTGCATTTGCTATTGTTTCTTCTGAAGAGGCTTTCCTCCTGGCTCCTTCACATGCATTTAAATTTTTTACAAAGGTGTAAATCATACTTCAAGACCCTAACATCTCAAACACATTTAAACGTCCTTCCTCTCTACTCTCTTGGAATAGCCTGTGATTGCACATATGCGTTGCATTTTTATTTTTTTGCGTTGCAATACTTCTGTGATTGCACTTGCCACATTGCATTATAATTTTTTAATGTGCTTGGCTTTCATAACATGATCTTCCTGAGAACTGGAACCATGCCTAATTCATTCTTGTATTTCCATTTCCTGGGATATAATGTATGCAACAGTCATTTAATTACAATTTCTTGCATGAATTCCTGATTAAATGAATGAATGAATGAATAAATGACTCATCATAGCTACCGCTAGCGCTGACAAAATTACCATGAATGTAGCTTATTTGCTAATTGTACAAAGATGGGATTTAAATGTTTACATTATTTGGTCCAGAGATTTTCAACCCTGTCTGTGCTTCATCACTTGTGGAGCTTTATGAAATCTGTGTTTGGTCCTCAGTCTTAGCCTGATCTGTTGTTTTGGGGTGGGTTCTGGTAATTATATATTTGTTCCTTAGTTTTAATTTTTACTCATGATTCTCTGTGCAGTCAGATTGAGAACAAGGTGGATCAATAATTTCGAAGGCAAGTCTCACAGTGTAATTGGCTCAATATTAAGAACTTAGAAAATACAAATAAAAGTACAGCAATAGTGCCTGACTTGAAGTCTTTCAATACATTTTGATTAATTGTAAAGTGACAATTTGACAGTAACTCATACTTGCTTTGCATGTAATTTTTATTTCAGTTAAATCATATCTGCAAAACTTAGTCTCAGACAGAATTTAGGATATTTGCCAACATTGAGGACATGATTAAATACCTCCCTGACCTAGTCAGGGACAAGATGACTGGTGCATATGATGGGGTTGGGGTCTACAACTACAAATAAATTCTGCTTTGATGTTTGTTCTACAGGATCTGTAGAGTGATTTAGCGAAGTTATGATATCTTCCAGTAAAATAAGATTTAGTTGTAATGATATGTACAGTATAGAGTTTCATAAAACCTTCTCTCATAAAATGCCTGAATAACTTTCCAAGTGGTAAGAAAGAAGAAAAAAAAATAAGACTTTATGACAAAAATTATAAAGGAGGTTCTGCTTTGAAGGCCTGCCTATACTGGAACACCAATAGCATGCATCAAAGTAGAAACAATATTGATGAAGCTGCCTATCTAATATTACTGTTCTTTCCTCTTACTTGATTTGTGGCGTAGCGTCCACACAGATGTGGGTTTCCCAACATCATTTTCGACATGATTATAGGCTTTTGTGTCTTGGCTCTAAATCATTATGGATAGTTACTGGACAACTCATAGAACAGATTATTTTACACATAAAGTTTTTTATGATTTTAATTTATATTTTAGCCCTTAAAATGATATACTCAAATATCAAACATATGTTAAAACAAAGATACAATAATTAACATGCATTTTATCGGTAAGTAGAAATGCTATGATAAGTAACTGATATTATTCTATGTGGGTTTACAATAGGATTTCTCAACCTGGGTTCCTGGTTTAGGTGAGGTATGGTTGTGGGTAGTGTGAATGATCCCACACAAAAAGGAAATATTTTTGTACCTTGTGCGAGATCTTAGCACTCACAGTGTTGGAGCAGCCCCATTATCAGATTTTTCGGAGGTTTTTTTTCATTCCCAGATAGCAGTGTGCAGAAGCACCGTGCTCATTTGGTTGTGCTCATTCTCAGTTTTGAGGCCACGTAGGAGAGGCTGTTATAATTGATGAGTGCTGATTACACGAAGGGGAGGAGAAGAGGCCAACGATATCAGACTCTCCCTCCCAAATCATTAACTCTAACCTCCTGTTAGGCAGCGCCGACTGATTTAGGAAAACACGAGAGCAAACATGCTATACCATCCTAAAAGAAAGTCAGAAAGTTTAATTCAGAAGAAAGAGTTTCTATATGTTGCAACTGGCTACTACTCCCTTTCATACTCTGCTATTGTTGCGACTGTCGCGTAATATGGATCGTGTATGTTAGCAGTGAATTGTGTCGTGAGGTTTTCATTTTTTTTTTTTTTTGCAATTTTCTCTTTTATTTATGATACACTTCTGTTTTATATCTTATTAGCCTCTTTTTTAAAAAAACAAAGATGTCTTAGTGTAAAGTGCAATGGTTTTTGAAGACGAGGTGTGAAAGAAAGAGGAGGATTCTATGTCTAAGCCAGTGAACAATTCTGAAAAGGTTGGCGATGAACAATTACAATTTTCTGAATCATTTCAGAAATATAACAAGGACACACACACCAAAAAAGCCTGCTGTTACAATGAAAGTTTCTTATTCTTGGGCTTTTCCTGGGCAAAAAAACATGTTTGCTATTCCACTGTATGGTAAATAAACTAAAAATGCAGGAATGGCTCCAGCAAAATTGAAAATATACTTCTTTACAAGGTAGAGCCTTTAGACACTTAAGGGTGCTGATTATTTTAAACAGATATTAGAATCACAAAACTAAAGTTTTCATTTAAAAAAGTCACATTAGTGAAAGCACTCAGGAAGCAAGTTGTTTAGTAACTCCACTTATTGCCCCGAGAAGGAAAAGTCACACAGTTGGTGAGAACCTAATAATGTTAGTATGTAGAATGAAAGTGATTAAAATGCTACGACAAGATGAAGTATGAGGATATGGAAAGGTTCCACTCTCAGACAGTATAATACACATGTTAATGTCATGCCACAGCACGCTGAAGAAGTTTTGTGTAATAATCTGAAAAACAACAGCTTCTTTACCAGGTTGACGAGTCTTGAGATTTCCCCAGTAAATGTCATGCTATAGCATTTGTAAGATTTGTGAATGATGGTGAGATTCAAGAATTTTTTTTTTTTTCTACTGCAAAGAGCAGACTGAAGCAAAGGCCAAGATGTTTTTAATGTTTGCCCTCTTATCTGCAAACAAAGAGTTTGTTTTGGAGGAAATGTGTTGACATTTGTGCTGATGGTGCCCCAAAAATGCTTGGTTCCACGAGAGCTTTTATATCTCTTTAAATGAAAGAAAATCCTGAGGTAGTCACAACAGTGCTTTCTTCATTGAGAAATGCTGGTGACAAAAACACTTGAAGGTGAAATTTTAAAACAGTTTTGAACGATGCTACAAAAATACTTTATTAAACAAAGACCAGTTTTACTTGAGACTTGTTCTAAAAATGGGTGTACAAATGGGTGTCAAAGAGCACATAAATTTGCTGCACACAGAACTCCAGTGGGTGAACAGAGGAGCAGTGCTCAACAGGGTGTTTCAGCAGAGAGGTGAATTGGAGGATGCGCTCAAGAAAATAGCAGACTTGATTCAGTGAAGAATTTCAAGATAAACTATTGCTGCCAAAACTGGTCTGCTTAGCAGATGTCTTCCCACACAAGGACCAGTCTAACAGGTCTTTGTGAGGTCTTGGAGAAAGCGTTCTAAAAGGTAACAGAATCTTTTTTTAAAATGATCTGCAAAAGGAAATTGAAGTGTTTCTACTCTTAAGTATGTGAAAGGGAATCAGCAAGCCTCAGGAGTTGTTGAAAACCGCCTGCAAGACCTATAGGAAAGAACTGAACAGGGTGTGCCTTCTCTTTTGAATACAAGGGTATGAATAAATGAAGGACCCTTTTTCTGAATCTTCTGCTCAGGCTGAGATCCTAACTCAGTCAACAGGAAGAATTTTGTGAGCTGCAGTCTGATCATAGACTAAAGGTGAGATTTGCTAGTCTGCCCCCACACACGTTCTGGGATTCTGTCGAAGAAGTGTGTTTGACATTCACAGGAATGAAACAAATCTTTTGCTGTAGTTTTCAACATCTTACATATGTGAACAGGCATTTTTCTTGCTTAACAAGCATCACGAGCAAGGAGAAAAATGACCTTATTTCAGTTTTCTGTGCTTAAGTTCTACCTAGAATCAGATATTTGTGGAAAAAGAGAAAAGACAGGTTTCATAGTAAAAAGGTAAATTTCATTTTAAAATACTTTTTATACATATAGTGACCTATTAAGAGATCAAGAAACCAACTTGTATGCATAATAATTTAGTAGCTGCTACAATTTTATTTGAAACTGATCATGTTACTCAGTAAGAAAACGTTTTTTCAAAGTCTTACATGAATTATGTCTTAGGTTATATTTCTATTGATATTGCCTTGCCTTTGTTTGTTGTTGTAGTTTTACTACTTAACATGTAAATAAAATTTCATGTTGTAAATAAAATTGATTAAAATAAATTCCAGCCTATATTTAAATGAAACCTATCAAGTCTATGTTTAGAAAACTATAAATCCTATTTTGGCTTAAGTGTGCTATTTAATTTATATTATATATATATATAAAATATAATATTTGTATTATGTATATTATTATAATTATATTTTATAATATTTATATATTATTATATATTATTATAATACTAATACATTATTATATATTATTATAATATTAATGTATAATATATTATTATTATATTTCCATGAGTTTAAAAAAATTAATTAATTAATTTTATTTTTGGCTGCATTGAGTCTTCGTTGCTGCACGTGGGCTTTGTCTAGTTGCGGCGAGCGGGTGCTACTTTTTGTTGCGGTGCAAGGGCTTCTCATTGCTGTGGCTTCTCTAGGTGCGTGGGCTTCAGTAGTTGTGGCACACGGGCTCAGTAGTTGTGGCTCGCGGGCTCTAGAGCGCAGGCTCAGTAGTTGTGGGGCACGGGCTTAGTTGCTCTGTGGCATGTGGGATCTTCCTGCACCAGAGCTTGAACCCGTGTCCCCTGCATTGGCAGGCAGATTCTCAACCACTGCACCACCAGGGAAACCCCATGAGTTTTTTAAATTTATGAAAAGAAAGAGTAGTTTCAAGAAAGTGAGCTAAGCTTAATTACATTTTTTTTCTATAAAGGTTGGCTAAAAATTTATTTTTTAGTTCTAAATAGGGGAAAAAATCGTCTACCACATACTATATACCACATATCCCATACCATATCACTACCATATACTACATCATCAAAATTTTATAGAGTAGGAATTTGTGACAATACTTTTTAAGGCCTACTTGGATAAGTTTTAAAAACAAGGAGTTCAAGTAGGAAATAAAGAGGAAAAAAAAAAGAAATTGAAACTAAAGTTTTCTTTCATGGCACTACTGTTATATATATCATGGGGAGGAATAATCATACAAAGAGATACATCTAACACATTGGCCGAAATTGTATTTATTTTCTATTGTGGTGTAACACATGACTACAACCTTAGTGGTTTAACAATCATCTATTTATAAGCTCACAGTTCTTTAAGCCAGAAGCCTACTATGGTGGAGCTGGATTTTCTGCTCAGGGTCTTACAAGGCCAAAATTAAGGTGTCTGCGAGACTCTTGTCTATAGGTTCTGGAGAATAATCCTCTTCTAGATTCATTCTTGTTGGCAGAATTCATTTCTGTGAGGCTGCATGTCTGAGGTTTTCATTTCTTGCTAGCTGCTACCCCATCAGTACCTAGAGACAGATCTCCAGTTCTTACATGTGGCCCTCCCATCTACAAAGTCAGCAACAGTGCATTGACTCCCCCATGTGCTTTGAAGATCTAACTGCCTCTTCTGCTCATATCTGGAGAAAACTCTTTACTTTTAAAGGGTTCACCTGATTGGGCCAGACCCACCCAAATAGTCTCCATATTTATTTATTTATATTTAGGCCTCACCGTGTGGCATGCAGGATCTTAGTTCTCCAGCCAGGGGTCGAACCCATGCCCCCTGCAGTGGAAGCGTGGAGTCTTAACCACTGGACCGCCAGGGAAGTCCAAAGATTGATTTGTTTTATTTTTATTTATTTATTTATTTGGGATCTTAGTTCCCCAACCAGGGATTGAACCTGGGCCCTGGGCAGTGAAACTGTGGAGTCTTAACTACTGGACCATCAGGGCATTCCCAGCCTCCATATTTTAAATTCAAGTGACTTGACACTTTAATTCCATCTGCAAAAATTCTTTCATACCAATAGGTCGATTAGTGTTTGATTGAATAGTCACAGGATGGGAATCTAAAATGTTATATGTGGAATAATAGGTATGAAATTTATGCTTTTAATGTGAGTTATTTGAAATCTGGGTTAAAAAGAGGTCATTTTGGCATAGAGTGGACTTATACTATTGTATGACTGATGTCCTTATAAAAGTGAAATTCGGACACACAGACACACAGGAAAGATGCTAATGTGAGCACCAAGGATTTCAGGTCATCACCAGAAGCAAAGAGAGAGGAATGGACCAGATGCTCCCGCAGAGCCCTCAGAAAGAATGAACCCCGTTGACACCTTGATTTTGAACTTCTGGCTTTCAGAACTGTGAAAGAATATATTTCTGTTCTTTTAAACCACACAGTTTTTGATATTTTTGTTACAGCAGCTCTAGGAAACTGATACAAATTCAAAATAATCCCACACTTTTTATGATGGGCTTTATGATCTGACCCTACCTTATCTTATTTTGGTTTTCAAATAAACCCAGCCATTTTTCACCTGAAGGCTTCTGATACTCTGTTTTCTCTGCCTAGAAAGTTATTTTTCTCACACTCCAAATGGCTAGCTTTTATTCATGGATTTTATCAATTACGTACTACAATATTAATCTTATTTCAGAGTAATCAGATATCAGGTCCTATGCTAGGATGAAGACTATTTTAGTTCATGCCAAAGGTCTATTGCTGAAAATTTTACTAAAAACAGGTTTTTATTAGAAGTATAAAGAACATGGAATGATTTAGAGGAAAGCTAAATCTTGAAGGGTAAATGTAATTTGGCTTGAGAGCATTTCCTATTTTATTTTGTGCTCTAATAAATAAACTTTCTACCCATTCAAGTGCAATGTCTTTGAGGAAAGAACCATTTTTTATTCCCTAGTATGTAGCACATATATGATATATATGCCATATCTTCAGCATATGTTATATTCCCATATATGATTTTTAAAGTTGAAAATTACATAAGTGAATAAATTAATAAGTGATACTGCCTTCTATGTATGCATGCTATTCCTTGTCATTGAGAAATAACATTATTTTAAATAATTATATTAATTGTGAATAAATATTAATTTGAATGATATGATTATTTTCATTAAAAACACATAAAAATACCTCAGTTACATGACCAAAAAGCTTTATTAAAATGCATATTTTATAAACAAAAACATGTTTAAATGTCTTTAATTATTAAATGCCAATATTCATTTATTTCTGGGCTTAAGAAACAGGTGATATATTAAATGTTCTATTAATAACTTTGTCAAATATTACAAATAGTATTCAAATATTCAAACTATCAATCCATGCTACAAATGTAAAAATATAAAACATGAAAATAAGCTACAATTGGCATAGTGATTTCTGCTTCATGTTTCTTTCCCATGGATTTAGAATGAAATTTGATAATATTTGGAACACTGGCAAAGTTTCCAACAGATCACATGTAATTGAATGAGTCTATATATTTTAAAAATTATTTTCCTATTCTTGCAATTTTCTATCACTTGAACTTGCTAAACTTTCTCTAGATATCTGCACTTACCAGCAATTTTTTTACAAATTGTTGTCATATCTTTGGACAGATCCATCTTTGCTAACTGATGGAACACTAGGTTCTGAAATTTCCAATTATCATATAAAAATTGAAGCTCATCTTAACGTGTTCTGAGACATATAGTAGTTTGGCAGCCAGTCAATGTCCTGTATATTGATAAATTGACTAAGGACCACCCTGTACTACGTTTAACTATTTACTTTCTGACTTGTTAGGAATAACCTGAATGTATTGCTTAAAAGAGATATATTAATTGAAATCAAAACACCTCTTTGACTCTCTGTATTTCAAAATTAATGAACATTTCAGTAAAGCAACCTCTATCACAACAGTATTTATGTTAGCTTTATTGTTACATTTATTACTTTTCATTGAGAGGCAAATTAACTGCATTAAATATTTATGAAAATTGCATTGTACTTTAGATTTAAATTTAGTATAAATTGATTTGAAATATTTTTAGTAAAGATACATTTGGCAAGCTTTAAAGTACTTAGAATACCTAGAGTACCTAGAATAGTCAAAAGAAAATTAGAAAAAGAAAACAAGTTTGGAGGCTTTATACTATCCGATTCAAGACTTTGTTAAAAAGCTATAGCAATCAAAATGATAAGATACTGACTTGAGAATAGAAAAAAAATTAATAAAACAAGTAGAAAATTTGTAAAGAGACCCACACATATGTGATCAAGGGATTTTCAACAAAGCTGCCAAGGTACGTGATGATGGAAAGAAATTCTTTTCAATAAACTGTGCTAGAAAAATGAATATACCAATAGGGAAAATAAAGGAAAAAGACACTGATTCCTGTCTTACACTGCAAATGAAATTTACTTTGAGATTGATCGAGATTAATCATATATGTAAACAAAAAAGTAAGAACCATTAAAACCTGGGAGAATATCAAATGGTTCAACATCTCTGTGTTTTGGAGGAAGTATTTCCTAGATTGGGACACAAAAAACACGAAGCATAAAAAAAAAAAAAAATATGAAGCATAAAAGGAAATGTCAAGTTTCTGTCCAACATATTAAAAGGAAATCTCAATGTCTTTCACTCACTAAAATTAAATATTATTGCCAATCTTGATATAATCTTTGGGGAATATTGTGTTTACTTTCAGCATTATTTTCAATTAACCATGATACCTTAATTCAGTTTCAATCTGTTTACTGTCTGGATCAACTCAATTTGTTGGAGTAAACAACAAATTGGAGACAGCTATGTGATATATTTTGCATGGATTTTCACATCTTCTTCTACTCAAAAGAGCTTTTCCTATTGACTTCCATAGGAATTCACATTCCTAAACTTTGTCTAAAGTTTGTATTATTAATGTACTATACATAAATTAAATTAAAAGCTAAAGAATTGTTCTGGGAGAGTCTGGATCACTTCACTTGAGAAGAGATAAAGGAACCTGTATAGGGAAGGAACCATGGGAATACCACAGGTAGTTAATGTGAGAAGAGGTAAATTGCCTACTTCTATCTGTATTTGAGATTGTTTGTTCGTTTGTTTCTGCTTTGTTATTTTTTATTGATGTATTAGAGAAGGATTATTTGAGTTTGGGTTTAACAAGATGAGTTTATTTTGTCATTACAAAATTAAAGGGACTGGATAAAATAAAGAAGAATGTAATAGAAGTGTGGGATGGGAACTAGGTGCCTTATGGGGCCAAGCAAAAAACAAAACAAATTTAAAAAGGGAATCAGGCTGCAGGAAAAAAAAAAAATCTAAAGAGCTGGAGGATGAGGTAAACTGGAGAAACACACACTCTCCCCTAGATGGAGATGATTGTTTACATTGTTTTTGAGCATGCCAAAAGAACTTAGAAATCCACACTTCTGGCTGAATAAATTTGATTTTTGAAAATTAACTCAATTTTTAAAAATTCTGCATGATCTAAAGAAAATATTCCTTGGTGCCCGATCGCCTGGCAACATTAGATCTGAATGAAGGCAAAAGAGCACAAAGCATTATTTATGTTGAATAAATAACACAGTTGTGTGTATTGCAGTTTTTTCAAATGTTTACAGAAGCTATTGGATTTAATCAAAAACAAATTTATTAAATGTATTATTGAATGCATAAGAGCTCTTGTCAGTGAGTGTCAATCAACTTCCATTAAGTGTGAGTTTCTTTTTTTTAATGTAAAAGGGAGAATTTTTCTTATATTCATAGAATTCCATTGATATGTATATATATATCAATTCCATGGACATATATATAATTTTATATATATATATAAAATTATAAGCCTTTCGAACTGGAAACATTCATGCATTGATCTTACATCAGAGCAGATTGAGGCCTATTGAAGTTCAGAGGACCAAAGACCTGAATGAGGTCATTTTACAGGTAATTTTACAGAGCTGGGATTAGAAACTGACTTTTCCAACACTGTAGTAAAGGCAGTTTCTTTTGTCTTACCCCAACTTTCCACTGAGTGATAGAGGAAACAGACTATAAGATGACAAAAGACTTATGTGTAGAGTACTTGTGTCATACGGTCTGTGTAGTCATAAGTTATTAAAGCAAAAGTTATAAGTTATTAAACTTATAAGTTATTAAAGCAAAAAAATAAGTTATTAAAGCAAAAAAATACTTCCTAGTATCTATATATTATTTAGATAGGTAAGAATTCATATTTGTTTGAATTATTTGTAGCAATTTCAGGATTACTATTCATAATTAACTGCTAAAAATCGAAGAGTGATGAGAGTAGAGGAAGAATGCTTCTAGATTTGTTTTGATAACTATTATTCCTATTTATTATGGGACACATACCTACTAGTTTTCCCTTTACATAGAGAAGCCAGGAAGAGTTTTGCTTCCTTCAAGCTCAAGTTATTATATAGTTTTTATCCTGGGTAGATATTATGCACTGCATTTTACACACATAGTTTTGCAAAAATATATAGCAACATAAATCGATGTTCCCTGAGTTTCTTAGAAAAGAGGTTTTCAAGATGAATTCCATAAAACAGAAATAGCTAGAAGTTGGAATTCTTGTGTTTTCTCCACACATCATGGGAAATGATGGAAGAAGAATGTATAAATTCTCAAGGACCTGAAAGAGTGAATTCAAGTTCATACTGAGGTACTTGTCCTACCGGTCATCACTATAGCTATCAGAGCATTACGTGAGTATCTCAAAAGAAAAAGGAAGGAGGGAAAGAAGGAAGGATGGAAGGAAATTAAAATAAATAGACCCCTTGAATTCTCCAGTATGACTCAGTCCCTCCTCCATCTCTCCATACAGAGAGACGTGGCAGTATACATATCTTCCCGACATTTGCTCTTTTTACCTCTTCTTATAACTTGAAGTAATAAAAATGGAGAATCTGTATTATATGCACGGGGAACTTGCTCATACATGTTTACAATATTGGCCTTCGTTTCTTCTTTTCTTTTTTTCTCATCAGTGGGAGAAATGGCATGGGCTTTAGGTATGCAGTCAGAAGGCGTGTGCTGATTCCGCTAGCTGCAGATCCTGTCGGCTCCCTTTCCAGTGTTTCTCAACAGGCTCTATTTCTTTTTTCTTTTTTAAAAAATTTATTTATTTTTGGCTGCGCTGGGTCTTTCTTGCTGCACGCAGGCTTTCTCTAGTTGCCGCGAGTGGGGGATTCTCTTGTTGCGGAGCACCGGCTCTAGGCACGCAGGCTTCAGTAGTTGTGGCTCGCGGGCTCTAGAGCGCAGGCTCAGTAGTTGTGGCTCACGGGCTTAGTTGCTCCGCGGCATGTGGGATCTTCCCAGACCAGGGCTCGAACCCGTGTCCCCTGCCTTGGCAGGCGGATTCCTAACCACTGCGCCACCAGGGAAGCCCTCAACAGGCTCTATTGACCTTTGGGGCTGCACAAGGCTATCTTATGCAATATTGTAATAAACAATCAAGAATATTTAACCAATATTAAGATAAAAAATGCCACTACACATTTACAAAGCATCTAATTAAGAAGTACTGCTTTGATAATATTACTCTCAAAAAGCCAGAAATTTACCCCAATTCGTTTTCCATTGTTTATTCATCATGTGTCTTTTACTTTCAATATTTAAACAATTTTACAAAGTTATTTTTAACATCGTCTACCTTGAGTTTTAACCATTTTATGCATTTATTACTCTCTGTTGAAAGTAGCACTTTCTTATGCTTATCCTAACGATACATGTTCAACAACTACAACAATGTAACTAGCATTTATTTTCCTCTTTGCCATTACAAAGTGATTTCACCTCATTTTCTCATTTAAGCTTCATTATAACCTGTGAGATAGAGATTTTTTTATCTCTATTTAATAGATTAAAATGTGCTTCTAAGTTTCAGTTAATTGACAAGATCTCACAGGTATTAATGCAGAAGCTGAATTGGAAAACAAATTCTCCTCTTTAGTGGAGCTTTTCACTGCAAGTGTTACACCCATTCAAAATATTTTAATAGCATAAAATTTAGTTGTCAATTTGTATAAAATTTACATTTTTATTGTCTACTTAACTGTTGAATTGTTAAAAACTGCTGCCATAATCTAAAATACAGGCCATATAATATCACTATTTATCATCCTAAGTACTTTAGACAAGTCACTTCAACTTTAACTTTCACTTTCTTCCCTTGATAAATAAAGAATTTGCGCTTACTCCAAAAGGTGGTAAAGGAGACTAACCTCTAAACATATGCAGGCTAAACATATTCAGACACTGCTAAATACTGATATTATCTCATGCCTTTCAATTAAGAACCTACAGATAATGCAGGGGAAGCAAATGAAACTACATGATGTCTATTACTCTACTAACAAAAAGCTACTCTTTAAATTAATCAATTAACTTTTTTTATGGCAAGTATTAGTCTAACAGAACCAGTTCTCTATGTGCAATGTGAAGAAGGGAGCAAGAAATTTCCCATTCCAGAGGGAATGATTTCTCAGCACCTCTCAAGGCAGATTGCTATAATGCCACTTTGTAATGTTGGTGTGACAAACTCTAAATTCCCACAATGCCTGATCTATACCAATTAAAATGTAAAAATAAACATAACAGGTATTTCCTTCAGCCACGAACCTAGAGGCACAATTATGGTACAAATTAATAGCATAGCAATTATTCAGTGCCTCAATCACCCAAATTCTTTCTTTCAGCATTGAAAAGTGGAAGGAGCCACTATGAAGGCTAATTTCGACTAGGTTCTGCCCACCCCTTACTCCCCATAATCCCTGAAGTTATTTCTATTTCCAAGTAGTTGCATTGATTCTTGATTGATTTTGCTGATGTCACTCAGAGAATTGACATACTTCCCAGACAATTTTGCAAAGAATCTGTGCCTCCATTGCTAATTGCATTACTACCATATCTGTATTCAAGGAGGGCCTCTTTCAACTCTGGCCAGGGACCGTGGCACCAGGAAAGAGCCATAATAAGCCAGTACAAGCATTTGCCCTAGGCTCAACCAGGGAGCCTTACTACCACAGGTCTCTTCCTTTGCTGGTGTTCCTCTTAGTCACTGAAACCATGACTCACTGACTTCGTGTTATCCAGGCCTTTTCATGGCAGAGCTTCCTTTTGAAACCATTACCATTTTTCTGTGCTAGACACTAATGTGATTTACAATTTCTTTTTCCTTCTTTGCTTTTTTTTCCCCCGCTCCATTCTGTTTACAGACATCAGAATCTAGGTACAATACAGGGTCAAAAACTTTGCTTCCTATGTTGGAGTATTTATTTATTTATTTCTGACTTATAGTTGATGTATAATAATATATAAATTATAGGTGTATAATACAGTGATTCATAATTTTTAAAGGTTATACTCCATTTGTAGTTATTATAAAATATTTGCTATATTCCTCATGTTGTACAATATATCCTTGTAGCTTATTTTATACTTAATAGTTTGCATCTCTTAATCCCTTACCCATATATTGCCCCTCCCACCTTGGAGTATATTTTTAAAAATATCTTATTGATGAATTGCTTTGTCCAAGCATTAACCTCTGAGCAACTTCTGAGGACTTATCCCATCCCATTTATTTCTGTCAAAGAGAAAGGTAATTTTCTGGATTACCTTATATTTTATTTTTAAAGTTGTATATGTATGAATGTGTGTGTGTCTTTGGGTAATGTGTTACATGAAAAATATTTTTTAAGGTAATTAACAGTAAACTTTAAAACAGGATTTCAAACTATATTCAGTTCTATTAAAATTAGTTTTTTCTTTCTTTGAAAAATGTAGAAAATAAGATTGATCTTTATGTTTACTACTAGTATTTAACTACATGTGTACATGTGCTTTTACAGACAACCTAATACTCTTAACTAGAAGTGGGAGGGACCAGTACAAGGGACACAGACCGTGTTTTTCCTTCTGACTTTGCAGTTTAGCAGTGGAGAAAATGAATGGGTTAAAATTATTTGAGATTAATATCGACAGCATATACACACACATGAC
Organism: Eschrichtius robustus; assembly: GCF_028021215.1. Lineage (NCBI taxonomy): Eukaryota > Metazoa > Chordata > Mammalia > Artiodactyla > Eschrichtiidae > Eschrichtius > Eschrichtius robustus. The sequence continues at coordinate 145,296,618 of NC_090827.1, read as the reverse complement.
AGACTTTCTGCAGGAGGGAAGACAGGTGAAACTAGGGCATTGGGGGTGGCTGTGAAGTCACCTGCAAAGAAAGGCATGCAGGCCAGCAAGGAAGAAGTCAATTTCACGTAGAGGAAAGTATTTGAATTTGGTTGAAGCCAGGAAAACACTTGCTTTAGTATTTTCCACAACCAGTAATTAGAGGACAGGATAAGGCAGTGAGTTTAGGAAAAAGAGATGAAAAGGGCCTTTGTAAGTTTAGATGAAAGCAATGAACACTAAAATACAGAGAGGGAGACTTTTGAGTAAATGAATATATTGAAAGAGTTTTTTGAGAAAAAAATAGTTAAACCTTATCTGTGTGTAAGGTGCATTGAGTATGAATTCACTAGTGTCTGGAAAGAGCAAGAAAATGATTGCAGTAAATGAAGTGTGATGATGAGAGCTCTGGAGATGGAGAGAGAGTGTGGATATAAAACTTCTCAGAGAAGTAAATAGCAAAACTTAAGAGATACAAAATGGAGATAGTTTTACGGGAACAGTGAGTCTATGAATTGAAAGCAAAATGTTGTGTATGTGTGCATATATTCCCAAATACATATTTCTATGGGATAAAGATCAATGGATTTTTATCAGGCTCTCAAAGGGATTCATGCCTTTATTATTTGAACATAAAGATCAGTGAAGGAGCAGATGTCAAAGAAGGAAACACTGGAGAAAGCTGGTAACGTTGAAAGTGATGATAAAATATGGGAAAGTGTGAATTAGGGGTGAAGTTAATTGAGTTTATCTTTAACATGTGCATTTCATTAAATCCTTTGGCAAACTGAAACTAACAAAAGGAAAAGAAAGGGGGGCAATTCTGAGAATATGTGAAAATTTTGTAATATAATAGCTAAATTATTTTAACTATTATTGCATACTGAAACCTTCAATATTTCAAGTTAATCATATTCACAAAAGCACCATAAGTATCATTTTTTTCCATCATAAGCTTTTGTATTCTCCCCACCTGTTTAAGTGACTGTTTTAAACAAGGCATTGTATTTGGGATTTAGTTTTGCAAATACACAGCATTTGAGTACCTAGTAATCAAATTTTGGTGTAAGTGGGGAGATAATGGAGTAGGGAAAATTGAACCTAGGACAGTTAAGCAAATTGTAATTGTCAGGGATGAGGTGGTAACTGACCATTTCAAGAGGGATTCAGAAGCTGACCACTCTTTGGTTGATTCATCAAATTATAGATTCAGAAAAAATAATTTATCAGTTTAATCACTTCAGATTCAAAGGCCCTAATTACAAAACATGAATGATAATTAATTGCTGTACCTAAAATATACCCGGCATGATAATTGAAAATACTTTTCTAAAGTGGGTAAATGTGTATAACTTGTTTAAGAGATCAATTTATAGGCCAAAAGTAATTAGGTGGATGTGTTAGAATTCTAAGATTTCCCCAAAGACCTCCTGCTCTTTCTGGTATATATGTCCTGAATAATCCCCTGGCTGAATATGATGGGTTTTTCTCCCAGGATTAGGCTATGTTCTATGACACGGTTGACTTTAAGATAGAGAGATTTTTCTTGGTAGGCCTGATCTGATCATATCAGCCTTTAAAAGGAGAGTTTTTCTCGGATAGTTGCAGAAGAGCAAGTCAGAGATTTGAAGCATGAAGCATGATTCATTGAGCTGTTGCTGGCTTGGAGTTGGAAGGGACCATGAGAAAAGGAACTTAGAGTTGCCTCTAGAAGCTTAGAATGACCTCCAGCCTGCAGTCAGCAAGAAAACGGGATTTGCATTGTGTAACCACAAAGAAATGAATTGTCAACATACAGGAATGATTTGTGAGCAGATTTTTCCCAGGAGACTCCAGAGGAAAAGTCAGCCTGGTCAACACTTGATTTTGATTTCAGTCATGTGTTATTCTAAGCAGAATGGCAAACTAGACTTCCGACTACAGAAGAGGGAGGGGTTAAAAACCAAGACTACAGTCCCAAAATGGAATCGCTTATGTTAAACCCTACATCACCAAACTGAGATTTAACTTAATTACAGTTTCAGCTTTCCCAGAAATGGAATCTTAAACAGTCAGTCAGGAATTGCCTGATCAGCACTAGTTAGATAATCTGCCTGATAGACTCTTGCCATTAAAGAAAAGTAACCTTGCAATAACCAACCCACTTTTTTTGCCTCGTTCCTTGTTCCCTCTTCCTTTTGCTTATAAAAGTCTTTGATTTTGTTTAACTCCTCAGAGCTCTTTTCTGTCTGCTAGCTTGGATGCTGCCCAATTGGAATCGATTTTTGCTCAAACTCTTAAAATTTTTAATATGCCTTAGTATATCTTTTAACAGAGATAGTAAATAGGTGTTGTTTTAGGCTACAAAATTGCTGGTGAGAAAGTAGACAAAGAATCAGGATAAACAGTTTCTGTTCTTTAAATGTTAACGTTGTTTCATTCAGTGAATATTTGCAGATTTAAGTGACAAACGTCAGCTTCCACCAATCCCCATCTTTTGGATAGCAGCACAAGTTTTGTTTGGGAAACTATCTTTCCTTACCATTTAAAGATACTTTAATTTGCAAGCAACTGATCAAACCCCAGCTGTAGGGTTGGAGGCATAATGAATGTAAATGGTATTAATCTTGTCCAGTGCAATTATTTCAGATTCTTGCATACATCCTAGGTGAATCTCAGGGCAATCATCAGGACTTTTCCTGAAAGTCTTTGAAAACAAATGACCCCTTTTTAGCTGTACACGAACACAGAAACGTATTGCCTTAGTGGCGGCTCATAACCTTTTCAATAATAGGAGGAAAGATCTTGTCCAGTGGAAGTGAAACCATGGAACTCAGATTGGAACTTGAACCTATGGTGCTTTAATTGATATCACACACCTGGTCTCAGGACTTAATGAAACAGGTTCTTGATGTCTTGTCCCAGAAAGAATTCAGTGAGAGACAAAGTGACAGGTCAGAAGTGGATTTATTTAGAGAGAAACAAACTCCACAGACAGAGAGTGGGCCAGCTCAGAAGGCGAGAGGCCCCCAAATATGGCGTGGTTAGTTTTTATGGGCTGGGTAATTTCATAGGCTAATGAGTGGGAGGATTATTCCAACTATTTCGAGGAAGGGGTGGAGATTTCCAGGAATTGGGCCACCACTCACTTTTTGATCTTTGATGGTCGGCCTCGGAACTGTCAAGGCGCTGATAGGTGTGTCACTTAGCATGCTAGTGTATTACATTGAATGTATAATGAGGCTCAAGGTCCACTGAAAGTCAAATCTTCCGCCATCTTGGATCTAGTTGGTTCTAACCAGTTTTTGTCATGTCCTATGACTATGTCATTCTTTTAAAGGTTGTGCCCTGCCCCCTTCCCTCCTGTTTCAGAAGTAAACCCAGGAAGTAGGGGAAGTAAATGGAGGTTAAGTAAAATTTTTTGAATCACAGACAAACCCTTGCCAAGAACACTGCTAGGCAATTACTTTAGCCAATAATTCCCTTTATTAAGTCCACTTGGCTCTCCTTTCTGCTATTTACAACCCAAATCCTCCTACAATAGTCAATGACCTTCACTCTGACACTCTTTCTATCTAACTTACAATGCATACTCCCGAGAATTTTCCCTAAAGCGACACTGATTTTTTCCTCCTCGTTTCCTCTTTCTTGGTTTCAATCACCAAATGCTTCTGTCATTCAGCATTACCTTATCTTAAAACTGTGAGTATGAGTTCATTTTATAGAAAGAGCATTTTAGATTGATTTCTTCCTGATGAAACAAGAAGAGACATTTCATCGTCGATATATTTTAAAAGTGTGTCTTAGAATGGACACTAGAAAGATCCCCACAGGTGACAATTTCTTTCATTTATTTTCACTGTTGTAATCCCAGACAGAAAATATTTTATTACAAAGCAAATAATCTGCAAAATCTCAGCTTGAATTGTGGACCGTTGTCTCCTAGGCTATATTGCAAGTAGTGTTAGTTTGATAAGTACAAAACAATCTAAGTGCACAAACAGTTATATAGTCGTTTGAAGTTGCAGCGTATCCCTTTACTATCAACTGGGATTGAGGATCCCAATCTCCAAATAAACATGACTTATTCCCATATTCTGATTTATTGTTTTTCATGCAGCTATTTTTTTCTTTTAAACTTGTCTTGCTATTTCTTTTTTCATCTGGTTTTAGATCATGCCAAAGAGAATGGCAAAACCTCTGCTCCTTACTGACACCTAGAAAATAAACTCCCACAAAGCAATAAGCTTTAAAATATACAGAATATATTTATTCAAGCAAAGATACATGGGAAAGTCAATCGACTTGTAATTGACAGATTTAATGGCCATGAATTTGAGAAAGGGAGGTCTGAGCAGGCTGTGTATTATTTGCTTATCTACATTTGGAACATTGTATTGCATTTGTTTTTCTGAATTTGCAGCAAAGTTAAACAGGAAGGATTTTCCTATTCACCATATACACCTGAGCTGTGAACCACAGCTGTACCTGTAAATCCCCTACATACGAACGAGTTCTGTTCTGAGAGCGCGTTCGTAAGTCCAGTTTGTTTGTGTAAGTCCAACAAAGTTAGCCTAGGTACGGTACCCAACTAACACAATCAGCTATATGGTACTGTACTGTAATAGGTTTATAATACTTCTCACACAAGTAATACATAAAAAACAAACACAAAAAATAAACATTTTTAATCTCACAGTACAATACTTTGAAAAGTACAGTACAGTACCAGCTACATCACCACTGCTTTTACGCTTGCTTCCAGACATCCTGGGCTTGAAATAAAGATACTGTACTACTGTACTCTATACAGTACTGTACAGTAAAGTACACAAAAGCACAGCCACTTGTAGAGGGTGCATGCACGTGACAATGTACACCAGACACGTGAACTAACTTACATGATTGGACATGCAAACGGACATTCACATCTTTGAAAGTTCGTGACTTGAAGGTTCATATGTAGGAGACTCACTGTATAGTCAAATGAAAAATTATCTCTATTATTTATGATTCTGAGTGAAAATGATAAATCAACTGCATGCACCCTTTGCAATATTATTTATAAAATTAACTGGAATCCATGAGAACCTGCATGTGTTTGAACCAAATAGAATAAAGTTGGAAAGGGTACAGTTTTACCTTTGCCTCTATCACAAATGTATCCTAGTACTATATGAGACACTGGATGAAAGATCTAGGATTGAGGTGAGAAGGATATATGCCCCAAAAGCTTAGATCACCTCTTGAGGTATGGCTTGCTTATCTGGCAAAGACCCTGGGTAGTATACTGCACCGTGAAACTCATTTGTGAGTTGCAGAAGCACTTTCACCTAACAGACAAGTTTTGAAAACGTAAATTGCTCCTATAGATACACTCTCCACTAACCCCTGAAGAAGCCTTTAGCCATTTATGCTGATAGCAACAGACATTACTTCATTCCGTTCCCGCTATGTATTACATTTATACTGCCAACATAAAATAGTGGGAATAAATTTTGTTTAAAAACATAAAACTTTAACAGAGTTTTTAGCTTCTTCACATGCCTGAAAATTCTCAGCTAAACCAACTACAAGGAAACATATTTATTAGTATTTACTACATATAGGATTTAGTACATTTTTGTGATTACTAAAAATTAGTAGTATTGATCAACATAAGTCCACACATGTTCTGGTAGTTTCTGTGCTGAACATATGGTTAAGGCTGTCCTCTGCTCACTGGTTTTTGTGTGCATAGTTCAGCATATATCTGGAAAAAATATTGCCAAAGACAGAAAATCAAATTATCTTAATTATTTTTACGTTCTACTGGTAAATCCAAAGCCATGTAATATGGTTATCTTTTTCCTGGATTTGTTATGTTAATCCCTTTAATTAAACCTTAAAGCCACAATATGCTGGCATTTAAAAAGCTGCTGACTGAATCAAAGCCAAAGAATTTACAGAGAACAGATGATACTATTCCCCCCAGGCCAGTCTCAACATCCAAACCTCAGCTTTAAGAGGCCAAGGCAACTGAAGTGGTTATAGGCCCCCTCATCTAGGAGCTCAATGCTGCCAGGCTTTGACTGGCCCCCTAGGAGATCTTTCCATTTAACAATGCTTGCCACTGACCCTGGGAGGCAAAGACCAGCAGGGTTGGGTTGCTATTCTCTATGACACACTGGGATACTTGGACAAGGATATAATCTTGTTTTTAGCTAATGTGTATATCGATTTTTTTAAATTGAAATATAGTTGATGTCCAATATTATGTTAGTTTCAGGTATACTACATAATGATTTGATGTTTGCATATACTGTGAAATGATCACCGTAAGTCTAGTAACCATCTCTCTCATACAAAGTTATTACATTATTATTGACAATATTCTTTATGCTATGTCTATATCTATGCATATAAACATATATATACTCATGACTTAATATATAACGGAAGGTTTCTACCTCTTAATCTCTGTCACCTATTTTGCCTACCCTCCTCAAACCCCCTCTCTCTGGCAACTACCAGTTTGTTCTGTCTATGAGCCTGCTTTCCTTTGGTTTTGTTTGTTTTGTTTCTTAGATTTAACATATAAGTGAGATCATATGGTATTTGTCTTTGTATAATTTCACTTAGCATAATACCCTCTAGATCCATTCATGCTGTCACAAAATGGCAAGATTTCATTTTTTTAATGGCTGAGTAAAATTCCATTTTGTGTGTGTATATGTATATACATATGTATATATATATGTGTGTATATACATATACATATACACATGACATCTTCTTTATCCGTTTGTCTGTCGCTGGACACTTAGGTTCCTTCTGTATCTTGGCTATTGTAAATAATGCTACAATAAACATTGGAAAGTATATGTCTTATCCAATGAGTGTTTTTTGTTTTTTTGGATAAATACTGAGAAGTAGAATTGCTAGATCATATGGTAGTTCTATTTTTAATTTTTTGAGGAAACTTCATACTGTTTTCCATAGAGGCTGCGCCAATTATATTCCCACCAACAGTGCAAGAGAGTGCTCCCTTTTCTCCACATCCTCGTCAACACTTATTTGTCATCTTTTTGATGGTAGCCATTCTGACAGGTGTGAGGTGGTATCTCACTGAAATTTTGATTTGCATTTCCCTGAAGATTAGTGATCAGAAAACTGAACATCTTTTCATGTGCCTGTTGACCATCTGTAGGTGTTCTTGAGAAAAATGTCTATTCAGTTCCTCTCCCCATTTTTTAACTGGGTTGTTTGTTTTTATGATGTTGAGTTGTATAACTTATTTGTATATGTTGGATATTAACCTCTTATTGGCTATATTGTTTGCAAATATATTGTTGGTCTTTTCATCAGCCAACTGAATGTTGATAGTTTCCTTTGCTGTGCAAAAGCTTTTTAGTTTGATTTAGTCCCATTGATTTGTTTTTGTTTTTGTTTTTCTTGCCCATGTAGACATATCCAAAAAAATATTGCTAAGACTAATGTCAAAGAGCATACTGCCCATGTTTTCATTTAAGAGTTTTACGGTTTCAGGTCTTACATCTTAAGTCTTTAATCCATTTTGAGGTTACAAGGTGTAAGAAAGTAGTCCAGGTTGATCCTTTTGCATGTAGTTGACTAGTTTTTCCAATGCCATTTACTAAAATGGCTGTCTTTTCCCCATTGTATATTCTTGCCTCCTTTGTCATAGATTAATTGACTGTATAAGTGTGGGTTTATTTCTAGGCTCTCTATTCTCTTCTGTTGGTCTATGTGTCTGTTTTTGTGCTAGTACCATACTGTTTTAATTACTACAACTTCATAGTATAGTTTAAAATCAGGGAGTGTGATACCTTCAGCTTTGTTCTTCTCTCTTAAGATAATTTGGCTATTTGGGGTCTTCTGTGTTTCCATACAAATTTTAGAATTACTTGTTCTAGTTCTGTGAAAAATACCTCTGGTATTTTGATAGGGGTCACATTGAATCTTTAGATTGCCTCAGGTAGTATGATCATTTTAACAGTATTAATTCTTCCAATCCATGAGCATGGTATATCTTGCCATTTGTTTTTATTATCTTCAGTTTCTGTCATCAATGTCTTATAGTTTTCTGAGTCCAGGTCTTCACCTCTTTGGTTAGATTTATTCCTAGGTATTATATTCTTTTTGATGTAATTGTGAATGGGATTATTTTCTTAATTCTCTTTCTGATTGTTATTAGTGCATAAAAATGCAACACATTTCTGTATATTAGTTTTTTACCCTGCAATGTTACTGAATTCATATTTTACTTCTAATAGATTTTTGGTGGCATATTTAAGATTTTCTCCGTATAGATTCATGTCATCTGACCTACAGTGACAATTTTACCTCTTCCTTTCCAATTGAATTCTTTTTATTTATTTTTATTATCTGATTGTGTGGCTAGGACGTTTAATACTATATTGAGTAAAAGTGGTGAATGTGGGCATCCTTGTCTTCTTCTTGATCTGTCCCTTTCTCTCTTCTCCTCTTCATACCCCTATAATGTGAATGTTAGTATGCTTGCTGTCCTGGAAGTCTTTTTTTTTTTTTTTTTTTTTTTAATTAATTAATTAATTAACTTATGGCTGTGTTGGGTCTTCGTTTCTGTGTGAGGGCCCTCTCCAGTTGCGGCAAGCGGGGGCCACTCTTCATCGCGGTGCGCGGGCCTCTCACCATCGCGGCCTCCCTTGTTGCGGAGCACAGGCTCCAGACGCGCAGGCTCAGCAATTGTGGCTCACGGGCCTAGTTGCTCCGTGGCATGTGGGATCTTCCCAGACCAGGGCTCGAACCCGTGTCCCCTGCATTGGCAGGCAGATTCTCAACCGCTGCGCCACCAGGGAAGCCCCTGGAAGTCTCTTAAACCAACCACATTTAAAAAATTTTTTTATCTTTTCTGTTCAGCTTGAGTGATTTCCACTACTCTGTCTTTCAGTTCACTGATCCATTCCTCTGTATCATCAAATCAACTGTTGATTCCTTCTAGTGTAATTTTAATTTTAGTTATTAAATTTGTATTCTTCAGCTGTTTGGTTCTTCTTTATATTTCTAATTCTTTGTTAAAATTCTCACTGTTGTCATCTGCTTTTCTCCTGAGTTCATTGAGCATCTTTGTGATCATTACCTTGAACTGTTTATTGGGTAGATTGTTTATCTCCACTTTGGTTTTTTGGTTTTTTTTTTTCCTGAGGATTTTTTTCTTGTTCCTTTGTTTGGAATATATTCCTCTGTCTCCTCCTTTTGCCTAATTCTCTGTATTTATTTCTATATATTAGGTAAGTTGGTCATGTTTCCCAATCTTAGAGAAGTGGCCTTATGTAGGAGATGTCCTATGGGTCCCAGCAGCTCACTCCCCTCTGTTTATCATAACTGTGTTTTAGGGGTTCCCCCTATGTGAGCTGTGTGGGCCCTTCTGTTGTGGTGGGGCCAACAACTGTGGGTATGCTCGTAGACAGGGCTGCCCCGGCCCTGTGTGATTCCTGGACCAGCCTTGTGCGATGGCTGCTGACCCACTGGTGGGTGGGGCCAGGTCCTGGAGCAGCTGGCTGCAAAGCCAAGGGGGTCCTGAGGCTGGTACAGGCCCTCTGTTGAGCAGGACCAGGTCCTGTTTGCTGCTGGCTGTGGGGCTTATGGGGTTCCCAAGGCTGGTGCTGGTTTTTGGTGGGTAGGTAAGCCTTGGATAATAGACTAAAGGGAGGACTCCAAAATGTCATTTGCTGGCACCAGTCTTTTTGGGGTACATCCAGCTTCCAAAAATGGCTGCCATCAGCATCTGTGTCCCCTGGGGGAGTCTCAGTTGCCTACTGCAGGAAGACTCTCCAAGATCAACAGTTGGGTCTGAATCAAGCTCCTTTCAAATTACTGCCTCTACATGCACCCTTAAGAGAAGACTCCCTGTTTTCTACAGCCCAATGGCTTTCCCATATGCAAGCTTCTCTGGCCTTCAATGCCAGACGTTCTGGTGGCTTGCCTTCCTGGTGCAGGATCCCCGGGCTGGGAAGCCTGATGTGGGGGGCAGATCCCTTGCTTCTTGGGGAGAACATCTGCAATTGTGATTATCTTCCCATTTGTGGGTCACTTACCTAGGAGTGTGGGTCTTGACTATACTGTGTCTCCACCTCTCCTATTCATCTTTTTGTGGTTCCTTCTTTATATCTTTATAAAGACTTTGTAGAAAATCTTTTTTGCTAGTCTTCAGATCATTCCCATAGATAGTTGCTCTGTAAATAGAGCAATTTCAGTGTGCCCATGGGAGGCGGTGAGCTCAGGCTCTTTCTTCTCCACAATCTTGGCCACATCCTCCATTGATTTTTATTTGCTCATCTCAAATAGAGAGCCAAAAAAGAATTCTTAGTAGGAAGAAAATTTTTTCTGTATACACACACACACACACACACACACACACACACACACACACACACACATACACACACACTGTTATAGAAAGAATTGTGTGTTCCCCCAAATTCCTGTGTTGAAGCCATAACACCCAATGTTTAGAGATGGGGCCTTTGGGAGATAATTAGGTTTAGTTGAGGTCATGAGGTTTTGATGATAGGATTAAGGCTCTTACAAGAAAAGACACCAGACAACTTGCTTTCTCTGCTGTTTTTTCATGGGTCAGACCAGTGAAATTAATGGCTGGGGATCACCACGCTACATCCTTTAGATTTATAGGGATATCCCTAATTTTTACCATTCATCCCAGTATGCAATATTGTTTTTTATTTATGACCTCAACCAGGGACTATCACTATCAGAGGCTTCCACCCTATGATTTGTCTTACCTCACAGGCCAAGATCCTAGTGAACTGACCTCACTTTTAGGCAGAAGCTTCCAGGTTCCAAACTGGATCTTATCTGGAAACTTGGCAAGAAATCATGACTTATGTTTTGATAACTTCTTTCAACTTCCTGAGGATCTATTCTTAATTTCCTTTGATTGTGCAGAATAAATGCTTTTGCTGCCTGCCTATCTATTCTGTCCCTAATGTCATCATGTTATGCTAACCTTCTCATACCTTTTTGCAGGTCAAGTTTCTCCTGGCTGCCTCTCTGATCTTACTATACATTATAATATTTGTCTTCCCTTGACTCTCAAAGACCTTTATTTTTATCAATTTCTATTATCATGATTGCTGTCATTCAGTCCAGTTCTTTAATACCATCTTCTATACCAGGAGTATTGGCCTGCTAGACCTTTCATAATCACTCCCTTACATTAGTAGTAACCTCATATTTTTTTTTATCCCTCAGATGTATTTTCTTCATTAAATACATTCATAATTTACAGTTCTCTGAATATGATGATTAAATTGGCTTATATTTCTTCTCACATGGTGTGCCCTTTATCTATATTGTTCTTCCACTATCAACAAGAGGCTAAATTCTACACCTTTCCCTAGCATGCCTTCTTTTGGAAATCTATTGTTGATACCTCACTCCAAATACTTCTATTCCATCTCTCTTCCTTTCTGAGTTAGATGTCTTTTCTATGAATTCCTATAGTTTGCAATATTATGATCTTATTATTTACTTGTGTTCTTCCCTATGTTTACAGCCATAGAATTAGAGACCTAGTCATGTTTGGCCTTGCACCTAACTTGTTGTAGTTGCTTAGCACATATTTCTTGAATAAAAGACAGTAACTATAATAATTAAAGATAATGTGCCAGCCATTGACTTAACAAATAACCATTTTCCGAAGCCAAAAGATTTGATTGAATTGTGTTGCAATATCCTAACTCAATGTGGCACAAAATTAGGGAAACTGTGTCGTTAAGAAGAATACTACATTTTTTTAAATGTGTATAGTACTAACTATATTTTATGCCAGAAACAGCTGTCAAATGCATGGACACAGTCTGAGAAGATTGTTCAGACATGCATTAGCATAGTAAACTTGTTCTAGATCATAATTTCTCCACTTTGGCACTACTGACATTTTGTGTTTGTAATTCTTAGTGGGGAATCTGTCCTGTTCATTATAGGATGTTTTGTAGTATCCCTAAACTCTACCCAATAGATACCAGTGGCACTGCTTCAATTATGACAACCTAAAATGTTTACAAATTTTGGTAAATATCCCTTGGAGGATAAAATCAGCCTGGTGAAGAGTCACTGGTCAAGAAGTATTTACGCAAATTTTTCAAGTGAGCCAAAGTAGGAACTTATTTTTATTTGAATCTATCATCGTGCCTTTATCATATCTAACATACAGTAATAAGCTACAGAAAGAGAGAGCTTCTCAGGGGGAAGATGGCAAAAAATATCCATGGAGATTAGATTTCTCATTCCAGAAGGGAATAGCACCCTGTTTTCTAAAAACATTTAAATTATTTTAACTCTTGGTCATTCATTACATGTTACCCACTATCTGTTTCTCTACGGAGACTTGTTGACTACCCTTTAACCTTGAAAAACTGTATAAAATATTTTATTTAAAAAATGGAAAATGCCTGTGTGTTGGTTCAGATCCTCTGAGTAGCATTTGCCAAGATGGGTTTAGATGTGCAAGAGCTTTGTAGGGTGAAAAGCCTGCGAAGAAAAAAGAGGAGGGAGTTGGAATTTTTGAAGAGAACCGTAAGACTAAGATACAGATCTGACTACTGTGAAGGGGAGAAGAAATAAAGGACAGTTGATAGGCAGATTCTCAAACAGTAGTATAGGCCTAAGAAGGTTTCTGCCAGGCCAAGGGTGTCTCCTCAAGTCAAAGTCATCCTTCAGAGGCATCTTGCATCTTGCAGAAATGGACCCACCTCAGTATCCCTATTATGCACATTCACTGGCTGACAGTAGCGTTTGGGAAGAGTGGGCTCAGCACCACTTGGCGGTGGATTCAGGACGCAGCACCAGGCGCCATCGTCAGTTGTGCTCCCTGCAGCAGCTGTGCCTCACACTGTTGGTCAGTTTTTCTCTTCAGATCCTCAAAGCAGGAGATCTCAGTATTACATTTTTCCTGCCAAAGTCTGTTTTGAGGGCAAAGAGGAACAGAAGAGTTGAGGAACTAAATATGTATTTTATTATTATACAGGTAAATGCCTCCAGTTTCACTGTCCAATGCATTAGACACTAGTGACATGTGGTAAGTTAAATTAATTAGAATTAAATATGATTTAAAATGCAGTTCTGTAGTTGCAGTAATCATATATCAGATGCTGAGCAGCTACATGTGGCTAGTGGATACTGTATTGGAAAGTGATGATTTATAATATTTCCACCATGGTAGAATGTTCTATCTGATAGCAATGGTCTAGAGAAAGGGAAACAAGAATAGATGGGCTCTTTGTATGGCCTATTAGGCCTTCTCTTTCATAAAAATTTCATTAAAAGTAAACATAAGTTAATATAAATTTGGAACTGACAGTAGAAATTTAAGTATGGATTGTTCATTATAACTTTGGGGAGAATCTCCCTAAAAGCCATAGCGTTAAGACTCATATCTATTTACTAACAGTTTAAACATATTTTTAACTTTGCTGAATATAAGAAGAATGTTCAAAAACAGGATTAAAAAAAATCTATACAGTAATCTACACTAAAACACATTAGGTGGAAGATGAGGTACTTATAGAGATAATTTAGAAAAGTCATCACATTTGCCCCAATTATCATATAGCTTCAAGGAAATTATTAATTGTACATAATAATTTTCAAGTGTTCTGTTTTCTAAGGTATTTGTCTTCAATGAAAGTATAACATTTGTTGAGAAAAAATTGTGTGTTTTCACATTGTGTACTAAATGCCCATTGGAGGAATTCTGTTCTGTAATTATAGCATTCACCAACAATACTATGGTATGCTATCTATATTTTGGTGTCATCTACACCTTAACTCAGTAACCCTTGGATAGGGTCCAGAGCTTCTCACAGTGCCAGGCACATAATAAACAAAATGCAAATATTTATTGACCACAGTTGAACTAAGCAAATGAAGTGCTTGTGATTTCCAATTGTACATTAGTAAATACAGTTTCTCAATTATGTCTTTTCATGTCAGAAATATTTATGCTTGTCTTACTCAAATTTGCTACCTAGTCAAAACCAGAGACCTGAATTGATTCTTGAACATTCAAAACATACTGAAGCTACGTATGATTTTTAGAGATCTATATCTATCTTAAAACTATCTATCCATCCATCTTTCTATGTTAATCTCCAATCTTTTGGAGTCGTCCGAAATTAGATTCTAGAATTGGATAGATTGGAAATCTGCATTAATGTGTTGTTTGCATATTACACATTAGGGAACAAGGAATAAAGCTACCTAACAGTGCAAACTCTGACACTTAATAAACTGAAGCCTGTGGAATTGCATTTAAGACTGGGTGACCCAAATTCACTTCTGTTTTGAATATGGTGGCAAAAACTCTGATTGAAGTTACACAGACATCTCACTTAGGCAAAAACAGTCCTTTTCAGACAAAACAGATGAGGATACCTTCATAATTGAATGAAAGTTAAAAATGCAAACATTCTCCTGGTATACTACTTAATTAAATTCACCTGAATTATTCAATAAATTATATTCAGGATAGAATTAAATACTATAAGCTTGACTTTTAAAAATATTTGTGGCACAACAGAATATTCAGATGTCAAATAACAATGGCCTTTAAAGTCAGATAAATTTTTCACATAACAAAGAGACAGTAACATTTCTTTTACAAACAGTCATTTTATAAAGTATTGTAGAGTATAATTATGGAGACATCTACTTTTTAATTTAATTTTACCAGCTGTCACCGATGGCATGAATCTTTCAACATCATTCTAAAGGAGTACGGGTTCTGGAAGACAACAGAATCAAAATTTGGGACATGAATATTGAGAGTTACACTATAAGGAAAGGTTGTCAAGTTTTAGTGGGACAATGAAATGAGCTGGATGCAACAGAGATAGACACAATGAGAACAGAAACATGATATTCTGGCCATTAAATGAAAAAGTAAAATCAAGAAGAAAGAGAGCGGTAAATTAGACATGACTTTAAAACGTGAATAAATGGTAATGAAGTTAGAAATTTAGAAAAAGAGGAGCACAAAAGGGATTAAAATACAGAGAAATAATGTAAATAATGTGTGAAATATAAGGATTTATTTTAAAATGCTGAAATAATAATCAAGATGGGCGAATTGTGCCCACTTTTGTTACAATAATATCACAAGTTAGAAATCACATAAAAATACTTTCTATCAATATCTAGAAGGGAGGGGTTGTGCTTTCTTTAATGAGGAGGAAAACAACTTCCTGAAAAGTATTACTTCAGGAAGTGTGCAAAAATGTCTAGGTTCAAAAACTTGATGTAGATATCTTTTAAGGCATAGAGAGAGGAAATCAGAACTTATTACTTCATAGGAGGGTTTGCTGTGGGAAAGATCCATGCTAAAACTCTATTAAATGATATAGCTCAAGTTGACTTAGAAAACAATGAAACATCTATTGAAGAAAAATATCTTCAAGAAGCAAAATTACATAATTATTTTGCTTTAAGTAAAAAAAAAAAATCATGCAAATATTTTGCTTTCTCTAATTTTATATTTATGCAGAAGTTAGAAAAATTGTCCTTATAAAATAGCGTTTACTGATCATAAATCTTTGACTTTAAAATACAGGCAAATTTTACCTTTATGACTGCATTTAAAGTGCTTAAGAAAAATGTAGTGAATAAATAAATGAAATAATTTATTTTTCTAATTACAAATTATTAAGCTCCCAGTAAGGCAAAACTTTATATTAGGAACTTATGGTATATATTGAAATAATTAAACCTTAGGCCCTGGCCTCCAGTAATGTGAGACCCATAATTACAAAATAAAGTGAGATAAATGCCATTTAACTTCTAAGAAGGCTTTCATGGTGAGAGAGGAAAAATTACAGATAGGTTAATTTTATTTATTTTTAATTGGATTATAATTAGCATATAATATTATATTAGTTTCAGGTGTATAATGTAGTGGCTAGATATTTTTATACATTATGAAATAACCTTTGCAGTACGTCTACTCACCATCTGTCACCAAAGTTGTCACAATATTATTGACTATATTCCCTATGGTGTATATTATATCCCCATAACTTATTTATTTTTTAGCTGGAAGTCTGTACTTCTTACTCTCCTTCACTTACTTTGTCTGTCTCCCCACCCCCTCACTTCTGTCAACCACCAGTTTGTTCTCTATTTATGAGTCTGTTCCTGTTCTGTTTTATTTGTTCATTTGTTTTTTAGATTCCACATGAAGTGAAATCATTCAGTATTTCTTTTTCTCTGTCTGACTTATTTCACATAGCATAATACCCTCCAGGTCCATCCATGTTGCCACAGATGGCAAGATTTGATTCCTTTTTTTTTATGGCTGAGTAATAATCAGTTGTGCATAAATACCACATCTTCTTTATCTATTCATCTATTGATGGATAGGTAACTTCCATACCTTGGCAGTTGTAAATAATGCTGCTATGAATATTGGGTGCATATATCTTTTTCAAATTAATGTTTTTGTTATCTTCAGATAAATACCCAGAAGTGCAATTTCTGGATTGTATGGTAGTTCTAGTTTTGGTTTTTGAGGAACCTCCATGCTGTTTTCTGTAGTAGCTGCACCAATTTACATTCCCAGCAACAGTGCACTAGGGTTCCCTTTTCTCCCAACACTTGTTGTTTCTTGTCTTTTTGATAGTAGCCATTCTGACAGTTGTGAGGTGGTATCTCATTGAAATTTTGATTTGCATTTCCCTAATGATTTAGTGATGATGAACATCTCTTCATGTGCTGTTGGCCATCTGTATGTCTTCTTTGGAAAAATGTCTATTCATTTCTTCTGCCCATTAATCAAATAGTTTCTTTTTTTGATATTGAGTTGCATGAGTTCTTTATATATTTTGGATATCAATCCCTTATTGGATATATCACTTGCAAATATCTTCTCCCATTCTGTAGGTTGCCTTTTCACTTTGTTAGTTGTTTCCTTCACTGTGCAAAAGCTTTTAAGTTTGACGTAGTCCCATTTGTTTATTTTTGCTTTTGTTGCCTTTGCCTGAAGAGACATATCCAAAAAAATACTGCTAAGACTGACATCAAAGAGGGTACTGCCTATGTGTTCTTCTAGTTTTATTGTTTCAGGATTTACCTTTAAGTCTTTATTCCATTTGAGTTTATTTTTGTATATGATGTAAGAAAATGGTCCAGTTTAATTCTTTTGCATATAGCTGTCCCGTTTTCCCAACATTATTTATTGAAGAGACTTTTTTCCCATTGTATATTCTTGCCTCCTTTGTTGTAGATTAATTGACCATATGAGCATAGGTTTATTTCTGGGCCTTCTATTCTGTTCCATTGATCTATGTGTCTGTTTTTGTGCCAATACCCTGCTATTTTGATTACTGTACCTTTGTAGTATTGTTTCAACTTGGGAGAATGATTTCTCCATCTTTGTTATTATTTCTCAAGGTTGCTTTGGCTATTTGGGGTCTTTTATGTTTCCATACAAATTTTAGTATTATTTGTTCTAGTTCTGGGGAAAATGCCATGGGTATTCTGAGAGGGTTTACGTTAAATCTGTAGATTGCTTTGTGTAGAATGTAAATTTTAATGATATTGATTCTGCTAAACATATATGAGCACCATATATGTTTTCATTTATTGTGTCATCTTCCATTTCTTTCCTCAATGCATTATAGTTTTTCAAGGATAGGTCTTTCACCTCCTTGGTTAAATTTATTCTGTGCATTTTGTTATTTTTGATGCAACTGTAAATGGAGTTGTTTTCTTAATTTATCTTCCTGATAGTTCATTATTAGTGTATAGAAATGGAACAGATTTCTGTATATAAATTTTGTATCCTGTAACTTTACTGAATTCATTTTTGAGTTCTAAATAGTTATATCGTAGAGTCTTTGTGGGGGGGTTCTAAATGGTATTATGTCATCTGCAAATGGTGACAGTTTTACTTCTTCCATTCCAAGTTGGATCCCTTTCAATTATTTAATTTTTTCATGCCTAATTGCTGTGGCTAGGAATTTTAATACTATGCTGAATGAACATAGTGAGAGTGGGTACTCTTGTTTTATTTCTGATCTTGGAGGAAAAGCTTTCAACTTTTCACTGCTGAGTATGATGTTAGCTGGGCGTTAGCCATATATGGCTGATCCACTGCTTTTACTCTATATTTGCCTTTATCAGGGAGAATTTTTCATTCATATATATTCTTATTTTTAGCTGTGGCCTTTTCTTTTTTGCCAAAAGAAGACCCTTTATCATTTCTTGTAAGGCCTGTTTAGTGGTGATGAACTCCTTTGCTTTTGCTTGTCTGGGAAACTATCTTTCCTTCAATTCTGAATAATAACCTTGCCAGACAGAGTATTCTATGTGGTAATTTCTTTCTTTCAGCACTTTAAACATATTCTTCCACTCTCTTCTGGCCTGTCAAGTGTCCTCTGAAGAGTCAGCTGATAGACTTATAGGGTTTTTATTGCATGTGATTAGTTGTTTTTCTCTTGATGGCTTTAAGATTCTCTCTTTATCTTTAACTCATGTCATTTTAATTATAATATGTCGTGGTGTATATCTCTTTGGATTCATCTTGTTTGCTTCTCTCTGTGCTTCTTGGACCTACATGTCTGTTTCCTTTCCCAGGCTAGGGAAATTTTCAACAATTATTTCTTCAAATAAGTTTTCTGTCTTTTTCTCTCTCTTCTCCTTCTGGGACCCCTGTAATGAGAATGTTGGTTTGTTTGATGTTGTATCAGAAATCCCTGAAACTATCCTCATTTTTTTAAATTCTTTTTTTCTTTTTGTTGTTCTGATTGTGTGATTTTTCACTATTCTAGTTTCCAGATCACTTATCTGTTTTTCTGCATAATTTAATCTGCTGTTGATTTCCTTCAGTGTATTTTTCATTTCATTTATTGTATTCTTCAGCTCTAATTGGCTCTTTCTTACATTTTCTGTTTATGGAAGTTCTTACTGAGTTCATCCATTCTTCTCCCAAGTTCAGTGAGCATGTTTATTACCATTGTTTTGAATTCTTTATCAGGTAAATTACTTATCTCCATTTCATTAGGATTTTTTCTTGGTGTTTTATCTTGTTCTTCATTTGGAACATATTCCTCTGTTTCTTCATTTTGTTTGACTTTGTGTTTATTTCTATAAATTAGGCAAAACAGCTCTCTCTCCTGGTCTTGAAGGAGTGATGTTGTGTGTAAACATTCCCTGTATAGACTTCGTGCACTGGGTGGGTGGCTTTGGTAGGCCAGCTGGAGCAGGAGCAGGCATGACCAGGGGGATCTCTATGGTGCTCCTCACCAGGGCTGCCTTGGTCGGATGGCTGGAGCTGGAGCTGACTCAGGCAAGGTGGAGTCCTGGAGCAGGCTGTGCCCGAGACAACCTTGGCATGTCAACTGGAGGCTGGAGTGGTTGCAAGCTGTGGAGAGTCCCAGGGGGACTCATACTTTTTTTAACTAGCTGACAAATAAAATCCAGAAATGAGAAAATTTTTTAATGAAAAAATCAGAATATATGGCAACAGTGACTAGATTTTAACATGACAAAAATTAGCTAGAGTCAAGCTGTCACTAGTTCAGTTAAATGAGGCATGCACTTGCCAGTTTGTCATGGTCCCTCCACTAGCTGTTGTCTCATAACAACAACAAACCACCTACTTTACACAGCAGTGTTAATGCCCTGGCTCTGTGCACACTTAATGCCAGAGAGAGATATATTTTAATAGCTTAATTGAAATTGTTTTTGTTCAGGTTTTTGACATCATAAACAAAAATACCCAGAGTTTTCATAAAAACTCTTTCTTTCTCGTAAAAAATTTTAGAAAAAGATCTATCAACAAAAATGAAATAATATAAAATTTAATTCATAATACTGTAACCTAGAAGTAGACATCAGAGAGAATCCTGGATCCACCAGTTCCTAGTTTTGTAACCACAGGTAATTTAATTTACTTTTCTTATTCTTTATTTCCTCCCCTACAAAAGGATTCTTTAATAATATCAACCACATACATTTGTTCTCCGTATTAAATGAAAGAAGTGCTTAGCTTTTTGCCTGGCAAACATTAAACATTTGCATTAGAGTACTATTAAGTAACTCTTTTTAAAAAATGTTTCTATTAATTTGTATATCATATTTCCAAGAACTTTAGCAGTAAATTGAAAACAGTTAGGACGGCCCTGACTGTTAATGGTATCTTACCTCTAGGGATATTTTCTCATCCTCTTCGAAGAACTGAGGCACATGTTACTCAGTGTGAGACCATTGACATTCCACACTTTCTGTTAAATGGAAGAAGGACATTCCAATGAGCAGATGCTTCACTCTGAAAAGAAAAACAAAGACCATTCTCTTTGATCTTTCTAAGAGCATTTCAGGAGGAAATAAGTAGATTTCTTGATGGAAGGAAAATGTTAAACTTTTAGATCATAAAGAGATTATTTAAAATCCCTCTTATATATAGCACAGTAGAGTCTTTAGTATAGCACAGTAGAGTCTTTAGGTCCTGCCACATAGGACCTAGTGGCAGAATCTCACAGTTTGTGCAGAAATTATGGGAGAGGTTCTGTGGGATCTCTGTTCACTAGAATTGGGCGGTAAATTCATTGCTGTATGAAACAGACTACCTCTGTGAACTTAATGTGGCAAATTCTGGGATTATACATGAAGGGGAGAAACTTTGATAGCTCTGGTTATCTTGCAACACAGGGTCTTGCCAGTGCTTCACTGAGCTCATACAGGGACCAAAACACATGCACACCAAGCAAAAATCTTAATTTTGAAGAAAAACATAATTTAAAAATTAAGCGGGAAGTATTTACTCCAGAAAAGAACTTGGTTGGACTTCTTTGTACTAGTATTGGAGTTGATCTTATTTTTTAATATGTGGAAGTAACAGAGCATTAGAATGCTTTCAGCTTTGTATCCAGCCCTCTTTTGTCCCTGGGGATATCAGATCTCTGACTTTCTGAATCTTAGCCCTTGTCTTCACTCTGGTACTCTCAGATCTCTCCAGGACTTTATGCAAACAACCTCAGCTTGAGCATGTTTTCCAATTTGAGCGTATTTACTGTATCAACTGAGGCTGCTTCTGATTTCTACCAGAGATCTCTGCCTACCCAACTAGAGCAGAATAAACTAATGCTACTTGGTATTTTCTCCCAACTGTCACCATAAGTGAGTCACTGGTAAATCATTCCACTGTTTTACTGGGGAACTGCTTCTGGATAATGGAGTATACAGCAAAATCATGAAAACCCGTAGGTACAAAGCCACTTTTTTGCATTCTTTTGCAGTGAAACAAGCTTCTTGGTGCAAAGTAACCATTCTTAGGTGAATAAGAACCTAAGAATGTTAAGGCTGGTAGGAATTCTATAAGCAAGGAAAACAAATTCATATATAGGAGAGTGGTGTATTCCATGGATACCCACAGATGGGCCATCTTACCCATATGATTATTGAGACCCCTCTCAAGTGGGAGAACTTTTGTGAGTATGTATATGGACCAGAAAAATTCTCATGATCCATGCACATATTAAGAAGTCTGTCCGTGTGTGTCTCCCTCAAGCATTGTTGTCATCAGTATTTGAATATTTTCTTTCTAAACTCTTATTTGATGCCATAAATCAGAGTACATCTGTACCACAGGCCATCATCTCTTCCAGGAAAAGTCAATATCAAATAGACAAGTAGAAGCTCAGCCCAATGTGAGGATTTTCACAGTTTTGCTCCAGAATCCTGGAGCGAGGCATTGTAATTTCCCTATTTTGCCAGAGGCTCCATAAGGTATCTTTACATGTAACAAACATGTCAATCCTCAGTTGATACACAAGACCTAAGTGTCAGAGTGGCTTGAACTTTAGCCAGACTGCAACATAGCCTTTTATTTGTGAATCCTGATAAAAGCTAGCAGCTTCACATTTTCTCAATCAGTGGATTTTAGAGGCAACTTTTATCACCAATACAAAGAGATGCATCACACTTTTGGCTTCATTCTTATTGGTAGGCTGTGCAAGGGGTAGTCATTTACTTTTGCCTGCCCCAGACCACTGGACACTTTCAATGTAGCAGGCCCTGATTTTTTCAGAGTTTTTCACTAACATTCTGTCATGTATATATGTACTTACCGAGCCATCTAAAGTACCTGCTACTTTTTTCCTCTCTAAGTTATTAAGCTTGATATCATCAAGATGAACCAGAATCATGCGCTGTGGAATTCAAGACTATCCGTGTCCCTGGGCACTGTATTATAATAGACAACTGAAAGTTGCCATAGAGCTTAGTTAAGACAGTGATCTGTACTGCTACACTGCCAGGTAAAGGTAAACTCCTTCTTATTTTTCTTATTCATTAGTAGAAAGGTTTAGCAGTATCCAGATCAATAGCTACATAGCAGACAACACAGTGTACAGAGGTTTGCTCCAAAATGTCTGGTTTGGGAAATGCAGTTCACTTATCATCTGATGGCAATTATGAAAATTCACAATCATTCTTCAAGAGCTTCTGGTTTTTGCACAAAGAAAACATTTAAGGTAAATAACCATGTGATAGGAATCACCACTGCCTACCTCGTTTAAGTATTTGAGAGTGATAGTAATCTCTCTAATTCCCACAGGGATCAGAGATTGGGTATTGCTTCTGCTTTTTTAAAAAATTAATTTATTATTCTTTTATATATATGCTTCTGCTTTTTAAAATTTGGATGTCAGAGCAGTCATAAAGCTTTCATTTGTCCATTCTCATCACAACAGCCTTTACTACACAGCTCAGGAGCTAATTCAGGAATTCTGCCAGTTGCCAAATATGTATTACAATTATGTATTTTGAAATTGGGGAAATATACTCAAGGTGAAACCACAGATACACTGATCTCAGTGTATGACAGACTTTGGAATAATCTTTATTTAGCACCTGACATAATCCTCATTCCCTACCCAAGGGCCACAGTGCTGAATTGGATCTCCAGAGATTATCTTCAAAACATTAATACTATCTAATAGTCACTGGAATATCATAATATTTTCCTTTCCCTAGAGCACAGTCAAGTGGCCTCAAGTTCCACTTGAGAAGAAGGCTTATAAGCAGCCTTATAGTATATACTTGTGGCATTGTTGAAGCGTATTCAAGGGAATCCAATCTCCTTGGGCAAGAGGCTCTGTCAAGTGTGTCTTGGAATTGAGTTTGCACTTTCACATTACGGAGATTTAAGCTAAATTTCTTCTCAATAGCTGTAGAGTTTTCCCAGTTATATAGATCAAATAATATTTTACTAGCCTAAGGATTATTTTATATCTAAATATCCAGTAATCAATTAACCACCATTAAAGATGCTTGAATGTCAAAACATCCTATTTGTCAATCCACCCCAGCTGCTGAATTGACAAGCACTTTTATTTTGATGATTAAATTTTAGTACCTGGGCTGTGTCACCTCAGGATCCCATCAGTCCCCTGGAAATCAATGAGTTCGTTTCAGTGGAGGCATTTTCCAACATTAACCACCCCAGAGATTTCACAGATGCTGGTGTCCCCCTCTTTAAGACAGTTAATGATGCTTTGGTAAAGGAACTGTAATTTGGGTCTTCCCAGTGTAGCTAGTATTACTCATCATAAATCTATTAACATTTATATCTCTTAAATCTTTGGATTTCTTCTTCCTCCTCCTGCCCAGGACCTTCTGGCACCTCAGTCTGTGCCAGAAAATTGAATGTGGTTGAATGTGGTCCACTTCTGTGTATAGCTTTTAGTGAATTAATCAAACAGTGTCAGAGCCACTTCCAGCTGCTGAAAACTAGCACATTGAAGTAAATCTTAAGAAAATACACACATATGGATAAATTCGACTCAATCCGTGTTACAGAGTGCCTGACACCCTTAAGATCTATTTCTACTTAT
The DNA here is from genome assembly GCF_028021215.1 of Eschrichtius robustus. Lineage (NCBI taxonomy): Eukaryota > Metazoa > Chordata > Mammalia > Artiodactyla > Eschrichtiidae > Eschrichtius > Eschrichtius robustus. Next base: position 145,272,733 of record NC_090827.1, on the reverse strand, counting down.
GTCCTTCAGGTTCCTGCCACAATAAGTGATCAAATCTTGCAATTCTTTTTGTGTATATGACATATGATCTGGGATCAGACTTGGCCTTATTTCCCAGAGGCATGCTGAGGTGTGTCCTGTTCCGGGCCTGGGGGCAAAGAGGAGTGATGAGGGTGGGTCTTGAGAAGAATAGATATCCCATTGCAAAGTGAGATTATTACAGGGGCTTGAAGAAGGGAGAGATGTCTCCTCAGAAAAGGAAGGAAGAAGCTTCTTCCACTGGTAGCCAGGGGAGGCTCAGGGGAACATAATGGCTCAAGTTTCTCAGATTCTTCTGAGAATAACCACCGCTGGTGATAGTTTAAGTAATAATGATGTAAGTTTATGCCATGGGTATTTAGTATTCCTTTTCCCACTGGCAGTGAGATCATCACTATGTGTTAGCTCAAATAGACGTGTAATACAATTCCAGAATCCCAATGTACGGTCTGATTCTTGAGACCACTTCTACTAATAAGAACTGTATTTAGCCAGGTTCATGTTGGGAAAATAGAATCTATACTAGATAATTCAATATAGTGAGTGTAGTATAGGGAACTAGTTAGAGAGTCACACAAAGAGCTGAGAAAAGGGGAATATGAGGCAACTAGAAAGCCCCTTAGTGCAGGAGGGACTGGAGAAAATGATGATGTTACCAGGGTCCAGGAGCCATGAACACCAGGCAGGATATGAACCCACAAGGCGGAGACTCTCCCAAGCTGGCCTGTAGGAGCTGGGTCGTGGAGGCAGGGGGCGCGCAAGGTAAAAGTTGAACTATGAGCCTGTGCTGGAGATGATCACTGGAGGCTGGAGAGGAGTTGCCCTGGCTTTTCTCTTCTTCCTGTTCACTAGTCACCCCCACCGACTGCACCTAACAAACCAGTGGGTACAGAGCATCAGGAATATCATTTGCAGGTGTCGACCCCCCGAGGAGTAGGGGTAGATCTGAGAGCAAACAGGGAAGTGACTGGCAAAACATTCCCATGCATTCATGTCCAAAATATGTCATGGGTTCTAAATGGAAAACAAATTTTAATTCGTAACAGTTGTATTTAAGCTACTTACCTAATATTTGGGAAAAGATAAGAAAGAGGCATTCTTTTTCTCAGGTTGCTTACCAGGCTAGATAAAGAGACTCTCTCCAGCATAACAAAGAACACACATTCTACTTTTAGTTTTCTATTGCTGCTATAACAAATTAACACAAATTTAGCATTTACAATGCACATTTAACCCTGGGTGAGGCTAATTTTTTTTTTGCCATTGTTTCTTTACCCTGCCTTGAGCAGTGTTTTATTGTTACATGACAAATAATCACAAACTTAGCGGCTTAAAACCAGATTCATTTATTACGTCACAATTCCCAATTCCGTAAGTGAGAAGTTGGAGCCAGTCGGTTGGCTCACAGGCCTGGGTGTCTCCTAGGTTGGACTCTGGGGAATAATCTACTACCAGCCTCATTCGCTGTTGGCTGAATTCATTTCCTTGTCATTGTAGGTGCTTATTTTCTTGCCATCTTTCAGGTGGAGGCGTCCCCTTTCCTTGACACATGGTTCTTTCCATATTCAGGCTATCAGTATGGCGTATCAAACCCTTCTCGAACTTTGAATCTCTTCCCCTTCTGTTACCAGAGAAAAGTCTCTGCTTTTAAGGGCTCGTATGATTAGATCAGGCTCATCTAGTTAATCTCCCTATCTTACTGTCAATTGTGTCATATAATATAACATAATTAAAGAAGTGACATCTCATTATAGTCTTAGGTTCCAGGGATTAGGGTGGGACATCACTTTGGAGGGGGGTGTGGATTTCAGCAATTTTGCCTGGCACCATGGCACACCACAATAAGGGGTAGTGACAAAGCGCATTCTTATATCAACATCTGCTTTGTGCCTCAAGAGTAATAGCCTTGATTACCTTTGACACTTGATAATAATAGAAGAAATATTTTAAAATAATATGGGAATTTTTATTTGATGACAACATTTTAAATTAATTCCTGAAATAGAAGAACACTGACATTTGTGAAAATATGAGAAAAGTTCTGTCTGTTTATAGTAAAGAAAATATTTCCTCTTTTTGAACAAAGATGATTTTTTGAAGCTCTATAAAAAAAGAAATAGGATTATAAAAATATCTAAGTCCCAAGGTTCCAATAGATTCTGCTAGGTGTGTGACTTTCTGGATAGTTCCCTTTTTCCTAAGAAAGGAGCTATTTGAGCATCATGTAACTTTCCACCATTAATTCTCTTGGAGCACGGAATTGTCGCCTCTGTGTATCCTCTGCACTGCATCCAGGGCAACCGCACTCACATATTAAGGTAGCAGGCCCAGCATTTATCTGTAAATTTAGAGCCTTTCTTACTGTGAAAACATCATGGACTAATAAAAAACATCTAGGAGTTGTTATGAGTTGCCTGAGAGACTTTCCCCATATATTTTTAAATTATTACTTAATTTTGACATTTCTTTCTTTGGAAATAGATTCTCTGTTGATTTTACAAGAAACCATAAATTTTTAAGGAGTGATCAGCCAACTATTAGCTTTGCACTACTTCAAGCAAATGACAATATTACATGGTAGTAAAGTAGTGAACTTCTTAAATTAGACACGTGCATTAAAACAAACCCTTCCTGGTTGGAAACCCAAGTGATTGTCATTAGCCACTTCAGTATCACAGCAGGTTACACAAATTATTATTACATTTAATTAGCATTCTGACAAGTTGAGGAATTCTTTACCTGCATTCAGATTACACACAGAAAATGATTTGAAAGCATTTCCTGCCTTGAAAACACCAAAGCAAATCAAAGAAATCAGCTCCAGTCTTATCTTTATTATCAAATACTTGGGGATCATTAAACCAAATGACAGAAGACAAAATGCCAATTATAAATGTTGTTTTAAGGTGACATTTGGTTTTCCATGTAAGGAGATTATTATAAGCAGAATGATATAATTCAACAAAACTATTTTACTGTGATATAATGCTAATGCTACCATTGTTCACCTCCTTTTCTTAGTTAAAGAAATGGTGTAAAATATAACATCGTTTAATATTTAGAGCAACATTCAACTTCTATTTAATTCTACTCCAGTTATAATACATGTTAAATAATTAGTTTTGAATTATTGACTATCATATTAAAACTTTTAGCAAAACTGAGAGTTTCAGTGGCAGAAGAACATATAGATTTATATACTTGAAAAAGTTTCTGTGCTAAAATATCAATACAATGCTCTAAGATGAAACAGACTAATAAAAAATAGTAAGAGTATGAAAATACATTTAATGTAACACTAAATAAAATTATTTTCATAATTTGAAATATTTACAAATGATATTACTATTTATTAATGATGATTTACTAATGATATTTAGAAGAACTTTCTCACACTCAACTACTTTCTTTGTGCAAAATCTCTAATGCGATGAAAAGAGTAAAACCTGCATGAGAATATATTCATTTCAAAAAATTTCTCCTTTTTGTTACATTGGAACTAAAATCAAATGTGTCTATACAGTAAGTATAGTTTTATTTCCCATAAAAATGTCCATTTCAAATATGAAGTTTCCCAGAAAAACTACAGGAATAATAAATAGATAAGCCTATAAAAAATGGAAACCGTTATCTAGACTTGGATAGCTCAAAGATGCAGTATACTTTGACATGTCGAAATTCACAGTAGATATTCTTTTCTATTGGAATGATGTAAGACAACATTTTTCTACACCTTACTTTAAGTTATATGTGTAAATAGCATTGATGATTTCCCATATAATGGGAGAAACAGGAATTGTTACTGAGAAATCCAGAACATTGAATTCAATATTAGAAAATCTTCTCCTTTAACTCATCATAAATGGGTATTACTTCTTAGTATGATTACAAAATTCTATAAAAGGGAATTGTTTTTCTTTTTTGAGGGAAAAAAATACATGAACTAAGGAGATTTTTATATAAGGTCCCTAGAGATTATTCCAAGTCTATTGAACATTAAACCCTACTAATCATGAAGATTTTAGAATTTATTATCTAGTTTATATAAAAATAAATGTTATTTACCAGAAATCCCATATTTTTTTTTCTTATATTATCTTGGCTATCTACATACTACCCAGTCTGTAGTCAGTCACTTAGGTACAGATTCTTCCATCTGAAAGCTCGGTGATATTGTGCAACTTAATTGACCTGGTTGTGACCAAGTTTTCCCATCTCTAAAGTGGGGATAAATAGTAGTATTTATATCATGAATTGTTTTGAGGATCAGATGAGTAGTACAAGTAAAGATAATAGAAAAAAATGGTATCCCATAAAACAAGCCCTCAATAAATATCAGACAACATTATAAATAAAACAATACATGTAACACACCATTGTAAAGCAATTATACTCCAATAAAGATGTTAAAAAGAAAACAAAAAAACCATACATGGATTAAACAAAATAAAATTCTCAAAGACCTTTCCTGTATTATCAGTTTATAGAGTCTGGACATTTTTTCACACTTCACCCATTTTGCCTACAAAAAGTAAATTACCAACAATAGGAGTATGGCAGCAACCTAGAAAAAAAAATCTTTTCAGTTTTTCTTATAATAACCATACAGAGCAATTAGAAGGATAATCAAAACCTGCCATATTTTACATCTTTAGAAAAACCTGAAGACAGACAAAAACTGCCAAGCTCAAAGTGACTTGTACATAATAGGGGAAAAATGCATAGAATAAAAACAAAATGTTTGCAGAATCATGCCAGTTGCTGAAAAAGAATAGGGAAGACCAAGGAGTCAGGCCTGTAGTTGATCCCAGGGAAAATAACAACAATAAAGTACTAGCAGGTATTTACCCCAGAAGGCAGGAGGCTCTACCTCATGTGCAAACTGTTGTGATTTCTGATAATAAATAGTGCAGGGCACTGTGTTGGGGGTAAAGGAAATAAAGCATGGGCAGTGCAAGGAAACTGAGGTGGCAGCACTGTATTTTAAAGAAACTACTCAACTTTGTAGCAAGAGAAGAGAGAGAGTTTGACTGGAGAAACCAGAAAAACTATCCTTACACTTCCCCACTTTCTCCATCAGATCATTCCAGTATTAGTTGGACCAGGAAAATTCCATCCATTCAATATCAATAATAAGAAAGGAAAATGCCATGCCAATAAAATGAGATTATAATTGAAGCACACACTAGCACAAACACAGGAAACCAAAGGGCAGGAGAAAGGATATGAAGTAGAAACTGACAGAAATCAGGAAATAAATGGAAGAAAAAATCGTTTCAGAAACTCAGACTAACTTACAAATAGCAAAAGGGAGAAAAGAGACTAGAGGAAACAAGGAAAGTAAGAGACATAGCGGATAAAAGTAAAAAAGAAATGAGAGTTTGACGGATATAGAGCAAGAAATGAAAAGTATTAAAAAGGAATGTAGAGGACAGGTAAAGAACAGACTAGCATACCTATAATTAGAGGCCCAAAAGATGAAACATGAACTAGTAAAAAATAAAAAAGCTAAGATAAGGTGAGAAAATAATACATGATACATGAAATTCTAATTATTTTAGATGTAGTAATGATACTTTGGCTATCTATGAAAACGATCTTATTTTTTAAAGATGTATATTAAAGTTTTAGGTATATAATGTTCCAATGTCTGTAATTAAAAATACTGTTAAGACATTGAACACTGATATTCTCCTACTCATTAATCCATATGTCTCAAAGGGAGGCTTTTATGTTGGATTCAGATAGACCTGAGTCCACCTCCTAGCTATAAAAATTTGTCAATACTACTGAACCTTGGTTTATATGTCTAAACCAAAAATGTATTTTATGTATTATGATGAGACACATGCATACACACACACACACACACACGTCAAAATATCTGGCACCTAATAACTCAAAAGCGACCTCTATTATTCTTCATTCCTGGGACTGTCCACTACCCACAATTTGGAAATTCCTAAACCATGAATATGAACCTAGAGAGGACAAAGAAATATATGTTAATTGATTAGTATACAGTTCAAAAAATAGCAGAGGCTCTCCTACCTCACCTTCTTCCCCATAAAAGAACTAGCTGTTACAAATTTCTGTTTTCAGTATTAAAACTTTTCTGATTCAAATTTCTGTGTTTGACCATATTCAAATCAACAGATAGGGAAAATCTGGTCACAAACAATAACCTGTCTTCACTGATAAATTTTAATGTTCTTTTCTGTTACTAGTATAATCTGGGGAATAATCTACTACCAACCCCAGAAGGTAGACTTCTGTCCAAAGGCTGATTCCTCCCCACTGACAATCAGTGGGCAAGAGCTTTTATAGGTAAAGGGAGGGGGCTCCATGCAGAAACAGCACAATCCGCTCTGAGTCACCTTGAAATTGGTCATGCGGTGGTCTGATCAGCGTCATCTTGATTGTTTTAAGTACCGTTAGCCTTCGGTTCCAGGGTCAGTTTTCTCCCATTTCCTTGAGGCCAGTTCTCAGAATCGTGGCAGCTTATGCCATGGCTACAGTCTGGTCGTCATGTAGTTAACTTCTTCCACCTGTTGGGCGTTTCAGTCTCTATAAGACAGCTCACAGGACATGGCTCAGAATATTGTCTGTAGCCCTTGAGAAGGAACTAAAAGTCCTTGACTTTGCTCACTGACCAAACTATTATTGTTTTGTCCTGCTTGACTGCTTTTCTTTGCTTCTTCGTATTCTTACTTCTCTGGTTAAACTTATTTTTTGGCTAAAGTTTTGCCACAGACAAAAAGAAAGCTGAGGACATGGAGGGGCAAAGACCATAGGGTCTTGCTCCATTTCAGGATCTGCTCCAACTGGTCATATCAATAACGAGATACTGAGTGGTTTTTCAGAAACGACAGAACAAAACCCCAAGTCATGCACCTGAAACATGCACAAAGGAGAAAATTTTGACCTCAGATAACACCTGGAACAAAAGTTCCTACCCCCGCATAACCAAAGGACCAGGTCATGACTGCAACCTGAACACTGGAAACCCTTTCAGAAGTGAAGGGTCCGCTGTCCAGGAATACCAGGTGCTGAAGCCCCCTTTACCATACTTTACCATAAAAGGCCAAGTTCCACAACCCTTCAGTTAAATTGAAACCTGCCCCGCCAGCACTTCTTCTGCATACCATCCCTCCTCCCCTAACTCATATAAGAGTTTGACTCAACTGCAGGTTGGAGACAAATCTGAGCCTTGCCTCCAGTCTCCTAGCCAGTCTACCTCACAATAAAGCTTTTTCTTTTCTCAAAAGCCAGTGCTATAATATTGGCTTCTATGCACATCAGGCAGCCAGCCCGGGCTTGGTAACACCTACACATACTTTTTTTCCCCCAATTTTCAATTGAGACATTACAAAAATGCTTTACTCTTTGTGGAATTTACATTGATATCTTACCACATTTTCTTGCACCTTGTTTATTTCACTAGCTTTTTATTTTGTCAATTTAATTTTTTTTTTCTATACATAAAAAGAGACTCCATTAACTTTGAAGAAGGAAAAGCAGGAATTTGAATTAGGGCTCTTTCCTTCAGTAGTCTTTCTGGGCCTTTATTTCCTTATGTATAATTTAAAATAATGATTAAAAATAGCATCAACCAGTGTTGATTACGTGCTTATTTTGTGGTGGGCACAGTGTAGTAAGAACTTTACATATGATGTAGGGCCTTGTAGGTCATTGTTAGGTGTTTGACTTTTACTCTGGTTGAGATGGGAAGCCCTTAGAGGATTTTAAGCAGAGGAATGCCATAACAAGACACTGGCTTCTGGGGGGCAAATTGATCAAAGGAGCCAAGAACAAAAGCAGGAAGACCATTGGGGTAGGAGGTGATTTCAGAAAATCTTTGTGAGTGAAGATTGTAGTTTGGACTTGGGGCTGGCAATAAAGGTGGGGAGAACGGTTCAGATTCTGGATATATTCTGAAGATATAGCCTTTGGTATTTGATCATAAATTGGGTATACGATATAAAAATCGTGAAATCAATGAAGGATTCTGTGGTTTTGAATTGAAGGATAGCAAAAATAGACTTATTTATTGTGATGGGGGATTTTAAGAGAAACTCATTTTGGTGAAAATACAAGGAGTTTGGTTATTGTCATGTTATTTTGAAAGACCTATTAGAATATAAGTGTGTAAGTATAAATGTATACACCTATGTATGTATATATAATATATCTTTAAAAAACATTTATTCTGTAGTTAAATAAATGCCAAGTTGGTGTGTAAGACTGGAGAACCAAACTCTAAATATTTCACTATGTTAATAAATGGAGAGTTTTTGACATATACAGAGATTGCTTAAAGGAATAAAAATGTTTATTCACTGCAACAAAGTAAGCAGAGTGTAAAGGTCTTTTATTAAAGAAATGCCACCCTTATGGGCAGGATTCAGCCAAGAAAACTTTGGTAAAAGTCAAGAAAATTATAAAATGTCTTCCATAGAATGGATGCATAGAAAAGGTATATTTTACCAGTTATTTTTTTGGAAAATTTATTTTCTAAAATATTATGACTCTGCAGAGAGGTGCCTTGAAGCTGAAATAGCTAGAGTTCTAGAAATAAGTATTTTAAAGGATAAGATTTGAACAGCTGCAGATAGAGAATATGAGAATACAACACTATAATTATTTAACCATGTTAGTAAGGCCTCTGACATTTTTAAGTGTAAAAAAACCCAACTCTGACTAGCTGAAGAGACCATCTAGTTTATAAAGAAGATTCATAGTGATTCATGAAGCCAGAGCAAGATGGGAGCTGTATCTCAAGAGGCACTAGAGCTTCTCTTAGTGCACTTACTTCATTCGTCTCTTTTTCTCCCCATAGACAACTTTTTCTTCTCTTTCTCTTTCATGGAACAATAGTGTTCTGTTATTTCATAGTTTCATCTCTTACAAAGATTGGCCCCTTCTCTGTCCTAATTGCAAATTATTAGGAGAAAAGCTATGATCAGCCCTATTTCAGAAAAGTATCCATTCACTTAGATTAGGAGGAGTGTAGTAAAACACAACCGCCAGGAACACTCGTCATGCATTGTGTTGGAGTCATTCACAGAGAAAGGCATTCAGCAAATTATGCACTTTTAAGAAGAATGGGCAAGTATGGTGAGGACCTAAGTAGGAAGTGGACCTGCAGTGAAAAGAGAAGCCAATCAGCAGATGGTGTAGAAGCAAGATTAAGACAAGAAAAAAAACAGAGAGAGAGAGATAATATATGAATCTGGCTATTCTTGGCTAAGAGACTCACCAGTAATAAAATGGGAGGCATTTGGCACTAAAACTTGGAACTACACTATAATTTTCTCTATATATATAATTTTCAGATTTAAACATTTATATGCATATATATACATTAATAGATTTTTATACATAATATGTTTATTTATATATCTATCATTGCTATAGATATACATGTAAAAATATAGACATATTTAAATAAAGTTGTCTTTTCAGAGAGTAATTCCATTGTCATGTTAAAAAAATCTGAGTTAATTGTAGCGGTTTAGATGAATATCTAAGCCCAGTGGAATTAACCAATTTGAGAAGTCAAAAGCTCGATGCCCAGAGTTTTGAGCAGACAAGATAAGCATCACTATTTGCGTAATAGGGCCTAATCAGGTCTTATTTTACTTGATAATGACCATCCACAAGATTTGTATTTCCTTTTATCAAGTAGCTCCTGGTGGTTGTGAATAACATTTCCACACTAAGAATATTTTTGGTGGAGTGAAACTTTTCTGAATCCTTATTCCTCAAGACGCAGAAAATTACTTTGGATTTCTCACTCATTGATAATCTTTTAATAATCTTTTCCACAGGTTTCTCTAATTTTATTATTTTTAAAAAATCTATTTTCGGTCTTCAATGAGCAGGAAATGGAGAGGTTAAAAAAAAAAAACTTGTTTTGTTATCTGATTATACCAGACAATAGTCTAGTAAAGTGCTCGTGAATGATATCCTGCACTCAAGATTTACTGAAATACAACTTATTCAGAATATACCAGTTTGAATGAGTAGTACCATTTTGTTATTATGTATATTTTATTAGACTATTTTAAAACTATCCTATTATACTTAGAAGATGTATTTTATTAAATTGCATTTTTAAATGGGCAATTGAAGTAGACATATGATTAACTTTTACTCTGTCATAGGCTACAGTGATAAAAATTTTGCACTGATGGTGGTGAAACATATTCGACGGTTAAACCCTTGTATCTCTAGTACTATATATGGATGTGTTATTGCTCACTGTAACCCATATGTTTGCATAAAGTGAACTGGGTAACAGAAAAAGAGATATTAATTTTTGAGAAGTAAAAAGGCTCTTATGTGGTTAAAAAATAAATTATTTGCTACTCTGAATTGGATATGCATATGAACAGCTTTCATTATTATTGCCATTCAGGCCTTATATACTATTCATTTCCAACTGCCTAAAGCCTTTTCTTGATCTAAAAATGCAAAGCTACTTTTGAGATTCTCTATGTGTCTGATTGCCTTGAAAATTATGAGGGGTTCTTTAGAATGTAAGACCTGAATCATTAAAGAGTTTATTTTGCATCTTATGCATTCAAAAGGTTTGGAATTCATTTTGAAATGTTGCAAAGCACACTAGTATCTCATGGGTTTTTACTCCCCATACTCACATTCTCAGTAAATGATTTCTCACTCAACACTCTACCTGGGCATGAGGTATACAAGGTAAAAGATGAGCAAATTCCCTCCGAGTATAACTTTAAATCACATTAGGGAAGAAGCCAATATTTATGTTTAAAAAACTGATACAAAAGTTCATAGATATATGCTTTAATAGAGAGTGTGTTAACTTAGCTCTTGTTCTGGTATCAAGTTTTACCTGAATCTTTTCCATGTTGCTTTAAGTCTAGAAAAATATCTTGCAGACTTGTACACAATAATTAACTTCTAAAATTTATACTAGTGTACTGAACCATGAGCTTCTAGAAATCAGAATAATTTGTTGTTTATTAAAACTGTTTCACAAGGACCAAGTAGAGTCTAAGGCACATGAGAGATGCCCAATAATTTTTTTGTTGAAAGAATGAATACAGGGCATTAAAAAAAAACTTCTTGTTTTAGTCATAGAACTAGCAGTTATTTGAAATATGTATGAACAAATTGTGATTCTAAGTTCAAATTATTCCACTTGAGTTTTGTCTTGGAAAATTCCAAACTAACTAAAAATCTAAAGCAGTTCTATCCCTGGTTTCTTTATATAAATTTTATTTGAAATTGTTGAATATTTACTTTATAAACTTTTCCATATTGCTTCTAACGGTGGTATTATTATTCCGTTGAATATCCAAATAGTTTCTTTTTTCATTTATGTTGAAATAAGAAAATAACCACCTTTGGAAAACAATTGCTGCGAACTAAATGATATGTTAATGTACTGAAACTTAATAAAAAGAAACAGCTCAAATTCAGGCTTAGAAATTTAAGTTTGAAATACCAATATAAACAGAATCTGATTATCAGGATGGATGCAGTCTTTCCAATTCTCCTTTAAAATTCCAGGGGAAAGACAGGAAAAGATGACAATTGGAAACATGAGAGAAAATTAAGATTGATGTCCAGTCCCATGTAAGAAGGGATTTCTAGTTCCTGTAAGCCCCGTGGAGTTGAACTGAAAATTCCAGTCAATGGCAAGATGCCTGTTGGCATGGAACATACAGCGTGGTGCTAACCAGCTAGAGAGATCTATTGAATTAGGGAAGGACAGCCTTGCAAGAATGACATTTGCATATTGGTATGTAATCCAATCTAACATAGTGTTGTAGGTCCATCATCCTTCAAAAACAAACAGGCAAACTCAGAAAAAGAGACCAGGTTTGTGGTTACCAGAGGTGGGAGGTGGGGGGAAGGGGAAGTGGATGAAAGTAGAGAAATTTAAAAAAAAAAAAAAACAGAACCTGCACACACAGAGATTAGTTGGCAGAGTTCAATTTTAGGTATATATGTGCTCCTTAGAGGATGACTAATGAGGAAGAAAATAAAGTTGGACCCATGGAAGTATACTACAGTCTGATAAAGAGGAAACCCTATCTTGAAAATGAAAGGAAAAGTGTACCTTTTAAAAGTGATTTATTGTAGTAATATTTTAGAAATCTGTTTGGTATTTTAATAAGATTCAAGAAGGCTCTGTGAAATAGTACCACAGAGAAATAGGAAAGAACAATGTGCAATAAAAAAATAAAAAGACCACAGACCTTGTAAGTACAGAAACTAGCTAAAAGAAAAGAACTGGTAGGCTGCAGAAATTGAAGGGTCCAAGGAGAAGCTGTAAGTGAACAAACAAGCAAAAACATTCCCAAGAAAGGAACAAATCACAGCATCAGGAGTTGGAACCTTGTCGTTAGGTCTGTTCTAGAAATATGATTCAGCCACTCAGTCTCTAGCTCCTTAGATCACATCCTGAATCAATAATTAGATGGACACCTTCAAGTGTATGATTTTATCTCCCTTTTGGCATATGGTCTCTCTGATTCAATCAGTTATGGCTGAGGTGAATGTGACCCTGTGGATTGCCAGAAGCTAGAGGCACTGACAAATGATCTTAAAAGATGTTGACTGAAAGGAAAGAGCAGTTGTCCTAGTACATCCCAATTCCTTGGCAATCAGACTAGCTATAGACAACAAAGAGTAGAATTAGTCTCAGTGACGTGGAGGAGTGATATACTGTGATGAAAGGGCATAATTTTTTAAAAAGATAAAAATAATGAAGACCATGAAAAATGGTGATAGAGGTCTACCCAAAGAATGTTATATATTCCTGAGAAAGAAAAAGTAATTAGAACAGTAGCAATAATAAAATACATGCCTAAAGAGACCTCTACTAAGCTTAAATAAAAAAACAACAATCCAATGAACTTATCATATTAGGAAAAATTAATGAAAATAGACTTGTATCCAGAAACAATTGGGTAATTTTTTTTCTTTTAATGTTAAGGATAAGGAATAAAATAATACCTATGTAAATCTAGGCAGGAAGAAGAGACAACATAGGAAGGAAAAAAATCCACTATCATCTTTCTTCTTCAATGCAATTTTAATAGCCTGAACTCAATAGAGAAAAAAAAAAAACAGTGTGACTTTTGAACGACAAAGTTCTTGACTCTAGACTTATGCCCAGCAACTGGTCTTGTTTGCCAAGATCACATTGCACAAATACATAAAAAGGGAAGCATACATTGCAAAAATTATAAAACAATATGATGAATGTAAAACCAAAAATGTCAGTTATGACAATGAATATAAATGTTTTAGCTTCTTTATTGAAAGGTAAAGATTCCCAGATTGTGTTAAAATCCTAAATAGACAAATGCAAATTAATTTGTAACACACTTAAAAGTAAAACAAAATAATTTGAAGTATAGATGTGGTGAATCAATTAAAAACTGACCTGCAAGTTGCCTACTCCATCCCCTATCATGTCTGGACAATTTTAATTGGCAAATAAACCCTATGGGAAAACTCTTTACCCTGTTACACGCAGTAAAATCACTTCCTCTGAAAAACCTTCATGTTCCTTCTTACCACTTCCACCAAAGTCTGATTTAGATTTATATTTAACATCTTTAGTTTTACATGGTGTCTTCTGTTGCATTTATTATAAACAGCATTTCATTCTCTTTTGTAGTGACCATCTGTAGTATCTTTCCTCTCATCCCTATGGTTATAGAAGTGGTTTCAATAGCAGCTTTATTCATGCAGTAAAGCCAGTCTCCTGGTCATGACTGAAGAGACTTTTCTGAAAACATTGGTTTGGTAGCAGAAAGATATATAGTTTCTTAAGGAAGTTGAATCTGTGGGAACCTTGGTGGCTGTTTTTCTCTTCCTAATGAACCAAGTTGGGTGGGTTGAAAACTCTGGAATGAGACAAAGAGAAACAGAGAGGGGTGAGGAAAGGACTTGGATGATGTTGTTATCTGTTTCTCATCTCTCTTCTGACTCAGCTGCCTCATTGCTTTTGGGTTCTGTGAGACCTACTTTACCCTTATAACAAATCCCACTGTTTACTTAGGTGTTCAAGATTTTTTGTTTCTTAAGTAACCATTATGTTGAGTAAATCAAATCCTGGATTATTTTTTATAATATACAGATAGTTTTGCATCCACTGTTCTTTTAAATCAGCTCTTGGAGCTTTGTCTTTACCCTGCATTTGGATGAAATCTAGAGCAACTGTCATCACTCTTCCAGTTACTCATAGATAATAAAAAGTCGTATGACTACTCTAATTAACAAAGTTCACTTTCAGTTAGGTTAATTAAAATACCCAGTCCCATACAACAGTAAAACATCCACAGTTACTGTGAATGTGAGGCTTTCTTCTCCGACAGCTGAGTCTTGCTTTAGGCAGAAACCCACAGTTGAGGAGTGGAATGAGTACTATAGGGAACTTTTTCTCTCTTTCTTCACCTGAAATCTTTTCTCCTCCTCTTTCTGTTAACCACAGTTGTGACTATTCTGGGATGAAGGAGAGAATTGTGAGCAGAAACATTATTTTTATGAATCCAGCATGGCTAACTAAGATACTAATTGGAACTGGCAGATACTTAAAGATGCTTGTCCTATGAACTCTTATGAGTTATTTAGAGATTTTCCTCTCTTTGAATCTTTCATCAGTAGTTCCCATAATAAAGCCACTCCATCCTTTATTCATCTCTAGATGTGTGGTGATACCTCATATTCCTTCTTCTGATTTCTAAATTTCTTTCCAGGCAGCTCTTTTGAACATGACCTAAGACGAGTCCAAGGCAGCTTTCTTTTGTATGTCATTCACATATTGTTCATAGGAAACGTACAGACATCTTTCGCCTAGACAAATGTGTAAACTGATTCCAAAGAAGTCACCTGCCCGTAGTTTCACTGTCAACTCAGGCAGTCATCCAATACCTACCTCTTTAAACTTTCTGAGCTGGTCCACCCTGTCTTCCAAATGTTGGAAACATACGATATTCTGTTAAGTTCCATTCGAATTCCTTGTGCTTAGCTTGGTATAAGGAACAGGCATATAGTCCTAGAACCCATCTTTGTTGTATGTGGCTGGGGGGAAGAGGTATGATGCAAAACATAGCTTGTTCTGTAAAAATCCCCCTCCAAAATCTTCCTCCAATTTCTCATGCTTTTTATGAAATCAAGGGGGATGAGCGATTTAATACTCACAAACACAGTTTGCCCTCTCCTTCCATTTCTTGTAAGTCCAACGTGAAGGGTATGGTACCTGATTTTGGAATGTAGGCCTAAATGTTCAAAAATGTATTTGAAAATGTATTTGAAAATCTGATTACTTTAAAACAAATATAACTTTAACCAATATTTATTTACAATATATATGCTCCATGAGTCATGACAAGGGAAAGACCCAAATCTTTGGGTTAACTTGTGTATTCTCAGCAGCTAGTAGCATCCCTGTATACAATATGAGCTAAATAAATATATTTTTAGAAATGATGATTAAGATCATGTGAAATTTTAATTTACAAAAGTATCCAAATGATAGAATAATGGTTGACTTTGAGAACTGGATTATATAAGATTGTCAGAATGAAATCCGTTCACGCTTGGGGATAATAGTGTAGGGGACAGATTTTAAGAAAGACCCCTAGGTGACCACAGGAAAAAGGACTCCCAGTTTTGAATCATCTTTGAGAGAGACTGTTCTTCAGTTCAGCCTGTGGACTTTGGAGAACCAACTTGAGGAAAATGATCACAAAGAGATATTGACTTCAGAACAAGTGATATTAATTTTGCTCATTTACAATCTTTACTCAAGATTGTAGCATTTGGGAGAGCATATAAGAGAGGAAGTTTCTCAAAAAGAGAAAGAATGAATTTGTGGACAATAAAGCCATAACTAATGAACACAGATTTCTGTTTTTCCTTTTTCTTAAAATCAAAACCACAAAACTTGCATGTTCATAGCATATTTATCTAGTAGTTTGGGGTTCAAGATTTTCAGATCTTTATAATTGGTCTTATAGTTTTATTTTTCCTTTATTTTTTCCTTGAAAAAACATAGATTCTTATATAAGAACTATATCTGCCAACACCAAGTTATGGAATCTTTGAATTTAGGTGTTTATCTCTGTTAGGTTTTTCAGATAAATTTTAGAAGTACTAGACAGTCCTTGTTAAAGCTCTGTATTGTTTCAGAAATACTTTCCTTAGCACTTCTCTTTTGACCTGTGTTTTGAGTGCTGTATTGCTCTGACACTCCAGGCAAATAAAAAATATCTTACTGACAGATTGGATTGTTTGTTGTCTTTTTTCTAACTATGAAGTTCATGTAAAATTTGGTACGTAATTTAAGAACAGATGCACGATTGATGCGGGAACAATTTTCCATAGACATTTTGCATTTTGCTTCTTGTCAGTTTAGAAGCAGTCTACTCCAGTCTCAGCTATATCCCTAAATAGATAATATAAGCAGTATAGGATCAAGCTTCAAACAAAACATAGAGTGTTATAAACTACAGTAGAGAATAAGTGGTGGTTTGGAAAAAAAATATTTTTTATGTTTTGCTCTTATGCCACATAGTATTATAGAAACTTCATAAGATTATTTCCTTTAAACTTCCTAGTAACTGTGAGTTAGGCACTATACATGTATTTAATGGGTGAGCACACTGAACTTGGAGAGTTAAAACTGTTCACTATAGAGCTCTCAACTAATAAGTAGTATGTTCAAAACTCAAACCAATATTTCTTTAATTGCAAAGTGCATGAGTTTGCCTCTTTGATAAGAAAATTAAGTAAATTTCAGTCTACATTTTTCTAAACGTGCCAATTTCACAAGCATATTTTCTTGATATATATGTTTGTTAGACATCTAGTAGCGCCTGAAAGGAAATATTTGATGCATAATATAATTCACTGGTTTTGATTTTTATTTAAATATTATAGGTATTAAAATCAAATAAATAAAATGGATGTTATTTAAATTAAGGATAAAAATTAAAGCATGTCTGAGAAGTGATAATTACCAAGACTTCAAACTTTTTGATGCTATTAATAATTGGATTGCTTATCTCTCTGTTAAAAATGATGAGAAAATGCATACAATTATTATTAGTTTAGTAGTATTGCTCAAATTACTATTGCTTTATCTCATTAGGAGAATGAACTCTGTTAACCAAGCGTATTTCATTAATATAGTGTTATAGAAATGTCTTGGTTGCTAGTCTTTAAAAGTATTAACTTCTAAACATACACCAATGACTATAGCTAAGTTATTTATTTTTGAGTAAATATTTTGGAACATTGATTAACATAATACCTCTTTAAATATTAATAAAGAATCAACTGCTCAGGATAAACCATATAATATTATCACTTAAAAATAATTATTGTACATCTACAGTTTAGATTTATTCTTTCCTTCACTAATTTCTTCAAATATATATATTGCATAGTTCCATTTTGAACTTCCTATGCTATATGCTAGAGTATAATGGAGAGTGAGATAAAGTGATGCAACCCCTGCCCTCAGGTGGCTTATGTTCTAATAGGGTGAGATAAATTGAAGAAGTACTCTAAGTGGATATAGAGGATGCTCTTCAAGGGCATAACAAAGAGGAATCTGATCAAGATTTTAGAAAACATTCTTGAGTAAGTGGTGATTAATTTGAGGTCTAAAGGATAGCTCTACAGTATATTTGTTAAGAAAAAGGTTGTAGACAGATGAATGGATAAAGAAGATGTGGCATATATATATACAATGGAATATTACTCAGCCATAAAAAGAAATGAAATTGAGTTGTTTGTAGTGAGGTGGATGGACCTACAGTCTGTCATACAGAGTAAGTCAGAAAGAGAAAAACAAATACCGTATGCTAACACATATATATGGAATCTAAGAAAAAAAAAAAAAAAGGTCATGAAGAACCTAGGGGCAAGAAGGGAATAAAGACACAGAACTAATGGGCTTGAGGATATGGGGAGGGGGAAGGGTAAGCTGTGACAAAGTGAGAGAGTGGCATGGACATAGATACATTACCAAATGTAAAATAGCTAGCTAGTGGGAAGCAGCCGCATAGCACAGGGAGATCAGCTCGGTGCTTTGTGACCACCTAGAGGGGTGGGATAGGGAGGGTTGGGGGGGAGGGAGACACAAGAGGGAAGAGATATGGGAACATACGTATATGTATAACTGATTCACTTTGTTATAAAGCAGAAACTAACACACCATTGTAAAGCAATTATACTCCAATAAAGATGTTAAAAAAAAAAAAAAAAGAAAAAGGTTGTAGAAAGAGACCATTCGAGACAGGGGGAACACAAACGAGAGAGTGTAATGAGCCAGAGGAAGGGAAGGAAAGTGAGAGTGATGAAATACAGAGACAAGTGGTCCAGCTTCCCTATGAGGCTGGAGAAGACATTTTGCAGACCAGTAGGCCTTGCAGGTCATGTGAAAGGTTTTATCCCACAAGCAATGGGAAGTTCTTGAAGAGTGTGCCATTATTAGACTAAATATTGACAAGATTCAACTAGCTGTATGTTAAAGAATGATTTATAAGGCAGCTACATTGACAGAGGGAGACAATTAGCAGGCTGATACAGTAGACAAGGCCAAAGATGAAGGTAGTATTGACAAAGCTAATGGAAGTAGAGAAGGAGGGTTGTGGACAGATTAAGAAATATTGAAAATGTAAAAGAACTTGATAGTGGATTTTTTGTTTATTAGAGTAAAGCATTTTACAAGCTACTGAGAAATACAAAAAAGAAAATAATATGTGGTTTTTGCACTTAAAATAACACGATACATTTTGGATCATAAGACATTCACTTAAGCATCACTGTAGCTGTACAAAAGGCTAGTAGGTACATGAAAACATGGTCAACAGCATTAGTCATTTACTTCTCCTCATCCTGAGATACTTGGGTTTTGAAAAAAGAAACCTTCTTTTAATAGAGCTGCAAGGGGAGCAAATATCCTCGTGGGAAATGCCCCACTTTAGAGAGAAAGAGGGAATATTTGAAGAAATATTTGAGAATATAGGTTAGGTTCTTAATCATGGAATAAGATTTCAGATTTTACAGTGAGAGAAATTCTACAAGAGAAAGAAAAAAAGACCATCGAAGTGAAAAATGGTATTGAAACAAGGATTGAGTATATGATTGATTATCCCAATGGTGCTTACATCAGGTGTTAAAAAGGAAATCAGTAATGTGGATTAAGTCCCATTAGTCACTTGGGTAAGGATGTGCATGTCCTTGAGCCTAACAGTACCCAGGGTACAGCTATATCCTGTAAGTAAAGCCCAAATTCTTTGGCTTAAGTAGTTAATCCATTATTTTGTTTTTAGTTGGTGTTGGGAGGTGAAGCGAGTTCAGTAGTAGCTTGAACCACAGAGCAAGCAAGTTGGAGCCACATGACCTCACGGTAGGATAATTTCAATGATTTGAGGCACTTCTGTGTTACATATTATGTTGGAATGACCATTGATTATGTGGTTCCTCCATTTCATGACAATAGCCTTGTGGAGGATCTTCTTTTATACTCACCTCTTCTTATTCACAATCTAGAGGATTAATGAGGACATTCTATCAACCATTGGTTTATGAATCATGCCCTTGTGTTTCTCAAGCAATAACCCTAGCAAGAGAGTATAAATTCAGATATCATCTCTTGAGGTGATTTCTTAAAGCAAAGACCAAGTTTTTGTTGCTTGTAGCATTGCTACATGGTTGTGAGCCATAAAGTGGTGGCTTCTGTTCCTTCTGGGACCCACTTTCTCAATTCAACTGCCTAATGGAATGCCATATTTGTCATAAGAACCAGGAATAAATCACTTTTCTTTAATCTGATTTTTGAAAATTAGAAGATAAAATAAAAACCTAGCAGCCATTTTTCACAGGTAGAAATATTTTCTTTGATTTTTTTCTTTTATGCACTTAAATATTTATATATTTTATAGAATATAAATATATTATGGAGCAGAATGCAGAATTTATAAGACATGACACATAATGTACATTTTGTGCTTGAAATAGAGTGCTTTCATTATCCAATGCTATGGTGGATGTTTCAGTGGGGAATTATGTAGTAGGACTGTAGATGGAATTATTACAAATACAACTTCATGTCTTTTAGACTAGTCTGGTTAGGTAATAGTTGATATTTTTCATTCAGATTTCCCTAAATGGTGTTTTAATGATTTTTCTCCCATATCTCATCTTCCGTATCTTCCTTTCCTGCTCCAGAATCTACACACATATCCAAGGGAAGTAAAGGTAAAGAAATGAAGAAGATAGCAGACGTATAGATAAGACAGAAAAACAAAATTCGTGTTGCAAGATAGCAAGTCCAAACGGGGATGTGATAAATCCATTCTGTTTCTAGGCAGGCAAAAAACACCAGGAGTATCTTTAACTGGAGTGTTCAGTACTATTACAATCTAATTATCTTTGATGTTCCACAAAACTCTGGAATATCTTGTAGAACTTAATTTAAAGCATGGTATTTGGGGGAAGGAGGAGATGTTTCCCATGCCAGAGGCTTGTCTTCACTCCACACTAAAGTCAACCTATCTGCTCATGTGCCCAGTGATGCCAGGTGATGCAGTGAACGACTCAACTGTCAATCTGTGGCATTGACTTGTTTCTTAATCTGGTCCCTGGTGTGCCTTTCTGAAATGTAACTCTGTTTTTATTCACATCCTACAGGTATTGTTCAAACAAAATATGTGGAATTTGACATAAGGACCCTTGCTGACCTGCTCTTTGGGCCATTCTGATGCCATACCAGGTCACGATTCCTGAGAGAGGTAGGAAAATGTCTCCAGTCCTCTTGTATCTACACATAAACACCACTGTTCTACTCTACAACTACCACCTAATGACAGCAAGAGTCTTCTTTATTAGTCTTGCTTGTTTCCTGAACTTCACCTAGTGTCTGAGGCATGGGCTCTGACTACTGTAGTTCCTTAAAAATAAAAGTGGAATAAACTTTCTCCCCAGAACCTATTTCCAGGAAGTGGGAGAAGGGTGAAGTGTCCCCTGTAATATGAAATGGTCCTTTTTCTTTGATTTCCCAAGTCTTTGTTATTCGTAGTTCTGTGGGTCTTAATGCATTTAGGAAAAGAGAGAGCAGCAATTATAGTAAGAGTTTTCACTATTTGGTTTATTTCTTAAATATATCAGACTTAAATCTACATCCACGGCTTTTTCCACCCAGAAGTTAAATATTTCTCACATATGTCCTCAGGTCCCTCTCCAACAGCTTCCATTGGCTCATGCTTCATGACAAAAATGAAAAGTGATAGACAGATGGGTGGTGCTGGAGAAAAGAATGCTTCAGTTAACACATCACCATATTATCCTACCATACTGTATTTATTTTTCTTCTGTGTAAGATACAACATGTGGAAGGGCATGAATTCACAGGCTGTGTTTTCTGAAAATGATGGATGCAATAACTAGAATTATTAATAAAACTTACCAAAAGCACAACCCATTTTGAACGTTTTGTAGCTATGGGGAGCAGCATTTCAGTTTCTCTGATAAACTTTTCAGTGACATTCTGCTAACTTCTCATGGCAAAAGACTAGCTCTTGGCCGAAAAAGAAGATCCCAAGGGAAACAAGGATTTGTGTGCCTGTGGGTACCCAGCAGGAAGTTCTGCGGAAGCAATTTGAGGGCTGATCAGCATCTCTGCGCACATATTGGACTGGAGAGTAAGGTCAGAGAAGAAAGGGATGGTTAGGATCTCTCCGCAGATTTCACAGAGGATTTCAAGCCAAGAGGACACTGCCGGGCCCCTCAGTGTCAAGAGCACAATTGTGAATGGTGTCCGCTTAGCATGTTCAGTAATTTTAGCTCTAACCACACAGTTGTATTGCACTTTAGAACTTGTAGTACTATTTTCTTTCTTTTATTCCAGTTAGCATTCTATGCCCTAGTTTATTCTCTTATTATTTGAATTCATTTAAAATTTTTTTGCATATTTATCTTTTCCTTTTAATCTTTTAGTCCTTTTGTTTTTATAATCTCACAGTTAATTGTTCTTAGTTGATTCATCTTTTCTCACTCTTTTGTAAGACTTTTATCTCATGTTTACTTTGTTCTTATATTACTTATTTACCTAGTTTCTTCTTATCACCTTTAGGCTTTGTTTTAATTATTTCCTTTTTATGTTATCTATTTTTCATTGTAGTTTTATATTTTTTATTATCTTCTTTTCTCTTTCTTATCTTTATTTTAGTTTATCTTAATAAAACAAGCATAGAGCAGTAAAACATGTGGGGAGAGAAGTGAGCAGAGCCTCTCTCTGCCCCAAGGCAAGGGAGATTGATTGCTCCCTTTTCCCCTGTCCATTTGGTTGGTCCTATCTCTTCCAGGGGATGAGCATCTATTCTCAAACTTCCCATCTTGAAAGCCTCATTTTTGAAAGGCAGTGTAGTACAGTAGTTAAGGTCTCCGTCTCGGGAATAAAACAAAACTTGATTCACATTAGAACTGTTCTCTCAAGAATGTTATCTAGCCTGTACCACTTAAGGTTTTCTCTTCTATAGTCATAACAATAACTTTTGGATGGTGTGTAGATTAATCCACTTGAAGCATGTTTTCTAATTTCTCATTTCCCTACTCCACTAATAAAAGGACTAGGATATGAATAACACTTAGTCATGTTTCCAGAAGGGCAGCAACCACTGTTTGTTTCTGTATTACCCCTTAAAAACCAAAATCTATCCTGCATTAGTCAACTGATGTTGATCTCCGTTTCTGTCATTTCTGGGCCAAATAGACTATCATGGATGGTTTCATTCTTTCATTAACCTTCTGATTTTTTTTCTCTGACTCCTGTAACTGTTTCCTCACTTTGTCAAGGGAGAGTCTTGTCCTTTAAACAAGGTCTGAAACTCTGAATTTCTGTTAAAATAGCCTAAAACAGCCAAAATGCTGCCTAATGGCTGGTTCCTTTATTCTTGTAATACTTGTCCACTTAGATTGTTCACTGATTCCAACTAGTGCTCATTGAGAGCCATATTCCACTGACAGATTTTAACAATATCCTACATTAACTGACTGTGCTTTCTGCTTGGTCTCAGATTTCTTTGCTGGAAAGCTGTGGAATAAAATATTGAGGAAAATCTCCAACCTGTAATTTTAGAAGTTAATGCCCAGCTCTTACCTTTCGGCAGCATAATTATTAGGATAGTAGATAATATTGTGTGTGAGTTTAACTTGGTTTCCCATGGAAAATGAGGCTGGCATGAGTTCACTGGTATCTATCTCAGCGCACCAATTCTCAAAGTAAAAATATGGATACTATAAATATAGACTGAGCAAATTAATATAAATTATTTTTAGATCATTTAGTCCCAATATGAGCTTGTTTCAACATATGTTTCTTATCCCCATTAAAATAGAAGCTCTATCTTAATGTCTTTTACTTCAAGATATATTCATATTACCTAAAATGTGATTCTCTGGAAAAGGCATTAAGCCATATTAATGTAGCTTGGGAAAGTATCTTTTACAACATTCAACAGATCATTTGCTTGCACAGGTCACATGCATTGTTAATTAACATATTCTAAATAGCACTGCTTTACTTTATTAATTTGAATCTTTTTTTCCCCTTTGCCAAATAATTCTTAAGAAGAGTACAGATATTTTGCATACAATAATATTTGTAATTGTAAACTAGTATTTGGATTTTTCATATAAAGATGATATCCAGTTGGTTTTCCTCCAGATGCTGAGGTATGAGAACAATAATGTCTGAATATCAAGTAATCTGCTCCATAAACGATGCACATTCTTCAATGAATCATGATCAGGTTTCTTACATGAAGTGGAATTCAAGATCTTAGATGTCACAGTCAAATCCAGCTCTTGTATCTTAGTGCTTAGTCTCAGATATTGAATAGAATTTCTAGTAGTCAAGTGACATAGATACTTTCCGCTAACTGCTTTCCAAAAGTATTTGTCATTCTTCATTAGATTTTTTAAAAATTATTTTAATATAGTATCCTCTTTGTCTTTTGACTTCTCAACATTCAAAACTGTACAAAACAATTATTTCTGCATCTGTAGCACTATTCGTCACGTCAACTCTCTTGTCATTTACAACCTACTATATATGACAACTTTTCAGGGATACATGCTGACACATTTTTGAAACTTTAGAATTAAAGCTTTCAAATTATTTTTTCTTTTGGAAAACATTGTTCTGTAACTACAATATGAGAACATAGTTTTCCATTTTCATGAACTGAATTCCAGATATAAATGATATTAAAATGTCTTCTTTTAAGCACTTAGAGTATATCTCTAGTACTATCATGATGAATTAACTTTCTTGAGCTATTTTTATTCTAAGTATATTTCTTAAACTTAATATGCTCCCTTCACCTGATTAAATGAAATGAGTATGAGGTACAAAAAATAGAAAAAGCATTCCTAGACACAATTCTGCTTATTGAGGTTGAGCACTATAATTGCCCAACATGTGAGCAACTTTGAAACTTTTGTATATTTTGGATCCTTTTGGAATCTTTGGGATCTTTTTACACCAAGTGTAAAACCAAGATGGAATCAACCAAAAGATTTCTTTGTTCATTCTTGAATTATCCTAGCTTTGTAGGAGGTAGATAAATAACACTCGGAAAAACCTGTATTACAGTGATGTTTTCCATTAATGGATAACATTGTTTTTTTGATATGTGAGTTTATAGTTGACTAAAAAGTAAGATTAATTTAGCTTACTTTCAATTTTGTAAACATGGCAAAACAGAGCAGACTCATTAGCATTTTCAAATCACTCACAGCATTGTTCATATTTAGTAATTCAGACTTTAGTAGTACCCACATTTGAGAATGCAACTTGATTAAATAATTGTTTTTTTCTTCACATTTAATTCCATATCAAAATTTGAAATGAGAAAGACACCATTCAGTAAGACATAATGCTCATTAAGCTTTATGTGTTCATAAAATCATTTACCTTTCTCATTTGCTTTGGGCTAGAAGGCTCATGTTTATTGTGTTGAACGTCATTAATTTACAAGTAATATGATCTCATTGTCTTTATTTAGGCAGATCCTGGCCATAGAACTATTCAACAAAATTATTTCAATTTGAATGACAAAACTTTTCAGCTGCAATTCTTTTAGAAATTGTGAGACACATAAATAGAGCAGCTGATTATTGTTCTATTTAAAAAAGAAACTTTAGAGTAACAGAGGTGGGATCAACATGGTGGAGTAGGAAGACCCTGAGCTCACCTCCTCCCATGAACACATCAAAACTACAGCTACATATAAAGCAATTCTTGCTGAGAATGACCTGACGACTAACAGCATGGCTCTTCTACAACCAAAGCTGTAAAAAAATTTAAAAAGAAAAGAACCACACAGAGTCTGGGAGGAGGGGAGGAAAAGTGATCTAGTTCAGACCTGCACCCTTAGCAGGTGACCCAGAAGAAGAGTGGGATATCACCGGCTTAGGGGTCTCCCTAAGGAGCAAGGGGTTCAAGCATTATATCGGGCACCCCAGTCCTGGGGTCAAGCACCAGGAAGATGAGTCCCCTTTGATGGTTTGAAAACCAGTGGAGGTTCCCAGAGGGCTGTAAGAAACTGAGACTCTGCTCTTGAAGAGCATGCACACAGACTTGCTTGATCCCAGTTCCAGAATAGAGGCAGCAGATTGAAAACTGCCTGCTGCTTTGGTCAGCCTGCCAGGACTGCAGTAGCACAGTTCCCAGCCCTTACCAAGCTCCTGCCCCAGCCCATTCTGCTCCAGGATTGCTCTTTGCTAAGGCAGAGACTGCCGTTGCAATCATGTGCACTCTCACACTGGGAAAAAGTGGGACCAACTCAAAAGTTCAGCTCAAAGCCCTTGGGCCGTGGCCCTGCCTCCAACCAAATCTGAGATCACCATCGCCATCATGTGCATGCACTGGGGAAAAGCAGAGCCAGCTCAGAAGTGCAGCTCCAAACCCTCAGGACACCAACCCTACCTCTGACCAAGGTGGAGACCACTGCCATGGTTGCATGCACATAGTTGCAACAGAGAAAAAGTGGAGCCAGCTCAGTAATGCGACTCCAACCCCCAAGGCCACAACACCACCTCTGACCAAGGCAAAGACCAACATTGTCATTGCACATGTGCTGCACTGGGGAAAAGTAAAGCCAGCTCAGAAGTGCTGCTGCAGCTCCTTGATCCCTGGCTATGCCCCAACCAAGATGGAGATTTCCAGAGTCTGGGAGAAGCCCCAGCTTGCACCTGGCTCTGGCTCTCATCCCTATGACACCAGCACTACCTTCCACCAAGGGGCAGCTGGCCAGGGCTCACATCAGATCCAGCTCTCCCACAAAAGCCATCAGGCACATACAGACTGCATAGGCATACTCCCACCCAATGACATGCCTTCAAGAGTGGGATAGGTAACTGTTTTGCCTACTTTCACAGAGACAGAGAAAGTAAAAGAAAATGTGAAGACAGAGGAATATGTTTCAAATGAAAGAGCAAAATAAAACCCCAGGGGGGGAAAAAAACTGATGAAATGAAGGTAAATAATTTACGTGATAAAAAGTTCAAAGAAACAGTAATAAAAATGCTTACAGAACTCAGGAAAAGAATAGAGGAACAAAGTGAGAACTTTAAAAAAGAACTAGAAAATATTAAAAAAAACCAATTGGAGCTGAAGAACACAATAACTGAAATGAAAAATACACTGGAAGGAATTAACAGCAGATTGATACAGAAAAATGTATGTGACATGGAAGATAGAATAGTGGAAATCACCCAATCAGAACAGCAAAAAGAAAAACAAAATTTTTTAAATGAAGATAGTTTAAGAGACCTCTGGTACAACATCAAGTGTACTAACATTCACATCATAGGGGTCACAGAAGGAGACGAGAGAGAGAAAGGGACAGGAAATGTATTAGTTGAAGTTGTGGCTGAAAACTTCCCTAACCTAAAGAAAGAAACAGATATCCAGGTCCAGGAAGCACAGAGATTTCCAAACAAGATACACCCAAAGATATCCGCACCAAGATATATAATTAAAATGGCAAAATTTAAGGAGAGAATTTGAAAGACAGCAAGAGAAAAACAATGAGTCACATACAAGGAAACTGTATAAGGCTATCAGCTGATTTTTCAGCAGAAACTTTGCAGGCCAGAAGGGAGTGGCACAATATATTTAAAGTGCTAAAAGAAAAACAAAAACCTACAGCCTAGTATACTCTACCCAGCAAGGTTATCATTCAGAATTGAAGGAGAGAGAAAGAATTTCCCAGACAAGCAAGAACTAAATATTCTTTACCACTAAACTGACCTTACAAAAAAATGTAAAAGGGTCTTCTTTAAGTGAAAAAGAAAAGCTATTTCAAGAAACAAGAAAATATATGGAGGGAGAAAAATCACTCTTATAAAGGCAAATATTTAGTGAAGGCAGTGAATCAGCCACTTAAATAAGCTAGTACAAAGGTTAAAGACAAAAAGAATGTAAAATCAACTGTAATTACAATAAAGAGTAAAAGGATAGACATAAAGATGTAAAATATATAAAACCAGAAAGTGGGGGAAGGGAAAAGTGTAGATCTTTTAGGATGAGTTTGAACTTAAATGACTATCAGTTTAAAACAAGTTGATAAGTTATTTGTCAGTATATATGAACTTCATGGTAAACACAAATCAAAAACCTACAATATTTTTTTTTTAAAAAAGGAAGGAACCCAAACACAACACTAAAAAAAATCATCAAACCACAAGGGAAGAGACTAAAAGAAGAAAAGAACAGAGAAGAACTACAAAAACAGCCAGAAGACAAGTAACAATTACATACAATGGACTAAATGCTCCAATCAAAAGTAAGTCTTTTGTAGTCAGCATATATATGGGTCTTTTTTTGTTGTTGGATAAAAAAATATTTTTAAAAAAGACCCATATATATGCTCACTACAAGAGACTTACTTCAAAGCTAAAGACACAAACTGAAAACATGCAGCTAATGTAAGAGCACCTAAATATACAAAGCAAGTACTAACAAATATAAAGTGAGAAATTGATGGTAATCCAATAATAGTATGGGACCTTAACACCCCATTTCCTTCAATGAATAGATCATCCAGACAGAAAATCAGTAAGGAAACAGTGGCCTTAAATGACACATTAGACCAGATGGACTTAATAGATATCCACAGGACATTCCTTCCCAAAACAGCAGAATATACGTTCTTTTCAAGTGCACATGGAACTTTCTCCAGAAGAAATCACATGCTAGGCCATAAAACAAGTTTCAGTGAATTAAGAAGACTGAAATTACATGAAGCATCTTTTCAGACCACAACAGTATGAAACTAGAAATCAATTACTGAGAGAAAACTGGAAAAGACACAAATATGTGTAGACTAAACAACTTACTACGAAAAGACCAATGGGTAAATGAAGAAATAAAAAAAAACACACACATGAAAAGATGCTCAACATCACTAATCCTCAGGGAAATGCAAAGCAAAACCACAATGAGATATCACCTCACACCTAACAGAATGGCTACCATCGAAAGAAACACAAATAACAAATGTTGGTGAGGATGTGGAGAAAAGGGAACCTTATACACTGTTGGTGGGAATGAAAATTGGTACAGAGGTTAAGGAAAAGAGTATGGAGGTTCCTGTGATCCTGCAATTCCACTCCTGGGTATATATCCAAAATAAATGAAAACATTAATTCAAAAAATATATGCACCCCATTGTTCATAGCAGCATTATTTATAATAGCCAAGATATGGAAGCAACCTAACTGTCCATCAACAGGTAACTTGGTTCAGAAGAATTGGTATACATAATACAATGGAATATTACTCAGTCATAAAAAGAATGAAATTTTGCCATTTAAATGGACCTAGAAGTCCATTATGCTTAGTGAAATAATCTGGATAGAGAAAGACAAATTCTGCATGTGTTCACTTATATGTGAAATCTAAAAAATAAAACCAAAGAACAAATATAGCAAAACAGACTTAGAGATACATAGAACAAACTAGTGACCACCAGAGAGGCAAGGGGTGGAGAGAGGGACAAGATAGGTGAAAGGGATTAAGAGGTAAAAACTACTGAGTATAAAATAAAAATGTTACAGGGATATAATATACAACACAGGGAATATAGCCAATATTTTAAAATAATTTATATGCAGTATAAACTATAAATATATCAAATCACTGTTGTATACTTGCTGCTAATATAATACTGTAAGTCAACTATACTTCAATTAAAAAAGGTAAAAAAATATGAAACTTTATTTTTGCCTTCTTTGTGTAATAAATATAAAAGTTAATTTTAATTTTCATTTATATTTATATATATATATTTTGAATTTTATTTTATTTATTTTTTTATACAGCACGTTGTTATTAGTTATCCATTTTATACATATTAGTGTATATATGTCAATCCCAATCTCCCAATTCATCACACTACCCACCCCCCTGCCACTTTCCCCCCTTGGTGTCCATACGTTTGTTCTCTACATCTTTGTCGCTATTTCTGCCTTGCAAACTGGCTCACCTGTACCATTTTTCTAGGTTCCACATACATGCATTAATATACGATATTTGTTTTTCTCTTTCTGAATTACTTCACTCTGTATGACAGTCTCTAGATCCATCCACATCTCTACAAATGACCCAATTTCATTCCTTTTTATGGCTGAGTAATATTCCATTGTATATATGTACCACAACTTCTTTATCCATTCGTCTGTCCATGGGCATTTAGGTTGCTTTCATGACCTGACTATTGTAAATAGTGCTGCAGTGAACATTGGGGAGCATGTGTCTTTTTGAATGAATGTTTTCTCTGGGTACATGCTCAGTAGTGGGATTGCTGGGTCATATGGTAATTCTATTTTTAGTTTTTTAAGGAACCTCCATACTGTTCTCCATAGTGGCTGTATCAATTTACATTCCCACCAACAGTGCAAGAGGGTTCCCTTTTCTCCACAGCCTCTCCAGCATTTGTTGTTTGTAGATTTTCTGATGATGCCCATTGTAACTGATGTGAGGTGATACCTCATTGTAGTTTTGATTTGCATTTCTCTAATAATTAGTGATGTTGAGCAGCTATTCATGTGCTTCTTGGCCATCTGTATCTCTTCTTTGGAAAAATGTCTATTTAGGTCTTCTGCCCATTTTTGGATTGGGTTGTTTGTTTTTTTAATATTGAGCTGCACGAGCTGTTTATATATTTTGGAGATTAATCCTTTGTCCATTGATTCATTTGCAAATATTTTCTCCCATTCTGATGGTTGCCTTTTCGTCTTGTTTGTAGTTTCCTTTGCTTTGCCAAAGCTTTTAAGTTTCATTAGGTCTCATTTGCTTATTTTTGTTTTTATTTCCATTACTCTAGGAGGTGGATCAAAAAAGATCTTGCTGTCATTTATGTCAAAGAGTGTTCCTCCTATGTTTTTCTCTAAGAGTTTTATAGTGTCCAGTCTTACATTTAGATCTCTAATCCATTTTGAGTTTATTTTTGTGTATGGTGTTAGGGAGTGTTCTAATTTCATTCTTTTACATGTAACTGTCCAGTTTTCCCAGCACCACTTATTGAAAAGACTGTCTTTTCTCCATTGTATATCCTTGCCTCCTTTGTCATAGATTAGTTGACCATAGGTGCGTGGGGTTATCTCTGGGTTTTCTATCCTGTTCCATTGATCTATATTTCTGTTTTTGTGCCAGTACCGTACTGTCTTGATTACTGTAGTTTGTAGTGTAGCCTGAAGTCAGGGAGTCTGATTCCTCCAGCTCCATTTTTTTCCCACAAAACTGCTTTGGCTATTCAGGGTCTTTGGTGCCTCCAAACAAATTTTAAGATATTTTGTTCTAATTCTGTAAAACATGCCATTGGTAATTTGATAGGGATTGCATTGAATCTGTAGATTGCTTTGGGTAGTATAGTCATTTTCACGATGTTGATTTTTTCCAATCCAAAAACATGGTATATCTCTCCATCTGTTTGTATCATCTTTATTTCCTCAGTGCCTTATAGTTTTCTGCATACAGGTCTTTTGTCTCCCTAGGTAGGTTTATTCCTAGGTATTTTATTCTTTTTGTTGCAATGGCAAATGGGAGTGTTTCCTTAATTTCTCTTTCAGATTTTTCATCATTAGTGTATAGGAATGCAAGAGATTTCTGTGCATTAACTTTGTATCCTGCAACTTTACCAAATTCATTGATTAGCTCTAGTAGTTTTCTGGTGGCTTCTTTAGGATTCTTTATGTATAGTATCATGTCATGTGCAAACAGTGACAGTTTTACTTCTTCGTTTCCAGTTTGTATTCCTTTTATTTCTTTTTCTTCTCTGACTGCTGTGGCTAGGACTTCCAAAACTATGTTGAATAATAGTGGAGAGGGTGGACATCCTTGTCTTGTTCCTGATCTTAGAGGAAATGCTTTCAGTTTTTCACCATTGAGAATGATGTTTGCTGTGGGTTTTTTGTATATGGCCTTTATTATGTTGAGGTAGGTTGCCTCTATACCCACTTTCTGGAGAATTTTTATCATAAATGGGTGTTGAATTTTATCAAAAGTTTTTTCTGCATCTATTGCGATATCATATGGTTTTTATTCTTTAATTTGTTGATATGGTGTATCACATTGATTGATTTGCATATATTGAAGAATCCTTGCATCCCTGGGATAAATCCCACTTGATCATGGTGTATGATCCTTTTAAAGTGTTGTTGGATTCTGTTTGCTGGTATTTTGTTGAGGATTTTTGCATCTTTATTTATCAGTGATATTGGTCTGTAATTTTTTTTTTTGCAGTATCTTTGTCTGGTTTTGGTATCAGGGTGATGGTGGCCTCATAGAATGAGTTTGGGAGTGTTCCTTCCTCTGCAATGTTTTGGAAGAGTTTGAGAAGGATGGGTGTTAGCTCTTCTCTAAATGTTTGATAGAATTCACCTGTGAAGCCATCTGGTCCTGGACTTTTGTTTGTTGGAAGATTTTTAATCACAGTTTCAGTTTCAGTGCTTGTGATTGGTCTGTTCGTATTTTCTATTTCTTCCTGGTTCAGTCTTGGAAGGTTATACGTTTCAAAGAATTTGTCCATTTCTTCCAGGTTGTCCATTTTATTGGCATAGAGTTGCTTGTAGTAGTCTCTTAGGATGCTTTGTATTTCTGCGGTGTCTTGTAACTTCTCCTTTTTCATTTCTAATTTTATTGATTTGAGTCCTCTTCCTCTTTTTCTTGATGAGTCTGGCTAGTGGTTTATCAATTTTGTTTATCTTCTCAAAGAACCAGCTTTTAGTTTTATTGATCTTTGCTATTGTTTTCTTTGTTTCTATTTCATTTATTTCTGCTCTGATCTTTATGATATCTTTCCTTCTACTAACTTTGGGTTTTGTTTGTTCTTCTTTCTCTAGTTCCTTCAGGTGTAAGGTTGGATTGTTTATTTGAGATTTTTCTTGTTTCTTGAAGTAGGTTTGTATTTCTATAAACCTCCCTCTTAGAAATGCTTTTGCTGCATCCCATAGGCTTTGGATCATTGTGTTTTGGTTGTAATTTTTCTCTAGGTATTTTTTGATTTCCTTTCGATTTCTTCAGTGATCTCTTGGTTATTTAGTAACGTATTGTTTTGCCTCCAAATGTTTGTGTTTTTTACTTATTTTCCCCTGTAATTGATTTCTAATCTCATAGCATTGTGGTCAGAAAAGACGCTTGATATGATTTCAATTTTCTTAAATTTACTGAGGCTTGATTTGTGACCCAAGATGTGATCTATCCTGGAGAATGTTCTATGTGCACTTGAGAAGAAAGTGTAATCTGCTCTTTTTGGGTGGAATGTCCTATAAATATCAATTAAATCTCTCTGGTCTATTGTGTCGTTTAAAGCTTGTATTTCCTTATTAATTTTCTGTTTGGATGATCTGTCCATTGGTGTAAGTGAGGTGTTAAAGTCCCCCACTATTATTGTGCTACTGTCAGTTTCCTCTTTTATAGCTGTTAGCAGTTGCCTTATGTATTGAGGTGCTCCTATGTTGGGTGCATATATATTTATAATTGTTATATCTTCTTCTAGGATTGATCCCTTGATCATTATGTAGTGTCCTTCCTTGTCTCTTGTAACATTCTTTATTTTAAAGTCTATTTTATCTGATATGAGTATTGCTACTCCAGCTTTCTTTTGGTTTCCATTTTCATGGAGTATCTTTTTCCATCCCCTTGCTTTCAGTCTGTATGTGTCCCTAGGTCTGAAGTGGGTCTCTCATAGACAGCATATATACGGGTCTTGTTTTTGGATCCATTCAGCGAGCCTGTGTCTTTTGGTTGGAGCATATAATCCATTCACGTTTAAGGTGATTATTGATATGTATGTTCCTAAGACCATTTTCTTAATTGTTTTGGGTTTGTTTTTGTAGGTCCTTTTCTTCTCTTGTGTTTCCCACTTAGAGAAGTTCCTTTAACATTTGTTGTAGAGCTGGTTTGTTAGTGCTGAATTCTCTTAGCTTTTGTTTGTCTGTAAAGCTTTTGATTTCTCCATCGAATCTGAATGAGATCCTTGGCAGATTGAGTAATCTTGGTTGTAGGTTCTTCCCTTTCATCACTTTAAATATGTCATGCCACTCTCTTCTGGCTTGTAAAGTTTCTGCTGAGAAATCAGCTGTTAACCTCATGGGAGTTCCCTCATATGTTATTTGTCGTTTTTCCCTTGTTGCTTTCAATAATTTTTCTTGTCTTTAATTTTTGTCAATTTGATTACTATGTGTTTCGGCATGTTACTTGTTAGGTTTATCCTGCCTGGTACTCTCTGCGCTTCTTGGACTTGGGTGGCTATTTCGTTTCCCTTTTTAAGGAAGTTTTCAACTCTAATCTCTTCAAATATTTTCTCGGGTCCTTTCTCTCTCTCTTCTTCTGGGACCCCTATAATGCAAGTGTTGTTGCGTTTAATGTTGTTCCAGCGGTCTCTTAGGCTGTTTTCATTTCTTTTCATTCTTTTTTCTTTATTCTGTTCTGTGGCAGTGAATTCACCATTCTGTCTTCCAGGTCACTTATCCGTTCTTCTGCCTCAGTTATTCTGCTATTGATTCCTTCTAGTGTATTTTTCATTTCAGTTATTGTATTGTTCATCTCTGTTTGTTTGTTCTTTAATTCTTCTGGGTGTTTGTTCTTTAATTCTTCTAGGTCTTTGTTAAACATTTCTTGCATCTTCTTGATCTTTGCCTCCATTCTTTTTCCGAGGTCCTGGATCATCTTCACTATCATTATTCTGAATTCTTTTTCTGGAAGGTTGCATATCTCCACTTCATTTAGTTGTTTTTCTGGGGTTTTATCTTGTTCCTTCATCCGCTACAAAGTCCTCTGCTTTTTCATTTTGTCTATCTTTTTGTGAATGTGGTTTTCCTTCCACAGGCTGCAGAATTGTAGTTCTTCTTTATATTTTTATTTTTGATTATGCATCAGTTTTCTTCCTCCCTTTGTATTTTTTTTTTGTAGACATTTGGGAAGCTCATGTAAAGTGGCTCACACTGTTGTTAAAAAGAAAAAAATATTATACTTCTTTATCAAGGTGAAGATTTTTTATTTTCTTGCATCATCTCAATTTCCTTGTATCACATCAGGTAACATCTGTCCCATTTTCCTTCAGTCTGAGCCTTTTTCCTCCTTCACTTTTCTTTTCCTGTTTTCATCTACCCAGCCTTTCTAGTATTAGAAGCAAAGAATTTCTTATTTTGTTGTTGCTATGGCAACTGGTTCTATTTGATAAGACTAAATTTGGCTGTGAGTAAATAGAAATGATAGTTTTAAACCAATAACTAATTTTATTATTTACACATTATAAGAAGGCTAGAGATATTCAGACTGGGTCTGGAATAGCAGCACCAAATTATCATTGAGAATGCAGACTGTCCCTATCTTTCCACTTAGCCATTGAAGCATATGGCTTTGACCTCATGCTGAACACTTCTTGGTAACTGGTTGGTTGTTTCACTTATGGCATCAAATCCGAATTTTAGGTAAGAAGACATAAGTTAAAGAAGATCCAAGTTTCTTTGTTTATAGAGCTTTATGGGTAAATTCTGTTTATATCTACTCGGCCCAAAGTTGTTCAGATGACCACTCCTAACTGCAGTAGAATCAGGGAAATACAATTTCTTAAATGAGCACATTGACATCAGAAACAGCATCTAGTTTCTGCTAAGAAAGAAGGAGAAAAATGCCCACAGTGGAGCATATTTTAGTAATTTGGCTCTTTTAAATGTATAACTTTGCTTAAAGTGCTTTAAATACCTCCCTGACAAGAATGAATACATTTTGTTTGTTTCAGTTATTCTAAGATTAAATAGACTCATAATTTGCATAAAACTTCTGTAAATATGTTCACCCTGGATTTTTTTTTAAACCAAAACACCAACATTAAAAAAAAGAATGTAAATCTCTATATTTGTAGGTTTTCATCATGAAATGACTCTTTACAGAAAGTAAAAATAACTTTATACAGTGGTCACAATATAATTTCCACCAGCCTCTCACAAGAAACAGATCTTCCCTAAAATTTTCATTATCATCAGACTAAAATACATTTTAATTTAGTACAATAAAGAAATCTACATATGTCTAAAATTAAAGACCAAAAATACAAAGCAAACAAAACATAATTTTAAGAAGTAAAGAAGAATAAAAATCTATTGCTGAAAATTATGCTCAAAACTCAAATTAAATGATAAAGCCAGTGCCAAAATTAAATGAGTAATATCTGATATAGGGATGCTTCAACTTTTTTTTTAACACTTTGACAATGGGAATCCAAATTTTCCAATTTTGTGAATGTTCATTCTTCTGTGCCAATAGAAGAAATTAATACAGGCCAGCCCTAAAACTATGTAACCATTCCTTAGAACAACCATAAAAACAAAAGTTATGAAAGAAAAAACATGAAAACCAAACTGCATATTCATAACCAATATTTTTTTAACATCTTTATTGGAGTATAATTGCTTTACAATGGTGTGTTAGTTTCTGCTTTATAACAAAGTGAATCAGCTATACATATACATATATCCCCATATCTCCTCCCTCTTGCATCTCCCTCTCACCCTCCCTATCCCACCCTCCCTATCACACCCCTCTAGGTGGACATAAAACATCGAGTTGATCTCCCTGTGCTATGCGGCTGCTTCCCACTGGCTATCTTTTACATTTGTTAGTGTATATATGCCCATGCCACTCTCTATGGTTAAAATGTAAATTATGTCTTTGGAATCATTAGCAAAAGTTATTTTAGGCACCCCCTAAGTTTTCAAAAGTCTCTTCAAGGATCTTTTGCTTTGATATCACATTATTTTTGAGTAAACATTACTCTCCTAGGAGTTGTGGGCACATTTTATTGATGAAACAAAACAAATTTCTTTCCACATAAACAGCAAATACATATTTGCCCATAATCTTTCTGTTTCCTTTGCTATATTTCTCATGTCATCTCCTATGTGGCCAAGAAAGTAGAGTACTACATAGAAGATTTTTTTTTTTAAATATATTTATTATTTATTTATTTATGTCTGTGTTGGTCTTCGTTTCTGTGCGAGGGCTTTCTCTAGTTGCGGCAAGTGGGGGCCACTCTTCATCGCGGTGCGCAGGCCTCTCATTATCGCGGCCTCTCTTGTTGCGGAGCACAGGCTCCAGATGCGCAGGCTCAGCAATTGTGGCTCACGGGCCCGGTTGCTCTGCAGTATGTGGGATCTTCCCAGACCAGAGCTCGAACCCGTGTCCCCTGCATTGGCAGGCAGATTCTCAACCACTGCGCCACCAGGGAAGCCCCAACATAGAAGATTTTTAAAAAGTGACAACAGGCCCCAAATAGAGTCACTTGTCCTAAGGCCCATGTCATGAAACCAAGCCTTAATACTTAAACTAATTACATTTAGCCTCTCTCAAGAACGTAATCTTGCGCAGTCAGTCTGGAATTTCCTGGTCAAGACTAGCAAGGAAATCTGCTTGATAGACCCCCACTGTCCCCCAAAGGAAGGTAACCTAGTCTGAAACCATCGATTCTTTGCTAGAATAACTTCCTTGATCTGCCTCCTTTTGCCTAAAAGAGTCTTCCATTTTGTTTGGCTCCTTGGAGCTCCTTTCTGTTTGCTAGATGGAATGCTGCCTGATTCATGAATCATTGAATAAAGCCAATTAGATCTTTAAATTTACTCAGTTGAGTTTTGTTTTTTAAGGTAAGGCCTCCCTTGGTTTCTGGATTAATTTACTTACTCCAGATTTTTGGAGAAATGACACATAATTGTTCAAAGTTATGTCCTGCTAGAAGTTCCCTTTTGCAGTCATTTTGGGATTCAAGTTCCTTCCACTTCTGTAGCTCCTTTATCACCTAGTGCCTTGGAGTGCTCTGAATTTAGCCAGAAGAATAAAAAATAAAAAGAGAAAGAAAGAAAGAAAAAGAGAGAGAGAGAGTATAGAGGAGCCACAGCTAGCTAAATAAGCTAACTAAGGTGTGATAGAGATCACTTCTATTCCCATGGGGTAACCTGACACAGAATGGGAGAATAGATTGAGAAGTCAGGCATGTGCCCGAGGAGTCCTTGGAGAAGAAGCATTGCTTAACATGGGTATCAAATAATCATAAAGTAGCCTGAGGTGGTGGCTCTGATGGTGACCAAGAGCAACAGTTAATTGTTGGAATCACAGTATCTGCCTTCTCAATCTTGAATGGTCTACTCATTAAAAAAAAAAAAATTCTTTTAAAGTAAATAATCAAACACATAAATGAGAGGATTACATAAATAATAGCAATTGCATCGGTGTTGTGTTCATAGAAACAGCTCCTTTCCTAGTTTAATCATGGACTTAGGGGCATTAGATTTCTTGTGATTTTACAACAAACAGCAGAGCAGCACAGAGTATTGAAGTCTAGGTCCCAGACTAATATCTTCAATATTTGCAAAACTGACTAATAAAGTGGTATTTTCACACTTATGAAGACTGTATAATGCATCAGTTTTTGTTATTCTTAAGCTATTTTTACCAAATTAGAGTTTTAGCTTAGATTATAATAAAATTGCGTTTGATAAACTATGCTGTTTTATCTCTCACAGGCTGTTCTAAGAAATTGTCTTACATAATCACCTTCTATTGATCTTCCCTTAAAGACAGTTAAGGTACTAGAATTGAAACCTTTTTAGGATTCCAAGAGCCTTGAGTGAGTTCAGTACTGAGAAGGAGTTGTTTCCAGATTTTGTACAGTTGAACCAAGGGAAATCAGAAAGGCACATCTAGGGCTGAAAGTCCACCAAGAATCAAGAGACAATTTCAAAAAAGTATCCATCCAAATGGGTCAGGCCAAAAGGAAAAGCCCAGGTATGATGGATGGACCTGTAAGATGAAAGAATCTGGTTTAGGAGAAAAATAAGTTAGATTTCATAAAATACTAGAATATGAAGGGAGACGTGACTTTATAAGTAAATTGAGGTCTCCCTTATGAGAGAAATGATGCAGTTGTGAGTCACAGGCCAGCTTGGAAAATTACTGAGTTATATGTAAAAAACATTGTTGAGGGTTATGACAACTACTATTTGACTAAAAAGCAAAATTTATCAATAAGTGTTTCCTTATAACCGGGTAAAGAATACCACAGCATTACTTCTAAAGTCAGTTCATCAAGGTGGAAGTCAAGGTGACAATTGCTCCTCTGACAATCCACAGTATTTTGATATTAACTTAAAATTTTGACAAAAACAAATTTTTAATAAACTTAAGTAGTTTACCATTTCACTAGTGAAAAAGCACAACGTGCGAAATTGAGGAAATGGCTAAATTACTCCAACAAAATGAGAAATAATGTTTATAATAAATTAATTCTTCAGTAAATTGGAGAAGTATGATTATAAGTAATGAATTATCCTTTTTCTCATTAGATTTTGATCATCATCAGATATCCTGACAATAAAAGTTTATTTACTCATGCTTTTCTTGTTTCATTAATGGAAATGTTAACTATTAAAAAGAAAATATGAGATAAAATAAAATAGGAATAGAAAATCAAGACCAGAGAAAAGTGAATCTCATTTATGTTCCTGAGAAAGGCTATCATGATATATTTGAGGTTTAAATTGCTCTCAACTGAACAGCAAGCCTTTAGAGACTAATAATCTCTTCCCTATTTCAAAGTATCTGAAATAAGGAGACATATCTATTCTCTGTGGGGAAGAAGAAGCTTTTCCCAAAACTACATTTTTTTTATTTTTATTTTTATAAATTTATTTATTTGTATTTGGCTGTTTTGGGTCTTCGTTGCTGTGTGTGGGCTTTCTCTAGTTGCGGTGAGCAGGGGCTACTCTTCGCTGTGGTGCATGGGCTTCTCATCGCGGTGGCTTCTCTTGTTGCAGAGCACAGGCTCTAGGCACACAGGCTTCAGTAGTTGTGGCGCACGGGCTTAGTTGCTCTGCGGCATGTGGGATCTTCCCGGACCAGAGCACGAACCTGTCTCCCCTGCATTGGCAGGCAGATTTCCAACCAGTGCGCCACCAGGGAAGTCCCCAAAACTACATTTTAAAATAAATATATATATTCTTAGTTAAATATGTGTGTACTCTGTAGTGTGCGATGTCCTCAACATTTGTATAGTAAAAAAAGAAAATATAAAAAAGAACCAGAAGTAGAAATTTCATTTAATCAGAACATTATTTTGGGGGCTATAGGATGTTAAGGTGTGTATAATGTGTGTGACAAGTTGAATACATCTGCTGTGTATTTCTCTGCCTTCTCATTTTGCTTAACTTACTGTGTTTGGGGTCTCCTTTTCACAGGCTGCAGGTTCGTAGTTCCTGTTGTTTTTGGCGTCTGCCCCCAGTGGCTAAGGTTGGTTCAGTGGGTTGTGTAGGCTGCCTGGTAGAAGGGACTGGTGCCTGTGTTCTGTTGGATGAGGATGGATTGTGTCTTTCTGGTGGGCAGGACCGTCTCCAGTGCTGTGTTTTGGGGGTGTCTGTGACCTTATTATGATTTTAGGCAGCCTCTCTGCTAATGCATGGGATTGTGTTCCTGTCTTTCTAGTTGTTTGGCGTGTGGTGTGCTGCACTGTAGCTTCCTGGTCGTTGAGTGGAGCTGGGTCTTAGCATTGATGTGGAGATCTCTGGGAGAGCTTTCGCTGTTTGATATTATGTGGAGCTGGGAGGTCTCCGGTGGACCAATGTCCTGAACTCAGCTCTCCTACCTCAGAGGCTCAGGCCTGACACCTGGCCGGAGCACCAAGACCCTGTCAGCCACACAGCTCAGAAGAAAAGGGAGAAACAAAGAAAGAGCAAAAAAAGAAATAAAATAAAGTTGTTAAAATAAAAAATAAAGAATAATTATTAAAAATTAAAAAATTAAAAAGTAAGAAAAAAAGAAAAAGAAAGAAGAGAGCAACCAAAACAAAAAACAAATCCACCAAGGATAACAAGCACTAAAAACTATACAAAAAAAAAAAAAAAAAGGACAGACAGAACCCTAGTACAAATGGTAAAAGCAAAGCTATACAGACAAAATCACACACAGAAGCATACATATACACAATCACAAAAAGAGAAAAAATTAAAAAATATATATATCGTTGCTCCCAAAGTCCACTGCCTCAATTTTGGGATGATTCATTGTCTATTCAGGTATTCCAGAGATGCAGGGAACATCAAGTTGATTGTGGAGCTTTAATCCACTGCTTCTGAGGCTGCTGGGAGAGATTTCCCTTTCTCTTCTTTGTTCGCACAGCTCCTGGTGTTCAGGTTTGGACTGGCCCTGTCTCTGCGTGTAGGTCACCTGAGGGCATCTGTTCTTCCCTCAGACAGGCCGGGTTAAAAGAGCAGCTGATTAGGGGGCTCTGGCTTGCTCAGGCCGGGGGGAGGGAGTGGTATGGAATGCGGGGCAAGCCTGCGGTGGCAGAGGCCAGCGTGACGTTGCACCAGCCTGAGGCACCACGTGTTCTCCCAGGGAAGTTGTCCCTGGATCACGGGACCCTGGCAGTGGCGGACTGCACAGGCTCCCGGCAGGGGAGGTGTGGATAGTGACCTGTGCTTGCACACAGGCTTCTTGTGGCTGCAGCAGCAGCCTTAGCGTTTCATGCCCTTCTCTGGTGTCCGCACTGATAGCTGCAGCTCGCGCCCGCCTCTGGGGCTCATTTAGGCGGTGCTCTGGATCCCCTCTCCTCATGCACCACTTGCCTCTTAAGCAGGTCCAGACTCTTTCTGGGACTCCCTCCCGGCTAGCTGTGGCGCACTAGCCCCCTTCAGGCTGTGTTCACACAGCCAACCCCAGTCCTCTCCCTGGGATCTGACCTCCGAAGCCCGAGCCTCAGCTCCCAGCCCCCGCCCGCCCCCGCGGGTGAGCAGACAAGCCTCTCGGGCTGGTGAGTGCTTGGCGGCACCGATCCTCTGTGCAGGAATCTCTCTGCTTTGCCTTCCGCACCCCTGTGGCTGCGCTCTCCTCCGTGGCTCCGAAGCTTACCCGCTCTGCCACCCGCAGTCTCCACGAAGGGGCTTCCTAGCACGTGGAAACCTTTCCTCCTTCATGGCTCCCTCCCACTGGTGCAGGTCCTGTTCCTATTCTTTTGTCTCTGTTATTTCTTTTTTCTTTTGCCCTACCCAAGTACGTGGGGAGTTTCTTGCCTTTTGGGAGGTCTGAGGTCTTCTGCCAGCGTTCAGTAGGTGTTCTGTAGGAGTTGTTCCACATGTAGATGTATTTCTGATGTATTTGTGGGGAGGAAGATGATCTCCATCTCTTACTCTTCCGCCTTCTTGAAGGTCTCCACGCATATCTTTATACAGTGTAACACAGCAGCAATATTAGTAAAGCAGAAATCACAGATGAACATACAAACATCCTAAACATACAGCAATGAGTTGAAACATGTAATATTTTAATTAATATATCAATGTCAAAAATTGTTCTTTCACAAACATCAACCAGCCAGGAAAAGCTCCTAACTCACCTAATCAAGAAAAAAAAGAAAAAGTGGAAACTAAATATGAAATAATAGGGAAATGGTCATAGAAACAAGAAATTATAAGAATCAAATAAAACATTTGCCTTAAAATGTGCAAATAAAGTTGAAAACCTGTTTAAGATAGATAAATTCTAAGAAAATAAATTTCCTAAAACTGACCCAAGAAGAAAATAAAGTGTTTACATAATGATTCCTATAGAGAATATTGACCCAAAACAATGAAATAATACGAAAACTAAATGAAACAAACTGAATCAAACCTCAGGGGATCAGACAGTTTTCTGGGGTAATTTTAGTAAACCTCTAAAAAGCAGATAACTGAAATGCTATGAAAATATTTCCAGAGTACATAAAAAGAGAGCTTCCAAATTCATATTATGAATTGAGTACATATTAATACTAATGTATGACAATAATTTTACATAAAATAAAATCACAAAAATATCACATGAATATTGACCTAAAAATCAGAAATAAACAGATTTTAACAACACAAAGAAATAAATGCAACATGACCTAATAGGGTTTATTCCAGGAATTCAAGGATGTTTCAATATTGTTAACTTGATAGATATTTATTAAATCAATACTCCTAGAAAAATATCAGATAAATTTTTCATATGTAACAAAAAGTATTTGACTAAATTAAAGTCAGTTTTTGAAAATAAGAATTCAAGAAAATAAGAAATAATGAAAATTTTCTTGGAATGGTAAAAGAGATCTATCGCAACCTCAATTCCCCTCTTAAAAGGGTAAGATTTGTACTTGAGTTTCAATCGAAACAATTTAAAAAGGTAAATAAATTGCATGAAGTATAAAAAGTAGAAAAAACAAGGAAAATAGAATTATGTGTTTGTAAATGATATAACTGCATGTGTGTAAAATGTAACAGAATCAACTGAAATCAATCCCCAACACTAAGATAAATCAGTAATATTTTAAGCAATCAAATGTATAAACAGAAATAACCAGTGGTCCTTATACAGTCAATTACAATTTAGAATTTCTAACTATGTAAGGGAACCTATTTAAAACAGCACGAAAATCAAATATACCTATGAGTTACATTAAATAGGAAATACCTAAAATCCATCGGAAGAAAAATTTAAGAAGCTACTGAAGGAAACAAATTGATGCTCTTACAAATGAAAATTATATCACATTCTTGGATATTACAATGACTTTAATTTTCTGCCAAGTGAACTTATTATTATAATGCCATTTTCAAAAAGTTCACATGAAAAATGAGCAGACAAGTATAAAGAAGAAAACTCCAATTCAGAATGGACACTAGCACTGCTAGACACAAAACATATCATAAAGTGTCAACAATAAAGCAGTTTACTATATTAACTGCATAAAAAGACAGATGAATAGAATATAAGAGTAAGTCCAGAAATAGACTGGGTATGAGTTTTTAGGTGTAAAGGAGCCACCTCAAATCAGGGAGAAAAAATGGACTATCCAGGAAATGCTGTTCTGACTACTGTAACCATCTGGGGAAAAAAAGATACACTAAAAAAGTGCCAAATTGATCAAATATTTTAATGCAGAAAATAAGACCATACCAATACTAGAAGAAGACATAGAAGCATTTCCTAATAAGCCAAGAGTGGGAAAGACCTATGTCAACGTGATATAATTCAGAGGCAAAAAGAGAAATAATTGTTAAATTAGACCTTGAGTTATGAGATTTTCCAGGCAGAATGATGAAAGTTTCAGCAGTTCTTATTTATTGTGCATGAGTTACTACAAGAAAGATATGAGCTGAAAAATACTTGGCCCAATGCTGATAAGCAGAATTGAGAGGAAATTTAAAAAGGGCCCAAATATATGTTGACTGTTGTTTGCCACTAAGGTTTTGTGGTTGTTACCAGCATTATTATGTAACAAATAATTAATGCAAGATGTTTCTATTGAGGGTGTTCAGTGTGACAAAAATAGCTATTTGGGACCATGGTCAAAATGTGTTTGAAGCTGTATTCTCCCAAATACTTCTTTAAAATGTTGGACAAGTTACCAAACTTGTTTAAGCCCAAGACTTCTTGTCATGAGAATGAGGACAGTGGCTAGCAATAGTATCTATCTCATAAGGGTTGTTTTAAGACTTAAATGTGAAAATATATCAAACTGCAGAGCAGCAGTAGTTAACACATGGTAAGTGCTAAATATATTCTAGTTATTATTCTTATTTTCCTGTTCTTTTGAAACAATTTATAAAGTGTTTCTGTATAATTATAAAATAATTTTTAAATGAATTGAAGTTTAACATTAAAAATTATATGACATAAACAACATGGCAGGTGTTATAATTGAATATTTTTAAAAATACTTAAGTAAATGAAAAAACAGCCTCCATAAAATACTGTAATTTCTGTAAGAGCAAAGATAAAGTTACATTCGATTATTTTATTTCTATCACTTAGCACATTTACAGCCAGATCGTGGGTGCTTAGTATTTGTTGGATCAAACCTGTACATAATAACCTGGCACAAGGACTTCCTTTTTTGCTGCCATCATATTGAAAATACAATGAATGTAAGCTAAAAATTAATTTTAATTAAATAACCACATTACCTTA
Organism: Eschrichtius robustus; assembly: GCF_028021215.1. NCBI lineage: Eukaryota > Metazoa > Chordata > Mammalia > Artiodactyla > Eschrichtiidae > Eschrichtius > Eschrichtius robustus. The sequence continues at coordinate 145,228,161 of NC_090827.1, read as the reverse complement.
CACATAGTGGCCTCTCACAAAGAATTTGTTGAATTGACTATGAAATCAAATAGAAAAATACACAAAGGTCATGGAAATTAGGTAATTAGCTTTTGAGAGGTGAATAGGGCAAAGTGAATCATTCAACACCATTCCTGTATTTCTGAATAATTGTTAATAAATGATTTATCAAATGTCAGCAAGACAACACCACTCAAATATGTAAGTAAACACTACTAACAGTGATCTCAGTTAGCCAATAATTTAAAGATTATGTAACAAACATAAAAATATATACTTATTTTCTTAATATGATTTTTTTCAGGGAAAAAAAAATCAAAATTTTGTTGAGTGCCAGGCATTTTACTACATGATAAAGAAAGAAAACAAGTTGAAAAGCAAAAATTTTATTTGGAGAAGTCACAACCTAATGAGAGAGACAAATCCTTAATCAAATAAGTATAATTCCGAGAAAGAGATGCAATATGATATGCCCAAAGGAAATGGAAGCACACGTATTGCAATGACTGTGTCAAAGGGATGGGGGTGGTAAACAAAGGACTTTCTTCACTTGACAGGCAATGCTTATCATGTAGAAGAGAGAAGAGAAGAAGACATATCAAAAAATACTATTATGAGTTAGTAAACGCACTTGGTGATATTTAATTGCAATTTCATCTAGACTATAATAAGACTGAAAGATAGATGTTATTATCTTTATGTGACTAAAATATTTAAAAGAAATGAAAATTTATATATGTTAAAGGATTGGGAATTAAATCCAGGGTCTTCAGGCTTTAAGGGCAATTCACATTCCACCATCCTAGGCAAGAGAATATATAGGAAGGCATAAAAGTGTGGAACAGCACTATTGAAAGTGGCAGGAATAGAGAATGTATTGCAGGCAGGAGGTATGCGGAGATGGCAACCAGTGAGACTGTAAATAAATGTAAGCACATATTTGGACACAAAGAACATCTATGCCATTCTAGCAGGACTGGACTTTCTTTCTAGATGTGACAGAGAATACTACTGAAGAAATGCAGAAAGGAATATATATAATCAACCTGTATGTCAGAAAGAGCTTCTGATGAGAGTTTGAAACATTTGAGGAAGGAAACTCAAAAAGACATGACTGGGAGTATCACTTAGGTAACTAATAAATAGTTAAAGTTCCAAGCAACTGACAAAGGATTAATCTCTAAAACATACAAGCAGCTCATACAGCTCAATATCAAAAAAACAAACAACCCAATCCAAAAATGGGCAGAAGACCTAAATAGACATTTCTCCAAGGAAGATACACAGATTGCCAACAAACATATGAAAGGTTGCTCAACATTACTAATCATTAGAGAAATGCAAATCAAAACCACAATGAGGTATCACCTCGCACCTGTCAGAATGGCCATCATCAAAAAATCTACAAACAATAAATGCTGGAGAGGGTGTGGAGAAAAGGGAACCCTCTTGCACTGTTGGTGGGAATGGAAATTGATACAGCCACTATGGAGAACAGTATGGAGGTTCCTTAAAAAACTAAAAACAGAACTACCATATGACCCAGCAATCCCACTACTGGGCATATACCCTGAGAAAACCATAATTCAAAAGGAGTCATGTACCACAACGTTCATTGCAGCTCTATTTACAATAGCCAGGACATGGAAGCAACCTAAGTGTCCATCGAGAGATGAATGGATAAAGAAGATGTGGCACATATATAGAATGGAATATTACTCAGCCATAAAAAGAAACGAAATTGAGGTATTTGTAGTGAGGTGGATGGACCTAGAGTCTGTCATACAGAGTGAAGTAAGTCAGAAAGAAAAACAAATACCGTATGCTAATACATATATATGGAATCTAAAAAAAGAAAAAAAATGGTTCTGAAGAACCTAGCGGCAGGACAGGAATAAAGACACAGATGTAGAGAATGGTCTTGAGGACGTGGGGAGGGGGAAGGGTAAGCTGGGACGAAGTGAGAGAGTGGCGTGGACTTATATATGCTACCAATTGTAAAATAGATAGCTAGTGGGAAGCAGCTGCATAGCGCAGGGAGGTCAGCTTGGTGCTTTGTGACCACCAAGCGGGGTGGGATAGGGAAGGTGAGAGGGAGACGCAAGAGGGAAGGTATATGGGGATATATGTATATGTATAGCTGATTCACTTTGTTATACAGCAGAAACTAACACACCATTGTAAAGCAATTATACTCCAATTAAGATGTTTAAAAAGATTTTTTTAATAAAATTTATTTGAATAAAAAGAAAAAAGATGGGTCACTGTTTTGTATAAAGATATGCGTAACTGTTTGTCTTCTGTGTGAACTTCAGACTTCAGCATCATGAGGCACTCTTTGACCTCGTGTAGTGGCCATTGGCCTGAATCCTACCTTATTTGATATTAAGGTTATAGTCATACTTCTTTTTTGCTTGCACTTATGTGATGCCTATGTTTCAGCTTTATGAATCACTTTTTACATATGTCTCTTCTATAAAGCATAGGTTTGATATTAAGGTTATAATCCTACTTCTTTTTTGCTTGCACTTACATGATGCCCATTTTTCATCTTTATGAATCACTTTTTACATATGTCTTTTCTATAAAGCATAGGTTTGTGTTTGCTTAGATCTCCAGTCAAGCTATTTTTTTAAAGATGGGTTAACTCTATTAGCCTTTATTGATATTACATTTTGTTATGAAGTTTTGTCCTAATTTTGTTATTTTTCTGTTAACATGCTTTCATCTCTCCTATATGATCTGTTTTCATTGATCCTTTGCTGGTTTTTTTCTGGTATCTCAGGCTCTGCTCTGCCTGCCTCTCTTCATTTAGTGAATTAAATGTTTCCTTCTCTCATTCAAAATGGAGTATGCCTGTGTGATTTCAGAATGAGGAATGGAAAGTGATTCTTGCCAGAATTTCCCAGTAATTCTTGAAAGCACACAGGTCAAGTTTTTTTTATCTTATTATTACAGTGAAGGATCAGATAAAAATATATGGCTGGCCAGGTTTTCAGGGCCACCACACTAGAGAGCTAGAACTGGAACCAGTGCTTTTTCTCTTTATCCTAAGAAGTTGTTCTGAAAGGTGCTTCAGTTAAATAAGATTATCTCTCAGCTGTGCCTGTACAAGCTTATGTTCTTTTTTATTCATAACAAAATAAGTATTTGTAACAACAAACAATTACCAATAATATGACGTCTAGCCATGTCTGTGATCTAACTCTCTAAGACTAAGATTTTCTTGATTGAGTTAACTTGTCTGAAACTTGGGTACATCCATAATTTTTTCCCGTTTTTCATTAGTTCAGGGAAAACCAAAGCTCTGCTTAGTTACATTGCACATATATTCAATTGATGATCTCTTAAACACATATTTATAATAATGTGTTAATTGTACACCACATTGTACATGGAATGTGAAATCCTCTTCCCCATTTTGAGCAGCCATGATTATCTTCCAGGGTTTTGCTGAAAAAGATGGTCCAAAAATGAAAGAGGCATGCTCAAAAATGTGGCATAGTTTGGTGCTTAGGTATAGTGGTGCAGGTGTTCTGATAACCTTCTGATGGGGTTAGCAAAACAGATCTCACATGGAAGACATATAGGGAATGCAGAGTTCAGGCAGGCAGAACACCTATAGAGAAACAAGTTTCTGCTTTGAGAAGCTCATATCTCCACAGTTGATAAGTGATAATCTGTTTGGAGGAACAACTCCAAAGCCAAACAGGCCAGGGATGGGCACATTCTATGCTTATGTGCCATATGTCTTCTCTTTGCGTTTCTATGTTTTGACATAGGAAAAAGATTTAAATACAAACACTCTTAACTTTCTCAAAAGTTTTCCTCTTGGAATGAAATCACACATATGGCAGATTTTTTTTTGAAGACTGTGGAATACAGCCATTAACATTTTGACTTTGAATCACTAGACTGCATTAAGGCACCTGAGAATGTACACAATAAATTTCTAGAATGATATTAGCAAGGGATTGAATTCAAGTAGCATTATATATTTAAAAAAATCAAAGAAATTGTGCTCATTTGTCCACAGGCTGATTAATAACTTTGGGGTTCATATTTTCACATAAATTATTTAATTTGTGTCTAAAATTCATATATTGTCCATTATCCTAAGTTGCAGATCACTGACTTAAAATTAGAATGTGACATTTTAAATAATGTCCCAAAAGTGTTATAGTAAGTAAACTAATATGTCTTTATTAGTCCTTGAGAATCAATTTCAAAAGCTTTTAGATTCTGATGAATATTATGCAAATTCCAGCATACTATCATCCTTACAGTTTATGTTAATTTGACATTAATGTTAGCTGCCTATCTCACTAACAATAATCCATCTGAACTAAATGTCTGGAATACCAATTACCGAAATGAGTGGAGCTCATCCTTGAAGTTTCTTTTCTCTGTTGCAAGTAGACATATGTCAGCACACAGGGAATAGCACAGATGTATCAAAGTCTTTCAAGTAACCAGGCATCTTTGTGTAATGGAGCAGGCTGTGGTTGACATACTAAAACTTAAAAAGAAGAAGTCACTTTGTATTGAGAACAAAAAGAGCTGAAAAAGAGAAAAACTGATGTGAAGATACCTATATTTTTTAGAGTCATTGTCAGAGAATGTTGACCAAGTAGGATCTCTGTTTTACAGTGGATTAGTTATGTATTTTGTTGAATTTGTTTGTGAACAGTTCAGGATACTAATTGGTTTTTTAAATGAGGGTTTTTTCCTGCCTCTTGATTCTGGCTGCTGAGCATGAATTACCTCAATTTGGCTTATAATGAAAGTAAAAGTTTTTAAAAAGGAAAATGACTTTTGCCATTCAAAACACATTGTTATTTGTCTTCAAAGGAAGAGTTAGCTGTAATCTATGAATTTTTGTGCATGTCTTTTCTTATAGTGATGGTATTTTTTTTATGTTAGACTAAATTGAATGACTTGGAAACTCCTTGAATAATTCCCCCAATTTTTCTTCCTCCATGTATTTGGGGAATACTAATGCAAATGATTCAAATAATATATGCCAAATATGAAGTCTCTTTGTAATCACTATGCTACCTGTTTTATGATAGTTAAGAGCTTATTGAAATATAATCCATTTGATATATTTACACATTGCACTGAGTCATTAGCTAAGTTTTTATGTGCATGTTTATGTGCATGTTTCTTTATTTTTCCAAATTGATTATAAGATTCTTAAGATTTAAGACAAAGTTTAATTCTTTTTGTTCCTTCCACTGTGCTTGTGGCAGTAAAAATTTAAGTATTTCCTATACTAACGTGCCACATTATATAAGAGGGCAAGGAACAGTTAAATACACCCGCCACAAAAATGCAGTAACACGTAGACAACTATTCTCACAACTGTATATAAAGAGTAGATGATTGTGACAGAGAAAAGAAAGAGTATAATGACAATTTAGAGGATATAGTTCAAATATCTGGACTGGAAAATTGATCTTGCTATAATTAAAGGTTAGAAAGAAGCTACCAATTAGGAACAGATCTACCAAATGGTAAAAAGGCTCCTGAGATAAGGAATATTCTTGCCATCACACACATTTTTCTCTCCAGTGACTGAATTTTACAGAGACGCTCAGTGATTGCACAAGAATGGGGATTAATTTCAAATTTATGTTGTGAATTATTTTGAATATAGAGAACATAGAGAATCATATAGTGAATATGCATATACCTTCCACCTAGCTACACAACTGTTTGCATTTGCCAAATTGCTTGAGGTATTTTTCGGTGAAGTATTTTAGCATAATTACAGACATCATGATAATTTATTCCTAAATATTTCAGTATGCATCACTAAAATTAAGGACATTTTCTGGTATAACAACAAGGCCATTTGCACAGTAGCAAAATAAATAATGATTCTCTATATTACCTACTATTCCACCTGTATCCAAATTTCAGAATGGAGATTTTAGTGCAATTGCATCTTGATGTGTACTATGGAAAGTCGTGTTCAACCATTTTTCTTTCTGTTTATGAGGAGAGCAAGCCTGTGTTTCTGATGGATGGCCCTGATAGTACTTTCTTAAAGAGCTGACCTGATGTATCATATACTTGAAAGCTGCCAAGAGAGCAGATCATAAATGTTCTTACCATAAAAAAGAGATAGTAATTATGTGACATGATAGAGGTGTCAGCCAGCTCTGGTGGTAACCATATTGCTATCTCTCTTTCTCTCTCTGTGTGTGTGTGTGTGTGTGTGTGTGTGTGTATCATATTAACAGTACACCTTAAACTTACACAATATTACATGTCAATTGTATTTCAGTAGGCTGTGGAAAAAAGAGCTGACTTGGCAGGGAGGGTTGAAAGGCCTTAAGATGAAACCACTGATGATATGAATGCACCTGCCCCCTCAGTAAGTGATGCCGGAAAACAGGCTGTAGCCTCTACTGCCCAGTTCTGGGGCTTCCAACATGATCGGGTGATCCCTGCTGACATTCATTTCCCTTATAAATTTACAAAGTGGCAGAAAATTAAGTTCCTCTTCCTGAAGATAAAGCCAAGCTACCTCTCCATAGGATAATGACAGATGGGAGACTTGGGACAACTTGCCCTTACCAGACTTCTGCCTTTAAGTTTCCCTAGTATATCTGCTTTGGATATGCATCTTCTGTTTGTTTGTTTTTTTTGATATTTACACATGACTTTTGCTCAAAAATTAAATCGAGCTGGGAAGGGGGAGTATAGCGAATAACACACCAGCTGTTATTGAAGGTATTTCTGGGGGTTACGCCAGTAACTGAAGAAATGGGAAAGTTATTGCTCTTCCTACAGATAGTCTTAAAGATAAAACAGAGATTCACGGATTCTTTCCATTTTAAAATTAATTCCAAATGAAAAACAAGAAAAAGCAGAATTTACAGGTTCTGAGATATACTAGGTACAGTCAAAGTGGGTACTGAAATATATAACAAAAAACATTACAAAAGGGATGTATAGGAATTAATGTGTAATTGGTTGTCATTGTTCCCTTGTGAAACAAAGAATGTTTTAAGGAAAGTATTTGCCTTTGTTCTCCCTGAGTAAATGTAAATTTCTTAAAGGAAAGCTCAGCTACAACTCCAATGAACACATTATCCTTTGCTCTTTGTATAAGCTAATGTCATCCTCCAAGTTCACGAAAGGGATGCATGGGGAAGGGAAAGGATATGAACATCAATCTTCTACAAAGCATTATTTAAATGGCCTCCTTTCTGGGGAAGAAAGATGAAAGTGTTGAAAACTGTCTGAAGATTTGTTGGTTGTCCTCTTTGAGTTAAGATCATACTTGCTCCTTCCTATCTGAGGTGCAGTGAGATGTGCTTAAGAGGAACATTACAGTATATCCCAATTGTTCAGATATAATTAGTCTTAGAATTAGGAACATTTTCTTATATTGCTCGAATTCTCGCCATCTGGTTATTTAGCCCTCACCAACCCCCTCCACCACAACCACTTTTATTTTTTCAGCTCTTAGGAAGGTTGGTGGCTGATGGTTCAAAGTCAATAGACTGAATGTTTGTGTCCCATTCCAAAATTCCCATGTTGAAACCCAACTCCCCAGTGTGATGGTATTACGAGGTGGGGCCTTTGAGAGGCAATTAGGATTAGATGAGGTCATGAGGATGGCTCTTATAAATGAGATTAGTGCCCTTATATGAGTCATGAGAGAGCTTGCTTTCCCTCTCTGCTCTCCACCATGGGAGGATACAGTGAGAAGTTGGCACTCTCAACCACAAATAGGACCCTCACCCTGATGTCATATTTCCAGCCTCTAGAACTGTAAGCAATAAATTTCTGCTCTTCATAAGCTACCCAGTCTATGGTACTTTGTTAGATTAGCCCAAAGTGACTAAGACACACTTTATAGAAATTAGTTTTCCCCACAGGGAGCTGACTTGGCCATGGTATGCATCTCCCTGGGGGATTACCCACATCCAATGTTTGGTTGATATGGGGTTCAAAAGTGCAGCCCCCTGTCTCAGGTAAGAAAACTCTTAGGACCATCTTAGTTTCAAAGCTTCCAATGGGGTTGGCTTCCTATGGCACCACATCACAGGTCAGTTTTTTTTTTTTTTTTTGCATCTTTATTGGAGTATAATTGCTTTACAATGTTGTGTTAGTTTCTGCTTTATAACAAAGTGAATCAGCTATATGCATACGTATATCCCCTCCCTCTTGCATCTCCCTCCCACCCTCCTTATCCCACCCCTCTAGGTGGTCACAAAGCACCAAGCTGATCTCCCTGTGCTATGCGGCTGCTTCCCACTAGCTATCTATTTTACATTTGGTAGTATATATATGTCAATGTTACTGTCTCACTTCGTCCCAGCTTACCCTTCCTCCTCCCCATGCCCTCAAGTCCATTCTCTACATCTGTGTCTTTATTCCTCTCCTGCCCCTAGGTTCTTCAGAACCTTTTTTTTTTTTTTTTTTTTTTTTAGATTCCATGTATATGCGTTAGCATACAGTATTTGTTTTTGTCTTTCTGACTTATTTCACTCTGTATGACAGTCTCTGGGTCCATCCACCTCACTACAAATAACTCAATTTCGTTTCTTTTTATGGCTGAGTAATATTCCATTGTATACATGTGCCACATCTTCTTTATCCATTCATCTGTCGATGGACACTTAGGTTGCTTCCATGTCCTGGCTATTGTAAATAGTGCTGCAATGAACACTGTGGTACATGACTCTTTTTTATTATTTATTTTTTTATTTTTATTTTTTAAACATCTTTATTGAAGTATAATTGCCTTACAATGGTGTGTTAGCTTCTGCTTTATAACAAAGTTAATCAGTTATACATATACAATATGTTCCCATATCTCTTCCCTCTTGCATCTCCCTCCCTCCCACCCTCCCCATCCCACCCCTCTAGGTGGTCACAAAGCACCGAGCTGATCTCCCTGTGCTATGCGGCTGCTTCCCACTAGCTATCTATTTTACATTTGGTAGTGTATATATGTCCATGACACTCTCTCACCCTGTGACATCTCACCCCACCCCCTCCCCATATCCTCAAGTCCATTCTCTAGTAGGTCTGTGTCTTTATTCCCGTCTTGCCACTAGGTTCTTCATGGCCTTTTTTTTTTTTTTTCCTTAGATTCCGTATATATGTGTTAGCATACTGTATTTGTTTTTCTCTTTCTGACTTACTTCACTCCGTATGACAGACTCTAACTCCATCCACCTCATTACAAATACCTCCATTTCATTTCTTTTTATGGCTGAGTAATATTCCATTGTATATATGTGCCACATCTTCTTTATCCATTCATCTGTCAATGGACATTTAGTTTGCTTCCATGTCCTGGCTATTGTAAATAGAGCTGCAATGAATATTTTGGTACATGACTCTTTTTGAACTATGGTTTTCTCAGGGTATATGCCCAGTAGTGGGATTGCTGGGTCGTATGGTAGTTCTATTTTTAGTTTTTTAAGGAACCTCCATACTGTTCTCCGTAGTGCCTGTATCAATTTACATTCCCACCAACAGTGCAAGAGTGTTCCCTTTCCTCCACACCCTCTCCAGCATTTATTGTTTCTAGATTTTTTGATGATGGCCATTCTGACCGGTGTGAGATGATATCTCATTGTAGTTTTGATTTGCATTTCTCTAATGATTAATGATGTTGAGCATTCTTTCATGTGTCTGTTGGCAATCTGTATATCTTCTTTGGAGAAATGTCTATTTAGGTCTTCTGCCCATTTTTGGATTGGGTTGTTCGTTTTTTTGTTATTGAGCTGCATGAGCTGCTTGTAAATCTTGGAGATTAATCCTTTGTCAGTTGCTTCATTTGCAAATATTTTCTCCCATTCTGGTGGTTGTCTTTTGGTCTTGTTTATGGTTTCCTTTGCTGTGCAAAAGCTTTTAAGTTTATTAGGTCCCATTTGTTTATTTGTGTTCTTATTTCCATTTCTCTGGGAGCTGGGTCAAAAAGAATCTTGCTGTGATGTATGTCATAGAGTGTTCTGCCTATGTTTTCCTCTAAGAGTTTGATAGCGTCTGGCCTTACACTTAGGTCTTTAATCCATTTTGAGTTTATTTTTGTGTATGGTGTCAGGGAGTGTTCTAATTTCATACTTTTACATGTATCTGTCCAATTTTCCCAGCACCACTTATTGAAGAGGCTGTCTTTTCTCCACTGTATATGCTTGCCTCCTTTATCAGAGATAAGGTGACCATATGTGCGTGGGTTTATCTCTGGGCTTTCTATCCTGTTCCATTGATCTATATTTCTGTTTTTGTGCCAGTACCAAACTGTCTTGATTACTGAAGCTTTGTAATATAGTCTGAAGTCAGGGAGCCTGATTCCCCCAGCTCCATTTTTCGTTCTCAAGATTGCTTTGGCTATTCGGGGTCTTTTGTGTCTCCATACAAATTGTGAAATTTTTCGTTCTAGTTCTGTGAAAAATGCCAGTGGTAGTTTGATACGGATTGCATTGAATCTGTAGATTGCTTTGGGTAGTAGAGTCATTTTCACAATGTTGATTCTTCCAATCCAGGAACATGGTATATCTCTCCATCTATTTGTATCATCTTCAATTTCTTTCATCAGTGTCTTATAATTTTCTGCATACAGGTCTTTTGTCTCCTTAGGTAGGTTTATTCCTAGATATTTTACTCTTTTTGTTGCAGTGGTAAACGGGAGTGTTTTCTTAATTTCACTTTCAGATTTTTCATTAGTGTATAGAAATACAAGAGATTTCTGTGCATTAATTTTGTATCCTGCTACTTTACCAAATTCATTGATTAGCTCTAGGAGTTTTCTGGTAGCATCTTTAGGATTCTCTATGTATAGTATCATGACTCTTTTTGAATTATGGTTTTCTCAGGGTATATGCCCAGTAGTGGGATTGCTGGGTCATCTGGTAGTTCTATTTTTAGTTTTTTAAGGAACCTCCGTACTGTTCTCCATAGTGACTATATCAATTTACATTCCCACCAACAGTGCAAGAGGGTTCCCTTTTCTCCACACCCTCTCCAAAATTTATTGTTTGTAGATTTTTTAATGATGGCCATTCTGACCGGTGTGAGGTGATACCTCATTGTAGTTTTGATTTGCATTTCTCTAATGATAGTGATGTTGAGCATCTTTTCATGTGTTTGTTGGCAATCTGTGTATCTTCTTTGGAGAAATGTCTGTTTAGGTCTTCTGCCCATTTTTGGGTTGAGTTGTTTGGTTTTTTGATATTGAGCTGCATGAGCTGCTTGTATATTTTGGAGATTAATCGTTTGTCAGTTGCTTCATTTGCAAATATTTTCTCCCATTCTGAGCGTTGTCTTTTCCTCTTGTTTATGTTTTCCTTTGCTGTGCAAAAGCTTTTAAGTTTCATTAGGTCCCATTTGTTTATTTTTGTTTTTATTTCCATTTCTGTAGGAGCTGGGTCAAAAATGATCTTGCTATGATTTATGTCATAGGGTGTTCTGCCTATGTTTTCCTCTAAGAGTTTTATAGTGTCTGGCCTTACATTTAGGTCTTTAAACCATTTTGAGTTTATTTTTGTGTATGGTGTTAGGGAGTGTTCTAATTTCATTCTTTTACATGTAGCTGGCCAGTTTTCCCAGCACCACTTATTGAAGAAGCTGTCTTTTCTCCATTGTATATTCTTGCCACCTTTATCAAAAATGAGGTGACACAGGTCAATTTTATTCCTGCCTAATCCTTCCTCTCTCCCTTACAGTGGTTGTTTCTGAGGGCACTTCCCAATAACCTCCTCTACCCAAGCACCTTTTTCAGAATTTGTTTCCAGGGAACACAGACTAAGTCATCTCATATTAGGTAAAGAGAGAAATGAAGATATGATTTTTTTCAATTTATTTCATTTAGTGTCAAGTCTATAATAAAGATAATAGAAACTCTCACATACATACATATGCACATGTGCACCACACATGCATAAACAAACATATATATACTTTTTCTAAACTCTGAGAGCAAGTAGTGTGTCTAAGTATGCTGAGTATTTCAGAGAAAGCTAAATATCCTCTGTATCATATCATGCCTTCCTTTTGGAAACAGAACCCCTATGTGTTAGCATAGCACATAGCCATACAAATATGGTTTACATTTCCCTTCCTCCCATGCAGCTGGATGCAGCCATGTGGCTAATTTGTCTAAAAAGGTATATGAGCAGAAGTGATGTATGTTGTTAACATGCCACATGCTTGAAAGGAAATTGCTTATTCTTCATTTACTTTGTTTGCCCCTTCGATTACCTGGAAATAGTGATGGATGGAATATACTCAGAAGTTATATATAGAGGACAGCCATGCCACTCTGCCAACCTGGACCACTCATATCGAGCCTGTTACCTGAGAGAATAATACATTTCCATCATATTAAAGCCACTGTGTTTTGGGTTCTCTTTTGACAGCAAGTTTCCTTGAAATTTTTACAATGGTATAGACTTTGGGGGTTGGAGCTTGTGTCCTTTATGCTTTATTTTTAATAGGTCTTAATGAATGGAATTCTGCCAGGTATGTAATTTTCCTGGATATAATTCCTATCCTGAACAAGTGGTCCGAAAATAGGGCCCTAGAACTTACCAAGTCATTATTTTCTAGTTATCTACAAAAATTTCAGTATTTCTCTGCAAATTAAATGTAAAAGAAACAAGGGATCTACTAGTATACATGTACTGACACACAATTAGGCATGTTTACAGGATGGTACCACCTTCTTGCTATGCTAATGTGCTGTTTATTAACATATGCTCCTTTCTATGTCCACGGGTTATATTAAGACTATTGCGGGAATGATTGTGGAGGCCAGGCCTGTCTTGAAATGTCTGTGGAGAAAGAAAAGACTTCATTAAAATGGAGAGCCTAATAATATGAAGAGCAGATAAGAGATTGGTAGTTTGACCCAACAATCAGAAAGGTGTCAGAAGCTTTAGAAGATGATATTAGCAGGGAGTTTTTATGCAATTCTGGAACATTTTCAAATGGCAGAGTTCCTGTGTTTTGTTGTATTTTTTTTTTTCTGTAATAAAAACGTCTGTGATGTATTTGATGGTATAGTTGCTTTTGAATTTCATGCTTGTGTGTGTGTGTGTGTGTGTGTGTGTGTGTGTGTTTAGAGTGAGGATCAGAAAACTCTCTTTTATTCCACAGCTGCAATTTATAATACAGGAATTCCCAACAAACAAACAAACCCAGCATCATTGTAAAGGAAAATAGAGTGAGTCATTGGACATTGTAAAATAAATGTGAACAGGTTAATCATATATCCAGCCTAGGAAGGTGCAGTGATTCTGGGATTTAGATGGTAGGAATTTACTTCCTTCATACCTACATGATATTAAATATGATTCTGTGCAAATTTTTCTGGTTATTGCTTGTTTCAAGTGATCCGGTAGGAATTCAGTAGTAAATGCAAGATTTTTTTACCTAGTGTGATAATGATATTTTCATTTGATTTGAAGTTTCCAAAAGAGACCTCCTACTCGTATTATGAGAAAACCATCTCAGTTAGCTCAAGGGTGTAAAGCAGTAAAGGGGAAAAGAGGAAAGCAAAGATAATATTCATGGCTGGACCAATCCTAGCTAAAAAAAGTGGACATGATCCTAGATGACCATATAATTCACTTAATATTGGTGATTTTCACTTTTCTCTTTTCTTCTTCCTCTTGGAAAAAGTAAGACCATAAGAACAATATGATGAGAGAAAATATTTTATTCCATTCTAGACTCTATTGCTGAGAAGGATTGTCTTCCACAGGCCAGAATTTGTTTCAGATTAAATCATTTGTTTTAGATTGAAATCATCTGATGGCTGATTAAGATGTAAGCATAAAGAGTTTAAACCAATTGCTGAAATTTGCATAATTAAAAGTGCCAAAGATGGATTTTAAAACCAAATCTTCCAGACTCCAACACCTTACCTTTCATTTGTTACCACAGCATATTGCCTCATAAATAATTTCTGATTGGATAATTGATTAATTATGACTAAGCATTAATGTTATATCATGCTAAAACTGAATTGGAGAAAATATTCCACACTCTTCTCTGGGAAAATTCCATTTATTTTACTTTTTATTGAATTATAGTTAACGTACAATACCATATTAGTTTCAGGTGTATAACATAATGATTCAATATTTATATATATTATAAAAGAATCACCATGGTGTTCTAGTTACCATCGGTCATTGCACAAAGTTATTACAATATTATTAACTGTATTCCCTATGCTGTGCATTACATCCCCATGACATTTATTTTAAAAAATTTTTTTAACATCTTTATTAGAGTATAATTGCTTTACAATGGTGTGTTAGTTTCTGCTTTATAACAAAGTGAATCAGCTATACGTATACACATATCCCCATATCTCCTCCCTCTTGCATCTCCCTCCTACACTCCCTATCCCACCCCTCTAGGTGGTCACAAAGCACCAAGCTGATTTCCCTGTGCTATGCAGCTGCTTCCCACTAGCTATCTATTTTACATTTGGTAGTATATATAAGTCCATGCAACTCTCACTTCATCCCAGCTTACCCCCCTTCCCCCTCCCTGTGTCCTCAAGTCCACTCTCTACGTCTGCGTCTTTATTCCTCTCCTGCCTGTAGGTTCTTCAGAACCTTTTTTTTTTTTTTTTTTTTTAGATTCCATATATATGTGTTAGCATACGGTCTTTGTTTTTGTCTTTCTGACTTATTTCACTCTGTATGACAGTCTCTGGGTCCATCCACCTCACTACAAATAACTCAATTTTGTTTATTTTTATGGCTGAGTAATATTCCATTGTATACATGTGCCACATCTTCTTTATCCATTCATCTGTCGATGGACACTTAGGTTGCTTCCATATCCTGGCTATTGTAAATAGAGCTGCAATGAATAGTGTGGTACATGACTCTTTTTGAATTATGGTTTTCTCAGGGTATATGCCCAGTAGTGGGATTGCTGGGTCATCTGGTAGTTCTATTTTTAGTTTTTTAAGAAACCTCCATACTGTTCTCCATAGTGGCTGTATCAATTTACATTCTGACCAACAGTGCAAGAGGGTTTCCTTTTCTCCACACCCTCTCCAGCATTTATTGTTTGTAGATTTTTTAATGATGGCCATTCTGACCACTGTGAGGTGATACCTCATTGTAGTTTTGATTTGCATTTCTCTAATGATTAGTGATGTTGAGCATCTTTTCATGTGTTTGTTGGCCAGCTGTGTATCTTCTTTGGAGAAATGTCTGTTTAGGTCTTCTGCCCATTTTTGGATTGGGTTGTTTGTTTTTTTGATATTGAGATACAGGAGCTGCTTGTAAATTTTGGAGATTAATCCTTTGTCAGTTGCTTCATTTGCAAATGTTTTCTCCCATTCTGAGGGTTGTCTTTTCATCTTGTTTATGGTTTCCTTTGCTGTGCAAAAGCTTTTAAGTTTCATTAGGTCCCATTTGTTTATTTTTGCTTTTATTTCCATTTCTCTAGGAGGTGGGTCAAAAAGGATCTTGCTGTGATTTATGTCATAGAGTGTTCTGCCTATGTTTTCCTCTAAGACTTTGATGGTGTCTGGCTTTACATTTAGGTCTTTAATCCATTTTGAGTTTATTTCTGTGTATGATATTAGGGAGTGTTCTAATTTCATTCTTTTACATGTAGCTGTCCAGTTTTCCCAGCACCACTTATTGAAGAGGCTGTCTTTTCTCCATTGTATATTCTTGCCCCCTTTATCAAAAATAAGGTGACCATATGTGCGTGGGTTTATCTCTGGACTTTCTATCCTGTTCCATTGATCTATATTTCTGTTTTTGTGCCAGTACCATACTGTCTTGATTACTGTAGCTTTGCAGTATAGCCTGAAGTCTGGGAGCCAGATTCCTCCAGCTCCATTTTTCTTTCCCAAGATTGCTTTGGCTATTCGGGATCTTCCGTGTTTCCATACAAATTGTGAAATTTTTTGTTCTAGTTCTGTGAAAAACGCCATTGGTAGTTTGATAGGGATTGCATTGAATCTGTAGATTGCTTTGGGTAGTATAGTCATTTTCACACTGTTGATTCTTCCAATCCAAGAAGATGATATATCTCTCCATCCGTTTGTATCATCTTTAATTTCTTTCATCAGTGTCTTATAGTTTTCTGCATGCAGGTCTCTTGTCTCCTTAGGGAGGTTTATTCCTAGGTATTTTATTCTTTTTGTTGCAATGGTAAATGAGAGTGTTTCATTAATTTCTCTTTCAGATTTTTCATCATTAGTGTATAGGAATGCAAGAGATTTCTGGACATTAATTTTATATCCTGCTAGTTTACCAAATTCATTGATTAGCTCTAGTAGTTTTCTGGTAGCATCTTTAGGATTCTCTATGTATAGTATCATGTCATCTGCAAAGACAGCTTTACTTCTTCTTTTCTGATTTGGATTCCTTTTATTTCTTTTTCTTCTCTGATTGCTGTTGCTAAAAATTCCAAAACTATGTTGAGTAATCGTGGTGAGAGTGGACAACCTTGTCTTGTTCCTGACCTCAGTGGAAATTGTTTCAGTTTTTCACAATTGAGGATGATATTGGCTGTGGGTTTGTCATATATGGCCTTTGTTATGTTGAGGTAATTTCCCTCTATGCCTACTTTCTGGAGAGTTTTTATCTTAAATAGGTGTTGAATTTTGTCAAAAGCTTTCTCTGCATCTATTGAGATGATCATATGGTTTTTCTCCTTCAATTTGTTAATATGATGTATCACGTTGATTGATTTGCGTATATTGAAGAATCCTTGCATTCCTGGGATAAACCCCACTTGATCATGGTGTATGATCCTTTTAATGTGCTGTTGGATTCTGTTTGCTAGTATTTTGCTGTGGATTTTTGCACCTATGTTCATCAGTGATATTGGCCTGTAGTTTTCTTTCTTTGTGACATCTTTGTCTGGGGTTGGTATCAGGGTGATGATGGCCTCGTAGAATGAGTTTGGGAGTGTTCCTTCCTCTGCAATTTTTTGGAAGAGTTTGAGAAGGATAGGTGTTAGCTGTTCTCTAAATGTTTGATAGAATTTGCTTATGAAGCCGTCTGGTCCTGGGCTTTTGTTGGTTGGAAGATCCTTAATCACAGTCTCAATTTCAGTGCTTGTGATTGATCTGTTTATATTTTCTATTTCTTCCTGGTTCAGTCTCGGAAGGTTGTGCTTTTCTAAAAATTTATCCATTTCTTCCAGGTTGTCCATTTTATTGGTATATAGTTGCTTGTAGTAATGTCTCATGATCCTTTGTATTTCTGCAGTGTCAGTTTTGACTTCTCCTTTTTCATTTCTAATTGTATTGATTTTAGTTTTCTCTCTTTTTTTCTTGATGAGTCTGGCTAATGGTTTATCAATTTTGTTTATCTTCTCAAAGAATCAGCTTTTAATTTTATTGATCTTTGCTATTGTTTCCTTCATTTCTTTTTCATTTATTTCTGATCTGATCTTCATGATTTCTTTCCTTCTGCTAACTTTGGGGATTTTTTGTTCTTCTTTCTCTAATTGCTTTAGGTGTAAGTTTAGGTTGTTTATTTGAGATGTTTCTTGTTTCTTGAGGTAGGATTGTATTGCTATAAACTTCCCTCTTAGACCTGCTTTTGCTGCATCCCATAGGTTTTGGGTCATCGTGTTTTCATTGTCATTTGTTTCTAGATATTTTGTGACTTCCTTTTTGATTTCTTCAGTGATCTCTTGGTTATTTAGTAGTGTATTGTTTAGCCTCCATGTGTTTTTATTTTTCACAGATTTTTTCCTGTAATTTATATCTAGTCTCATAGCGTTGTGGTTGGAAAAGATACTTGATACGATGTCAGTTTTCTTAAATTTACCAAGGCTTGATTTGTGATCCAAGATATGATCTTTCCTGGAGAATGTTCCATGAGCATTTGAGAAGAAAGTGTATTCTGTTGTTTTTGGATGGAATGTCTTGTAAATATTAATTAAGTCCATCTTGCTTAATGTATCATTTAAAGCTTGTGTTTCCTTATTTATTTTCATTTTGGATGATTTGTCCATTGGTGAAAGTGGGGTGTTAAAGTCCCCTACTATGATTGTGTTACTGTCGATTTCCCCTTTTATGGCTGTTAGTATTTGCCTTATGAATTGAGGTTCTCCTATGTTGGGTGCATAAATATTTACAATTGTTATATCTTCTTCTTGGATTGATCCCCTGATCATTATGTAGTGTCTTTCTTTGACTCTTGTAATAGTCTTTATTTTAAAGTCTATTTTGTCTGATATGAGAATTGCTCCTCCAGCTTTCTTTTGAATTCCATTTGTATGGAATATCTTTTTCCATCCCTTCCCTTTCAGTCTGTATGCATCCCTAGGTCTGAAGTGGGTCTCTTGTAGACAGCATATATATGGGTGTTGTTTTTGTATCCATTCAGCCAGTCTATGTCTTTTGGTTGGAGCATTTAATCCATTTACATTTAAGGTAGTTGTCGATATGTATTTTCCTATTACCATTTCCTTAATTGTTTTTGGTTTGTTATTGTAGGTCTTTTCCTTCTCCTGTGTTTCCTGCCTAGAGAAGTTCCCTTAGCATTTGTTGTAAAGCTGGTTTGGTGGTGCTGAATTCTCTTAGCTTTTGTTTGTCTGTAAAGATTTTAATTTCTCCATCGAATCTGAATGAGATCCTTGCTGGGTAGAGTAATCTTGGTTGTAGGTTTTTCCATTTCATCACTTTAAATATGTCCTGCCACTCCCTTCTGGTTTGCAGATTTTCTGCTGAAAGATCAGCTGTTAACTTTATGGGCATTCCCTTATATGTTATTTGTTGTTTCTCCCTTGCTGCTTTTAATATTTTTTCTTTGTGTTTAATTTTTGAGAGTTCAATTAATATGTGTTTTGTCATGTTTCTCCTTGGATTTCTTCTTTATGGGACTCTCTGTGCTTCCTGGACTTGATTGACTACTTCCTTTCCCATATTAGGGAAGTTTTCAACTATAATCTCTTCAAATAATTTCTCATTCCCTTTCTTTTTCTCTTCTTCTTTTGCAACCCCTATAATTCGAATGTTGGTGCGTTTAATGTTGTCCCAGTCGTCTCTGAAACTGTCCTCAATTCTTTTCATTCTTTTTTATTTATTCTCCTCTGTGGTAGTTATTTCCACTATTTTATCTTCCAGGTCACTTATCCGTTCTTCTGCCTCAGTTATTCTGCTATTGATTCCTTCTAGAGAATTTTAAATTTCATTTATTGTGTTGTTCATCATTGTTTGTTTGCTCTTTATTTCTTCTAGGTCCTTGTTAAACGTTTCTTGTATTTTCTCCATTCTATTTCCAAAATTTTGCATCATGTTTACTATCATTACTCTGAATTCTTTTTCAGGTAGACTGCCTATTTCCTCTTCATTTGTTTGGTCTGGTGAGTTTTTACCTTGCTCCTTCATCTGCTGTGTTTTTCTCTGTCTTCTCATTTTGCTTAACTTACTGTGTTTGGGGTCTGCTTTTCGCAGGCTGCAGTTTCATAGTTCCTGTTGTTTTTGGTGTCTGCCTCAGTGGCTAAGGTTGGTTCAGTGGGTTTTGTAGACTTCCTGGTGGAGGGGACTGGTGCCTCTGTCTGTTGGATGAGGCTGGATCTTGTCTTTCTGGTGGGCAGGACTGCATCTGGTGGTGTGTTTTGGGGGTGCCTGTGACCTTATTATGATTTTAGGCAGCTTCTCTGCTAATGCGTGGGATTGTGTTCCTGTCTTGCTAGTTGTTTGGCATATGGTGTGCTGCACTGTAGCTTGCTGGTCATTGAGTGGAGCTGGGTCTTAGCCTTGAAATGGAGATCTCTGGGAGAGCTTTCACTGTTTGATATTACGTGGAGCTGGGAGTTCTCTGGTGGACCAGTATCCTGAACTCGGCTCTCCCACCTCAGAGGCACAAGGCTGACAACCAGCCAGAGCACCAAGACCCTGTCAGCCACGTGGCTTTGGGAAGTCTGAGGTCTTCTGCCAGTGTTCAGTAGGTGTTCTGTAGGAGTTGTTCCACATGTAGATGTATTTCTGATGTATTTGTGGGGAGGAAGTTGATCTCCATGTCTTGCTCCTCCGCCATCTTGAAGGTCTCCCCACTTATTTATTTTATAACTGGAAGTTTGTGCCTCTTAATCTCCTTCACCTATTCCATCCATCCCCACACTTCTCTCAACTCTGGCAACCACTTGTTTGTTCTCTGTATCTATATGTCTATTTCTGTTTTGTTTTATTTGTTCGTTTGTTTTGTCTTTCAGATTCCACATATAAGTGAAACCACATGGTATTTATCTTTCTCTGTCTGAGTTATTTCACTTAGCATAATATCCTCTAGTTCCATCCATGTTGTCACAAATGGCAAGATTTCATTCTTTTCCATATATATATATATATATATATATATATATATATATATATATATGTCACTTCTTTATCTATTCATCTATCAATGGACCCTTAGGTTGCTTCCATATCTTGGCTATAGTTAATAATGTTGCTGCGGGCTTCCCTGGTGGCGCAGTGGTTGAGAATCTGCCTGCCAATGCAGGGGACACGGGTTCAAGCCCTGGTCTGGGAAGATCCCACATGCTGCGGAGCAACTGGGCCCGTGAGCCACAATTACTGAGCCTGCGCGTCTGGAGCCTGTGCTCCGCAACAAGAGAGGCTGCAATAGTGAGAGGCCCGTGCACCGCAATGAAGAGTGGCCCCCACTTGCCACAACTAGAGAAAACCCTCGCACAGAAACGAAGACCCAACACAGCCATAAATAAATAAATTTTAAAAATAAAAATAAAAAAAATAATAATGTTCCTGCAATGAACATAGGGCTCCATATATCTTTTAAAATTAGTGTTTTTGTTTTCTTTGGATCAATAATGCTGCTTTTTAGACTCTTTCTTTATCCTTATTACTTACCATTTTAATTATAATGTGTCTAAGTGTTTTTCTCTTTGGGTTCATCTTATTTGAAACTTTCTGGGCTTCCTGGTCTTGTGTGTCTATTTCTTCCCCAGAGTATCAAAGATTTCAGCCATTATTTTTTCAAATAATTTTCCTGGCCCTTTTCTCTCTTTCTTCTCCTTCTGGGACACCTACAATCCTAATGGTATTGCACTTGATGTTGTCACAAAGGTCCCTCAAGGTATCTTCATTTCTTTGAATTCTTTTTTATTTAGCTTCTCTCCCTGGGCGTTCTCCATTGCTTTGTCTTCCAGCTCTCTGATTCATGCTTCCATTTCATTCACTCTGTTGTTGAACCCCTCTAGTTTATTTTTCAGTTTAGTTATAACTTATGTATGCTACTTATATTTTCTGCCTCTTTGCTGAAGTTCTTGGTGTGTTCATCCATTCTCCTCCCCAGATTGGTGAGCGTCTTTATGACCATTACTTTGAACTTTTTATTGGGTACGTTACTTATCTCCATTTCATTAAGGTCTTTTTCTGAAAGTTTGCCACATTCTTTGGTTTGGAATGTATTCATCTTCATTTATCTATCTCTCCACGTGTCTATCTACATGTATTAGGTAAAATGGCTCTTTCCCTCATTCTTGAATAAGCATTCTTGTGTAGGTGCTGTTCATTGTGGCCCAGAAGTGCAATTTCCCCTGACCACCAGAGCCAGGCACTCTGTGGGTGTCCTTTATGTGGAATGTGGACACCTGCCAGATGTAATAAGGCTGCAGCTGCTGCACGGGGAGGGCAAGACTCAGGGTACTGGCCTGTTTCGGTTGCAGCTTGTCCATGATGCAGGGAGGATGGGGCTTGGAGTGGGTGTGGCCCAATAACAGTATTGGGTGGGCAGAGCCTGACTGCCAGTGCTAGCAAACTAGAGAAAGGACACCAAAAATGGCACCCCCCTCAGCTCTGTCACCAGCAGCTTAAGATGAGACTGCAAAAATATCATCGCCATCACTTCCATCTCCAGATAAAGTCCCTGAAGATTCCTGCCTCCCCAACAGCTGCTTTAAAATTAAAAGGTGTGTCTCCCTCACTTATTGTCTCGGCATTTTTCAATCTGTTGCTTTTGTGCTAGATCTCAGGGCAGGTAGTTTTGCCTACAAGCTCTTTAATAGCAGGATCTCTATTTCCTCCGTTTCTGTGATTCTCCTGGTCTTAATCCCCATTGATTTTCAACATCAGAAGGTTTGGGATCTTGTCTTTCTGGTTCCAGCTCCCAGTGGTGTTGTACCTGATGTGAGGCTCAACCCCTTCACTCCTCAAGTGGGAGTTCTGTATTTTTGGACTCCCTCCCAGTTGTGGGGGTCATCCTTGTCTCAGTGGGGTCCTGGGTGAGGCCATATCTCTACCTCTCCCACCTTTCTCAATGCATCTCTTCTGTTTTTTGGTGTGAGGTGCTGTTCATCTAGTTCTCAGGTTCTTTTCAGAAGAAAATTATTCCACATATAGCTGTAACTTTGTTGTGTCCATGGGAGGAGGTGAGTTCAGGGTCTCCCTTTGCTGCCATCTTGAACTCCTCTCTGCAATTATGCTCTTTTAATGGCCTTTACATTAGATAGTAATTGTTTCTCAAAGTTGAAAGTCGTGATTTTTGGAGCATATCTATTTCAATGACAGTTAACTGCTCAAAAATTAGCAATGTATGTGATATGACCAGAGTTTCTATTCCCATGACAAAGTCACTTAGTTATAAAATAATTAATACATTTATGGAAGTTGTTCATGAAAAGTCAGTTTCATCCAAAACAAGATATGGGGAAATGGTTGAAACAATTCTATTAGGTTATAAATGTTCTCACTCAGCTCTAATTCACAATTATTTTTAAAAAAAACAAAATAATTTCTGAAAAGAAAGCTAAGAATTCCATTTCTACTGCTAGCAGAGTGGTACCTGGTTGATAAAAAAGCTGAGATTTTCAGCATCTAAAATTTCACATCTCACATTATACATCTCTCTGCCTTTACATCAAGTTCAAACAACTTTTATTTTTAAAATATCCTCTACTTTTTCCCTCCCACAGCTCTTCTCACATTTCAGCCCACTCCTTATCTCACCCTCTCTGCTTTATGAAAGTATATTTCTTTTCACTGTGTTTTCCCATGATTAAAAATGAGCATTCTCACTTCATTAACTTATCTTCACGGACACTTCATTTACATGTCTGCCCTGGTAAATACTTTTTTCCGTAAACCTCTCCTCAAATATCTGAATTATTATGACGTTTTTGGACTAGTCCCAAACATTAGGATGTATCAGAGTGACTCTCAATTGCACTTAATATTAAACTTCTTTTTAAAATTGGTTATGATAATATGGTCTTAATACCAATGCTTAGTGAGTCAATAATTATAAAAAGTGTGATCAGTGTTTATTAGAGTCTTGTAATTTGCTTATGTAAAATGGAGGTTAAGTCATTAACCTTGGTGTTGACTTCAGGATTGTAAACGGGCTTGCTTAGGTTGTGAAGAGAATCAAGTGAGATAATGTAGATAAAGATTATTTGTATAATTTTATGTGTATAGTATTAATAATAATCTAAACTATTTAATCAGGTTTTCTAAATGAAAAATAGCTCTCTAGATAGTAAAGAATGCAAAGAAGAAAGGTAATACCAGTCTCAGCATAGCTGTGAATTTGCTTGTTTATTTTGAGTAGCCTTTTTTTTTTTAACTTCTAAGGACTTCCTTTTCCAGTCGTGGACTCAAGGAACACTCTTGTTCAATTTTCCAGTATGATCTTGCTACTTACTAGCTGCACAGATGATTCCTTCTTCAGTAACTAGGTACATCTCTCTTGCAATTTACCTGGACTTAACATATAAATAAAAGGTATTTGAACCTCACTGCAAGATTGTAACTTTGTATCATGTACATTCCACTAACTAAAAACCTAATCATGATTTTATATAGGAATCTTTTTAAATTTACATTTTGATTATAAAAGAATTTTGTTAGCTAATCTTTAAGCCAGATGCATTCAGAAGGCACCTTGCCTAGATACATAAAATCATCAACTTGGCATCATTTTAATCAAACCTGGCTTTCTCACAAGTGTCCAATCTTTGATAGAGAACAAATGTAATTTTGTTAAATGGATATATAATCATTTTGAAAAAAAAATGTAACAAAGTGGTTTATAAAGGATATATTCTAAGGTAAGAATTGTGTGAAAACTCTTCCATAGAAAAGATTTTTTTAAATTATCTTAACCAACTGGCATTTTGGTAAGAACCTTAAACATTTTTATCAGACTGTCATTTGAGTCTTTTTACTGCTTTCCTTGAAATTGAAAGTAGAATGGTAATATATCAACTTAAACTTCATATAAATGCTTATTTTTCATTTGGTATTGTTTGTTTTACAAACATGTCATAGCAGTTATAATTAAATTTGCCTAGTATTTGCACAATATTTTAAAACCAGATTTGGACAGTAGTAAAAATGGCTGAATTGTTTTCATTCTCTGGTTTTGACTGGTTTACTGTGGGAAACCAAGAGTATTTTAATTTGGCTAAGATGCCCTTTCACAGTGCTCTACCAGCTAAGTTAAAAAGCCTCAAACAGGAGGATTAACCAAGATGGCGGAGTAGAAGGACGTGCTCTCACTCCCTCTTGCGAGAGCACCAGAATCACAACTGGCTGCTGGACAATCATTGACAGGATGACCCTGGAATTCACCAAGGAGGATACCCCACATCCAAGGACAGAGGAGAAGCCACAGTGAGACGGTAGGAGGGGCACAATCAGAGTAAAATCAAATCCCATAACTGCTAGGTGGGTGACTCACAGACTGGCGAACACTTATACCACAGAAGTCCACCCACTGGAGTGAAGGTTCTGAGCCCCACGTCAGGCTTCCCAACCTAGGGGTCCGGCAACGGGAGGAGGAATTCCTAGAGAATCAGACTTTGAAGCCTAGTGGGAATTGATTGCAGGACTTTGACAGGACTGGGGGAAACAGAGACCCCACTCTTGGAGGACACACACAAAGTAATGTGTGCATCGGGACCCAGGGGAAGGAGCAGTGACCCTGGGGGAGACTGAACCAGACCTACCTGCTGGTGTTGGGGGGTCTTCTGCAGAGGCAGGTGGTGGCTCTGTTTCACTGTGGGGATAAGGACACTGGCAGCAGAGGTTCTGGGAAGTTCTCCTTGGCGTGAGCCCTCCCAGAGTCTGCCATTAACCCCACCAAAGAGCACGGGTAGGCTCCAGTGTTGGGTTGCCTCAGGCAAAACAACCAACAGGGAGGGAACCCAGCCCCACCCATCAACAGTCAAGTGGATTAAGGTTTTACTGAGCTCTGACCGCCACAGCAACAGTCAGCTCTACCCACCACCAGAGCCTCCCATCGAGCCTCTTAGATAGCCTCAACCACCAGAGGGCAGACAGCAGAAGCAAGAAAAACTACAATCCTGCAGCCTGTGGACCAAAAACCACAGTTACAGAAAGATAGAGAAGATGAAAAGGCAGAGGGCTATGTACCAGATGAAGGAACAAGAAAAAACCCCAGAAAAACAACTAAATGAAGTGGAGATAGGCAACCTTCCAGAAAAAGAATTCAGAATAATGATAGTGAAGATGATCCAGGACCTCGGAATAAGAATGGAGGCAAAGATTGAGAAGATGCAAGAAATGATTAACAAAGACCTAGAAGAATTAAAGAACAAACAAACAGAGATGACCAATACAATAACTGAAATGAAAACTACACTAGAAGGAATCAACAGCAGAATAACTGAGGCAGAAGAACGGATAAGTGACCTGGAAGACAGAATGGTGGAATTCACTGCTGCGGAACAGACTAAAGAAAAAAGAATGAAAAGAAATGAAGACAGCCTAAGAGACCTCTGGGACAACATTAAACGCAACAACATACGCATTATAGGGGTCCCAGAAGGAGAAGAGAGAGAGAAAGGACCAGAGAAAATATTTGAAGAGATTATAGTCGAAAACTTCCCTAACATGGGAAAGGAAATAGCCACCCAAGTCCAGGAAGCGCAGAGAGTCCCATACAGAATAAACCCAAGGAGAAACACGCCGAGACACATAGTAATCAAAGTGGCAAAAATTAAAGACAAAGAAAAATTATTGAAAGCAGCAAGGGAAAAACGACAAATAACATACAAGGGAACTCCCATAAGGTTAACAGCTGATTTCTCAACAGAAACTCTGCAGGCCAGAAGGGAGTGGCATGATATACTTAAAGTGATGAAAGGGAAGAACCTACAACCAAGATTACTCTACCCGGCAAGGATCTCATTTAGATTTGATGGAGAAATCAAAAGCTTTACAGACAAGCAAAAGCTAAGAGAATTCAGCACCACCAAACCAGCTCTACAACAAATGCTAAAGGAACTTCTCTAAGTGGGAAACACAAGAGAAGAAAAGGACCTACAAAAACAAACCCAAAACAATTAAGAAAATGGTCATAGGAACATACATATCGATAATTACCTTAAACGTGAATGGATTAAATGCCCCAACCAAAAGACATAGACTGGCTGAATGGATACAAAAACAAGACCCATATATATGCTGTCTACAAGAGACCCACTTTAGACCTAGGGACACATACAGACTGAAAGTGAGGGGATGGAAAAAGATATTCCATGCAAATGGAAATCAAAAGAAAGCTGGAGTAGCTATACTCATATCAGATAAAATAGACTTTAAAATAAAGAATGTTACAAGAGACAAGGAAGGACACTACCTAATGATCCAGGGATCAATCCAAGAAGAAGATATAACAATTATAAATATATATGCACCCAACATAGGAGCACCTCAATACATAAGGCAGCTGCTAACAGCTATAAAAGAGGAAATTGACAGTAACACAATAATAGTGGGGGACTTTAACACCTCACTTACACCAATGGACAGATCATCCAAAATGAAAATAAATAAGGAAACAGAAGCTTTAAATGACACAATAGACCAGATAGATTTAATTGATATATATAGGACATTCCATCCAAAAACAGCAGATTACACGTTCTTCTCAAGTGCGCACGGAACATTCTCCAGGATAGATCACATCTTGGGTCACAAATCAAGCCTCAGTAAATTTAAGAAAATTGAAATCATATCAAGCATCTTTTCTGACCACAACGCTATGAGATTAGAAATGAATTACAGGGAAAAAAACGTAAAAAACACAAACACATGGAGGCTAAACAATACGTTACTAAATAACCAAGAGATCACTGAAGAAATCAAAGAGGAAATAAAAAAATACCTAGAGACAAATGACAATGAAAACACGACGACCCAAAACCTATGGGATGCAGCAAAAGGAGTTCTAAGAGGGAAGTTTATAGCTATACAAGCCTACCTAAATAAACAAGAAAAATCTCAAGTAAACAATCTAACCTTACACCTAAAGAAACTAGAGAAAGAAGAACAAACAAAACCCAAAGTTAGCAGAAGGAAAGAAATCATAAAGATCAGAGCAGAAATAAATGAAATAGAAACAAAGAAAACAATAGCAAAGATCAATAAAACTAAAAGCTGGTTCTTTGAGAAGATAAACAAAATTGATAAGCCATTAGCCAGACTCATCAAGAAAAAGAGGGAGAGGACTCAAATCAATAAAATCAGAAATGAAAAAGGAGAAGTTACAACAGACACTGCAGAAATACAAAGCATCCTAAGAGACTACTACAAGCAACTTTATGCCAATAAAATGGACAACCTGGAAGAAATGGACAAATTCTTAGAAAGGTATAACCTTCCAAGACTGAACCAGGAAGAAACAGAAAATATGAACAGACCAATCACAAGTAATGAAATTGAAACTGTGATTAAAAATCTTCCAACAAACAAAAGTCCAGGACCAGATGGCTTCACAGGTGAATTCTATCAAACATTTAGAGAAGAGCTAACACCCATCCTTCTCAAACTCTTCCAAAAGATTGCAGAGGAAGGAACACTCCCAAACTCGTTCTATGAGGCCACCATCACCCTGATACCAAAACCAGACAAAGACACTACAAAAAAAGAAAATTACAGACCAATATCACTGATGAATATAGATGCAAAAATCCTCAACAAAATACTAGCAAACAGAATCCAACAACACATTAAAAGGATCATACACCACGATCAAGTGGGATTTATCCCAGGGATGCAAGGATTCTTCAATATACGCAAATCAATCAATGTGATACACCATATTAACAAATTGAAGAATAAAAACCATATGATCATCTCAATAGATGCAGAAAAAGCTTTTGACAAAATTCAACACCCATTTCTGATAAAAACTCTCCAGAAAGTGGGCATAGAGGGAACCTACCTCAACATAATAAAGGCCATATATGACAAACCCACAGCAAACATCATTCTCAATGGTGAAAAACTGAAAGCATTTCCTCTAAGATCAGGAATGAGACAAGGATGTCCACTCTCACGACTATTATTCAACATAGTTCTGGAAGTCCTAGCCACGGCAATCAGAGAAGAAAAAGAAATAACAGGAATACAAATTGGAAAAGAAGAAGTAAAACTGTCACTGTTTGCAGATGACATGATACTATACATAGAGAATCCTAAAACTGCCACCAGAAAACTGCTAGAGCTAATTAATGAATATGGTAAAGTTGCAGGATACAAAATTAATGCACAGAAATCTCTTGCATTCCTATACACTTATGATGAAAAATCTGAAAGAGAAATTATGGAAACACTCCCATTTACCATTGCAACAAATAGAATAAAATACCTAGGAATAAACCTACCTAGGGAGACAAAAGACCTGTATGCAGAAAACTATAAGACACTGATGAAAGAAATTAAAGATGATACCAACAGATGGAGAGATATACCATGTTCTTGGATTGGAAGAATCAACATTGTGAAAATGAGTATACTACCCAAAGCAATCTACAGATTCAATGCAATCCCTATCAAATTACCAATGGCATTTTTTACGGAGCTAGAACAAATCATCTTAAAATTTGTATGGAGACACAAAAGACCCCGAAGAGCCAAAGCAGTCTTGAGGCAAAAAAATGGAGCTGGAGGAATCAGACTCCCTGACTTCAGACTATACTACAAAGCTACAGTAATCAAGACAATATGGTACTGGCACAAAAACAGAAACATAGATCAATGGAACAAGATAGAAAGCCCAGAGATTAACCCACGCACCTATGGTCAACTAATCTATGACAAAGGAGGCAAAGATATACAATGGAGAAAAGACAGTCTCTTCAATAAGTGGTGCTGGGAAAACTGGACAGCTACATGTAAAAGAATGAAATTAGAGTACTCCCTAACACCATACACAAAAATAAACTCAAAATGGATTAGCGACCTAAATATAAGACTGGACACTATAAAACTCTTAGAGGAAAATATAGGAAGAACACTCTTTGACATAAATCACAGCAAGATCTTTTTTGATCCACCTCCTAGAGTAATGGAAATAAAAACAAAAATAAACAAGTGGGACCTAATGAAACTTCAAAGCTTTTGCACAGCAAAGGAAACCATAAACAAGACGAAAAGACAACCCTCAGAATGGGAGAAAATATTTGCAAACGAATCAACGGACAAAGGATTAATCTCCAAAATATATAAACAGCTCATTCAGCTCAATATTAAAGAAACAAACACCCCAATCCAAAAATGGGCAGAAGACCTAAACAGACATTTCTCCAAAGAAGACATACAGACGGCCACGAAGCACATGAAAAGATGCTCAACATCACTAATTATTAGAGAAATGCAAATCAAAACTACAATGAGGTATCACCTCACTCCTGTTAGAATGGGCATCATCAGAAAATCTACAAACAACAAATGCTGGAGAGGGTGTGGAGAAAAGGGAAACCTCTTGCACTGTTGGTGGGAATGTAGATTGATACAGCCACTATGGAGAACAATATGGAGGTTCCTTAAAAAACTAAAAATAGAATTACCATATGACCCAGCAATCCCATTACTGGGCATATACCCAGAGAAAACTGTAATTCAAAAAGACACATGCACCCGAATGTTCATTGCGGCACTATTTACAATAGCCAGGTCATGGAAGCAACCTAAATGCCCATCAACAGATGAATGGATAAAGAAGATGTGGTACATATATACAATGGAATATTACTCAGCCATAAAAAGGAACGAAATTGAGTCATCTGTTGAGACGTGGATGGATCTATAGACTGTCATACAGAGTGAAGTAAGTCAGAAAGAGAAAAACAAATATCGTATA
This sequence comes from Eschrichtius robustus, assembly GCF_028021215.1. Classification (NCBI taxonomy): domain Eukaryota; kingdom Metazoa; phylum Chordata; class Mammalia; order Artiodactyla; family Eschrichtiidae; genus Eschrichtius; species Eschrichtius robustus. The sequence continues at coordinate 145,198,057 of NC_090827.1, read as the reverse complement.
TTAATGCATGTATGTGGAACCTAGAAAAATGGTAGAGATGAGCCAGTTTGCAGGGCAGAAATTGAGACACAGATGTAGAGAATGGACATATGGACACCAAGGGGGGAAAACTACGGTGGGGTGGGGATGGTGGTGTGCTGAATTGGGCGATTGGGGTTGACATGTATACACTGATGTGTATAAAATTGATGCCTAATAAGAACCTGCAGTATAAAAAAACAAACAAAACAACTAATACTAAACTTTCATTGGGTTATTTGCATGGAAATATGTTAATATAAATGTTTCAGACATTACATGAAATTTCTAAAAATCTTATATGTTCTGGTATAATGTTATAAGTAATAATCCTAGTTATTACTTTAAAATGTATGTCTCAGAAATAACTAATTTTCTTGTCAACTGCATTATTATGAACTTTCATCAAATCTTTAACCGTGGTCATTTTTAAGTCTTTTGTCATTTACAGACAGTTCTGGGTGTACTCTGATGATTTTGCAAATATGTTCCTATAAAAGGGTTTCATCTTCAGGAAATTCATGGAAAAGACTCTGACAAGTACAGGTTTCTGGTAACTGACTGTACTGCTGAACTGAATGAATAAGCATTTTCAGAACTCTAATGAAAAACTGATGAACTCATAAAAGTGCTAACAAAAGATCAAGATGAAAAAAAAAATTAATTACATGGGACTGAGTGAACTGATGAGGATGAGTATAATTTTTGTGACTTTCTGTCTGAATTAAAAAAAAAAAAAATCCCACAAGGACTCAGAGGCAAAGAATATACAAATCAATTTTCACTGCAAAGTAAAGGAGCTGTTGCAGTGGAGGATTACTGGACTGAATGTCAATATTATGACATAGTATGAGTGTGTTTCATGTTTGGTAATTGCAATCATTGTTGCTTTTGTTGTGGTCATCCATGTACAATGCTTGGTGTCAGTCTATTTATCTCTTGTAAAAATAAAATACAGTGTGTGTGTGTGAAAAAAAAAATAATAAAAAATAAAGTAGACCTGAAAAAGTAAAAAAAAAAAAAAAAAAAAAAAAAAAAAGCCTCAAACATAGTATAAATAAGTTACACTACCCAATATCACCGTTCTTTGAGGAATGCATATGATTTATTCATGCAATAAAGATTCCTTAGTAATTTTTATTTATAAGGGAGGGATTGTGCTAGACAGTAATAAAATGGTGGGCTGCATAATATTCATCTCTTTATTCCTCATATTTATTGTAGTATCTAACATTCAATAAATGCATAAATGAAAAAATACAATTTAATAAATGAAACACTAAAATAAAATATTAATTATTAAAATGTACTTTAACTTCTCATCATATTTTTGGCATATAGACTAGAAGAAAGTCATATAAACAAATAATTGCCATCCAGGGAGATACATTGGAATAAGTGAATGCATAAATGGTAGTAGGGGTGTTGATTAGATCAATGCAACAATTGAGAAGTGAATCCTAACATTAAGTTCAGTTGCAGGTAACAGAAGCCCCAAATTATTAGTGTTACATGAGACAGATATTTATTTTTTGTCTCACATCAATAAAGGTCTGGAGGTAGATAGCCCAGGGCTAGCATGTTGGCTCTGTCTCTCTCAGAGCCCTGGGCTCATTCCATCTCTTCATGGCAAGGCGCAACACTGTCTTTCATCCCAGGTCTTTGCTAGGGTACCAGTAATCCCATTCTTGTTGCCAACATCATACTGATGTTCCAGCTATCAAGAAGGCAGAAGGGTCAATAAGGGTACATCAATCATCTTTTAAGAAAGTCTCCCTGAAGCTTCCAAATGACACTTTAGCTTATAGTTCATTCCCCAAACTTCATCTACCAACTACTAGCTTCAAATATATCTGGTAGGAAATACAGTGTCTATATCAGGCTGGCATGTGCCTGGCTTAAAAAAAAAAAAGGTTGCACTTCTATGAAAGAAGGAAATGACTGCAAGTCACTGCCAAACAAATAAACAACAACAACAACAAAAATCAAAAAGTTTTTCTGGAGCATGTAACATCTGACCTGCATTTTCAAGCAATATGAACTCGAGTAGTCCATCGCTGTGATGGTACAAGAGAGAAGACAGAATAATCTAAACACAGAATTTGCAGAGGTATAGTGGTCAGACACAGTGTGCTATGCTACATTACATTAAATTCTTCTGTATTATTAATTTGAACTTTTAGTGAAAATTTGGAAATACTGATGGATTTTGCAACTGAGTTACATTTGTTTTAAGCAGGCAAGTAATAAAGACACAGAATGGTGAACTAGCATGAGGAGACAGAAGGTGAGATCATTGAGATACTATTGTAATAATCCAGTTATCAAAAATATTGCCAATTATAATGAAGAGACAAAATATCTGAAAACTATATATATATATACTTTATATATATATATAGTTTATATATTTATAGTTTATATATATTTAGAGAGAGAGAAAGGATTTGATAACAGATTGGGTGTGGGATTGAAAGGGGAGAAGAGTCAAGCGTTAGCCAGGAGATTCTAACTTGGGTACTCAGGAAGAATAACTGAGATCAGAAATGCAATGCAATATGATAAGTAGGTTTCACATAATAAATACATCACCTTTGGACTTTTAAGTATAAACTGTCTATGAAGCACATGTATTTGTGAATAAGTGTAGAGTTTAAGGGAAATACATGAACTGATGATACTGTCTATGTAAATATGAAGAATCAAAATAGTCCAATACTATTAAAAATCTCATTTGTACTGTGGTTCTCTTAAATATTACATACTTCACTACATCAAATATATCTAGAAACCTAGATAATAAAATTCTTCTTCTGTGTGACAGGTGGATACTCTGCCTTTCATAGGAATGAGTGGTGTATGAAATAAAAGGTATATGATACATTCAAATGAAATACTGTGTACCCTAATGTTAGAAGTTCAAAGGTATTTTTAGTTACCATTATTTAACATTTTAAATAGTAAAGGGAGAAAAAATTCAATTATGGTATTATCTAGGGTTAATGATGAATGAATATACTTACATATCTAAAATACAGCAATTAAAAACACTCTCATAGATTTAGACTGGTTCTCTTCAGGGTAGTAATAGCTGGTTTAAGAAAAAAAATATTGAAACCCTCTCTGTGAATTATTACTTCTTAGTTGTGTACTTTTCTCAAGATCAAAATATATGAACTGAAGAGAATCTTATAAGGGGAGTTGAGAGAAGATGCTGAGAAATATATTACCCTATTAATGAGTTTGTTAAATAAGAATAAAAAGGCCAAACATAAACTATCAAATAAAAATTAATGTAAATATTATTTTAATAAAGAACTAGTAAATCATATGGCCAAATTGTAGAACAGATGCCATTTATACAACTACTTTAAAATCATCTGACTTAACACTTCATTTCATGTCTCCAGAGCATATTTCTAAAATATCTACCGTCTTTGACTTCAAACTTGTAACATTTCTGTCCTGAGAGGTAGATATTTATAGACCCTTATAAAGCATAAATGAATTCCCTTATTTTGAAATTTGTATTAAAATTTCTTAATTTAGTATAAGTCCTTTTTGCTTCTACTCTTCCTTTGGCTAAAAACTTTCCATTTTTGATTGTTGACCTCACTGTATCCCTGTTAGCCAGTGGAAAGAATGTTATATAAAAGTGAAATTATTTGCTTAAAGTTATTCAGCACATCTGAAAAAATAAGTATGATAAATCACATTTTCATAAGTAGAAACAATTCAATTCATAACAAAATGGCTCTGGAGATCTAATAGTTTTATATTTGGGGAACTTTGTAACCTATAAAATTACTTATTTGGTATGCAGACATATAAGAACTTGCTTCAGTATTAAAATCTTCATTTTTTACTCTTCTTAGGACACTTTCACTTCGTTCCCATAAGAGAGAAAAATGAGGATTTTCATACACAGGTATATTTTGTTTTATTGCTCTTGGCTTTATCGTGCTTCACAAATATTGTGGTTTTTTACAAATTAAAGGTTTGTGACAACCCTTCATCAAGCAAGTCTATCCACACCATTTTTTCTAACAGCATTTGCTCACTTCATGTCTCTGTGTCAAATTTTGATAATTCTCACAATATTTCAGACTTTTTCATTATTATTGTATTTGTCATGGTGATCTGTAATCAGTGGTCCTTGATGTTACTATTGAAATTGTTTTGGCATTTTTTAGCAATGAAGTATTTTTAAATTAAGGTATGTACATTATTTTTTAGACATAATGCTACTGCTAATAAACTACATTATAGTGTGAACATAACTTTTATATTCACTAAGAAACCGAAAAACTTGTGTGACTCACTTTATTTTGATATTGACTTTATTGTGTTCTGGAACCAAACCTGCAGTATCTTCAAGGTATGACTGTATTGGCAAATGCTTGTTCTTTTTCCAAAAAATGGCAAAATGCAAATTGTAAAAACAAATAAAAGTTATCTCTTGGGCCGTTTCCTCTTATCAGTAATAAATAAATCAGTATAAGGACTGACTAATCTTTTACGAAGTTATCAGTTTACTTAAAAAAAGCAGGTTAGTCCAATTTTTGTTTTGCTGTTATTTTTGTGACTATATAAATGTGTTTTATTTTTACTCAATGATACCTGTGAAATCAACTCAGTAGACTTCTTTATAGACCTGCAAACTTACTAATAGCTTTAATAGGAATAACTTCTGAAGAAATCCCCATAAATGAAAGGCACATTTTAAGAAATATACTAAGCTTTATGTTCAGCTGTTTTCAGGTTAATGTTCACGATAAAATTGGAAGAAGATAGTATGGATTTCCTTGAACATACAGATTGTGGCAATATTCCCATAATGTTAATAATTTTTCAATTAAATTAATAAAATGACATATAATGAGTAAGGGGGAAACCTTAAGAAATCTATTAAAATTAAAATTCCAGTTTTTAAAAAATGGTTTCTCTCTTAAAATTTAAGATATCTGTCTCTTAAAGACTGTTAAAACTTTCTCTTCTGCTATTCAAGTTATAGACACACATAAAGTTGTTTTTTGGCTTTCTGCTCAAACTGAATCCATTTGTATACATCTCCTCCTTCCCAACTATTATATTGATATGATAAAAGTAATATTCAAATAAAAATATCTCCCTGACAGCTCTAGGAAACAGAAAAGTTTCATAGACTAGAAACATTTAGGAAGTTTTGCAAGATGGAGCAGATAGGTGGAGGGGACTGGGGTGTGGAATTCAGCATCCGTGTCTGCAATTCCATACCTACCATTCACTATCAACTTTTCAAAGTTACTCTCTTCGTTAACTTTGTGGTAGTTTCTTTTGATTTTTCTTTTTAATAAATTTATTTGTTTTATTTATTTATTTTTGGCTGCATTGTGTCTTCGTTGCTGCATGCGGGCTTCCTCTAGTTGTGGTGAGCAGGGGCTACTCTTGGTTGCGGTGCACGGGCTTCTCATTACGGTGGTCTCTCTTGTTGCGGAGTATGGGCTCTAAGCACACGTAGGCTCAGCAGTTGTAGCACGCGGGCTTCAGCAGTTGTGGCACGTGAGCTCTAGAGCGCAGGCTCAATAGTTGTGGCACACGGGCCCAGTTGCTCCGCAGCGTGTGGGATCTTCACAGACCAGGGCTCGAACCTGTGTCCCCTGCATTGGCAGGCAGATTCTTAACCACTGTGCCACAAGGGAAGCCCTCTTTTGATCTTTCAACCTTGTTCATGTTCTCCTTTTGGAAACTGCTGGCATTTCCCAGTGTTATTTTCTCCTCTTAAAGTGGTGCCTGCTTTGTTTCCTTAGATAGTAACTATAAAATATTTGTTAATTTTAGTGGCCTTGACAAGTACAGGTTCTGGGGAGCTAATATAAAAGGCAGATAATGGGTGTGGCATTGGGGACAAATACACTGGATCAGTTAACATTAGCATATCATTTCCTATTCTTAAAAAAAAAAAAAAACCTGAAAAACAAAAACAAATATATACACATACACAAAAACTATCACCTCATTCGTGCAGCTCTAATTCATTCCAATAACTGCTAAGGCTATTCTAACTTTTAAGAAATTAGAACTCTTATAGATCTTAGTAACATTTTTAATCTATTCCTTAAAGATTTCATAGATTTTTGCCACTAAGACTTTGTATCCATTATTCTTTACATGTAGTTGAAAACACTTTCAGGATTTTCTCCAAGGCTATTGTCCTAATCATAATTTCTACTCTTCCTTAGGTATTTTGTTAACTCATACATTTTTAGTTAGACATCTACTTTATCAAATATTCAGTTGAATTTATTATATTTTTCCTTATTAATTCAACAAATGCTTTGGAGATTATTTTATTTTTTCTGGCTTTTTGAAAAAGAAAGTGCTTCATTTGTTTACAAATATTTATTAAAAAGTGCACTTCTGTTGATTCCTTTTTTCCTCTTGTGATTTGGAAAGCTTATATCCTATTTCTAATATATCACTAGTTACACACACCCCACGTAGAGTAAAATTATAGCTATGGCTTTATCTTTGTGCAAAATATTACTTTAATGATTATTTAGACCTACTATTAATTTGCAGCTTCCTAGCTTCTAAATATTTCTTTAGTACATTGAGGTCCCCAATCTTAAAATCTTTACTTCCTATCATTTTTCCCTGTTTGTCTTAGCTACTTCTACAAGTAATTGTTTTCAGAGGGTTATATGCTCAGCATATATTTTTAGAGTTTTGAGTCTGAAGATAACCATGTAATTGAATGGTAGTTTGGCCGATGGAGATTTCTAGAACCATGGTCCTTTTCTATTTCAAACATATACATCTCTCTTTTAGCACTTAGTTGTTGTTGTTTTTTTTTAACATCTTTATTGGAGTATAATTGCTTTACAACGGTGTGCTAGTTTCTGCTGTATAACAAAGTGAATCAGCTATACATATACATACATCCCCATATCTCCTCCCTCTTGCATCTCCCTCCCACCCTCCCTATCCCACCCCTCAAGGTGGACACAACGCACCGAGCTGATCTCCCTGTGCTATGCAGCTGTTTCCCACTAGCTATCTATTTTACATTTGGTACCAGCACTTAGTTTTGATCAGTGTGATTTTTATTCCATTTTCTGGTGGTTAAAAACATTCTGTCCAGAAACCTGCAGAATTTTAAAATTTAACTTTGAAATAAAACTCTTCATATGAATTTGTTTCATTGTGAATTTTGATTCATAAATTCTTTTTTTATTCTACTGTCTTTATGTTTTAAATTTTTATTTCATATTGGAGTATAGTTGATTAACAATGTTGTGTTAGTTTCAGGTGTACAGCAAAGTGTTCAGTTATACATATACTTGTATCTATTCTTTTTCAAATGCTTTTCCCATTTAGGTTATTACAGAATTTTGAACACAGTTCTCTGTGCTATATAGTAGGTCCTTGTTGGTTATATATTTTAAATATAGCAGAGTGCACATGTTAGTCCCAAACTCCCTAACTATCCCTCCCTCCCTTCCCCCCTGCTAACCATAAATTCATTCTCTAAGTCTGTGAGTCTGTTTCTGTCTTGTAAATAAGTTCATTTGTATCATTTTTTTTAGATTTTGCGTATCATATGATATTTGTCTTTCTCTGTCTGACTTACTTCACTTAGTATGATAATCTCCAGGTCCATCCATGTTGCTGTAAATGGCATTATTTCATTCCTTTTAATGGCTGAGTAATATTCCATTATATATATGTACCAATACTCTTTATCCATTCATCTGTTGATGGACATTTTGGTTGCTTCCATGTCTTGGCTATTATAAACAGCACTGCAGCGAACACTGAGGCGCATGTATCCTTTCAAACTATGTTTTTCTCCAGATATATTCCCAGGAGTGGGATTGCTGGATCATATGGTAGCTCTGTTTTTAGTTTTTTAAGGAACCTCCATACTGTTCTCCATAGTGGCTGCAGCAGTTTACATTCCCACCAACAGTGTAAGAGGGTTCCCTTTTCTCCACACCCTCTCCAGCATTTATTGTTTGTAGATTTTTGATGATGGCCATTCTGACTGACTTTGTTTCGTTGTGAGTTTTCATTCATAAATTCTTTTTGAAAATCAGTGGTCCCATTTAATATGCATATTCTAGTCCCTTCCTTAATTCAGTGAAAGTTTCTAGTATTACTTCTTGGATTATTGCTTCTCCTTCATCCACTTTGTTGTCACTTTCTGGAGTTCTTAACGTATGACGTGTACCAAATCACTGGAAGTGTTCTGATCTCCATAACTTTCCTTTCATAAGTATTTATCCCTTTTAAATGTCTTCTTTGCTTGGCAAAAATTCTTTGACTTAGTTTTCCAAAATGGGTTATTTAAATGTTTGTTTCATTTGCCTGGAATCTTGATAAACCAGATACTTACTTTGGACTGAATATTAGAGCATTTTCATATCCTCTGTAACTATTTTTCCTTCATGCTCTTCCCAGATCCATCAGATTAAAATGTTGAACAAACTGTATTTCTCTCCATTCACAGGATTTCAGGGCAATTGATTGGAGGGGAGTGTATGAGAGAAAACATTTTTTTTTCTCTTTCAAGTTGCCCTATGCAAATACTGCACAATGGGCCCGTGCGTAGTCTCACTCTACTTGTACCTGCAGCCTTTACAGCCAAAAGTCTTCACTGTACCAAATGTGTGGGTTGGGCTCATTCTCTAATGTCCAGTGCTATTACAGACTTTTTTCCTAATATATATATATATATAATTATATATATATATAATATACTATATATCATATATATTATATATGGTATATAATATATAAGTATATATATTTAGTAAAAAATGGAGTGTTCAAATATCTGTTCTTAAGTTATTTTTTGTTGAAACAAACTTCCAGACAAAAGAAAATATTGGAATATTAGTCTTACCTAAATTATTTTCACGTATTTTTTTCCTATGATAAATTAAATACCCTGCTTTGGGCAAGTAGCCCTTCCCACATCTTTGTGAGGGATATCTTACAAAGATCAAATGGACCTCTATTCAAAATTTGTTTGAATATTGAGACTGATGACAGCACGCATGCTAAGAAGGCATAAAAAAGTTATCACTTACACAAAGGGCCTTCTCTGGGACAGGTAGGAAAGGCCTCTAAACTGGGCTAAAAATGGCTTGAAAGAGTAGGGAAGGGAGACTGGCTGCGGTTTTTATTGTGGTTAAGGTGTGGAACTGGTGTGAGAGCTCTCAAACTTCATGAATTTAAGGGAGTGTGCATGCAGGGCCTTGTATACTTTGAATCTTCCATTGGCACCAAAGTAGGAAGCACCTGAGTTTTCTTTCAGCTTGTCCAGACGTGAGGCAGAAAGCAAAGATAGAGGGATGTCCTTTCAAAGCTGTCAGCAAGAATCAAGATACTAAGTGAGACTCCTTACTACATCCTTCCTATGGCTGTTTCTATGTTTTTCTTTAACAGTGCATCTGCCACGCAATACTGTTACTACCTACTTGTTTATTTGCCCCGAACTCTCTATATATTCTAGGTCCCTTGATAGAAAGCACTCTGCCTTGTTCACCATTTTAAACCCTGGACCTATCACAGTTCTCCACATCTGACCTTACTGAAAAAAATAGGGGACCTTAAGTATACTTTTAATGCTTATTGCAGTTGGCTAATTTATCTTTTGCTAAAATAGCAAATGGTGAATACAGAAGAATTTTGTTGTACTCCTTATTTAAATTGTCCTTCTTTGATTTTGTCTTAATATTCTGGAACATTTTATGAATTGACAATGAAATAATGTTTTGGGGAGAATTGACAAAGTTGGGTCAAATTGAATTTTCAGGAAGGCAAATCATATCAGATTTTTATAGGTATTAATAAACAGCTTGACCCTTTTTTCCTTCCTTCCGTCCTTCCTCCCTTCCTTCCTTCCTTTCTTCTTGTATTCTTCATCATTTCCTTTACTTCCCTATGACATTTATTTATTTATTTGTTGCAGGCATTTTGAGAGTGACATGTCAATAATCTACACAGCAATATTTTGTACCCCAGTAATTTCACTTATCATGTGTTATAGCAAACTAAACAGAGTGCAGTATAATAGTAATAATAACAGTAACAACAACAACAAAGAGTTATAGTCAGACAGCCTTGGGATTAAATACTGTCAGTACTACCCTTAGCCATATGAATCTGGGTAGGTGGGCCATGGTTTTGTAATTGTCAAATGAAAAAACACTGTCCTATAGGGTGGTAGAATTAATTAAATAAAATACTATACATAAACCCACCGATATGCTGGAATGGCATCTGGCAAAAACCAGTGAGATGACGTATAAAGATGTATACTTTTAGGAGAGCATAGCTGTTCTCTTATTTCTTTGTTATATTTGGACTCAGTACTTTTGAAATGAAAGATACTTTTGGTATCATCTAGCCTCCTGGTTATCAAATGTGGGTGCATAGAAAACACACATTTCTGTGCCTTGTGGTCAGTAATGGTAATATGGGATACATCCAGGAATCTGTATTTTTGTGAAGCTTTTCAAGTAGTACTGAAGCATAGCTGATTTGAGGAACCACTGATCTTCGTACAACCTGATCATTTTATATCTGAGGAACCGAGGACCAGGAGGCTATTTTCTCGGTGCTATAGAGCTGATTTATGGCTGACCTCATCTTTGCCAGTTCAGGTCTTTGTCCATGGTGACACTTCCACACACACTGTTTATGAACAAGGGCCAGGAGGCTTCATGAATTTAAGGGAGTGTATCTGTGGAGAAGCGGTTCCTAAGACAACCTTGATGACTGGATGGTAGCTGTGTATACATGGCTAAGGGGGAGTCTCTAAAACAAGAATAATGTGCTTGGGTCTGGGTATCAGAGCCCTGTGGCCTTGAGGCTTTAACCCATTTTTTTAGTTTGGTCATTTTTCAAAGACGATGATATTTAGGGGAAGGAAATGGATTGTTGTCTTGGATTCATCACTAAGAAATATAACTGCCCTATGCTTAATTTTAAAGGCAAGATCATACTGAGAAGAGCAAATTGAATATAGATCTTTGTTTGAACTACAGAGCAGTTATTGACTGTTAGTATTTTATTCTGGAGACATCTTGATATATTTTTTGATGAGTGAAAAATAAGATCACTATTTTATAAGCTTTATAATTTCATATATGATCATCTTAATCTTATCCTCACTCTTAGAATTGACCTTACTCTTATTGTTTAAGTGCACTGAGTGCATTTGGCTGAAAGTTATTATCATACCTTAGGAATCTTTTTTTTTCTCATATCTTCCCTTGATGTCAGAGTCTGGGATGCTCTGGGGCTTCTCATTGCTGATTTTGCTGTAAAATGACAGCTTGGTCACTTAAAATTGAAGGAAAATTCCAGTGAAATAATTAAGGAATTATAAACCTAGAAATCTGATGACTAAAACATAAAATAATCTGCATTTAATTTTCCCATTAATGCCTTCACCAGAAACTTATACAGTGGTCTTCTTTGATAGAGAGATAATATTAGCAGTTAAAACTGCTGTTTTAATTTTGAAATAAGTATACCATTTTCAGAACAAAAACATGACAACTGAATCTAGAGTATAGATAAAGTAAGAGTTCACTGAAGTCAAACATGTTTTGGATCCAATTTGGACGGTGACTTTTTGATAGAAAAACCCTCACATATCATACATAATATCTCCAGAAAGTAAGCCACAGTTTTCATAAATCTAAGGCAGCTCATGTTCTTTTATAAATCTTAAAAGAAACCTTCTTGGCAGATTCCTTTTTTTGATAGCCTGTCCAGCATTCAAGTACAAAACTACACAAATTACCATTTGTACCGAAGGTTTCTAGTTTTTCTCTTTATTTTCATTTTAAGTAGTAGAGCATTGAAAAAAATTGGGGGATGTTTACAGAAGCTTTTGTAAATGGTCCTATGCTAATAGATACTATTAATACTTAATAGCTATATAATGCTTTCATCTGCAAATCCCAAAGGGATTTTTGAGTGTTACAGTCTCCATTTTCTAAAAGACAAGAAAGAAAATTCTGAGATGACAGAAGTGTAGTTACCCCAAAGCTTTCCGAGCATGTAACTAATAATATACTGGAATTAGAATGGTTGGAAAGAAAACTGTCTACTTATGTCAAGAATTTGTTTTTATGAGAAGAATTGCCCCGTTTGGTTCCAGAAGGAGGAGAAGCTTGTCTTACTGAGACTATTCGGTGTTGGCTTTATTTTGGTTTGATTTTATTCTTCTCTTTACGTCTCCTGTTTCAGGCAAACTGTATCTGCATTTTTTTTTTCTCTCATGGTTCCCCTTAACCCACTATTAGATATTAGAGCTCACTTTCCAAAAAAGGTGGATGAGAAATGATTGTATCTATTATTTACTAGCCAAGCAAACAAAAAACTCCACTTATGTCACCTGTAGTCATTGGTCTATGGATGTTAATGGTTATATCCCAGGTTTAAACAATTTCAAGAGCTGAAACAATTTCAAGCGGCAGACACTGGATAAGAAAATACTTTTGAGCTGAAAGCTTTTTCCTTCATCTCTGAATTGTCTTTACCTTTCTGTTGAAAGCAACATTGATTAAGAAAATTGTCCATACAAGTCAATCCAGAGACTATATTTTCTTTATTTCTCTCCATTATATTGAAACAGTTCTACCATTATCTGTACTATTTACTATACTATTCTTTTTAAAGGACAACATGATTTAAGACAAATAAAAGGTAGATGGCAAGACAAGTTATTTAGTTATTAACTATTTTTACTGTGCCCTTACTGTTGTAGGAGACTTGCAAAATGGAGAGTTATTTTTACTTCTGCAATCTCTACGATTCTGATTTGGGGTCCACTTTCTTCAGGCAGCCTTCAACATCTGTCACGTTTCAGGGCAAAAAATGAGACATCAAAAGGCACTTCAGAGACACTCTATCCCCCTGAGCCCTCTGTTGGGTTAGAAGGTAAAGACACTAGAGAGAAAGGGCAGAGAGGGTGGTTAAGTGCAGGAGGTTGCAGAGGGCTAATCCGAAATGATAGAGTTTACCGAGACCAAGAGGTAAGTGGGTTTTAGGACCGTTTTCTCTGTTTGTGTCCTTATTTGTTTGAGAGTAGCAAATGGATGTCCGGCTCACCCTGTTGTGCTTATGTGCCTGAAGCATGTCCGTGCGCATGAGAACCAGAGAAATTAACTGAGAGAGTGTGTGGGGGAGTCTCCCCTCTGTCAGGAGCCCTGTTGTGAGGGCCTCTCGGCTCATCCAGAGCACCTGCGGGCCCCAGCTAGGAAAAGACTCCACTAGGTGGGCTCCACCGTGTGGGAGAAGGAGCAACGCGGATGTGAACCGCAGTGCAAGAGGGCTTGGGTCTACTCCTACGCTTTGGCGACACCTAAACCCTCCGGATTTTCATCTGATCCTGAGACGGGGAGGAGACCCTGATACATAAAGGAAATTGAATGTTCACTAGTAGCAAGTTGAGTTGGACCAAACTGAGAACCTGAATTAGGAAAAAGAGTATGAAGTTTATCTTTGCAGAAAAGGCATGTGGGAAAAGCCGTAATTAGTAAAAATATAGGCATTTTTGGAATTAAGATGCATTTGAAATCCAAACTTAAAGTTCTGAGAAAGAATGGCTTATCTAAATTATTTATTTAAATGGAAACAGAATTTATTTTAGCATGGTTTCCTGCTCTTAATTTAACTTTCATATTCCAGAGATTAATCATTTCTTACAACAAATTTATTTTTAAAGAGGTACAATTGAGATTTTCTTTTGAGTTAAGTAATAACAAGAACTCCAGCTACATAAAAATCAATAATATTTCTGGACTTCTGTAACCAGAACGTTTACAATAATCAAACACATGGTGTTTCTTGTTTTGCTGGAGAAGGTCCAGGTCTCCAAAATAAATGACCAATAAATAAATAAATAATTTTTACTAATGCCTGAAATGCTTTTTTTTAAAATTTATTTTATTTATTTATTATTTTTGGCTGCGTTGGGTCTTCGTTGCTGCGCATGGGCTTTTCTCTAGTTGCGGCGAGCGGGAGCTACTCTTCGTTGCAGTGAGAGAGGTTCTCATTGCGGTGTCTTCTCGTTTCGGAGCACAGGCTCTAGGCGCCCGGGCTTCAGTAGTTGTGGCGCATGGACCCAGTTGCTCTGCAGCATGTGGGATCCTCCCGGACCAGGGCTCGAACCCGTGTCCCCTGCATTGGCAGGCGGACTCCCAACCACAGTGCCACCAGGGAAGCCCCTGAAATGCTATAAATGAAATAGAAATGCCATTTTATTTTACATCCAAAAAAATAAATTTAAAATTATACATACATTAAACATAGATACATTAAATATATATATACAAATATGTGTGTGTGTGTCTGTGTGTGTGTATAAATGATATTTAACTTAATCCACAAAATCCTGAAAATCACAGAGCCATTTAACCTCGAGAGCACAGTTAATTGGGGGAAAGGAGTTGGGGGGAAAAGCTGAATTTAACATGAAAAAATAGAACTACTTGTTAATTTATCTTAAATCATTCTATTACATTAAAATGTGTCTTCCTTAAGGCTCTGAAATCAATGTTGTCATTTAAAATTGTATTTTAATAGTGGAGTCCCAAAATCATATTCAGCAATTCTTGCTTGCCTGCAGATACAGGCCACTCTGTTGCCTGTATAATAGCGGCTTTGTTTTATCCATATACAACAGTATGGACTTACAGTACCATTTTGCCCGGGTAGATTGTAGTGAAAAGGAAATAATCTTTTAAAAATTAATTTAAACAATTGTTTTCTTTGTGACTACTGCTTACCAATCTATTTTATGTTAATGAGGAAGCTACCAATCAAAAACAGAGTAGAAAATTATGTTATGCTACTGGTAATTTCTAATAAGTAATAATATTTATTCAGTGTTTACTATAAGCCAGACTTCATCCTAGACACTTACAGTCTCATGTAATACAGACAAAAACTCTTAGATGTAAATACTATGGTTATTCCAGTTTTTCCATCCGAAGAAACAGAGTTACAGAGAGCTCAAGTAACTGGCTGAAGATCACACAGCTGGTACAGGGTAGATCAGGAATCAAACTCAAGGCAGCTTGCCTCCAGAGCACATTCTCTTGAGACTATGCCACAGGGCTCTGCTAAGTTAGAAATAGCTTACATTTAATGAGGCCCCTTGTTGTACCAGACGTTTTGCTGTGCCCTTTAAATTGTTACACCATTTACTACTGAAAACACAACTGTGAGACAGAACCATTATTATTCACATTTCAAATATTAGAAAAAATTAAAGACAGTAAGTAACTTGTCTAAGTAAACATGAAAATAAATGTGGATGAAGAATGTAAGCTCAGTTTTTTCTCAGACTCTGAAGTGTGGGAAGTGTTGTCCCACAGACGTGTGCACATAACATTTTAATCACTGTTTTATTGCCAAGGACTTTGGGTAATAACTTTGTACTTCTATCTCATTTTGAATGGCCTGAATCATTAAAATGTCATTTTTGTAACTAGGGAAAAATAGCATCCTTAGTTAGCATCAAGAATCTTTAAATAGGTGATGTCTTTAAAATGTTGGTATCAATTGACCTGGTTATTTTTGAATTGGAAATCTGATTGTAAACACAGAAGTGGTTTTATAAATGAAAGCTATTTATTGCATAAATACATAGCAATACCAGCAAAAATTAATAACAACCTAAATACTAAGCAATAAAGAAAGAGTTGAGTAAACTGGAATATTTATTCTTGGTGGAAAATCATGCGTTCATTAAAATATTTCCTAAGAATAGGCAATAACATGGGAAACACTTATGGAGATACATTCAGAATAAAATTTGGATATAAACTCGTTCATATGGCAATGTTAAAATTATGTTTAGTGATTTTTCTTGCTCTCTCACTCTTTTTTTAACTCTTGTGATTTTTTTTTTCCAAGTATTTTTGTGGGAAGTAGGAAAAGATCTGAGGAACTGAGATGGTATGATCATAGTGTCAGAATGCACAATTATTCATTTCATTGTGCTTAGGAATTGACCTGAAATTAGAAGAATGTGCTTTGTCTGGCTTATGTGGTATTCAAATAGTTAATTTCCAAGGCTATACCATTAAAGGTCATTTAGTAAAGATGGTCGAGGCGATTAGCAGAGAGCAGTGGTGTTATTTATGTTAGAAAGGGATTGCCTGAGAACAGGATGAATAGGATACTTAACTTCGATCATCAGTGCTGAAGTGCACTTTTCTCAGCTGGTTGTAGAGAAAGCAGAAGAAACCTACTCCGATTGCTTTAATTTGATTAATATGGGTATTCCAACTGATACACTGGGCCCCTAATCCATTTGCTTTGGGTATCAGTATGATAGCTTCCCATGGAGAGTATGATATCAGGCTATAAACTAAGAATGCATAAGAGCATGTGGGGTAAGCCAAGCCCAGATGGCACACTCAGGGATAAATGGAATTTGGACTCTAGGTGTAAGTTTCCAGATCTAGGTTTGCATATGCCTTTTTCAGGATAATTAGCCTTCAGCACACAAAACACTATTTGCAGTGTTTAGAATAAACAATTAGTGTCTTCGGTGGCCTGTATAAGGAGTGGTGGGGGGGGGAAGCAGAGGAACCTGCAAACATGGGAGATTGAGCCAAGTTGGTGTGGGATCAAATCCTGAGTGCCCTACTTATTATCTGTGCAGTCTTGAGGAATTTACTAAACTACCCTAAATTCCAGTTCCTCATCTATAAAATTGAGTTAATCATAGAGCCTGGCTCATGAGATTGCTGGGAGGGTAAATTAGGTGTGGACTTTTCTGCACAGTGTTCCACGCACAATATATTATTGCCATTACCATTATTAGTAGTAATGTTACAGCCAAAACTCCATGGGGCAAGACATGAGTGCTAAGCAATGACTCTTTACACTTACCAGATATGGAAAAAAGTTTGGGTCATCTCCAGAGTAGGAACTTTCTGTTTTGAAAGAGTAAAGCTGAGAGTAGGAAACTAGAGTACAGAGCGAAGAATTAAGTACAACTCTGGGAGAAGTCAGAAAAAGAAGGACATTTCTTGACACTTTGAGTCTTCTGTTAGGGTGACAGCTTGCTCATAGGGGAAAAAAAAATAAAAGAGAATCCCAACTTGCACTTCAGGTTCTCTGTCTTGAGGGTGAACGGTATGGAGGACTTCTTTAGGCTGTAGCAAACACCAAGGAAACTAATTTAGAGGAAGAACTTTAATCAGAAGAGAATTATGGACTATAAAGTTCAGATTTGGAGATAAAGGAGATGAAGTGAATTGTAGTTTAGAGGATAAATTGAAAATTAAAGTGCCAGGGGTGATGATAAATATTTAAGAAGCAAAGAGACCTGAAAAGGTACCACATACCAGAAGCCTATGAACTGACTTCTTTGATGTACTGTTGTTTCAGTTAATATACTTGTGGATATTTTTTCCTTTAATATCCTTAGAATTACTTAACAACTTTAAGTAAAAGTTTCCTCCCTTGCACGAACTTTTTTCCATCTAAATGAATTAAGCAAACATTAGCCAAAGCTAGACTGTAGTTTATTTGTTTGAGAAATCGATGATTAATTTAAACAAATAGATGAAGTGGAAATCGAACTTTCATTGTGCAAAACTTGGCGGGGGGAGGGAGTTAATGGTTCCAGTCGATTCTTAGGCTCTCTAAGTACTTGTAGGCACCTACTTTCCTCTCTCCCCTTGACCCAACAAGGCTCCCAGCTCAGGAAGTCTTGGCTTTTTCCTTGCAACATTCTAGGGGATTCATTTAGTCTCTTAACGCTGAACTCGGCCCATCAAATTGTAAATGTTCTTCAGCCATTGCTAATCTATGCTTCATGTTCCATATGAGACAAAGGGCTCCCCAATGAGGCTTGTAGAGCCCCGAGCTACCACCTGGCAAGAAGGCAACTCTACCTTTGCTTTTATCACCCATGCCTCCACCCCACCCCCAAATATTCTTATATTGACTTTAGGTGTCCAGGTTGGACATCCTCTCCTCACGCACGACAATGGCATCCAAGTTCTCATTATATCATGTTGTTCTGTACTTGCCTTCCTCTGGTAACATTTCATTTTATTGTGATATTAGGGTCAGTCATGATGTCAGTCTATTCATTATTAGAAAGTCCATCATCAAAATTTTGCTTAATGATTTTACTAGCTGTTGAAGGTCATTACCTAGATCTATTATTTCATTGTATTATAAAAGACTTGATAACAGTAAAAAGATATTATATTTCCTTTTAACTGGGAGGTTTGTACTCCTTTTATTTTCGTCTTTTTATTTTTGATTTCCCTGTGATACTATATTTAAGTGCTGGAGTCCATAGAGATTGCTTTTACTTTTCTATTCTGGGGCCATTTCGCCTACTACAAAACTTTGAATTTGTATATTGCTATGATTTCCTGGTCCCCTAAACCATGTCTTCAGGGGTATAGACATTATCATTTGTATTTAGAAAATTTATTTAATGAGCATGTACTACTAATAGACTAAGGGAAAAAAGTATTTTTAGAAACTGGGTAACAGAAACAGAGTAGATCTAGTGCAAACTACTACTGGTAAATAATTAAATATGCCTCCCGTATAAAATCCAAGGAGACCCTTTACTTATAATGATAGTCTGGGGACACATTGATGTATTTTATGTAAGTTAGCCTACTTACTAGTACTCTTATGATGAAAGTTTTTTTATGCTATCTTAAAACAAATAAAAGAGATGGCCCTCAAGAGAAGTGTACTATAATTCCTATGGCCCAAAATATAGCATAATGAAATATTATTATCCCTGTTTCAATTATCATAAAGGTTTTCAATAAACTTTTGACATTTTTGAAGGCCTGATTTTCAATAACATCATTATAGAGCAATTGGAATTATGAATCCTCTGTGAGAGCTTTGTTTCTAACCTCCAAACCCAAATTGCCATTTTGCAGATTAGTTTTAGAGGGCATATTTTACTTAACTGGAATACTCACAGTGCAGACCTCTAACAGCCCTTCTAGGGAACTACATCTAATATTTACCGAGGACCCATGGAAGGGTAACACTGTGATTATATTATGTATGTTACGGAAAGTAAAGGGTGATTTCCAACACAAATGCTAACTTGACACAAGTGAGTGTTCTTGGCATTGGTTTTCAAAAAAAGAGGAAATCTCCATGTTAGATTACCTTCTGATAAATGCAGACTAATAAACATCTGCTGCAGAGAGTTAATTTCATGGTTTGTAATTTTTAAGTACAGGTTATATTTATTCCACAACAGGAAAAAAGGTTTAAGTTCCCTTAGAATTAAATGTAAGAATTGCCACAGCAGTGCAAATTGACTAAAATCAAATGATCCTAAATATATCATCTTTAAAAATTTCAAACCTAGATGCCCCAGGATGGGGCAGTATTTGAAATATTGCTTTCACCATGCCATAACTAAAAACTTCAATTCAGTTCTGCAAATATCTACTTAGTAACTTCTATGTGCAAAAAAAAATGGGAAGGCATGAATGACACAGATTGTGATTTTATTAATAATAAATAAAACCACTTGTGCTCTGTTACAAGTGAAAATTTCAAACATACACTAAGGACAAGCCAGAAAAAGAAAGCCACAAATCTCTCGAAGATAAGAGGTGGCATTGTTTAGAAGGGGCATTGTGGCAACCTAGGAAGGCATTGATCATTTCTAATGGGTTGGACGGAGAGGGGCAATTGCTTGTCCACTCTATTGAATTGTTGAATACAACCAAGTTTGGCCTGCAGCCCCAGCATGACAAGATCTAATTGTTCAATGGTATTGAAATCCCTATTTTTAGATAAATTATTGGCTCATTTAAAAAACCCTCTATTCTAGCCAAACAAAATACTTTTTTAGAACCTCTGCACTAAACTCTTAGACACATATGTGATAGCTACTTCATATTCTTTGATACACCATTTTCCCCAATGACATTAGTGGAAAAAGGAAGCAAATGCCTATTATTATTAATTTAAACAATTGTATTTAAATGTAAATTTCTTGTCTAGGAAACGAAAATATAAGACGGTCAGTATCCCTGACCGTCCCCTTCGCCTCCACATACTGGACACCCTGAGGTCTTCAGCACATTTTGACATCCATCCTTCCTCAACCCACTTTGGCTTTTGTTAAGAGTGTATGGAATTTTACTTTCAGATTTTTATTTTCATTGCTATGAGTATTGGCTTTTTATATTTCAAAAATTAATTTTAACGACAGCATTAAACCTCAGTAAGCAATATCAAAACCCTGTTACAATTAAAAAGTTGTGTCATATTTCTTACCATTCTTTCCTGAATACCACAACTTCCTTTCTATGTACCTGCCTTTTTAAATAACACAGTTCTTTCCTTTTCCTTAAAGGAGAAAAACATTAATAATTTGAATTATTCAAAAATCCTGATAACTCCAGCCATCCTGGGCTTTCATTAGAGTGACTGGTTGAAATGGCGATGCAAATCCACAGCTCAAATAGTATCAGTGTGTTAACAATTGTAACTTTTAGTTTCAGTTCTGTGTTTAGATCTGATGTATTTGGGTCTTCTTCTTACCCTTTGGCTAATATGAGCCAACAATGGAAGGTATTGAGAAATAGTTCCACTTGCTAGAAGACTTTTACTCACTGTTGAATTTTGAGTTCGAATTTCCTCTCTGCAGAATAGAAGCCTTCCACATGAAAAACAAACCCATCAAAAGACTGGACGATTGAACATCATTCCCTTCCCTGCTTTGCAATGAATATAAACTGACTCTGTTTCAGTTTATGCACCTACTCATTTTCTACTTTAGCGCAGCTTTTATGCTAAGAAAATGTCTGAAGAACTCCTTTCTCCTGGGAAGGAAAATGTGTTATATGTCAAAGCTGCAATTGTTAAAAGACTGTAATATTTTCAAAGGCTGGGAATCAAGGTCAAATCAAAAGGCTAAGTCCCTTTACTTTCTTGCATATATTGTTTCTGTTTCTCTTTTCTCTGTTAAAATCATGTCTGTTTGCTAAAAGGTTATGCAAAATAAATTAGGCTTTTAGAGCCCTGACAACTCGGCCATAGAGAAATTCTTTCCTCAATTTTTTTTTTTTTTTGCACTTTATATGTGAACACCTGCTACACTTCTAATGAGCTTTAAATTATACTTTACACCCATGTAACAAGAATGGATATTGCTCTTTAGTTATACTCAAAGAAAATAT
Organism: Eschrichtius robustus; assembly: GCF_028021215.1. Lineage (NCBI taxonomy): Eukaryota > Metazoa > Chordata > Mammalia > Artiodactyla > Eschrichtiidae > Eschrichtius > Eschrichtius robustus. Next base: position 145,176,830 of record NC_090827.1, on the reverse strand, counting down.
CAGGATGACTTGTTTTTAAGAGCAACAGCTTGACAAAAAAATGATACTTCCTCTAGTAACAATACAGATAGATAGGTCCAGCATTGATAGATGGAAAATATGATTCATACTTCATTGAGAGTTATCAATCTTTTAAATTTTCTTGTCTTCTGTGATTTAGGAATTTGTCATTGCTCTGTGGCTATGCCTAGATTATTTTCTTTTGTTCTTATCTTTGTTCTTTCAGTCTCCTTGCTTCTTATAGGCCAAAGGAAAAGCAAAATTTCCTTATGCTTTTATTTCCGTCTGACACATTAAAATGGATAGACTTTAAATAAGATTCCAAGAGCTCCTTGAAATACCAAAATATAATGTGATATATATTTCTTTTTCGAATTCTGTTTTCCCCTATAATTTGGTTCACTTTTAAATACTTAACCCTATTTAAGTGAGCTTTAGTCATTGTCAGATTTTCTTTTAAAGGAGTTTAATGTACGACAGAAAAGCAAGCATTAAAAATGAACGTTAGCAATTTGGCTCTGTACCATCCTCACATGAGAGATACTAGACATCGTGGCCAACCAGAATTAATTTCTTTTCCACAGTGGTACCAATTTAATGCCACCTACAGAGAAGTGAGATGGTTGAGTGGAAGAAAGGACTATTGTGGAATTAAATAAGATATAATATAGTGGAGACAGAAAACGGGGCCATGGCAGAGAGACCCTGGCATGAAGATTTTGTCCGATGTCCCAGTCAAGCACTGAGAAAAGCAGGATAATACAATGGAAGAGTTGTGGCCACAGGGGTCACCACCAGAGTCCGTAAAGCACAAGGAGGTTCTCTGTTGGGAGGAATGCCTACCTGTTTCTTGCCATTAGGTTGAGTCATGGGGTGAAGATGTGTCCATAACATTTCCTTGATAGGTACATTTGGATTCATTGTTTTGTAAGTTTTTCCCTCTACACTGAGAAGTAGGGCTGACCTCCGTGTGACTATTCTGTTTTTAAAACGCCTTTTTCATATGGAGTTGAAATGTAACACAAAAAGAAAGATGAGGAGAAAACAATAGAATGGAACAGGAAAGAGACTATGGAGATTAGTGAAGAAAGATGAAGAAGAGAAAATAAAGAAGCAAGGTAGGAATATTTTAGCATATTTTCCCATGCCGTTTTATAATCCCCATAAGATTTGGAGAGCAATGCACTGCTTAATTGGAAAAATAGTCAACATAGAAAATTCCGTAACTTAAACTTTCGAATTTTTCATTTTTATAAATATTCTTTTAAAGTTTTTGAACTAAAACGAATAAAAATGCAATAAATATCTTTTCTTTCTTCATGTGTTCCCTAAAATAATATACCTTTGTCTGTATGAGCACACATTACTATACTCTCCTTTTCAAAAAAAGAAATTTAAATGTCTTATTAAAAAGCAGCAGAAGAAATGTACTTTTCCTCTTATCACCAGTAACAAAAAACTTCAAAAAATGTTTGGTTCCAAAGCTCCTCAATATGCAAGCTATCTATTTATACTAATTATTCAAGCCTTGAGAGACTGAAAACTAGAGATAAAATTCTCATGAGAATAAACAAACTCTGTACATTACATATGATATTTCCTAAAATTCACTGCTTCCATTCAGAGTAGCTTCAGAAAGAATATCATGTTGGTATTTTAATTTAGCTAATAACAATGATAACTGTTTACAATACAATAATAGCAATAATAGTATATTTACAGAGAGATTTCTTTCTTTAAATAGGCTATAATTACATTATTAAGTATGCAAAAAATGTCCTTCAAGCATCCTTGCTCATTTTCTCTGAAAGTAACAGACTAGAATACAAAATACTGGAACTAGTGTTTGATTTTTCATGTGACTTTGAAAAAGCACAGAGATAAAATGTATTAAATCCAGTGAACGTGTTCTGCTGTATTCTATAAGACATTTTCCAATTCAGGGAAGTTTTTATGATGTTATCTTACCTTGCTTCTTTCCATTATATCTGTCTCCATGTTCATTAAGTGGTACTCAGTGTTCCCAAAGTGCTAAAGCAGAAGATCAAATACAACTCTTTATCAAGTATCCACTTATATTTAATTGTGTCTATATAAAACTTAAAATCCCACATAATTTGACTCTAGGCCTTGTCTTAATTAAAATATAATAATGTTAGACTTCATTCAGTTATTTAATTGAATCTTTACTATGTACCAACTTAAAGATTCTTTACTATTTAAGTGTAAGCTTGGGAAGTCATCAAACAATTAAATTTGGAAAACAATCTTTTTTTGTAAAATTAGAATTGTCTCCTTTCCTGTCATGCATGAAGAACTCGTTTATTTAAAAAGTTTATTAAACATTGGATATGACTTGTGTGTCTGAGTGTTAGGAGAGGGCATTTTAAGTGGAGGTAAAAGTAAACGGCGACTAGAAAGTAAGAGGCCATCATTTGATATTATTGGAACTTATTGAACAAATGGCAGAATTACAAGACTAAGCAGACTTAGTGGACATAAAGATTGAAAATGAGAGAAAAGAATGCCTGTTTTGATCAGTATGGAACCCTGAGTTCCAGAAGACTTCCTAAACATTGGATATGACAGACACATGTTTGTTGAATTACTAAATGGAGGTAACTGATTAGAAAGAGCAGTATCCATTATTCTACCTAATTTGTCTGTTAATTCTAAGCTGTACAGGCCTGTTTGAGTTATGCTTTATTAAAGTTTTCATGTTTCTAAGTTATTTTTGCAAGTGCTGACAATGTTCCAACTCTAGTCTTTCTCATTCCTTTTAATATTATACAAACTAATCTCAGTCCCCATATTGGAGAAACCAACTTCTAACAACAGCTTCTCTCTCCTTTCCCACCCTCCCACCCAACTTACCTCCCTAACTGCATCTTGATTGGTAACATATATAGGCCCACAAAATAATAATTTTGCATCTTAGCTCCAATATCCCTGTAGTTTTCTGAGCAGTACTCATTAATAGAGTTAACAGGTATACATGAAACTCTCCTAGGTTTTGAGGCCTAGATGGTATTGCAGAAAAAGAGGGACAAAGACTTCCCCAGGCTGATTTATGGTGGATCACCGTAAAACCTCCTGCACCTAACATTAGTCTGAACTAATGAACCCAAATTAGTGATTGTTTTTAGCTAACAAATGGACCCTGGCAGAAATACCCATGTAGGTAGGTTTAGGGACCCCAGAAATGTATATAATGATTTGTAAGACAAAAGGAACAAAGCGAAGACGCATTGGAAGAGACCCTTCATCAAAGTGTTTAACTTTTTGGATGCTTTTTCTTAAGAAGAAGGAAATGTCATATTAGATACGCAATTTTATTTATTCTTTAATTACCTTCAACCTTTTAACACAATCGGGTAAACTCATATATGTCTGTATGGTTTGAAAATTACAGAGATGGGGTTAACATAAGAGTCCTTATCCCTCATTCATTCCCTCAACTTGTCCCTGCGCCACATGATAATATTTTGGCATGCAAACAGATTCACATTATCATATTTTCTTTTGCCCAATAGTTGTCATGTTGCTCCCACATTTCTCTCTCGTTTCTTAACACATTTCAGTCAGTAGATAGAGACTTCCATGCTTTTTGTGTCAAGTGTAGAACATCCCAGGAGAATGGGGGGAAAATGAGAAGTATTTTCTTTGCTTTTGGACTTTGATGGTATAGAGCCTCTGTGAGAAACAAAGTTTTCATCGCCACAGAAAACAAAGATTCAGGAGAATTCAAGTGAGGTGTGAGCAGAGTTTCTCACTTCTAACCCCTCCCTATGTGGGGGATTAGAGGCTCAGAGAGGAAGAAGAAAGAGCTAAGACACTGGCTGGAGCCCTGAACCCTGACTTCAAATGCATCATCATGGGAAAGAGAATGGATACAAAAATCCCACATGGATTTGGGGGAGTCTGAATTCAGAGGGACCTTTAACTCCTTTTCTTGGTAAAATTCAAGGAAGCCCAGAACAGATTCCAAACAGAAATTTTTGCAAGATTAGATGACAGGCTGTAAGACCCTTGGAGAGCTACCCAATGCCCTGCATGATCAAGGGCAGTAGAACAATTCTGATGGCACCTAGAACAGCCTGGAAATGGTGAAGTCCCATAGGTGTCGCCAGGAATTTCTCATGTCTGCATCATGATGGAGAAGCGACAGAATGATCACATGCACTAGAGAGGACAATACAATTTGGCTCAATGAGAGTCAAACAGAGAGGCAAAAATGATGACTATTGTGCAAAATTAATGACTTGTGGCTTCCTTAGCAGATTGCAGATTACCACTGGAAGCAAAAGCATCTCATCAGATATCAGGGTGTATTGTTAATGGCTTAGGTCAGATGGCAACCCCTAATCCCTTCAGGGGAACACTAGTCCTATAGGAATGGGGGAAACTTAAAGTGTCTGAGATTAATTTTCCTTCACCCTGTAGAATGGATGCTCATACTAGAAAGCCCGTTGGGTTATAGAAAATGTAAAATTACCTTTATTGCACTCCTGAATTGTGTGATTAAATTCAGACTCAGAATCCACACCTCCCCAGAATCAGCTTCGTGTTCCCCAAGATGGCACAGAGAAGAGGTGAGTCCTTGGAGGTGTGGGTGTAACTGGGAGGAACGTGGGATGCACATACGCAGCTGCCGGTGGACGACTTAGAGAGACCTCAGAATAGACCCCAACTTTCAGTCTATTCAATGGGAAGGGGAATTTCTGAAGATCTGCTTTTAAACCTTTCAGACGGGTAGGGGGGGTGGTAAATACTTAACATTACTAACAACACTGTTTACCTTTATAAAGACACATTTATACTGTATTAACAGTTAAAAGAGATCATATATGTAAAGTACTTAGATTAGTTCCCTGCTGCGACGGTTAATCCTATATGTAAACTTGGCTGGGCTACAGGATGCCCAGATAGCTGGTAGAACATTGTTTCTGGGTATGTCTTTGAGGGTGTTTCTGGAAGAAATTAGCGTTGGATTCAGTAGACTGAGTAAGGAGATCTGCCCTCATGAGTGTGAGTGAGCCTCATCCAATTCTTTGAGGGCCCGGATAGAAAAAAAAGGCGAAAGAAGAATGAATTCTGTCTCTTCTTGAGCTGGGATGCTTATCTTTTCTCGTCCTTGGACATCAGAAGTCCTGGTTCTTGGGCGTTTGGACTCAGAATGAATTATACCACCAGCTTTCCTGGTTCTTCAGCTTGTGGAATGCAGATTGTGGGACTTGTTGTCCTCAATAATCATGTAAACCATTTCCTATAATAAATGTCTATGTGTATATACACACACACACACAGACACACACATATACATTTAGGGTTGGCCAAAAAGTTCGTTTGGGTTTTTAGTAAGAGGTTATGAAAAACCCGAACGAACTTTTTGGCCAATCCATCTATATCTCTCCCTCTCTATATATAGATATATATCTGTATCTATCTATCTATCTATGGAGAGACAGTGTGTGTATTGGTTCTGTTTCTTGTGGGAACCCTAATACACCTGCATATAAGCAGGTGTACACATTCTCTCAGTTTCCCTTGTGATTTCCTTCAGAGATGGCTCTAAAGTTAAGCAAAAAGCTTTGTATTTTTGTTTTCTTTTGGTAGTGGGAAGGAAAATGAGAAAAGGCAATTGAGGGGTCAGTAAGTCAACCTAAGAATTTTAATTTTAAAGTACTAACTTTGAAAAATAGCTAAAAAGGCAGAATCCATTGAAGAAAACCAACCAAATGTGTATAAAATGCACATATTCTGTATTTTACATATTTCTATTTTTATGTAAGAGAATGTGTTTTCTAATCATTCTCATTTGCCTGCTCACTGAGCTGTTCATTCATTTCAAACTGTTCTGCATTTCCCTCTGCAAGAGATTCTGAGTGGGTAATTTTGATTAGTAGCTCTTTCTACATACACATCTTTTTCTTATTTTCAACTGTTGCAGTTTTACTTTTTATTTTAATATGGCTTTTCATTTTATGACTTGAGATTTAGACTAATGTCTTTGATGTGAGTCATTAATGCAGAGATTTGATCATTTTACAGTGACAAAGGTATGAAAATACATTCATTTATTCCTTTAATAAGAAATGTCATACCACAGGGATTTAATAAGTAATCGTACAGGAGAAAATGAAGGTATGTCAGTGTCTTTGTTAAGTAAAGGCAACAAGTCATGTAATTTTTATCTTTGTGAAGAAATAGGTTTTCTTGGAGATAATAGTATAAGAAATATTTAGCAGAAAAGATTTTTAAAGAGAGTGATGGGTAAAATGGGTAGACTCTGGCACACAGTATGGCTCCACCATAGCACCCGGCAATCTTGCTCGTCTCCACAGGGACCACGTAGGGAAGACTCACTCAACCATGGGCTGAACCAAGTGTGGGTCGAATGTGCCGTGATTCTCCCGGGAACATGGTGAGACAGAGGCTGTCACAAGGCTCCTATTGTAGGAGTCTGTTAGGAAGCAGTCTCTCATCTGCCTCCCTAGTTCCATCAGGACTGAGAAGTTCTATGTCGCCCTCGTTTGGGTACAGCTGCAGACTGTAAAACTGCTTGACGGGGGTTTAGAGTTGGCTCCCTAAAGACAGAGCCTCCACTCTCATGTTTTCTATCATCTGGCTCCTTGTGTTTGCTGTGGGCTGTAGAACTAGGCATGTGGGGAGCTGATATCACTGACCATGGTTTTGCTGTCTGTGAAAGGAATAAACTTGCCAACTCCATTTGGGCTCCTTGTCGCCATTTCAGACGAATCTCTCGAAGTACCGCAAGCCATCCTGACGACTGCCAACAGGCTGCTTAGGGATTGATGGACTGCTTTGACTGGCACAGAGATTGTAACTAATAATAATCTGCTATCCTGTGTAGATTGTAGAACCCCTCTCTTCATCAGTAGTAATCTTCAGTTATTGTCATATGTTTCCCTCTGTGTATTTCTTCCTTTCTTCAAGCACGTGATGTTTTCTTTTGTTTTCCTAGGTGGACTGAGGTTTCTTCACGTATCTCCTTTCCACATATGAACATGTACACGTTCATGGATATTTTACCAAAATGGTAAACAGTATGACTATAAATGTTTAAAATAAAATTCCATGCAGTAAAAGGAGGAACTGCAATACATTCTTTTTTTTTTTAACAGGGTGATGGTGGTGGTGGATATTCTCTTTAATTATTTCTCTATCCTCTACTAATATTCTCTGGTATAAATTAAAAGGGAAGAGAAGTCTGTTTTCCCTTTTAATTTACATTAGAAAATGATCAGCTATTATTTGCCTTCTCTTTCCAATCAGTAAACCCATTCTCTTCTGGAGCTTGTCACTGTACTTTTACTCTTGACCTCATCTTTGTTCTCTGTTTCTGAGAACAATTAGACTTTTAAAGTCTTGCATTATCTTTTATTTTTAACATTTCCTCCTCTCCTAGGTGTTTTGGACAATAAATAATGATGGTCAGGGGTCATTATCATTATAAAAATAAATAAGAACACAACATTTATCAAACTGGAAAAATCACTTAGCTTGAATCCAATGTCTACCTTTTCTCTCACTACCAAACTTCTTGAAGAGTGAAAAGTATCCTACACTCATTGGTCCCAGGTGTTTGCCTCCCGCTCATTTCTCAACCCCGCTATAATTTGGTGTGTACTCCATGCACCCTATTGGAATAGTGAATAGGTTACAAATGACTAATCACAAATTTCTGAGCCTTCTTAACACATGGATTTGCTTATTCTAGATTTTTATCTTACTGTACATCTACTGTTTCTAAATATGCTCTTTTAGCTTCTTCTCCTTTGATTTTCCCTAAATACAGAACTTTTTCAATTTCTTTACTGTTTTTTATCATTTCTCTTCTTTGAAGATCTCTAGTTTGCTAGCTTTAATAATTACATATATGTGTTTGATTATCAAATTTGTATTTACAGTCCATATATTCTGCTGAGCTATATTTCTAGGTATTTATAGGAAATTTTTATTGGGTACCTTACATTTGTAGCCCCTTAAAATTAATATACCCGAACACTGCTCAGCATCTTCAATGCCCACCTGTCTCTCTTATGAATTCGTTATCTCTACAGTAAATGTTTCTTTTTTCCAGTCCTTTAATTACCAACTATTCACCCATCCATTTGCCACTTTCTCTTTATTTTACTTTCCCAATGTCCCTTGAAGCAATCTCATCTTTTCATTCTTCACTGTTACTCTCCTAATTTAGGCTTTCATGACAATTCTTAAAATAGACCCTTTATCAACCAGCTTATTGCCAATATCCCTTCCTCCCCTAAGTCTCATACACGTCTATGTCAGATATGCTTGTTTGTATACACACAACCATCACCTTCCTCCCTACTGGGAAAGCCCTGGTGCTGCTTTGGTGTTTACTATTCCTTGTCCCTAGGAATGATAACTTTCTGTAGTCCCATTGTGTTCTTAATAATTGGTCCAAGGCAGTCATGTTTGTTTTATTTCCTTGACATGATTGTTTTTGTCATGGCCTGTGACTCATTCGTAGCAAATTGTACCTGATGGGAAATCTGTAGGCTTCTGGGAAAGGTTTTTACTTATGGATTAAAAGAGATTCAGTGTTGAAAATGCCCGTTTTTAACAGGACGTCAGCTTTCTGCATGTGAAGCTTAGAACTGGTGCAGCTAATTTTCAATCATGAAGGAAAACATCATCAGCACATGTGAGTGACACGACAGACTGATAGAAAGCCTCTGTTGTTTTTTGTTTTTTTTTTAAATTGGGGTATAATTGCTTTACAATGTTGTGTTAGTTTCTGCTGTACAGCAAAGTGAATCAGCTATGTGTATATATATATCCCCTCTTTTTTGGGATTTCCTTCCCATTTAGGTTACCACAGAGTATTGAATAGAGTTCCCTGTGCCATACAACAGGTTCTCATTAGTTATCTGTTTTATACATAGTGGTGTGTCTATGTCAATTCCAATCTCCCAGTTCATCCCACCACCCCCCCATTTCCCCCCTTGGTGTCCATACGTTTGTTCTCTACTCTGTGTGTCTGTCATACAGAGTGAAGTAAGCCAGAAAGAGAAAAGCAAATATCGTATATTAATGCATATATGTGGAATCTAGAACAACGGTACAGACGAACCTGTTTGCAAGGCAGAAAGCCTCTGGTCTTTAATGAAATGACTGAGCTACTGGATTTGCTAACCCTCTATCTATGCTGTCTCTAGTCACTCTTGTTTCTACTCTCATTCAGGCCCATTTGTAGTCTCGATTCTACCCTTACTAAGTAGCCCTACTTCCTGGGTTTTGGAGCAGCTACTTGGTCCATTTATAAAATGGATACCTTTATTCCAGTTTGGGTCCTTCAGTTAACTCTTGGTTAGAACACTGGTCAAAAGAATGACTCTTAAACTCTTGAATTTTAACACTCATCTAGTCCCATGATTTAAATACACACTTATATTTTCACTATTAATAACAACAACAACAACAATATCTCTAAACCATTTCCCTAAAACTTAAAATTTAGATTTTTATATAAGATACAGAGTTATTCATGTGTTCCGTAGGCATCTAAAAATTATCACGTCCAAGCTCTGCTCATACTCTCTCTCTCACTTTTTTCCCTTCCTGCATCCTATGCCATGTGGCTGTCCTCAATGTTCACCCGCTCACTCAGGTAGGAGACATGGGCTCCTAATCCAACAACTAAGAAATTCCAGTTAATTCTGCTTCTCTAATGTCTCTTAAATTCTGGTCTTTTCTTTCATCACTACTGTTAGGGAAGCTTGCTTAGTTTAGCACACAAACTCTTAACTTCCTTACTTGCCTTCAACGTAACTTCCCTAATTTATTCTCTACACTACTGCCAGTTTGATCTTTCCCCAATATAAAGCTAATCATAATACTCTATTGTATTGCTCAGGACACAGTCAACTCTTTTTCTTTCTTTTCCTTTCTCCCTCCCTCCTTCCCATCCTCCCTCCCTTCCTCCCTCCCTTCCTGCCTTCCGTCCTTCCTTTTTTTTTTTTTATCATAGTGCTACTGACCTGGATTCTTGGGACTCTTTAATCAATAGAAATTGATAAGAGACCAGACAAGAAATTCAGGCAAGGCTTTACTGGGACTCATGCTGCGGCACGAGGGAGCAGAAACAAGTAACAGTTCCCCTTGCTCGCTCCCTGAGAGGGGGTGAGCTGGTCCCTTAAATGGGGTGAGGGTCGGGCCAGATGCGTGGCTTAGGTGGTCTGTCCACCAGCCCCTTGGTGGTGCTGTGTGCAGGGATCATGTGCAGTACCCTGCTTTTGCTCCCAACACCTCAGAAACGGCAGTTAGGTCTTGGTCTTTCTGCGTCTTCTTGCTCACAATTTGCGCCAGTTGCACATGCACACAATTATTTTTGTCCCTTCTAGTTTCTTTGTATCTGCTGCTGGAGAAAACGTTTGTCCAGGTGCCAGCTCTACAGCAGAGAGCCCCAGGTTCCAGGTCCCAGTCTGTCTCAATAGCAAATTAGACACTCAGCCAGCTCCAACTTCTCTTATTCTCTGACATGTACACTATGCTTCAGTTATCTGGAAACATGTACCTTTCATAAAATGAATCATGCTAAGCTTGCCTTGGTGCTTTTTGACATGTATTTCCTTTGCCTGGAATGCTCTTCCCTCTCCGTGACTTTCTTAATTTTCCTTATATTTCTGGTTCACTCACCCATGTGTTAAGACTTAGTTCATTAGTAAGACCCATCCAAATGTAAAGTTTGAGGGAATGAACACTTTCTTTGGGCTTCCAGAGCTCCTACCATGGGCCTAACAGTATTACAACTCTCCTAGATTTAGACAATCTGCATTTATTATCTGTGTATTAATTGAAGGAAGGCAGTGTACTTAATTCTAGAATTAAGCACAAAGTTGGGCATATTTACTGATAAATATGATAAATGTTTGCTGAGTAAATGAACTAACAGTGCCAAGGAGGTAGTGGAGAAAGCACATACAGTGTTTCTAACAGTCACTATCAAGCTCCCTTCCATTCTTTAATCTAAACAATTTTTTGTATTCTTAAGTAACTACCTTAAAAACAGTTCTCTAGCACCCAACTATGTCTTCCCCAAAACCACTTGCTACCCCAAACTATTCTGTATCAGTTATGGGAATTCTGACTTACAGTAACTTTTAAAAATCCCAATTCAAACCAGTTTACAAGTGTAACCAAGCAGGATCCTATGGGGCCTTCCCAGAACACTGGACACTGGGACAGATTCTGCCCCCCTCCTCCCGCCATGTCCTCTGCCTATCTCTTGTTTGTTGAAAAACAGCCTCCTAGGCCTTCCCCAAGTTCCAAATAACAAATTTAATCAGAGAAGTGAGAAAATGCAGAAACAAAGGAAGACAGTCAAGCAAGACAAAATAATAACGGTGTAGCCATTCAACAAAGACCACAACTTTTAGTCGTTTTGGTGTAACCAAAATCCCTATGGGATGCATCCTCAAGGTCAGTCAAGGGGATTGTACAGTTCCCAGGACTCATATTTAGACATCACATCGTCCTCAAGGAGAAATGGCCACCTGCTCCACCTTTTTGTTATAGAAAGAGGAAACCTTTCCTTGTGCCTGTCTCCATTTCTATCACCTCAAGATTCATTTGCAAACTTTAGGTAATTTGTGTGTCTTAATTTAGGTCTCTCCAAATGCTGACCCTGAGAAAATAATTTGAATGAAATAATTTATCTGGGAAGCACTGTGAGAAAACAGTAGGAATGCAGCATAGGAAGGAAAACAGAGAGCGAATTACACTCTGGTTAAGGGAGTTCCATCCTGCCAGGGATCCTTTGAGAGACTGTGCAGAACACAAAGAAAGCTGGGAGATTTATTCTTCAAATCTTATCCTTCTCTAGGTTATAGTATTCCCTGGCACTTCCATTAGCCTTGCACATGGTCAAGAACCTCATAGTGGCCAGAGAAACCCTCAGGCAGTTAGATGCAGGCGATTCAGGTAGAAAGTTGATGGTAGATACAGAAACTATTCATTGAAGGTACCGATGATATTTTGGGTGGGCCAAATAGGGCAGGACACCAATAGTGTCTGCTACAAAGCCCATTCCCAAATAATTCACCACCAGGGTTAATTTGAAAATAATATTTAGCTTAGGCTTTTCAGTTATGCTGGATAGATATTGATTGGAGTGTCAGCCTTCATGGCCACTATGACCTCTATAAAGGACTTTTGGGTTTATACTGAGGAAATGAAACTAAGCTAAGTAGGTACAGTTGGTTTTCATTACTATCACTGTATTTAACTTTCCAGGCTAGCGAAGTTTAAAAGAGACAAAATATAGATAAATCTAGTATTCTAATACCTGATTTATTTCTCCATCTTCACTAAAGTCTCCCATCACCATGCTTCATTCCTCTCAGAATTTTGCTTTTTACTATTCTTATTTTTCTGGCTGATAACTCACTTGACTCCACAATAAAGATATAAAGATGTAAGAATATAATGTCACTCTTACTGCCAATATATTTTTTAAATTGACTTAAAGACAAAACCTAAATCAAAGATTTAATAAGTTTTAACATTCAACTTTATTTGCTTTACCCTTCTATCTGTATCCAAATATGATTTATCTATGGATCTATCCATCTATCTCTCTCTTTATATTATTTGCCAAACAAAGTGAGAGTAAGTTATAGACATCATGACATTTCACTCCTAAATAATTCAGCATGCATTTTCAAAAAACACTGGTAATCCTCTTTATAACCAAAATAATATTATCAAACTCAATAAGTTTAACTTTGATAAAATGATGTTATATAATATAATAATGTTATGTAAGATCCTTATTCAAATTTTCCATATTTTCACAATAATACCCTTTATAACTCTTAGACTGTTTTGTTAATCTAAGATAAACATAATTATGCATTATAATTAGTTGTCAATTATAATGACAATTCTTTAGACTCCTTAACCTAAAATGTTTTTCTCACTCTCTCAAAAAATTTTTTTGGTTAATCATGGCAGTAAAACTTTTTTCAGGCCTAGGCCAGATTTCTTTAAAACAACAACAACAACAACAACTTTATTTTGGGATAATTTTAGATTTACTGAAAAGTTGCAAATACATCCAGAGAATTTGCTTACATCGCTCCTCCCCGCCTATTTTTAACATCTTACATACATGATGTGCTTTTCAAAACTGAGAAAGCAGCATGGATGCATTACTATACTCTAAAATCCAGCCTTATCTGAGTTTCATCAGTTTTGCAGTTAAGGTCCTCTTTCCATTCCTGGGTCTGATCCAGGTGCCACCTTGCAATTATTTGTCTTGTCCCTCAGGTCTCCTCTGGTCTGGGTCAGTTTCTGACTCTTTTATTGTTTTCCATTGTCTTGATAGTTTTGAGGAGTACTGAGTACTGAAGTATTCTGCAGAATGTCCCCAATTTGAGTTTACCCTTTATTTTTTTCAATTAGCTAGAGCAATGGGTTTTTGAAAAGGATACCAGAAGTGAAGAGCCTTTCTCACTTCATCTATCACAGGGGTCTTAATATCCACATGATCTCACTGCTGAGGTTTTAACAGTCATCATTTGGTTAAGGAGGTGTTTGCCAGGCTCCTTCATTGTAACGTTACTATTTTTTCCTTCCTTGTCCTGTTTTTAGAAGCAAGTCACTAAGTGTAGAACACCCTGGGGTGTGGAGGGGTGGAGGGTAGGGTGGATAAAGGGGCGTAGATGTTGGTGACTGGAATCAAACTCCACTGCCTGTAAGGTAGAATATCTACATACATTGTTTGTAATTCTTATGCATAGGAGATTTGTCCACTGTTTTATTTATTTAATCATTTATTAATATAAGTATGGACTTGTATATGTTTCTTTTATAGTTTGGGTTATAATCCAGACTTACCTTATTAATTTTGTAGCTTCAATTGTTCTAGCTCTGGCCATTGGGAGCTCTTTCAGCAGGCCAGTTTCTTTGATAATCATTTTTTATATTCCCCTTGATCTTCATTCTGCCTTTTCCCCAAATCTCATATCTACACTATCTTATAGGATAGAAATACAACTCAAACCATTGACTTTCAGTATGACATAGAACCAAGAAGAATACTGTTCAGTTCTGTATAATTTTGTAAACCTACTTTCCATCATTTGATTTCTGCAACAAATTAATTTGACATACGGTGCATTATTAAAATATATTTACTATGGTGAAAATTAGAACCAATAGAATATAAAAAATAAGCTATCAAGCCATCTGTTGGAGAAATCTTGATACTTAAAAGGACTTTCCTTTCCCTGGCACTTGTACTTTTCTCCCACCTCTCATATGGTGCTCTAAATATGACAGCTGCCATGGGTGATTAGATTCTTCACCTGCAAAACCTATATTTCACATGCTTAATATATCATCTTATCTAAAATAATATAGTCATAGAAAGGCTACCTATATTTATACTGTACCTGGATATATTTGTATGTTGGCAACTTATATGCCACCACAGTGCTGAGAAAGCCTCAATATGTCAGTTGCATTTGACAGAAGACTTACTTATTGCTTTAATTTTTCAAAAAGGGGATGAGTATTTTTATATACTTTTGTCTAATTTTAAGTGGCCTACTCAATGTCAAGTGGCTTTAAAAAAAAAAAAAACAGGTTGATTTTCCAAAAAAAAGTTTGATATGGTGGCTATTGGTTGGAATTGAGCAAAGAACATGTTAATAAAAACAAGGCTGAACCTATCCCCATAGCTTATCTGCTTTTTAAATGGTTTTGTATATAGCCTTGTCTATTACATTTGAAGAATACAGATGTAAAGTGGTATAATGAAACGATATAAAGTTTAGAATTCTGACTCCACTACTTAATATTTCCCATCAGTATAAAGCAGAGAAAATAATAATCTTTTTAAAGGTCATTATAGTAATCAAATAAATTTAAATGCATACTTCGTATTTTTATTTAGTAGTCTGTGGAGCAGTGATAAGTCATATTTCACTTTTTTATATATTAAAACACATGCATTTATTTTCTCTAAAAGTTAAACAAATTATGGTCATTTTAATGAGTACTTTGTAATTATTCCAGACGGTGAGTCAAACCATACATGATCATTCATTGAACAAAATCCTTCCAGGCAAGAATACCCTTTGCCTGGTGATTGAGGATCGTCCTAGCCTTGAACCCACTTGTCAGTTGCCGCCTCCCCGTCCCCTTCCAGAGGATTTAGCGCCTGTCCTCTCAGTGTTGTTACTGAGCGAGAGAGTCAGGAGAGGTGAAGAAGAAATACAAAATATAACAGGGATACTTACAACCATATTCATTCCCTAGTCCTTCTCCAATAAACGCACACACATTTTTAGTAGGGGAGACTGAAGCCCCTCTGGAACACGTAGACTCAGGCTTATGCCGTAACTTTGCTGATTTTTTTCCTAATTAAGGCTTATCTTGAAATTCATTTTCATCTGCTATTGCTTCTGGAAAGTGATAGGGAGACTGTGGAGAGCATAGTGAACTTGTGCTCTGTGATCTTTAATCCCTAGGTGTAACTGTTTTGCTTTCCCTAGTGTTCCATGCTTGTACGTTGCCTCTTTGGAAGCAATATTAATTTATCAGAATTAATGGAATATAAACAGGTAAGAAGTTACCTCTCAATGAATTTGATCATATCAGTGTCTTAGAAAGATAAGTATTGTTTCCATGGGTATATAAAATTACTGAGGCCAATTTTAAACAGTGTGAAAATGCAAAATCATCATAACACCCACTGTTGCCCACACACATTTGCTATATTATTTCCTGAACCTTATGAATATGTATACATTTTTTTGCATATCATATGTCCATTCTACCTAAAATACTTTTTAAGTTACTGAAGAAAGTCAAATACTGTGTACAATGTCAGTGGCTAAACAACTTACCACCAGGGTCACGATTTAAGCACTGTGGCAAATATGTACTTACCTAGCCCATAATTAAAGGAAATATCCTTAGCCTTTATATTGGTAATAATTAAATATATAGTTACATTTAAAAAATGAATCCTGAGTTTAAGAAAGGTAATATGCACAAGCTAAATTATAGAATATCAACACGTGTCCCTTTGCTTTTTATGACATATAACATTTTGTTTTGAATATTAAATATTTCAAAAAGTCTTTTCCCATATATGTGTGTGTGTGTGTATATAGACAATGTGAAAAAGAAAAGAAAAACAGACATCATAGCTAATCTTCACACGTTCTGATAATTTAGTTTGGTACACTTCTACCTAGATCATATACTGTATATAACAGCTTCTTTGGTTTCAATCACAATTTTGTGTGGAGAGAGAAGGTTCTCTCAATAATATCAGAATTATTATAAACAGTTCATAAATAGCAATACACAAAAATCTCATTTCCATTTCTCTGCTCATATTATAACTATATAACTATAAACGTAATTTCATGATAGTTTGCATGTTTTTTATAAAACCTTAAATATTATTAAACACATCAAAAATTAGTAAAGAAAACAGAAGTCAGTTCTATACTCAATATATTAGAATGCAGTTCAAGCTAGATTATATTAATAAAATAGTAAGTAAACCAAAGTATGTACTACCCACTTCATTCAAATTGTGTATACAGCACAAATTTTACACCTTTTTTAAAAAAAAGACAGTTGTTGCACTGACTATACATCCAAGTATAAGACTAAGATTGATCTTCATTTTATTTTCCTCGGTATACCAATAGGAACACTAACACTCGTTATAAATCCATAGATTTTGTGTTTGATATTGAAAACTTGTTCTTATAAAGCCAAAACTAAAGAAATAAGATATTTACAACTATACCCTCCAATATCACTTTAAATTTATACTAGTATGTGATTATAATAGAAAGTTTCGTTTTAATTCTTCCTCTAAAAGACTTCACCATTTCCCTGGGAAACTAAGACAGCTTCATAAAATGATCTGTAAATGTGGTAAAAATTGGAGTCAAGTGTGTCATCCATCAGCAGGTAATCTAAGAAGTTCAGAGATAAAGTGACCAATGTAGTCTTGTGCTGTGGGTGGGAAAGTAAGACCATCCAGGGTAAAAAAAGATATCATTGCCGGGCAGTAAATTGAGATGAGGTAGAATCAGGGAGACGTAGCCATGTTAAATTTGGCCTGAAATAATAGATTAGAACAGTGATACATTTGAATTTTAAATTTATCAACATGAGCAAAAAGATCAAAGCCTACTTAAATATGAAAGATTAACTAAGATCTGACTTTTTTAAGATGCTAAATTTATTTTAGGAATGCGGTCTAAATGATTTCCAGTTCCTAAAAAGCTTAAAGACCGTATTAGTAAAAACCTATAGAAAATCTTTCTCAATGCTTATAACTTTTCATTTTTTCCTGTTTTTATTGCAAGTTTTATTTTATAACTGTTCTAAAACTGTTTCTAAAATATATTGCTGTGAAAATGGACTTCTACCTGATGTATTAATTGATTGATTGATTGATTAATGAAAGGAAAATGCTTCAAATACTTGTTGAGCAAAACTTCTTCTAGCATTGGAAATCATAGGCGTTTATTTATTTCAAAAGTAAATTTGCAGGGCTTCACTGGTGGCGCAGTGGTTGGGAGTCTGCCTGCCAGTGCAAGGGACACAGGTTTGAGCCCTGGTCCGGGAAGATCCCACATGCCGCGGAGCAACTAAGCCTGTGCGCCACAACTACCGAGCCTGCACTCTAGAGCTCGCGAGCCACAACTACTGAGCCCGCGTACCACAACTACTGAAGCCCATGGGCCTGGGGCCCATGCTCAGCAACAATGAGCCACCACAAGGAGAAGCCCGCGCAACGCAACAAAGAGTAGCCCCCGCTCACCACAACTAGAGAAAGCCCGCGTGCAGCAACGAAGACCCAACATGGCCAAAATAAATAAATAAAATTAATTTATTAAAAAAATATATATATATGCTTCTAAAAAAAAAAAGTAATTTTGCCACTGTTGAGATCCCTGGAATCTCTGAACAGTAGAAGTTACTTTAAATAATTTCCTCTTAAACAACTATGTGGTTTAACTGATAACTCTCTATTGACTCTATAAGAAATGCTGACTCATGCTTATAGAATGCTCACGCCTTGTGACAAACGGCCTAATATCTAATGCCATGAACCAGTTGATTACTCCCAAAACGCCTTATGCCAAAATTACTTATTTTTATAATAATTTAATAGAAATTATGTAAAATGATGCAGTATGAGAAGAATACACTAGCTCATTATTTTTATAAAAAGGTATTTGTAAAGATTTGATAAAAGTAGATCACTAAAATATTGTTCTCTAGGTTTTTAAAGACTTTAAAATTCCAAAAATGCTAATATCTAAAAGAATTCTGCAAAGAGATTGTTTCTCTACTCTCTATACTAAAGTTCTCTCATTTTACTTTAAGGTAACTATAGTGGGAAAACGTATTTCTGTGATATATGCCAGAAATAAAAGAACTCCATATTTTAGATATTTAAAGAAAAGATCCTAAATCTCATGACAACTGGATAGTGATTTGATAAAAGATAAATTTTAGCATTTTTTTCTTCCCACTCCAGGATAAATTCCAAATTGATTAGAGAATAAAATGTAAAAAATGGAACTATATATAAACTAGAAGAAAATTGGTGTGAAGTTTTAATCGGAGAATAATGTAGGAAAGTCACAGTAAGCTAAGTCAAAACCAAACAGCAAACTGGAGTGTAATATTTCCAATTTATAAGACCTAGAGTTTATATTCCAATCTACCAAGAGTTCTTAAACGTCGAGGAATGAAGAACAACCAGTAGCATAATGAATAAATGATATAAACTAGACATTCACTGAAAAAGAAAACCTCCTTAAACATAAGAAAAATTGCTCGTTCTCACTTATAATAAGGGGAAAATGAATAAACATTTTTATCTCATCACATTGGTAAAATTCCAAAAGCATGACAAAATATTTTGTTAATGAAGCTGAGGAGAAACGTGTAGCCTCATACACTGCTGATGAGGTTGGGGAAAAAAGCATTACATGTATGGAGGAACAGTTGGCAACATCAGCAAAATTACACAGTGAATGTACCCTTTGATTCCACTTCTAGGAATCTATCACCAAGATACACTGGCAAAAATATGAAATGACGTACTCATGTCAATACTCCTCTTAAAGGGAAATGACTGAAAAAAAACATAGTGTCTTTCAATAGGGAATTGAATGATTATATCCTGTATATAATGCAGTAGGATACACTGTAGCCATGAGAAAGAATGAGTATTATCTATAGAGAGTGATAAAATGTGATTTCTATGATATACTGGCATACCTCCTTTTACTGAACTTTAGAGATTCGGGTGTTTTGTTTGTTTGTTTACAAACTGAAGATTTGTGGCAACCTTCCACTGAGCAAGTCTATTGGTGCCATTTTTTTTTTCCAACAGCCCTTGCTCACTTTGTGTCTCTGTGTAACATTTTGGTAATTCTTGCAATATTTTATTATTATATTTGTTAAGGTGATCTGTGATCAGTGACTTCTGATGTTTCTACCATGACTCGCTAAAGGCTCAGATAATGGTTAACATTTTTTAGCAATAAAGTAATTTTTAATTGAGGTATGTACATTGATATTTTTACACATAATACTACAGCACACTTAATAGACTGCAGTATAGTATAAAGATAACTTTTATATGTACTGGGAAAGCAAGAAATTCCTGTGATTTGCATTATTTCAAAATTTGCTTTATTTCGGTGGTCTGGAACCAAACCTGCAATATCTCTGAGATATGCTTGTACTTATACATGAAAAAGGCACAATATTGAATATTGCATATAATTTTTTTCCAATTATCTGTATGGGAGAAAGAGTCAAAATGGAGGAGACAGGAGTGAAGGCAAGCCTTTACCCAAATACCCTGTTACCTATGTTATAATTTGCAACCGTTTAACAATCTTACATAATCAAAAAAAAAAAAAAGCAGAATCAGAAAGTAAAAAGTTCCTAAAAATCAAAACTAATAAAACTAATTATATATCACGATTGATTTAAAATGTATTTTCTGTGCAGGTTAATCCATAATGTATTCGTTTTTTCTATAAAAACTTAGAGCAGTATGTTTGAAGGAAAAATTGAGCTGCGAAGAATTCTTGAAACTCATTCAGCTTTATTTTATTAACAATGCTGATGTTATTACATTGAAACAAATTTATTTATAATTGGATAAAGTCAAGAAGTAATAGCATTAACTTTATTTTGGAACCAAAATTTTCAGTAAAAGAGAAATGAACCTAGATTTAAAAGAAAACAGGTTAGATAAATATCCTGCGGTAGAAATTTAAGTTGGAGATATATTATGAACACATACACTTGTTTTGTTTCTAAAGTAATTTTTACTAGCTCTTGAAAAGGCCAAGAGGTGGCCACCACCGAGTGGCATCCAGATTGTGACTTCTCTAAATACCTTTCACCTATAAAAAGAGCAGTAAAAGCTGCAGGAGGAAATATAGACAACTGGCTGAAACATCTTATTGTGCCAAAAAACAAGGAGGCTATGGAAAAAAAAAAAAAAAAAAGAAGGTTACATCAAAAGAAAACAGAGACAATGGCAATAGATGGGATACTTTGGGCGCTATACAAAAAGTATTTCCAAGAAAAATGTTAAATATCCAAGTAATAGTATTATATAGATATTTCCGATCAACTAAGCAAAAGGGGAACTCAAGGTACTAGTCTGTTGGTCTTCAATCCAGGCCTAACCTACCACCACTACCCTCACCCCCCCACCCCTACCTCCCTATCATCCCCACCCCCATAGCCCCCACCCCCACCCCCACTACCTTCACCCCCCCACCCCACCTCCCCATCATCCCCACCCCCATAGCCACCACCACCACCACCACCACCCTCACCCCCCCACCCGTACCTCCCCGTCATCCCCACCGCCATAGCCCCCACCCCCATCCCCACTATCCTCAGCCCCCCACCCCTACCTCCCCATCATCCCCACCCCCATAGCCTCCACCCCACCACCACCACCCTCACCCCCCCACCCCTACCTCCCCATCATCCCCACCCCTATAGCCCCCACCCCCACTACCCTCACCCCCCCACCTCCCCATCATCCCCACCCCCATAGCCCCCACCACCACCACCACCCTCACTCCCCACCCCTACCTCCCCATCATCCCCACCCCCATAGCCCCCACCCCCACCCCCACTACCCTCACTCCCCCACCCCTACCTCCCCATCATCCCCACCCCATAACCCCCACCCCCACTACCCTCACCCCCCACCCCTACCTCCCCATCATCCCCACCCCCATAGCCCCCACCACCACCACCACCACCCACCCCCCACCCCTACCTCCCCATCATCCCCACCCCCATAACCCCCACCCCCCCCACACCCACCACACCCACCACTCCTACCCCCACTACTGCCCTCACTACCTCCCTACCCCCTTCACCCCCCCACCACTACCACCACCACCCCTGATCTTAGCCCTTTAGAGCCAGGCTATGTCCTGGACAATGATTGTGGGGTACCTTACCAAAACAAAGGTCACTCCCAAAATAAATGTTATTTGGGAAACAGAGTTGGAGAAAAATGCAATTATCACTCTTTTTTTTTCTTTTCTGAAATATTTTATTTATTCCTTCTACATGGGTCTTTCTGTATTTCTACAGGGTTTCCTTCATCAATGCATTTGATTATTAATTCACTCATTATTGCTTTTGATTACTTCTCTCTGGAAACTGAACAAGAATCTTATGCATGACCAATCATTTAAATTTAATAACCAGGAAGTAACTGTCAATAATAATAGTTAAACATATTCAGCACTTATTATGTGTATTGGTTTAAAGCCTCTAACTTTAATTCTCAGAGAAATTCTATAAGGTAGATACTGTTATGACTCCCATTTTACACATGAAAAAGACTAATTAGAGGTTGGAAGCCTTAACCAGGTTAGAGTCAGTGGCTGAGCCAGGGGATAAACTCAGACAGTAGCGCGCTGGAGCCCACGCCCAGGACCCGTCCTGGGAGCATATTTTTTGTAGTTACCTGATTCCCTCAGCTCTCTTCCAGAAGAGAACTGTTTCAAGCACTCCCATATATGCTTCTATTTAACTTAATGAATATTAAAAAATCCGTTTTATATAATTGTCTCATAAAAATAAAAAGAGTGTGCTTAAAAAGAATTAATGCATACTTTGTAATCTTAAATTGTAATGATTTGTCACTATTAAAATTTGCTAATCTCTATTAAGGGACCCTTTAATGGTCCTTATACATCCTTTTTAGTCAATTTAGGAATACATGTGTTTTCTCCATATAAAGAGTTTTCAGGTGCTAGTAATTAGTGGGCTCTTATTTTTTTTTCCCCCACTTCTCTATTTTAAAAGAAATTAAAACATTCTTTTAATAGATACAGCTGGTAGATATTGCCTCTCTTTACAGTACACGTTAACAATATGTAACATTTACAAAATTTACAGAGCATAAAAATAGCTTTCTCTTATCTTTTGAAAGCTTTCTAATTTATTCTTTTTATTAAATCTTCAAAAGAAAGCTAAAAATCAAAAATGTGAAATTTATAAATTAACTTGTATTAAAGACAACGTTAAATTCTTTGCATTGGAGAGTAGTAGTGTATTAACACAGAATTTGAAGGGAATTAAACAGTCTTAAGCAAAACCATTACATAACTATTTACAGAACAATCTTAACAATTACGAGAAGTTAAAGAGCAGTGTAAACAACGTTGAATAAATTTACCTCATTGTGGCCGATGTGTTATTTTAAACAAACTATCAGTGGCCAAAAAAAAAGCTTTTGGAAAAATGGTCTTTTCTTTTTTAGCTCCAGTGGGAGAATGCACTTTTAAGTAATTTCTATTTAAATTGGCCTATTTGTGATAATTTATTTAAATAAAAATATATGGAGTAATCGATTTTACAATGTGTTTTTAAGGCAACATATTTCCTTATAAATATATTTCACAAGAGACTTTATGTGTATACTTTGATTTTATAGTAGGAAGGGGATGATATATTACTTCTCTTTACTTTTCTGAATCTATGTAATAATAATGAAATACAGCTTGGGTTTATGTTGTATTTTTATTGGACTTTGACAAACATAACTTATGTTACTAAATTATAACATAAACAGGAAAATAATATTATCTTAAAATGCTTATTTTTCTGCATTCATGTGTGCACACACACACTCAGATAAAATGGGGCCACTTGAACACATGAATTTAATTATCTATCATTATTGCTACAATCACCTATCTAACACTAAATTCCCATATGCCACGCATACTTACCCCAGAAGGAAAGTGTTGCTGTTTCTAATTTGTGGCATTTTTAATTTGTCTGATTAACATTTGCCTCCTTTGAATTATAAACAGATTTTAATAATAACCTTATGATTAGTGAATGACTTTTCCTAACTCTAAATGGGAATGAAAAAGAATGTAGATGTCAAGTACATTAGCATATGACCTCTAGCTAATTAAATTAGCTAACCTTTTTGAGTAAATTTACAAAGAACTTTCATATACTTTATCTCCTATGATAGTTGCAGAAGCCCTGTGAGTTTGCTATTACTAGTCTCACCTCCATTTTACAGATGGGAAAAGTGAATTTCAGAGAGTGCATGAGTCGTCCAAGGTCATATAGTAGTAACTGGGATTCAGACTAAGTTCAGATTCTATATCCAGTCATTTTCTATTATTCTACTGCAGCTCTTCATTGTAAGTAAATATTTTATTATTGGAAAAATATAAGCTTGATCATTTTTAAAAATATAAGCACTCTCAGCTTGACACCTTTCCTTCAAAAATAGATATGGTGTTTGTTGATAAAAAAAATGTCACTATGTAAAATGTGTTATTGAATTTTTAAACAGAACATCCAATCAGTTTTCTTGTACTATGAACATCATTTACATGTTTCCTCCAATGTAATTCTGAATCTCTATAACTGCTGATATACATATTATACATTTAGATAGCTAGAATATATATAAATTAGTAGATATATAAATCATTTATAAATAAGTATATCTATTATATATAATTTGCATAGATACATTTATTATATAATTTATTTATGAACCCTTTAAATTAGGATTTATTTTATACAAACGAGGTGCTGTAGAGGACATGTGATATTTAAGATTCAGCGCTTCCCACATTCCTTTATATCAGTTCTAACACGTAACAGAAGACATTGTCTTTCCTGCATATGAATAAAGCAAAAGAGCTAGTAATTAACCAGTGCAGCTAAACTGGAGAACAACTGTTATGTAAGTGCTGGGAGATATTTTAACTAGTTGTATCTCTCCCTCATTTAAATCCCATATAAGCAACATGAAAAATACACTGCTGGAGTCACCATCCACAACTGCCATGTCCTATGTCCAGGAGAAGCTCAATGCAGTTTGAAATGACTGGGAACTATAATAATCACATGCAAACATCCTCATTCTGTTGTTTATACTTGTAACATGATTGGAAACTGCAAGGTTATGTAAAAAAAGTTGTGTTTTAGACAGAAAAATCAAATCATAAAATAAATCAGAGTACTCTAAATCCCTGGGTAAATTTGAAGTCCGATGTGAAAAAAAAATATATCATCAAAACAGGGTTTTTGATATTTGGGATGATTTCCTGATAATACATTATTTGCTTTATAGAGCTATAGGGAACATTCTTGATCTAAGTGGCAATGGAAGGCGGTAACGATCGGCCATACTCTGTGGAAGGCTGCACCTAACTCGTGAATTATTTCTCTTCATATGAGTTTTGGAGAATAGATATCTTTGAAGCATATATTGTCACCTATCAATAAAATACAAAACCAATCATAGCAAGAGAGTCAATTTGTATATTTCATGAAAATTATTAGGATAAAAAGAAAGGCAGAGTATTTAATTCATGATAGGCAACACAGATTATTTTTATTTATTCAATTCAATTTTATTATTTCTGTTATCGAAGTAAAAATTACAGATGGTGAAAGTCAAATGATGCAGAAAACGTGCAAAAAAAAGCAGCAGCTTTTATATACATGTATCTCAGAGATATATATCCCATATATCCCTTTCTGAATCACAGTTTGGTTTCTACCCCTCTGTAGACACAATGAGTTCTAAATGTCTACATTTGGGGTTCTCTGTTTTTCTCCACAATACTAAGTCATTTTTTTATACTAGCATTTCTTGAAATATGAGTGTTAGTTAACATTTTTGTGTTACTACTTTCTATGATAGATAAAATTGAGAACACATAGAATTCACTACAAGTTGCCTCTTTCAATTTAATTTCAGGTTATATATAATAATTTTAGTCATTTTTATAATCAAATAATATTCTGGAAAGTTAATATTTCATGAATTCATGCTTTTGTTTACTGTTATCATAAAAACTTTCACATATACAAAAAAGCAAAAACCAGAGCAAAATGACTATGCATATATTCATACTCCTCATCATATAGGCTTAGCTAATATATTTTTCTATACATGCTATATTTATATATTTTAGGCTGAATTATTTTAAGTTGTTGGCATTATACATCACCTTTGTATACTTATGTATGTCTTAAAACTTTAAGACATTTTCTTACATAATCATAATACTATTTTCATATTTAAGTGAATGATGTCTCTCTCTTTTTTTTTTTTTTAAATATGGCCAGCCTGGGTGCCCTCCGAGCCAAAAGGCGTGGCGTTGAGGAACAGCACCGGGTTGGCCAGGACGCCCTGGAAGGCGTTGCTTCCGTAGCTCCGTCAGCAGCCCGGCTGCGCATGCCCAGTTAGCAGCCCGGTTGCGCATGTCCAGCAGCTGCGCTCGCTCGGCTCCTCCCAGCCAGGTTGCCGCTTGTGTGCTCCCTGCTGCGTCCCTCTGACCCGGCTCAGCCGCTGCCTTCGGTAACTATTTATGCCCATTATATAAGGTAAGAAGATTAACACACCTTCTTTCTTCCCCCTCTTTCCCAGCTTCCTCTCTCCTAACATCTACTCTTTATACCTAAACTCATAATTAGGTTTTTCTGCTTTGTAGTTTGCCTAGAAAAGTTAAAGCAAGATTACGGTAAAGAAACAGTGGACTGGGGCAAATGAAGACCTGTAGCCAGCTCTTGTCTTAGGTCCAGGTTGGAAACACCATGAGGTTCACGTTGAGTGCCTGTCGTCTTGGGGGAAGTGGCCCGGGGTCTCTTACGGTGGAGTGAGGTCGGGGGATTGGGCAGAACGGGGGGTCGAACGGCCAAGCGCTTGGAACGAAAGCACAGGCCTCAGCTGGGCTTGCACGGAGCTCGAGCCGGGCGCTGTTCAACCTGGTGGGCTGGGGGAGGGGGGCTTTACATCCCCCCTTGTACCGGTCATCGCGCCCTGGCTGGTTGTGGACGGGGTGTAACCTCGGGCCTTGGCAGCTTCCTGAGGCTGTGGGAAGTTTCTGGCAGCCACTCACCTGCAAACTCTGAGATGCCAAGGCTGTTGAAAGGTCAGGGCAGTGCCAGGGTCCTGAAGGGGTGTCTGCAGGGCAAGTCCCAGCATCTGCTGCGTCGCGAGCTGAGCTGCCGGGTGCTGCCCAGTGGTCAAGCCAAAATGAAAGTAGTCAGGCCCTTAATGCCGTACTGCAGTGACGTAAGGACGAGGCTAACCAGGAGAAAGCATCGGTCCCGAAATCTTCCACTGGGACAAGGAGGGGCGAGAGTCAGGAAGATCAGTGAAGACCTGGGGATTGTCTCACTGCTGAGGGAAACCGGAACAAAGCTCCTGGGGGGTGAGAAGATGGGGGGGACTGGGTCCTCGATTGCTGCTCCCCTCAGAGACTGCAGTGCCTTGGCTGTGCTCCAAGTCTGGTGTGGGGAGGGCGCCCGTCCGCCCCTCCCCCTCCCCCCTCCCTCCCCAGGCCTGCCAGGGAAGCCTTTGTAATTGCCCACGGTTGGGTGCGGAAAAATCCCACGTGGGTTTTTGTTCCAGAGCTAGACTCCTCGCGCTGCAGCTCATTCTCCACTGTTACCAACACTAATCTATCTGCGTGTCCAGATTTGAAATCTGTTGGAAAATAATGGTCCGAATTAATCCTTTGGCCTCTCTGGGGGTTGGCCCAAGAAAACCGATGTGGCGTTTCTCAGGTATGGGTGAGGCAAACTGTCTGGAGTCCATTGTCAGAGAATCTTTGGAAGATCACAAGGGTGCAGGTCCTGAGAAAAATGTGCCCCCTCAGAGCTCTGGGGTCTGTGGTGGGATGGTTTAAAGTCAGCCCCGTGGATGTCCTTGATCTTCTAAATATCTTAGCTAGGGGCTGGGACTGTGGCCTGCCTGATTCTGTATCACTGGTGCCCTGATGGAGAGACGCTGTTCCTTTTCACTTGAGGGATTGTGCCTAGTATTTTCTGAGACTAACAGGATGGGCCAACACAGCTGAGACAGCCAGAGAGTAAATAAGATTCAGCACTCACAGAACACATGACGGTCGTAGTAAAGATGCTGGAGGAGGCTGATAATTTGAACAGAAAAAAATTAATTACAACAACTAAGGAAATTCCGATGCTTCACCACACATCCACACACTTACACACGCATATAGTTAAGCAGGGAAAACAAATCTGAATTCTGAATAACAACAAAACACTTCCCTTATATAGTTAGAGGATCAAATTGTCTTTTGAGGCCTAAATTAGTGACCTGGCAAACAAGTTGGAAGAAATTTCTTTAAGTGTACTTTAACAATATAAAACGAGGGAGAAGCACATGGCGTGTTAGATTAATTTTAAGGAAGAAAGTGAACATAGAATACAAGCAATGAATAAATAAATTAAAATAGACCTGAGTATTCAGACCAAAGGAGCTCACCAAAATCCAGGGAGTAATGGGAGACTGGAAACACAGCTGGTTCTAGGCATTTATTTGTATCTGTGGCTTGAAACATATGTCCTAATGCATTGGCATGTGATTGTAAGAGCATGGGGGAATATGTATAATTATACACCAGGTTATGAACAGGTTATTAAGTTAATAATATAGCAGGAGGTGGGGGTGGATTATATGGGTGAGGATGAGAGGGAGAGGTAAAAGAGCCTGCCCAATAAGAGAAAAAAAATGGGGCCTCTCCTAACTAATCATGATTAACGTGCTCCATCTGTTAAATTTAGCGTTAATCTTAATCATTTATCTCAGTTGTTTTCAATTAGTATTGGTTAATTTAAAAACAAGAATGCCTGAATAATATTTCTTCAGAAGACATAAAAACAGAGTAATTACAAGCTCAAGTTTTAGAGCCATCGTATCTATATTAAAATCTCAGATCAGCTCTATGATCTTCTTAGGATCTTCTACTCCTGAGCGAGGATAGTTACTAATTCTCGTCTTTTTGTTCCCTCTTTGCCTTGATACTATTCATCACATATTGGACTGGCACAGCTAATCTTTTTGTCACATATTTTCTCACAGTTTGTCTCCACGTACAGCTCTTCCTTGACTTGTGACGGGGTTACGTTCTGATATACCCGTCATAAGTTGAAAATATCGTAAGCCAAAAATGTGTTCAATACACCTGACCTACCGAACATCAGCGCTTAGCCTCACCTACCTTAAATGTGCTCAGAACATTTACATTAGCCTACAGTTGGGCAAGTTATCTAACACAAAGCCTATTTTAAAACAAACTGTCGAATATCCCGTGTAATTTATTGAATGCTGTACTGAAAGTTAAAAAAGGAACGGTCACGTGGGTATAGAATGGTTATAAGTGTTTCGGTTGTCGCTGCCCAGCATCAGGAGAGTATTGTATTGCATATAGCCAGCCCAGGAAAAGATTAAAATTGAAATTCGATGTACAGTTTCTGCTGAATGCATGTCACTTTGGCACTGCTGTAAAGTAGAAAAATTTTAATTGAACCATCATAAATCGGAGACTGTGTATTCCTTCCAGTAGTGCATTAGAATACTTACTGTTCCATATGTTTTAAACACTTAAAATTGGGGTCTGTGTAGTGCTATTTCAGTTTTAATTTTCATTTCCCTGTTTACTAATGAAATTGAGTAGTTTTCTATGCATTTTTTGGTCATTTGATGACTAATTCATTTGCATTTCAAAAAAATTACATTGAATAGTTTTATTTTTTCATTTTTTTCAGGGAGTCAACCTTTATGTATTATGGAGTCAACCCTTTTTCATTTGTAAAAGTTAAATATCTCCCATGCTGTAATTTCCATTTTCACACTTATAATGGTATATTTTGATGAAAAGGAACGATTTTGTATGATGTATTCAAATTTATCAAGTTTTTCCTTCCATAGTTAGTACTTTTTTGTTCTGCTGAAACTTTTTTCTTCTTCATATCATGAAAACATTCCATATTATTTTTAGAAGCATTATTTACTTACATTTCACAATCCATCAAAACTTTTGTGTGTGACATAAAGTATGTCTTAATTTTTATTTTATTCCTGTATGGATATCCAATTGACTCAGCACATTTTGGGAAAGATCTTGCTTTCCACGCTACCTTGTGGTGCCAGCTTTATGATAAATCCAATGTTTCCATAAGTATGGGTCTATTATTGGATCATCTATTCAGTACCAGTGGCTTATTTCTTTATCCTTGCATCGGTAGCATACTATTTTAATCATTGTAGCTTTATAATATGTCTTCATAATGTTACTGTAAGTCCTTCTGCCTTACAAGAGTGCTCCTGTTATTTTTTTGACCCTTTGCATTGCATACATATTTTTACCAAAATATAAAAAGATTTTGCATTTGGAGTTGCACTGAATCTGTAGAATACATTGAGGAGAACTAGAAATTACAGTGCTGAGTCTTACAACCCAAGCATATGAACATCCCTACATTTACTTAGGCCCTTTGTAAATTTTCACAATCATTTTACAGTTTTATAAATAGAGATCTAATACAATTTTTGGTATATTTACTCCTAGTCGTTTCATTTATTCCTAGATGTTTTGATTCTGTGTATAGTTTTATTTTTTTTATGAATCTATGTTCTACTTAACTGTTGTTGATATAGAGAAATGAATTAATTTTAAATTACAGATCCAAATAATTTTCTCGACACAGGCCATTTCAGGTTTTCTGTCTATACTTGTCTCTGCTTTGTTAAGTTTTTTTGTTTGTTTTTCTGTTCATTTAATCTAGCTTTTTTTTTTTATGTTGGCATAAAGTTTGTTTCATTTGTTTTTCTACCTTATGAATTTTTAAAGTTGGTAGAGTCCATAAAATATCCCTTCTTCCATTAGTAACATTTGTAAATATTTCTGTATCAATTATCCCATGAACTAATACATTTTACTGGTCTTTAGTTATAATAGTTATTAGTTAAGAACCTACTCTGACTATTGATCTCTATTGTACTCTAATTATCTATTATTTTATGCTCTTAATTATTTTATTTTTATTTTTTTTGTGGTGAACGAAAGTGCAGTGTTTGTAAAGTGCTGTACAGGGAGAAAGGGGGTGGCTTATGCTCAAAACCCCAAGCTTCTGCTCTTAATTTTTAAAATTTACAATCTTTACTTTTTAGGGTGTAACTTGCTGCTCCTTTTCAAACTTCTTGAGATGGATGTTTAGATCCCTGATTTGCAGCCTTTCTTCTTGTTTAATAATTACATTCAGATCTATAAATTCCCTTTAGCAGGGTTTAGCTGTATCACGCAAGTTTTGATATAATGCACTTTCATTATCATTCAGTTAAACGTATTTCCTATTTTTAATTGTAATATTTTCTTTGATCTACTGGTTTTTGAAAAATATGTTGCTGAATTTCCAAACACACGGGAGTTTCTTTTTTATTTTCTTGTATTTACATTATGCTATGAGAATACACTCTGTATAACTTTAACCCTTTATCATTTTTGAAATTTACTCTATTCATGTCCCAGCATACACTGAAGTTTAGTAAATATCTTGTGACTATTTGAAGAGTGTGCATTCTGTGGTTTTCTGTTAAGGTGTCCACTTATGCCAATAAAGTCAGTTTTGTTTATTGTATTGGTCAAATCTTCTTGTCCTTCTTTTTGTCAGCTTGTCCAGTCAGATACTGAGAAAAAGAAGTTAAAAAAATCCTCCCATAAAGATGATTTTTCTTCTTTTTTTTGTTGCAATTAACTTTTGCTTTATGTATTTTGATACCACTATATGCATATTATACTAGGTTATATTATCAGGTGCATAGAAATTTAAAATTATATGTTCCCAGTAATTTTAACCTTGATCATTATAGAGAATTCTTCTTTTTGCTTTAGAATCTATTTTGCATGTTATTAACTCAGCACTAGCAGCGTTTTTTTGGAAAAAGTTTCTATGTTATATCTTTTTCCATCTTTTTACCTTCACCCTTCCTATATCCTTGTATTTTTAAAATACATTCATTCAGTTTTTTTAAGACTAATAATCATCTTCT
Source organism: Eschrichtius robustus (assembly GCF_028021215.1). Classification (NCBI taxonomy): domain Eukaryota; kingdom Metazoa; phylum Chordata; class Mammalia; order Artiodactyla; family Eschrichtiidae; genus Eschrichtius; species Eschrichtius robustus. Next base: position 145,145,392 of record NC_090827.1, on the reverse strand, counting down.
AAATGAATCATTAGCTCATATTGTGAAGTAATTATATAATTATTTGGGTTTAAGTCTATCATCTTATTTGCTTCTTTTTTGTTCTACTATTTTGCTTTTCTTTTAATGCATCTTATTTTGAAACAGTACAACATTTTTACTTATTTTCCCCTATTAACTAGCTTGTTAAATATTCACTTTTCTGCTGTTCAGTTAGCAATTATCCTGGAATTTACAAAGTCATACTGGATCTGTGGACGTTAATATAAATTAGTACTTTACCTCTTCCCAGAAGCAGCATGGATATTTAAAACACTTTACCTCTCTTTAAAATTTATATTTTTCTTGTATGTTAATTGTATATATTTTAAATCACATAATACATTTTAAATATGGAGTTATATAGCATATATTTACTTAGATTAATCCATATATTTATGCTTTTTATTGTTCCTAACTCTGTCTCCAACTGGACAGTTACTTTTGGCTTGAAGAATAGTCTTGTATGTCCTTTAGTGTTGGTTTACTGGTGACATACTTTTCTTAGTTTTTGTTGTCTGAAAATGATTTTATTTTACTTCTACTTTGGAAAGTTATTTTATCTGGTTATTGAATTCTAGATTGGCAGCTTTTTTTTTCTTCCAACATTTTGAGAATATAATTCCATCATCTGCTTTTTTCAATTTGTTAAGAATCAGCTGTCAGCCTTAGTATTGCTCCTTTGAAGATAATATGACTTTATTTTTCTTGCTGCTTTTATTATTTACTCTTTATTTTTATTTTCACTAGTTTTACTCTGATGTGCCTTGGTATAGTTTTTTTGTTTGTTTTTTGATTTAACTTGCTTAGAATTTACTGTGTTTCTTTTGTGACTTGAAAAAAGACATAGCAAATATCACTTTATATAAGAATCCTAGCTCTCCCTTTCCCTCCTGGGAGTCAAATTAAATGCATTTATCATCTCACATTTGTATCACTTTTCTCTTTGTTTCTAACTTTACATCTCTGTGATTTTTATTTTCGATATTTTCTTCTTTCTTTTCTCCCAGTTTACTCTTTCAACTTATCAATATATAATTAAACCCATCTACTGAATTTTTTATTTTTACTTTTAGTCTTTATGTTTAAAATTCCATTTGGCTTTTTAAAAAATAATTTCCATTTCTGTCAAAGTTATGAATGCAGTCTTTTGAATTATTGAAGAGTCTGTTTCTAATCCGTACACTGTATGGATACTCTGTTAATTATATATTTTCCATTGTTTCTTTTCCTTTTCAGACACATCATTATTTTATTTGGTTATTTTTGGCTGAATGTTGGACACTATTTGAAAGAAATGTAGATTTGAGCTCTATAATGATATTACCTTAACTCAGGGAGAATTCATATTTCCTCTGGCAAGCAAATAAAGACACTAGGACTCCTGGATTATTTTATTCCATTTTCAAGATGAAGATGATGTGAAATCAGATTCTAGTCCTGTAAGAATTGATATATTTTACATCTACTTTTTATTCTGGGGTGCTTTTGAAAGTCTTAATGCAAAACATGGTATGTTAAATAGCCTTGTTTTGAAAGGCTCTGCACATCTCATCCTAATTTCTAGAGACCAAGGAGGGTCTCAGAAGTTGTAGCTTTTCTGCCTTTCATCTGACTCTTTAGGAATTGTTGGTTTTCTTCTATGGTAAAATTGACTCAAGGGTATGGTTAGCATTTCTTCTTTTTTTCCCCTGGATATCAGCCCCATAATTCTTCTCTGACATTTGAACTTCCTTACTTGTCTTTTAGTTGCATTTTCAGTTGATTTTCTATTTTGCTTAACTTCCTCTTGTTTTTTTTACTCTCTTTTTGCTCTATATTTTGTAGTTTCCTTCAATTACATCTTCTAGGCTGTTGATCAATTATCTTTTTAGAGTGTTTTTTTTTTTTTTTTCGCTTAAATTATTTGTATTACCTAAGAACACTTTTGGTTTGTGGGTTGTTTCCTTTTTATAGTACCCAATTACATTTTCATATAGATGGAAAAAACTTTTAAAACTCTCTGAGCATACTAATAGGAGTACTTAGAAAATTTCTCTTTCCCCCCCCGTGAATGATTTCAGTGTTTTGGGAGGATGCATGTTCTGTTTTACTTTTGGTCCTTTTCTTTCTTATTTCCCTCAGCAGGAAGTGGGGGCTCCTGGCAACATTCCTGCTTCTCACTCTCCACAACATGCACAGCTTGCCACCGATGTCTGCCTTGGGCCTGTTAGGACCAATTGCATCATGGCTTTTATTTCTGTTTATCTGCTAGCACAAGCAGCTCAGAATTCTCTGATCATCTATCATACTCTGGTTCTGATCCACTTATAACTCTAGGGATCACTCCTGTGATCACTCCTGTGATTACATCTCTTACCAGTCTCCATTTCCTTAAAACAAACCAGAAAACCTTTTAGACCTTAAGAGCTCATTGTCTGTCATCAGCAAGTCTCTTATATAATCAGGCACTTTTGAGGACATGGTCTTTGCCTCTTGCTCAGCCTGAAATCTGAGTTCCCGTATCCCAGTCCTCCTTATGCTGGCCTCTCATGTGCAGACCACTTTGAGGTGTGCCCTCTCACTCCTTCTTTCAGATCATCTCCCCTTTCTTCCATAAGAACGACCAGCTTGGATTCTCATGTCATCAGACTCTACCAGCCCATTCTTTTGCAGCCAGTTACTGCAACTTGGGAGTTTCATTACCTGGCTCATTGTCACTCTCTCCACCACTAATTCTGCCGTTATTCCTGGTTATTTCAATATACTAGTTATTAGAATCTAGTAGATTATTTTCCCAGTAACCTGATTTATTAGCTTCTTGGCCTCCTCTCCTTCATTTCTTGACATTCATCCCATTTATTCCCCTGATCACATTGTAGATCTCGTCTTTACCAATATAACTGCAATTCCTGAAAATTCTTAGTTTCAAATATTCCACTCTTTACTCCACCAACTCATTTTTCCAGCTCTCTCATTCTAGGACTCTATCAATTCTTCCACCTCAGTGTAGCCTACAATATTTAGTTTCTTTCAATTTTCCAATGTATTTTATCCCATCAGGTTCTCATTTGTAGTTTAATTTCATAGTCAGTCATTAACTTCACTTTCTCATACTTTTCACCAACATCCCCCGCTCCATAATTTGTCTCACTTGCTTGTCTAAATCAAAACCTTGATGAATGTTTTTTATCTCCTCTTCTATTCTCTGCCGAGCTAAATGTGACAACTAAAAACTACAACCAGCTGATTATCTCATTTAAGATTAACATTTACCAACTTTAATGGTGGCCACTGTGTGGAAATTATACCAGTTTATTTACTTATACTCTCAGGTGAACACTCTTTCCAGTCTCTTCAAATCTCCAGTATCTCCTACCTAATTCTTCCCCTCAGCTGATAACTTTTACTTCCTATTTCAAAAAAAATAGCTATCTCAGAGTAGTTTATCAAGCTCTCAAAACCACATTATGCCACCTATATAGCATTTTTGCCCAAATACTCCACTTTTTCTTCTTTCACCACAAAAGAAGTGTCTCTGTTCTTGACTTTGTCTAAGCATCCACTTGTACACTAGATGGCATATTCTTATATAAATATATTGCTCAGGCAGTTTTCCCTTTTGCATCATATAGTTTTCCTTTTCTGCTGTACTGTTTCCATGAGCTTGCAAATATACTATTATTTTCCCCATTAAACAAAAAGCAAACAAAAGAAACACTTTTCTTGCTCTCACTTAATCGTCTAGCTAGCTTCACATTTCTTTATCTTTATAATGTAACTCTGTAAATGAGCAGTCTGCATTTGCTAACTCCAATTCTTCATTTTGTTTTCTTTGCTAACTCCAGTTCTTAGCATTTCATGAGAACTGATTCCTGTCAGGTTTTTGCATAACTACTGCAATTGAGCTGCTCTGCCAAAGCTTTCTCCCATCCTGACACGCCTCCCTATGCAATGTGACTTTAGTGTTCCCAGCATCTGTCTCTTTCCCAACTCTTGGAATCTGGAGTGTTCCCATAACAAGAACCTAAAGTGTTCGCTGTTGGCTTTGGGACTGTGCAGTAGGGGAAGGCGGGAAAGACAATAAATAGACTATTGGTGGAGATTGAAAAAACTGTGAAGAAACATATGTACAAAGTATAAACTACATATTTATAAATATGTCAATTATTAGCTTTCACTGATCTTGCTGCTTTTTTGAACTTCGGTCCATCTTAGACTATGGCCCTCTAGAAACTGGACTATAGCTGTATCTGTTCTAGTACTTTCTTGCAGTGTTTAACTCCCTTAAGTGGAGCATTCAGAATCTTGCTTCTGGCCAGCTCCTCATCTCTGCCCAGTTGTGCTTCTTTTTAGATAGCCTAGGTGGAATGATTCTGTCTACACTCATGTAAATTCAACTCCTCCATAAGCGAAGCTGAGCTTCAGAAAACTACATACAACTCATCTTTGCTCAGCATTTTCTTTGGGAGAAAGATGTAATGGTATAAGGGGTTGTACACTAAAATGAAAAAAGGGGACTTGGGTGAGGGTATCGGTAATGGGCATAGGACAGTTGAGCCACTGGAGAAAGAATCAAAAGCAAATGAAGCTACAGAGTGATATCTGAAATAATCATATCACAGCAAAACTACCAGTAGTTTCATACCTTAAAGTGACGTGAAATTTAATATATTGGAATCCTTAAAATCAATGACTAACCTTGAAAGATGGCCAGAGATTATTGAGTAGACATGTAGAGGACAAGCAGAATTTTAGATACTTTGATGGTGAGATCCATGGGGACAGACACTGTCTTTTTTTTAATCTCTTGTCTTCCCAAAAGCCAGTCAAACTATTTGCATATAATAGTGACTCAGTAAATATTTGTTGAATATGGACAAATACATGTTAAAAGTTGTCAATCTTTATGTAAAAATAGTACGGGGAGAAGAAACATTTATATATGTTTGAGAAATAAGTAGTGTAGCTTGGCTGGAGCCTAGAATGGTAATAATGAAAGTCAAGGGACCAAACTTGAAAGGGAGTTAAGACACTTGCTATCATATTAATATCTTCCTATTGTGTAATGTAATCAGTAGAAGATAAGCATTGCATAAGAGCCTTAAGGAGATGATAATTTTTTCAAGAAATGAGAGTGTCAGCTTTGTAATAGGGAGTGTACATATTTAGGGTATTGATACGCTTTTAAGCGTGTCTCAGATCGCACCACTACACGTAGGCAATTTTATTTTGAGACTGTGAATAAGGTTATATTTTCCTTGTATAAATAATATGAGATGAGACTTACCTTATTTGAGGAATAGTTTGTTTTAATTATTTTGTATTCTTAAATACATTCATGGAAAGCAAATTGGAAATTATTTTCTGGGATCCTTGCTGATCAATATTCCCAACTATTTGGGGTATATCTGAACAGGTGATTTAACTAACATGTCTACCAATATGTAATATAGTGTCTTATTCTGGTCAGGAACAAATTAGTTAATAAACTGGGATGTTGCCTTCAAAAGTAGTCATTGTCTGTTGCTCAAAAGACAGCTTCCGTTTTCATCGTAGGACGCCGACACTGCGGAAGAAGGGAATTGTGGAACTGTGTAGCACAGCTGCACAAGGCAGTGACAGCAGCAGCAGGAGACTGGGGTGGCAGGTGCAACTGGCCAGAAATCGGGAAAGGCATGCTGTGCTATTTGCAGAAGAAGGTTCAGTCCATACCCTTACCCATGGTGAGGACACATTAGATTTGTTGCAAATTAATAGGCTAAGCCTAGAAATTGGATACAGTTCAGGAAAGGTTGGAGAAGCAGTGAGTTCAGAAAGTCAAAGCAAGGGACAGGAAGTTACCAGGAAGCCGAGCTGAGTCTCTGTAGGCTTTGAGTGGAGAATTAGGTGTTCGTCTCTTGCTATATTAGATCTCCTGTAAGAAAGTTACAGCTGTCCAAGGACATTAAATCAATATTAAGAAAGATATGTTGCTTTTCTTATGTACTTAACATCTAACTGTAAACCTGGGTTGAGCATATAGTTAAAAAGAGGTGCATAATCTCATAATTCAAACAATCTCTGAAATATTCTAAATAGAATATTATATATAGCTCTTGGGAAAGAAAGAAAGGAAGGGAGGATAGGAGGGAAGGAGAGAAAGAAACAAAATTATTTCTTTAGGATTTTAGGCCAGCATATTCTTCTCTGCTGATGGCAAGTAATAATAATATTGCTTTGACTCCCAAATTCTCCAATTTTTACTCTCTTCAAGTACAGCAATTATATTTATGTAAATGTGTGTTTGTGTATGAGAATGAAAGGGGAAAATGACTCTTTCTGAAACAGCATCTAATGTTGAGAATGAAAATGAGCACTGAAAGGAACTTTAACTTTAGTTAATACTGTATTTGACTATTTGAAATTAATACTATTGTATTTTTATTTGGGGATATTTCATTGTTTATTTGCATGGTGATAACTTAAAATTTATTAGAAATTCTTATGCACTGGAATAGTTTAAGAAGCATATTGATTACTTGGCAGTTAAATATATATAAAAGATCTTGCGTATTTAATGATGGAAATTAACACTTAATGGGTGATATATTATTGGATAGTTTTCAATATATCATACATATTTATGTGTAATATTTATTGGTCTCCCTTCTTTTTTTTTCTCTATGAGTTTCTCCCTGTCCCCATGCCTTCTTAGAGAATCTCATTATATGTATAGCCTTTTCAGAACCCATGCTCTGTTGGTTAAGCCATATACCATGGAATTCTTGAGAATAAACGAATTAGTTTCAATTACTTTGAAGACTGTTTTACAGACAGACGTATTAAACCAAGAGTGTATCGGTAAATGTTTAGAATCTATTTTTAAAATAGTGTAACCTTAAGGGAAACGTGAGTCACTGGATTTACATCCCTTTAAAATAGAAATTTTAAAATATCTTTATGTAGGTAGATTCTCTTTTAAGTAATGACCCATGTTCTCTTGGTCCTTGGGGAAGTTTCACTGGGTAGAGTGTGGATGTGAATGTATATGTACATGTGTATGAGTTGTGTTTAAGCAGGGGGCCATCTCCATTACACATACCACTCAGCTTCCAAAACGCTCTTCTGCTTGCAGGTTTCTCATAGGTCCTCAGGCCACGAGGGTGCTATCAGGATATGACAGGAGACATAAGAGCACGTGAGGAGCCAGCACACTTTCAGGCTGGGGCTCACAGGTGCATCTGAACAGGGTCATTGTGGGTCCAGAGAGAGCCCTAGAGTTCAAGCCAATAGCCTTGAATTCAGATTCAGTCCCTGCAACTAAGCGGTGATTGTGAGTGGAACTCTCAACCCTTTTAAGCCTCATTTCTGTAGCTGTAAAATAAGCAGAATTATATCCCCAGATTGTTGTTAGGCTAAAATGAGACAACATGAAGATGCAATTCCTGGTACAGAGTTCATGCTTAGTAAATGTTAGTGGAAACAGAAAAAATATATATCTTCATGGATAAACAATGTCAATTCTGTTTCTTTACCATGTAAAGATAGGAGTGACTGGTGAAAGCTAGAACTGACCTCCACATTTATTTATTTTCTGTGGCTTTTGTTGGTTGGTTGATTGGTTGCTATTTTAACATTCATTTTTAAGTGACAGCGCCATTGTTTCCTCTTGGGATAACTTTCTTTAGTAGGGAAAGCCTGAGTTTAACTTCTGAGCTAAAGAAAAAATTGGAAGAAACCCGCATTATTCCTCAAAATGGTAAGCTTGATTCTTCACCCAGAAGCCCTCTGTTGGAGGAAGCACTTGAGGACTGTCTCTGCAAAGCCTTTACATACCAACCTGGATTGCGGCTGATGGGCATCTAGAGGGAAATAAGGCAGCAGTGGAGTGTGCTTGCCCAGTGCCTGCTTTAGCGGCAATACTTCCATCTCTGCCTCTAGAAGGCCCTGTCCCTTGTGCCCCTCGGCAGTCTCTGTGAAGGTACCCAAGGAACTGGAGCACTTCCTCCCAGCAAACCGAGGAGGATAACTCCAGGTAACTAGACTCGAAGAACGCTCAAGGATTCGTTAAAGCACAGCTTCGTACAATGCTACAAGGCTGCCGATTGCTGGGAAACCGTAAGAGGAGAAAAGCAGATGTTCAGCAAACACGTTGAGTTGTTAAAGCCTTCGGACAAGGAATTCTAGTTGACTATTAATTTCATTTCATTCAGAACTGTTTGAATTTGTTTAAATTTGTACCTGATATCCTCCTCTATCACTACCCTATGATTTAAACTGTGTTTTACACAGTGAACACTACAGAACATTTTGTTTGAAATGAGCATGTTGAGTAAATTTCCCAGGGAATGTGTCTGTGATGATAATGATTGCTGAAAATTAGTCCTTTCTGCCTGTCCTTACCTGAGGATAATAGAGCACCAACAGTAAACTTAATCTTTTTAGAATTTGTCACCTGGCTTTGTCAAAGCAAACAACACTGACATAATGCTTAGTACTTATTCTAATCACTGTTTACCTTAAACTGTCAAACAAGATTAGCTCCATTTCTGCATCACTTTTTAGGATATTGTTTAGTGTTCACATTTAAATATTGTATTTACTTTCTGTATCTAGTCTCTCAGCTCTTCCACGTCCAGTCCTGAAATTAGAGACTCTAGTTTGTCCTTGATTCTTCTCTCACCCTCAGTTCACAATCACTGTTCTTACATTTGTCTGTTCCGCTCCACCATTTTAGTATCACTGGAGATAGTTCTAGAATAAATTCTCATCAAGACTGATTTGCATTGATGCCAAAGTCTTCTAATTCCTTTTTTGTTGTATGTTCCTCAAATCCAGATCTCACACCTACACTAGAGCAATGGATTAAAAAAAAAATCAAGTGCCATTTGTGTAGTCATTTTGTGATTCATGGCATAATTATTGACCTTTTATTTTGTGATTTTTGGAAATATAATTCATTTATCAGGAGGAGGAGGTCGGCAGTTCAACAAACAAATCATATTCGATTAGGGCTGTTTACAATATAAAATTCTATTGAGTCAAATTCGTTCATCTCTTTCTCTCTTTGATTTCATCTTTGAAATCTTTCCAACTCTTTTCACCACTACGGTTTCCAACACACACATAACTACCACCCCATGCCAGAAAATACATGCCCCAGAAGTGCTGGTCTGCTTTATTTCTCTGAGCACATCTTGTTGTTTGTGTCTGTCATTACCACACTCTGTTCTTGCTGTTGCCTCAGTCTGTAATTCTTCCACTGTTCTCCCGTGCTTGACTAATCCTTCTTGACTTTTAAGATTTGGATAGATAGTCTCTAATCCAGAAAGCTTTCCTTAACGATTTGGAAGCATTCATCATTAAGAATGAGATTAAAAATAGAAAGCTTTTTTTCTGTTTAAATAATCATTAGGACATGCTATATCACCGCATTTGCCATAAGGTATGATAATTATAGTCCTCATGTCTGATCTGCTCTAACTACAAGCTTTCTGAAGATAAAGACTGTTATTATTCATCTTGTTTTTTCTGGTACTGGCACTGTGTTTGGCATATGGTAGGGATTGAATAAGTTTCTTCAATTAATATATGGAGAGAGGAAAAAAAATTGACAGCATATTCCTGCATTTTTGAGGTCAGTTTTAATTGAGGAATTTGGGGATAATGTTACGTGGTAAAAGAATGAGGGCATGTAATTAGCCATATATGTGAGTGTGTGTATATGATACGTATCATGTATATGCATATATGGTATTATATAGTATAATATATTAACTATGATATCATATATTATAATCATATATATGATAGATATATATAATGAACCAAAAATATATTAATTTCTGCAATATTACCTTATTCCTAACACCTGGTAATGGGAAGATATTTCATACATTTTGAAGGCAGTTGGTGACAGATGTATTTCTTTTTGAAAAATGTTGATTAAGCATTGTTTGTTATTAAGCCGTTAAAATACAGCATAGGGCATTTTAGAGGGTAGGGATGAGGAGGATGATTTCCCAAGTAAATTAATCTTGCAATTGGAATTCTTTCAGTCTTGAATGGGTCCCACCTGTCACACCCCATATCACTAATAGCTCAACTGCCCTCTTTCTGATCTGATACATTCTCTTTGGCAGGCTTTCACCTCCATCTACCCCTGCTCACACTTTTTGTTTGCTCTCAGAAATTAATGTGTCTTGCGGCTCACCAGAGTTCACTCTTAGGAAATTGGAGTTTTTTTGCATGTACCACTCTTTATATTTCTATAGATAATCATGATTTTGTATATTATCATGACTTTTTTCCTGGTGTTCCATGAAGGTGAAGCTTATGTAAATCTCCTCATACCTTAACTGTTTCAAATTCAAGCTTACTTACACTTATAGCTATGATTTGTGTTTGTTTTTCAGTTCTGCCACATTAATGTGTATTTTATTTCTGATTTGAGCTGCACTTTTTAAAGCTGTGATTTTTTTTTAATTTTTAGGGAGTTTTCTGTTTATATATATGTATATATATTTTTTAATTTTTATTTTATATTGGAGTATAGTTGACTTACAATGTTATGTTAGTTTCAGGTGTACAACAAAGTGATTTAGTTATACATATATCTATTCTTTTTCAGATTCTTTTCCCATATAGGTTATTACAGACTACTGAGTAGAGTTCCTTGTGCTATACAGTAGATTCTTGTCGATTATCTAGTTTATATATATAGTAGTGTGTATATGTTAATCCCAACCTCCTAATTTATCCCTCCCGGCCACCTTCCCCCTTTGGTAACCATAAGTTTATTTTTTAAGTCTGTGAGTCTGTTTTGTAAATAAGTTCATTTGTACCATTTTTTTTTAGATTATGCATATAAGTGGTATCATATGATATTTGTCTTTCTCTGACTTCCTTCACTTAGTATGATAATCTCTAGGTCCATCCATGTTGCTGCAAATGACATTATTTCATCCTTTTTTTTCATGGCTGAGTAATATAATTAGCAATGTTGAGCATCTTTTCATGTGCTTTTTAGCCATCTGTATGTCCTCTTTGGAGACATGTCTATTTAGATCTTCTGCCCATTTTTTGATTGGGTTGTTTGTCTTTTTGTTATTGAGCTGCATGAGCTGTTTGTATGTTTTGGAGATTAATCCCTTGTCAGTCGCATTGTTTGCAAATATTTTCTCCCGCTCTGTGGGTTGTCTTTTCATTTTGTTTTGCTGTGCAAAAGCTTTTAAATTTAATTAGGTCCCATTTGTTTATTTTTTATTTTACTTCCATTACTCTAGGAGACAACTGAAAAAGATATTGCTGCAATTTATGTCAGAGTGTTCTGCCTGTGTTTTCCTCTAAGATTTTTATAGTGTCCGGTCTTACATTTAGGTTTTAATCCATTTTGAGTTTATTTTTGTGCATGGTGTTAGAGAATGTTCTAATTTCATTTTTTTAGATGTAGCTGTCCAGTTTTCCCAGCACCACTTATTAAAAAGACGGTCTTCTACATTGTATGTTCTTGCCTCCTTTGTTGCACGCTAATTGACCATAGGTGCGTGGGTTTATTTCTGGGCTTTCTATCCCATTTCACTGATCTGTAAGTCTGTCTTTGGGCCAGTACCATATCGATTACTGTAGCTTAATAGTATAATCTGAAGTCAGGGAGCCTCATTCCTCCAGCTCTGTTTTTCTTTCTTTTTTTAAAATTTTTATTTATTATTTATTTATTATTTATTTTTGGCTGTGTTGGGTCTTCGTTTCTGTGTGAGGGCCCTCTCTAGTTGTGGCAGGCGGGGACCACTCTTCACCGTGGTGCGCAGGCCTCTCACTGTCGTGGCCTCTCTTGTTGCGGGGCACAGGCTACAGACGCGCAGACTCAGCAGTTGTGGCTCACGGGCCTAGTCGCTCCGCCGCACGTGGGATCCTCCCAGACCAGGGCCCGAACCCGTGTCCCCCGCGTTGGCAGGCAGACTCTCAACCACTGCGCCACCAGGGAAGCCCTGTTTTTCTTTCTTAAGATTGCTTTGGCTATTTGGGGTCTTTTGTGTTTCCATACAAATTTAAAAATTTTTTGTTTCAGATATGCAAAAAATGCCATTGGTAGTTTGATAGGGATTGCATTGAACCTGTAGATTACCTTGGGTAGTACAGTCATTTTAACAATATTGATTCTTCCAATCTAAGAACACGGTATATCTTTCCATCTGTTTGTGTCATCTTCGATTTCTTTCATCAGTGTCTTATAGTTTTTGGAGTATAAGTGTTTTGCATCCTTAGGTAGGTGTATTACTAGGTAATTTATACTTTTTGATGTGGTGGTAAATGGATGGTTTCCATGATTTCTCTTCCTGATATTTTGTTGTTAGTGTATAGAAATGCAACAGATTTCTGTGTATTAATTTTGTATCCTGCAACTTTACCCAATTCATTGATGAGCTCTAGTTTTCTGGTAGCATCTTTAGGGTTTTCTATGTATAGTATTATGTCATCTACAGGCAGTGACAGTTTTACTTCTTTTCCAATTTGTATTCCTTTTATTTCTTTTTCTTCTCTGATTGTTGTGGCTAGGACTTCCAAAACTATGTTGAATAAAAGTGGCAAGAGTGGACATTCTTGTCTTGTTCCTGATCTTGGAGGAAATGTTTTAAGCTTTTCACCATTGAGTATGATGTTAGCTGTGGGTTTGTCATATGTGGCCTTTGTTATGTTGAGGTAGGTTCTCACATCCTAAGAGTGTCAAATTTAAGCTTACTTACACTTACAGATATGATTTGTGTTTTTCAGTTCTGCCACATTAGTATGTATTTTATTTCTTTTTTTAAAATTAATTAATTTTTGGCTGCATTGGGTCTTTGTTGCTGCACTCTGGCTTTCTCTAGTTGTGGCGAGCAGGGGCTACTCATCGTTGTGGTGCGCAAGCTTCTCGTTGTGGTGGCTTCTCTTGTTGTGGAGCATGGGCTCTAGGCGTGTGGGCTTCAGTAGTTGCAGCATGCAGGCTCAGTAGTTGTGGCTCGCGGGCTCCAGAGCGCAGGCTTAGTAGTTGTGGCGCATGGGCTTAGTTGCTATGCGGCCTGTGGGATCTTCCTGGACCAGGGCTCGAACCCATGTCCCCTGCGTTGGCAGGTGGATTCTTAGCCACTGCGCCACCAGGGAAGTCCTGTATTATATTTCTCATTTGCACTGTACTTTTAAAGCTGTGATTATTTGGTTAAACCTTAGTTTACTTTGAAAAATTAGATTATTACACATTCTTCTGCTTTGTTAGTACATTTTAGTGGTGTGTTCTTTTCTTCTCTTCAGCCATTATTTATGACAATTAGTGTGGGATTAAAGAAAACCCTGTTTCCCATGTTTAAATAAGGCACCCAGACTCTTAGGAGGAGTAGGTAGTAATATCCTCACCTTTGCGCTCCAGGGGGTTCCTCTGCTGTCTTGGGGTTTTTTTAGGTGTACAGTGTAATGATTTCATACTTGTATATATTGCAAAGTGATTACAATAAGTCCAGTTATATCTGTCACCATATATAGTTACAATTTTTTTTTTGTAGTGAGTGCTTTGAAGATTCACTCTCCTAGCTACTTACATATATATAATACAGTATTATTAACTATAAACACCATGCTATACATTACATCCCCATGATTTATTCATTTTATAACAAAGTTTGTACCTTTTGACACCCATCACCCATTCTTTCCCACTCCTGCCAGGCAACCACCATCCTGTTTTCTATATTCATAAGCTCATTGTTTTGTTTTTTGTTTGTTTATCAGATTCCACCTATGAGTGAATCATACGGTGCTGTCTTCCTCTTCTGTTTTAAATGATGCGGTATGTCCTTGCTGTGGAGCCCTTCCTCTCTCTGACTCTGTAGAGCACTCTACCTCCCACCCTACACTCGGGATTTATGGCTCCACGGGATTTGCCCTCAAGGTGGCACTCTCAGTGTTACATACGTTTGCTGGTAAAATGCTTTCTGAAATAATTTTCCTGTGGGCTCTACTCCTATCCAGTATCAGAATCTTTTCATTTTTCTGATCCCCAGTGTTCCTGCCTTGTTTACCTTATTTTTCTGTTTATGTAAATTTCCTTCAGAGTTAGGCATTCCATTCTGCAAGAATTTACGTGCTGTGTATTTCTGAAGTTCTCAGAAGTTTAGACTGTCAAAATTATGCTTTATTTGCCCACAAAACATGCGGTTATTTCCTTTTTTCTGCTTTAGGCACCATTTGAAACTTGTCAGAACTCTAGTGGGTCTCTACTCAGAATCTGGTTTCTTATTTTTTTGTGTTTTGTTTTTTTCTGTTTTGTTTTTGGTTCCCCAGACTATAGAGTACATCAGTGATTTCCTTTTACTCCTGGTATTGGATTGGTTAAGAATGTATATTTTATAATGACAAGGTGTTATGCTTGCCACCACATGTGGTATCAAAGGAACTCAGGGATGATATATCTAATTAGAACCACAGACTTAATTTTATGCCTTTAAAGTTGCAGCATAGGTAGCATAATATCCTGGCCTTGAGACCAGAACAGGTGTAGTATGCATTCAATAAATCTATTTGCTTCTTAAGTGAAAAGTGATGCTACGCGAATATCACTAATATCATCAGTAGGTACAGACTATGTATTTTACGTCTGGTAAAAAACAAACAAAAACTTGCCTTGTATTTGTTAAACTGTGTAAATTGCAAAGAAGTAAGTAGCGCTGCATTGTATTAGGGTAAAGCATTGCTTTACAAAATGTGTTCTGTGAAATATCAGTTCAGTGGATACCAGTAAAAATTTAAAGTATTCCCTCAAATTCAGGGACTAGACAAGGTGTCTTTTGTCACTGATTATATTCAGTGTTGTATACTGGAGTTACGAACCAGTGCTAGAAGAAGAATTCAGAACTATAAAGAATGGAAAGAAAGAAAGAACATTGTTATTTGCAGAGGGCATTAATACATATATTGAAAATTCAAGAAAATCTACAGACAGACTGAAATAACAAATGAATTTAGCAAGTTTGTTGGACCTAAAACCAATATACATGTTAATTGTTTTCTTTTATATTTTATAAAAATTAGACATATAGTACTATTAATATGAATATTCCATTTTTAAGAGTAATGAGAAACTATAATATACCTAGGAATATATTTAAGATAGAATGGTAGCAGACCCATAGGGAAATCCATTACTTTTCCTGAAGGGAAGAAAAGAAAAATCTAACTATATGAAGGTATATACCATATATAAGGAGAGGAAAATTGAATGTCATGAAACTGCCATTTCTTTTTATATTAATCTATAAAATATAATGCAATTCCAGTTTTATAAAAATGAATTTTTATATTGATTGTCAAATTATTCTTGAATTGGCAAAAGGATCAATAATCCCTAAGACAGTTTTGAAAACAAATTAAGGAAGATTAGCCTGCTCTACCAGATATTAAGGTTTACAGAGCTATAGGACATACTCATGATACTCGTGCAAGTTGATCACAATGTTGAAATTTACAGCAGCCCTGTAATCCTGGTCAACAGTCATGGTTAAAGAAATCCCCCCACCATTTTGTGTTCCCAGGAAACAGCTTAGTGCAAAGAGGCAGCCAGCCTCCCCAATATGACTTAGATCAGACTCATGTTTACTTACCCATGATTCACCAAATATAGAACCTCCGAATTTCTTTTCTTGGCTGTATAAATGACAACTGAACTGTTTTGCCCCCGCTAATCATTTGGAATAAAATGTTTGGTAACCAGAGTTTGGTTAAGTTGCTCTGCTTCCCCCAGGCTCCTGAGCTTTGGTCCACCCTCAGCCAGAGCCAGTAGACAACCTCTCATTAACAACCCCTTCTGAGAATAGGCTGGCTCAGGGTAAAACATTCTCTGATCCACTGATTACACCACTTTCATTCATCCCCTGGTTCTTTGTAGTCTTGTTCACTTCTCTCTATAAAAGAAAACTCCTCTCCTGCTTTATCTTTGAGAAGCTTGCAGATCTCACACTTGGAGTGTTCTATTACAATAGTTCTTCTCTCTATCATAATAGTCCCCTCCCTCCTTTTGCAATAATCCTTTCTAATAAAATCTCTCCCTCCCTAGCTCTGGAACTGTTCATTATTTTACATTGACCAGTGGAACAGAATGGCCAACCCATAGACAGACCCAAGAATTTATGGATGTTTTTATTGTAAGGAAGAAGGAATTACAAGTCAGTGGAGAAAATATTAACTAGTCAATAAATTATGATGGAAAAACTGACTAGCCTCATGGAAAACGTAAAATAGAAGCCTGGCTCATTATATATACAAATATATTAGAAGACCTAAACATGAAATGGAAAATTGTTAAGTCCTAAGAAGTAAATACTGGATATATTTATGACCACAGTTAAACAAAATTTTCTTTTAGTCACGTTCCCAAAAGTGCAACTCATACTAGTAAAGGTATACATTTGTCTTCATTAGAATGTATATTTCCTGGGAGGAGAAACGATATTAAGTTAAAAAATATGGATCAGTCTAGGATAAAACATTTGCAATGTATAGAGTGAGAAGAGATTGCATACTTGGAATATATAAAGAAATCCTACCTTTTCTATTCTTCTCTCTGAAATTTTCTAAACATTTCAGTTTAAAAGGCATTCAGTGCTTAACCAGGGAGGACAGGAGTCCTGGTCACACAGGAGATTGTTGGGGCCTGAGCAGTACATGGAGTGAGGCTCTCTGTGCAGGGGAGGGGGAGAGTTTATGGCAGAGGGGAGGAGCCGACCCAAAGTGGAAAAGGTCTAAGAGAAGTCAGTTTGGGCAAATTGAAGTAAAACTCCTGGGAAGGTAAAATCCAGAATACAGTGAGGATAACCCTTAGAATAAACAGCGCTTTCCACAGGAGGAAAGATAGCTAGAATGATGTAACAATTGAAATAATCTTGTGTAACAAACGACTTTAGAGCAGCTTACAGTAGTATATATTTACTGCTCACTCTCAGGTCTGTAGGGAGGTTGTGTTTATACTGGGCGCTTCTGGGATTGGCTGGGCTTGAGGCTACTGGTTGGGTTCAGGTCTGCTCCAGTTGTCTCCTGTTGGCTATTTAGGAAAATTTGTATCAGTCTGAATGGAATGGCTGAAGTACCAGAGGCAAAGCAAAACAATGTAAAATACTTAAAACCTCTGCTTACATAGACTCACTAAATCACATTGACAAAAGCAAGTCACATACCTGAGCCCAAAGTAATGCCTTAGGGAATGGTACTCTGTAGTCTGCAGGGTGGCACTGCAAAGTCAGACATATATCAAAAGGTGTGGATTTAATCTGCTGCAGCAGGGTCAGAGGAAAGAATAGGATCAATCGTATAATTTACCACGATTAGGTACGTGCTATTTGGACTCCTTAGGTAAGGGACAGGAAGTTGAGCATGTGTCCCCTTCATTATCGGTGCGAGGTGGGATAAGACGGTCTGTACTTGGTAGAAGTAGTGAGGTGCTGGTGTAAATTGTTTGAAGAAAATGGTGAAGGTTTTAAATATATGCTCAAAGGAATGAAGATGTGGGCACAAAAAAATGATTCCCAAGCAATGAATCCACTTGAGGACCTAGCAGAGGTTTAAGACCATGCATTTGTGTAGTGTCAGCAAGTCAACAGGGTTTAAGCCTGGCTATGAGAGTGGTTGCTAAAGGACCGTAGAGTTTTTGATGACTGGATATGAAAACAAAAGACTGAAATCAGGGTGTTGATATCAGTGTCTACATAGTAAAATTGTTGTTCTTTGATGATAGTATTTCGGTGGGTAAATAGGTTATTAGCCAAGTATCAACACTGTTAGTACAGTAAAATGATCAGTTGAATTTTTAAAAAAAGTCCTGAGAGCTTCAAAATAATGGGTGATTCTTATGACTTTGCCTTTTGAATAGGCATTCTCAACCATTCTCCAATGTTTGAGTATTTTCTGTTTTACATGATTCAATCTGCTAGTTAGTTTTTACCAGGCAGTGGGAAATAATGGTTTGGAGCTAGGAGAATGCATTACACCTCCACTTCTATCCTCCATTTATGATTATGTGAAGTTTGTGAGGAGTGGGGGAGAGTGAAACTAAAGACGACTCAAAAGAAATGATCCTTGAGAGAATTACAGACCTCAAATAAAGAAGCTGCCAGATTCGTCCTTTGGTAGAAACAGTTCCACAAGTTTGCAATTTCCCATCTAATAACATCTAAGGTTGTTGGTCTGAGATGTAACTGTACTCAAAAGATGATATATCCCTAATTTGCGTGTAAAGTCTCATCATATGCTTTAGGTAATTTGAAAACCGTGCTGTAGGGTCTTGGGGTGGGAATCCTGCACTGATTACCCCTGTGCGTACTCCAGGATTCACCGTATTTTGCATTTGTTACACATTTATTGAATTAATTAATGCATTAATATTTAATAATATAAATTAGTGAGCATAAGCTTGAGGGAGTTACTCCAGAAAAGACACTTTTTACTGAACTTCTTTTAAGGGATAGGTTTGAAAATTGTTTGAAACAGACACACCTGTATGGCCACTAAAGTGGGAGAATAGGCCTTGAGAAGAAACCCTTTGTTTCTGTTGTTTTATTTTCTGCTTGATATTGTATAAGATGCAGGGTCTAGGTAGTGCAACTCTGACAGTTATATCTCAAACAAATTACTGTTTAGAATGCACGTTCTTAATATTTCTTAATATTTGTAGAGGAAGAAAATTCTCTTTTATCCTTCTAAGTTCTCTCTCGGGCCCCTATAACAAAAGATAGACCAACAAGAGAAACACATATGCAAGTTCATTAACGTGTACCTGATGTATAAATAGGAGAGATCCAGGGACAAATGAGTAACTCAAAGTGATGGCTTAGAACTGTGGTTTATATAGCCCCTTCAACAAAAAACAATATATTTGTGCTAAGTGACATGACAAAGGAAAGCAGTTATAGACTTCTAAGGGCAGCAAACTGTGAGAAGGTAAATTTTGGGGTTGTGTGGAAACTAATGGTAGATATAAGCTAGTTAGTAAAGTTTGTTATGCAGATTCCTCTGATTCTTTCTCCGGGCTAATAGGGTCCAAAGTTGTCTCCAGTGATTAACTTTTGTTTTTACTGGTAGAGAGGGAAGGAGGGAACCTTTGTCATTTTATGCCTTGCATTTAGGCAAATGGAGGGCAAAAAGCTTTTCTTTTATCTGCTTATTCTCAATTGCCTTCAGCTCAAAATAATCTTTATGCCAAAGTGGCATATTTTGGGGTGGCATATTCTGCTGCCTTTCATGATGAAGCATATTCAAGGAAAAGGTAGTAAGTAAAACACTTAAAATATTATGTTATTTTAAACACCCCAGAGTACTGTACCTCCTAAGATTTAAAAGCACTCCACTGTGATGTATTAGTATTCTTCCTATTTGAAAACTATAATTTTAATGTACTAGTTAGAAAAATATTATTAAAAACTTATAAATGCATAATTCTGAGTTTGTTAATGTAAGATGAAATATTAATGAGTTCAAACCAGATAATGAGCTTTAGAAGCAATATGTAATTGAAATGTTTTAACATTTTGTGATTTTTAATATATATCACTTCATTCAAAAGTATTAAATACTTACATTTATAAAGCATTTTTAATAAATCAAAGGCTATTTGAGATTTTAATTGAACATTTATAAAGTAGAATTTGATACTTCATGTGATATAATCCCAAATACAAAGCAATTGCGTGGTTTATACATATATTTGAATGCTGATTTCTTATTTCTAATGTCTTTAGCTGGTTTAAAGTTTTGCAGTATCTTTTCTCCTGTTAATATGTTTGATTGATATCTTTAAAACTTCAAAGATGATATTTTGTCGATATTTGATATTTGTAGAGCATCTCAAATTGTAGTGTGATATTTAATGATGGCTTTAGACTGATTCTTGACATATTTTAACTCCAATCAGCTTAAATTTTATCTGCTTTTCTGGAATAAAGCCATTTAGCTACAAAAGATTCAAGCAGCTTGAAAATTATCAAACAGTATGTGTTCTTTTAATAACGTAGCTTAAAATGTTCCTATTTTGGGGGGAAAATCCTTGAGGTGGAACAAGCCATCAAATAAAATACATAAAGTGCCACAAAAGGCCTTATAATTCATTTATTTTGCTAGTATTCTTCTTCATATTATATTCCTTAGCTTTAGTAAGGTTAATTTTAGGAGGAAAGAGATTAAAATTTATTTTGAATCATGATCTTATCAGTTTCATAATTTGTGAACATCCTTTAAAATTGATATGCTGTGTTATTTCCAGGATTTTCAAATTGAATAAGGTATTCAAAGAATAGAAGTAAGAGATCCAGGTGCTTGAGAGGGCCTTTTTCATGCAAATCATTTTTGTGGAAACGGCCTGTGTTAACACAGGCAAATGATAGTCTTAAAAAAGTGCTGTAATAAAAATTAAGAGAATAGTGTCCTTTTTTTTTCATATATTGAAAGTCTTGGCACCTTCTGAAAATCAGAATTTTATGTTACGAAGGAGAGGGAGAAATGAAGATCAAAGGAGATTGTGCATGCATAGGTTTGTCTAGTGGAACTTGGTTCAGGTTATTTGACATCTTCAAACTCATTTTAGAGATTGACTATCAGGGAGCAGCATGAAGAAAAGTCAGCTTTGGAAGTTCAGGCTTGGGAAAATAAAATATTTGTAAAAATTGAAATGTACAAAATTGTATCTCCCAATCCATACACTTTTTATGGCTGCTTTTTTTTTTTTTTTTAAAGAATTTTCAGTTTTATCAGTTGTGCTGCAGTGACACAACAAAGGCTTGCTTTTTGGTTCTGCCACATGTTGTTTGAAGGCAAGCAGGAGGCACCGCTCTCCTCCATCCTCAACGTGGAAAAGAGTGGTGAAGCACATGCTGTTTTCTCAAAATGTCAACCCAGAAGTGACCCGAGCCTCCCTTGCTCACATTTCATTGCCCAAAATGAGTCACATGGACACATTCAATTTCAAACTCGAGGAAAATAGAGTGGCATGGCAGGATCGACGTGGAGTTCTTGTGGAAAAACACACATCTTCTATTGAATATAAAAATGTTGAAATATATGAAAAAATAAATGTCAGTGGTATAAGGAATCCATGAGAAAAGTCTAAAATAAAAGTAAACACAGGATAGACCCTCAGGTATTTCACATACCATAAAGATTGCTTCAAACTATGGGAAACCGTAACATAATACAATTCTGTCTTAAGTGCATGGTTTGGATTGAGCTTCTAGTTTCTGGTTATTGGGTTAATACTCTGTTAATACAACTGTCATGTGAAAATAGTTTTGGCAAAATTAAACATGAATAATCTCTGTGAGTTGATATGCAGCTAAGTTATTGTTTGGATATACACTTTCCTTTGCTCAGAACTAGAAGGGGAGGTTTTGGTTTCTAGGCTTAATACTAAAGGGCGTAGGCAGGGGGGGCTGTTCCCCTTTAAGTGGGGCCTGCTGGAGTCAGCACGGTGGTACTGTCTCAATCAGACTGCACCCTGCTTGCTACCTCTTGCATCTCCCGCACTCTGAGTCCAGCGCTTTACTGCCCGTGGCCTCAGATGTAAGCAGGACACAATAACACCACATGTATTTTGACTTCTGAATATACTGTGTAATAAGGTCTGGCGTGAGTTATTGCAAAAACTATCTTCTCCTATATCAATAAAGAAAACAATCCCAATATTTTAGTGAAACTCATACTTAGTTTTCTAATTTTTTAGCATTAATAAAAATGCATTTGATTATTTTTAAACAAATTCATTTTTTTAATACTTAATTGAAGAAAATTAAGTAACCTGTCTTTTATGTAGATACAAGGAAACTTCTCTAATTGAATGTGTAAAGATAATTTTTGAATATTTTTAAACCAGTGATTTATAAAGATTATATCCCTATTTTAATCTTCTTTATAAAAGCACAAATGTATAAGCAGTTCAACATAAAGTGTTTTCTTGGAGTTCCTGAATGAAAATTATAAAAGAACGTAGAGCCAAAATTTTTGTTTGAAATTTGTTTTAAATTAAGTCCTTTATATATTTAGAGATCACAAAATATTTCATTATATTATTTTCATCTGAAAACACCAAATAAATAGTTTTTTCTCTTTTAGAAATATATATGGTTTGGAAATAGCCTCATAGGCTTGCAGGGGTAAATTATGATATTTTCCCAAAACGTAAACTTTTCTTGGATGTCATTGTGTAGAATTTTGAGCACAGTTGTTCATGCTGAGTTTTCTAAGCTGAAAGATGTCACTGCCGGGTCTTAAACACATGAGGCAGAGTGCCAGTGAGAACAACTTGCCCAGTATCTGTCAAGCCAGGCCGAGCACGGGGCAGTGCCCAGAATCCATGAAGAATACTTTGAAGGTCAGGACATCAGCTAACTGCAAAGAGCTCAAAGTGAACTTTGAAAAGAGTGTAAAGTATGCTTATCACTTTTAACATGCAGAAAAGGAATCAGCTATCAGAAATTAAAATAGATATTGATGGCTTCGTTAGAAGTCACACACTTTAGGTATTATGGCTCAATACTAATGCTACCATAGTTAGAGATAATATGATCAATTTCTGCTTAAAAATGGCTGGACAATTATTCAGGCACTTAAAACACATGAAAATATTTTTAGTTAAAAATGCACAGTAAGATATTGAATGAAGTTCCCTGTGCTATACAGTGAATCCTTGTTGCTTATCTGTTTTATGTAGAGTAGTTTGTATCTGTTAATCCCATACTCTAATTCAGGGGTCCGCAACCTTTTTGGCACCAGGGACCGGTTCCGTGGAAGACAGTTTTTCCATGGTCGGGGGACGGTTCCGGCGGTAACGCGAGCGATGGGAAGCAGCAGATGAAGCCTCACTCTCTCACCCGCCGCTCACCTCCTGCTGTGCGGCCCGGTTCCTAACAGGCCTCAGGACCGGCATTGGTCTGTGGCCCAGGGGTTGGGGACCCCTGCTCTAATTTATCTCCTTTTCCCCTTTGGTAACCATAAGTTTGTTTTCTACATCTATGAGTCTGTTTCTGTTTTGTATATAGATTCATTTGTATTACCTATAATACAGAAATTATGGAAACTATCTGAAAAAATATATAACCGAATCACTTTGCTGTATACCAGAAACTAACACCAGAAACTATTGTAAATCAACTGTCCTTCAGTTCTTAAAAATGCACAGTAAATCAATCTCAGCATACTGAATACATGAGAGATTATTTATCTAGCATTATAATCAGTGGAGAACAGGTATGCTGTGATTCAAAATGAGATTTTGTGTCACTGTATAGAAAAAGGGAATTTAATATTCAGTCTCTAGAAGGGGCAAAGATGTAGTTACCACGTTTTTTCCCTGCTGCATAAGCAAGGAGTAAATGACAGATGTTTTTAAGCTCCACATTTAAAGTGAAAGTAATAAACATGATCAAAGTGTTCTTTTTGTGTAGGTGTTTCTCAACTGGTACTAGCAAACAAGACAAGAAAATAACTAACAGAAAAAATATGCAGGATGAAGTGAGGGGAAAGTGGGTGAGAGAATCTCAAATAAATGGATCAACTGAAACCAAATGAAAAGATGCCTTCATATAACACACATTGGAATTTTCTTCCATTTCTTAATTTTCAGTGGTTTTAAGTAACATGTTATTCATAATAGATTGAGGACTTGGAGCCGTTTTTTATATTTTTTACAATCCTCCAACTGCTGTTACATTTTTAATACCTATCTGTCATTTGATCTATTCTCATTTCCTGTGGGGACCATGTTGCAATAAAATGTTGTCCATTGGGTTTGCTAACATGTTCCTAAACTTGACCTAGAGCACAGATCATTCGTATTACCCATTTGAAGTAATATACTGGATAGACATAAAATCAGAATGATGAAATTAGGAGATTGTGTTTCTTAATTAAAAAGGGGCATATGTCTTTTATTTCTTCTTTGATTTTCTGACAGTTACTAAAATTAAAAAGTATCATGAGAGAAATAAAAATTGTTAAAAATTGATAGGAGAAAAGTGTTGTGATGATTTTAGTTAAGGTTTAAATACATTAAAAATGTTAGCAAATGCACAACAGCGTAATGTTTTTCATTATAGAAAAGCATTCTTTTGTATAGAGAAGGTTTGAAACTATAACTTGATTCTTAGGGAAGTCTTAAGGTAATTTCTTTGTAAGCTTCTTATTAATCAATAATGGCTTCAAATAAATAAATGAGATGTGTCATATCACTCAGTATATAAGATACCATATTCGTTAAATGACTGACTTGCAGTCTGTAAATGTGGAGAGGAATTGGCTTCAAATTTTATACCAAATTTGATACTTAAAATTTTAAAGAAAATTTTAAACAATGTGACATTAAAGATTTGTTTAAATAAAAGGAGAAATGGGATGAACTGTTTTGTTTTAAATACAGTAAGTCCCCTACATATGAACCTTCAAGTTGTGAACTTTCAAAGATGCGAACGTATATTCGCATGTCCAATCATGTATTTCACGTGTCTGGCATACATTGTCACCTGCTTGCACCCTCTACAAGTGGTTGTCCTTCTGTGTACTTTACTGTACAGTACTGTATAGAGTACAGTAGTACAGTATCTTTATTTCAAGCCCAGGATATCGGGAAGCAAGCGTAAAACATCTGTTTGCTTGTGATTTCCACATATTGGCAGGTGTAGATTTATTAGTTGCAAAAATGCTATTGAACTGGTGCAATCTGAAAATGTTCAAGGAAGAACCACAGTACCTAAGAAACAACTTTACCAAGCAGTAGGTTTTATGTTGACCTTTTAGTTCTTGTTGTCGTCGTTTTCCCACTTTGTGTACAGTAATGCAATCTCAGAAAGTTATTTTGCAGTAGTGGTGACAATATACTTAAACTATCCGTGACTAAACCAGCAACACCCTGTGGAAATACATTTCAGGACTGAAAGGGTAAGCTGTGTTACTCTGTTTCTTTCCCTGTATTGTTGCTGCACGGAGTAGAAGGGCATTTCAGCACATTGGGCCAAGTTCTTCACAGTGGAAACACAAATTAAATTCTTTTTAGAATAGTCAGATCACTTAAAATATGGATTGTAGATACATTACAGCTTGCAGCAAGAACATGCTTCAGCGGTTACAGTTACACCCATTAGTGTAAGTGCAGGAGCATGGAGCAAAATTGTAGAGGATTAAAACTCAGATTTGGTTTTTTTCTGCCTTTCTCACCACCACCCCTCCAACCCCCTGCCCACCAAAAAGAAAATTCTCACATTTTTAATCTCTTGAAAAGAAAAATGATTAAAGTGAAAATAATAAAAACGCCCTTGGGATTTTAACATATGTCGAAGTAATACTTTAAAAAAAAAAAAAAAGAGCTATCTTAGGTACTTAAGGTTTGTAAGCAAGGGTGTGACAGGAGCAGAGCTGATGGACAGGATCATTCTGACCCAACACACAGGATGAACTGTGTGTGAAAGGATGTAGGCAGGGAGCCCTGTGAGAAAACCATTGCAGTAGTCCTGTGGGGACAGCCTGAACTAGGGAATGTAAGAAGGGAAGAGTCCTGAGAAGCATTCCGGAAGTTGGCATCCCATCACCTGGGAGGAGTTTTACACCTGTGCAGGACACAGCGTTACCATGACCTTACGTAACTGAGGCAGAATCATCACTTAGGCCTCTCTTCCTGCCATCCCCATGTGTTGTGCTAAATTCCTCCCATATAGGGGCTACTACATATTTTGAAGCTGTTGAGTACAAACAGTTCCCAGAAAAATAGATTAAATAGGTTTAACTTGTTACTCAACAAGTTGTTTCCATCTTCCTTTACCTACGGCCCAAGTCCAAGACTCACATTTTAAAGGGCAAAATGCACTTTTTCTCTTTTCTTTTTTATTTACCACTTTTATTATTTCTCTTTTTCTACTAAATTCAGGCCAACAAATATGTATTTTCTATTCACAGAAGCTGTGCAACGTGTTATGGATATAAACTTAAATAAGAAAGTGTCTGAAATTATCTCCTAAGTAAGGAGTCAGGAATTCCAGTACACACAGCTAACCTTGAGATGAAGTGCATTGGCCTGCGTGAGCCTGGGTTGCAGGAACCCAGAGAGGACGCTCATTCTGGGGGGTAGAGTGGAAAGGCAGTGACATATGTGACCTGGGCATGGCCACATACATAGAACACTCCTGGTTTGAGAGATGGGGAGGGGTATTCCAGGCCATGAGCAAAAAAGACAGTAGCAACCCATTGCCAAGGTTGGGAATGTTAAGGGGTTTAGTACCTTGGTCAGGAACTGAATTCAAACTAACTTAAGCAGGAGAGGCAGACAAGGCACTACACTAGCTCATTTAAAGCAAGCTTTATCGTATCTCGCTTCAGGTAGATCCATAACCTCAAATGATGCCACCAAAACTTTGTGACCATTTGTCTCTTAGCACTCCAGTCTTCTGTGTCAGCTTCATACTGAGCTAGACATTTCCCCATGGTGGCAACCAAAAAAAAATTTTTTTTAATTAAAAAATAAAAACTCTGTAGGGGAGAACCGTGCCTGAATCATAATAGACATTTGCTGCAAGAGGCTGTTTCTGTAAACAGACTTAAAAAGCTTTAAAATTACATTTTTTCAGGTCTCATGAGTATTATTTTCAATTTACAAAAACAAAAAAAAACACAGTTTCTGTATTTAGAATCTCACTTGAGCAAGATTAATAAGCTGGTACCATGTAGCTTTCCAGTAGATGTTAAAACAGATTTTCAAAGCAGTGGATAGGTGTTCTAATAGTGGGGAACCAACTGGACTGACTGAAAACAGCTTCAAGAGACAACACCACTTTGCAAGACTCAAAGTAATCCAGCAGAAATAATGTAACTGTACTGATTTCTAGATGGAACTAATTTTAAAAATTAGTTACATTAACTAACCTAATTAATTTAACCATGTTCTCTTTTGGTAAATTTGTTAGATTTTAAAACTCCACATAAGCCTAAAGAAAAGTCCTTTTTAATATAACTCTTAATTCTTTTCAGTTATACTTCTAATTATGTTAATAAATAATGCTGAACTTCATAAATTAATACAGCTAAGAAAAAGTTTCAGAAATGTGTTGATAATTCTCAGTAAGTAGTTAATTCTAAATGAAAAGAAATATATTAATTAAAAATGATAGATTGAACTTTGAAGATGTAATGCCTGTATGTTTAAAAGAACCATATCGAACTTTTATTTTTTGTTCTTCTATGTTTACATGTCCGTATCAAACTGTTAGTCTGCCTTTTTCTAACAATTTTGATCAGAAGTATCAAAATATTTTTCAATTTTATAATTTTATAATTCAGTTTCAGCCAGTTGAATGACAAAACTAATTAAATGCTTTAAACATTCAGTAAAAAATATTAAACTTGGAAAATATTGAAAATAGAAACATTGCAAACATCAAACCACTCATCGTGTATATGAATATGTGTGTGTGTATTTTTCTTGCTTTTTCAAATTATTTTAAATGTTTTTGAATTGTTTTTTAAGCAGACTTTGCCTTTGTGAGCACTTTCAAGATAGACCAAATGATCTGCTTTCCCCTCTTGTGCATAATTGGGTGATAACTGTGTATACTTTCGGGTTTGTTGGGGGCTGTCTGTAATTCATCACTACTACAATTTCTCCCTTTTGAACAATACTCTCTTTGCAGCTCTCTGGTTAAGAAATCTGATTTTACACCACAGGTGAAGAGCTTGGCCAGTCTGGTTTTGCTGTTGACTGATAGGTGACCATCCTCATTTAACTTGTTTTCTCTAGTCTCAGGTTTCTCTGTGATAAAATAAAAAGTTTTGACTTAATGATCTTCAGGGTCTCTTGAGGAACTAATATTATGTTATATTCATTCTATGAAATAAAAACATTTCGGTTTCCGTGCTCTTAGTGTCTCACCCTCCTCCTTTATTTAGTTTTGTTTCAGTTATTGTCAACGTCCAGCTCCCTAATGAAATAGGGTGCTATTTTATTGTATATGTGGCTTTTTGTTAACCCATATAAGATTGTAGTAAACAGCTGCTTCTATCTCTTTTGCTACCTGACTTGTCTAAGATATCTTTTGTTTCAATCTAATATTTTTGTGTTAACATAGTGTGAATATGTGGTTTGAAAAATCAGTTACTACAATATTCTTGCCCTGTTCTCTCTATATGTATTAACCGAATAATGGTCATGTATTTATCTTTCCATTTTACACAATATCTACCAGATTCTTACTTTCAGAGATAAGAGTTTCACTTTCTTACTATTGGACCTTTTTTCCTGGAGTAACATGCAGTTCAGCCTAAACTTTGAGAGGAAATAATCATTAACAGAAATCTGTGTAATTAAACCAAACTGCAAGACAACGGAAGGCTCAATATGTCAGGTTCCAGAACACTCTAATACTGTAGTATGGTGGTGTGTTAATCACTTAACTCTTGTATAAAAAATGGCTAAAGGACAAAAGTATTAAAAAAAATAGCTATAGCTTCAACATGAATATAAAACTGATGATATTCTGATGTTGTAACAGCTGTCATGTGGCAAGACAAAGCGTGATCACAGAACAGAAACAGTAAAAGCCTACTTTAAGGATTAAAAGGCATGTGAAGTGCTTTTTGCAGTAGAATGCAAATATAAAAGAACATAGATTTAAGGATTGGAGCATCATAACCATTATTATAAGCCTCTTCTGAAAAATAGGTGTGAATTACAGGGGTAGATAAGAGATATCTGTATTTAAGAGACAAGTTCACTGTTAAATAGAAGAACCTGGGTGCTCAATCAAATGATCATTTAGAAAAAAGTGTATAAATATTATAAGCTCAAAAATGTATTTTCTATGCTGTTGTTCACTGTATGAAGCAAGTATGACTTTATTTTCCTTTTTAATAATAACCTGTAGGTTTAGTTTCTCATGTATTTCTATGAAAATAATCACTACATGTCTGGGAACAAATGCTATTGATAAAGTAAGATGTTTGGATCAATGAATGCCTTATTCTACTTGAGTTAGTTTTATTTATCTAGGTGCTATTTCTTTTCTTTTTTTTAATTTTTATGTTTATTTTACATTGGATTGTAGTTGATTTACAATGTTGTGTTAGTTTCAGGTGTACAGCAAAGTGATTCAATTATACATGAACATGTATCTATTCTTTTTCAAATTCTTTTCCCATTAGGTTGTTACAGAATATTGAGCAGAGTTCCCTGTGCTATACAGTAGGTACTTGTTGGTTATCTTTTTTTTTTTTTTTTTGCTTATCTATTTTAAATATAGTAGTGTATATATGTCAGTCCCAAACTCCCAACTTATCTCTCCCCCTCACCTATCCACTTTGGTAACCATAAGTTTGTTTTCTAAGTCTGTGAGTCTGTTTGTAAATAAGTTCATTTGTATCACTTTTTTTTTTTAGATTCCGCATATAAGTGATGCCATATGATACTTGTCTTTTTCTGTCTGACTTACTTCACTTAGTATGATAATCTCCAGGTCCATCCATGTTGCTGCAAATGGCATTATTTTATTCCTTTCAATGGCTGAGTAATACTCCATTGTATATATGTACTACATAGTCTTTATCCATTCATCTGTCGATGGACATTTTGGTTGCTTCCATATCTTGGCTATTGGTAACGCTGCAATGAACATTGGGGTGCATGTATCCTTTCAGGCCATGGATTTCTCCAGGTATATGCCCAGGAGTGGGATTGCCGGATCATATAGTAGCTCTATTTTTAGTTTCTTAAGGAACCTCCATACTGTTCTCCATAGTGGCTGCAGCAGTTTACATTCCCACCAACAGTGTAAGAGGGTTCCCTTTTCTCCACACCCTCTCCAGCATTTATCGTTTGTAGACTTTTTGATGATGCCCATTCTGACTGGTGTGAGGTGATATCTCATTGTAGTTTTGACTTGCATTTCTCTGATAATTAGCGATATTAAGCATCTTTTCCTATGCCTCTTGGCCATCTGTATCTTCTTTGGATAAATGTCTGTTTAGGTCCTCTGCCCATTTTTTGATTGGGTTGTTTGGTTTTTTTGGTATTCAGCTGCATGAGCTGTTTGTAAATTTTGGAGATCAATCCCTCATTGGTTGCATCGTTTCCAAATATTTTCTCCCATTCTGTGGGCTGTCTTTTTGTTTTGTTTATGGTTTCCTCTGCTGTGCAAAAGCTTTTGAGTTTAATTAGGTCCCATTTGTTTATTTTTGGTTTCATTTCCATTACTCTAGGAGATGGAATGACAAAGATATTGCTGTGATTTATGTCAGAGAGTGTTCTGCCTGTGTTTTCCTCTAAGAGTTTTATAGTGTTTGGTCTTACATTTAGGTCTTTAATCCATTTTGAGTTTATTTTTGTGTATGGTGTTAGAGAATGTTCTAATTTCATTCATTTACATGTAGTTCTCCAGTTTTTCCAGCACCATTTATTGAAGAGACTCTCTTTTTTCCGTTGTATATTCTTGGCCTCCTTTGTAGATTAATTGACCATAGGTGCATGGGTTTATTTCTGGGCTTTCTATCCTGTTCCATTGATCTGTATTTCTGTTTTTGTGCCAGTACCATACTGTTTTGATGACTGTAGCTTTATAGTGTAGTCTGAGGTCAGGGAGCTTGATTCCACCAGCTCTGTTTTTCTTTCTCAAGATTGCTTTGGCTATTTCAGGTGTTTTGTATCTCCATACAAATTTTAAGATTTTTTTGTTCTAGTTCTGTGAAAAATGCCATTGGTAATTTGATAGGGATTGCATTGAATCTGTAAATTGCCTTGGGTAGTATACTCATTTTGACAATATTGATTCCTCCAATCCAGGAACATGGTATATCTTTCTTTTTGTGTTATCTTTCATTTTATTCTTCAGCATCTTATAGTTTTCAGAGTACAGGTCTTTTGCCTCCTTAGGTAGGTTTATTTCTGGGTATTTTATTCTTTTTGATGTGATGGTAAATGGGCAGGTTTCCTTGATTTCTCTTTATAATATTTTATTGTTAGTGTATAGAAATGCAAGAGATTTCTGTGTATTAATTTTGTGTCCTGCAACTTTACCAGATTCATTGGTGAACTCATGTAGTTTTCTGGTAGCATCTTCAGAATTTTCTATGTATGGTGTCATGTCATCTGCAAACAGTGACAGTTTTACTTCTTTTTTTCCAATTTGGATTCCTTTTATTTCTTTTTCTCTGATTGCTGTGGCTAAGACTTCCAAAACTATGTTGAATAAAAGTGGCAAGGGTGGCCATCCTTGTCTTGTTCCTTAGCTCAGCGGAAATACTTTCAGCTTTTCGCCTCTGAGTATGGTGTTGGCTGTAGGTTTGTCATATATGGCCTTTATTATGTTGAGGTATGTTCCCTCTATGCCTGCTTTCTGGAGAGTTTTTATCGTAAATAGGTGTTGAATTTTGTCAAAAGCTTTTTCTGCATCTATTGAGATGATCATATGTTTTTTATTC
This sequence comes from Eschrichtius robustus, assembly GCF_028021215.1. NCBI lineage: Eukaryota > Metazoa > Chordata > Mammalia > Artiodactyla > Eschrichtiidae > Eschrichtius > Eschrichtius robustus. Next base: position 145,113,958 of record NC_090827.1, on the reverse strand, counting down.
TTCAGTTTGTTAATGTGGTGTGTCAAACTGATTGATATCGGGATATTGAAAAATTCTTGCATCCCTGGGATAAATCCCACTTGATCTAGGTGTATGATCCTTTTAAAGTATTGTTGGATTCGGTTTACTAGTATTTTTATTAAGGATTTTTGCCTCTATGTTCATCAGTGATATTGGCCTGTAATTTTCTTTTTGTGGTTGCTTTGTCTGGTTTTGGTATCAGGGTGATGATGGCCTCATAAAATGAGTTTGGGAGTGTGCCTTTCTCTGCAGTTTTTTGGAAGAGTTTCAGAATGATAGGTGTTAACTCTTCTCTAAATGTCTGATAGAATTCACCTGTGACGCCCTCTGGATCTTGACTTTTGTTTGTTGGGATTTTTAAAATCACAGTTTCAATTTCAGTATTTGTGGTTGGTCTGTTTCTTCCTGGTTCAGTCTTGGGAGATAGTACCTTTCAAAGAATTTGTCCATTGCTTCTAGGTTGTCCATTTTATTGGCATATAGTTACTTGTAGTAGTCTCTTATGATCCTTTGTATTTCTACGGTGTCAGTTGTAACTTCCTTTTCATTTGTAATTTTATTGATTTGAACCCTCTCCCTTATTTTCTTGATGAGTGTGGTAAAGGTTTATCAATTCTGTTTATCTTTTCAAAGAACTAGCCTTTATTTTCATTGATCTCTTCTATTGTTTTCTTGGTCTCTATTTCATTTATTTCTGCTCTGATCTTTATGATTTCTTTCCTTCTACAAACTTTTTTGTTTGTTTTTCTTTCTCTGGTTGCTTTAGGTGTAAGATTAGGTTGTTTATTTGGGACTTTTCTTGTTTCCTGAGGTAAGATTGTATTGCTGTAAACTTCCCTCTTAGAACTGCTTTTGCTGTGTCTCATAGGTTGGTTTCTTCTTTGATTTCTTCAGTGATCCATTGGTTGTTTAGTGACGTATTGTTTAGCCTCCATGTGTTTGTGTTTTTTTACAGTTTTTTTCCCTTGTAGTTCATTTTTAATATCAGAGCATTGTGTTCGGAAAAGATGCTTGTTATGATTTCAATTTTCTTAACTTTACCAGGGCTCGCTTTGTGGCCCAGGATGTGATCTGTCCTGGAGAATGTTCCATGTGCACTTGAAATGAATGTGTATTCTGCTGCTTTTGCATGGAATGCTCTCTAAATAGCAATTAAGTCCATCTGGTCTAGTGTGTCATTTAAGGCCTGTGTTTCCTTATTGATTTTCTGTCTGGATGATCTGTGCATTGATGAAAGTGGGGTATTAAAGTCCCCCGCTATTATTGTGCTATTGCTGATTTCTCCTTTTATGGGTGTTAGTGTTTGCCTTATATATTAAGGTGCACCTAGGTTGGGTGCATATGTACTTACAATTTTATATCTTCTTCTTAGATTGATCACTTGATCATTTGCTTCTTGTAACAGTCTTTATTTTAAAGTCTGTTTTGTCTTATATGAGTATTGCTATTCCAGTTTTCTGTTGATTTCCGTTTGTGTAGAATACCTTTTTCCATCCCCTCACTTTCAGTCTGTATGTGTCCCTAGATCTGAAGTGCGTCTCTTGTAGACAGCATATATATATGGGTCTTGTTTTTGTATCCATTCAGCCAGTCTGTGTCTTTTGGTTGGAGCATTTAATCCATTTATGTTTAAGGTAATTATTGATATGTATGTTCTTACTGCCATTTTCTTAATTGTTTTGGATTTGTTTTTTTTTTTTTTTTTTTTGGATTTGTTTTTGTAGGTCTTTTTTCTTCCCTTCCTCTTTTGTTCTCTTGTGATTTGATGACTAACTTTACTGTTGCATTTGAATTCCTTATTCTTTTTTGTGTCTGTCTACTGTAGATTTTGTTTGCAGTTACCATGAGGTTTTGGTATAGCAGTCCATATATACATATATATATATATATATATATATATATACACACACACACACACACACACACACACACACATATACACACAAGATTGTTTTAAGTTGTCAGTCTTTTAATTTCAAATGCATTGCCAGTATCCTGATTTCATACTTCTGTCTTCTCAGGATTGCTGGTTTTGATAGCATATTTGGGTATGGATGATTTCCTACCTTTACTGTATGTTTGTCTTTATGGTGAGCTTTTCCATCCATAATTTTCTTGTTTCTAGTTGTAGCCTTTTCTTTTCCACCTAGAGAAGGTCCTTTAGCATTTGTTGCAAAGCTGGTCTCGTGGTGCTGAATTCTATTAGCTTTTGCTTGTCTGTAAAGCTTTTGATTTCTGCATCAAATCTGAATGAGAGTCTTGCTGGGTAGAGTATTCTTGGTTGTAGGTTCTCCCCTTTCATCACTTTAATTATTGTGCCACTCCCTTCTGGCCTGTAGTTTCTGCTGAAAAATCGGCTGATAACCTTATGGAAATTCCCTTGTATGTTCTTTGTTGCTTTTCCCTTGTAGCTTTTAATATTTTCTCTTTGTGTATAATTTTTAAAATTTGATTACTGTGTTTCTCAGTGTGTCCTCCTTGGTTTTATCCTGCCTGAGACTCTCTTCGCTTCCTGGACTTGGGTGACTTTCCTTTCCCATGTTAGGGAAGTTTTCAGCTATTGTCTCTACAAATATTTTCTCAGGCCCTTTATTTTCTTTTTCTGGGACCCCTGAAATGTGAATGCTGGAGTGTTTAATGTTGTCCCTGAGGTCTCTGTGACTGTCCTCATTTTTTTTCATTCTTTTTTCTTATTTCTGTTCCACAGCAGTGACTTCCACCATTCTGTCTTCCAGCTCACTTACCTGTTCTTCTGCCCCATTTATTGTGCTATTGATTCCTTCTAGAGTATTTTTCATTTCAGTTATTGTATTGTTCATCTCTGTTTGTTCTTCAGATCTTCTAGCTCTTTGTTAAACATTTCTTGTATCTTCTCAATCTGTGCCTCCATTCTTTTCCGGGATCTTGGATCTTCCTTACTATCATTACTCTAAATTCTTTTTCAGGTAGATTGCCTGTCTCTGCTTCACTTAGTTGTTCGTCTGGGGTTTTATCTTGTTCCTTCATCTGGGACATATTCTCTGCCGTCTCATTTTTTCTAACTATCTATGATTGCAGTTTCCATTCCGTAGGCTGCACAGTTGTAATTCTTGCTCCTACTGTCTGCCCCCTGGTGGATGAGGCTTCTGTAAGTGGCTTACGCCAGCTTCCTGGTGGGAGGGACTCGTTCCTGCCTACTGATGGGTGGAGCTGTGTCTTGTCCCTCTGGTTGGCAGGGCCATGTCAATTGGGTGTGTTTAGCAGGCAGCTGAGGGCTCAGGAACACTTTAGGAAGCCTGTCTGTTGATGGGTCGGGCTGTGTTGTCACTCTGTTGGTTGTTTGGCCTGAGGCAACCCAGCACTGGAGCCTTAAAGGCTGTTGGGTGGGGCCAGGTCTTGGTGAGAAATGGTGGCCTCCAGGAGGGCCAATGAATACTCCCCAGAACTACCACCACCCATGTCTTAGTCCCTGCAGTGAGCCACAGCCGCTCCCCGCCTCCACAGGAGACCCTCTAATACCTGCAGGTAGGCCTGGCCCAGGCTCGTGTGAGGTCTCTGTTTTTTCCCGGGGTACTGGTGTGCACGAGACCTGTGTGTGCCCTCCAAGAGTGGCGTTTCTGTTTCCCCCAGTCCTGTGGAATTCTTGCGAGCAGACACTGCTGCCTTCCAAGCCCGATGCTCTGGGGGCTCCTTCTCCCAAGGCCACACCCCCAGGCTGGGAGCCTGACGTGGGGCTCAGGACTTTCACTCCCATGGGAGAACCTCTGCTATGTAATTATTTTCCAGTTTGTGGGTCGCCCACCTGGCGGGTATGGGATTTGATTTTATCACAGTTGCGCCCCTCCTACTGTCTTGTTGTGGCTGCTTCTTTGTGTTGGATGTAGGATATCTTTTATGGTAGGTTCCAGCATTTTTTTTGTCGATGGTTGTTCAGCAGTTAGGTGTAACTTTGGTGTTTTCGTGAGAGGCGGTGAGCTCACATCCTTCTACTCTGCCATCTTGTCTCTGCCCCTTAATTTAGTATTTTTATGTGTACTTTCATTAATTAGGCAATTGAGACTTTTTAAATGTCCCATATATACATGTTTTTCTTGTTACATAGAGATGATGCTACTGACTGAAATTTTTGTGTGAACGGGTGTCTCAAACTGTCCATGCGTGACTAACACAGTCAGTCCATGTGCAGATAATGCTGCAATCTGCAGGTATTACAGAGCGTGTCACTGAGTATTTGCCCCTTAAACTCGTGGTTAGCCCCAGAAGTCACTTTCAGAAGAGTTATTCTGGTTTTTCCTGCTTCCCTTTCCCATCCTGGAGTCTTTCAGCTACAGGACAGTGTTGGGAAATTCCCTTCAGTGTACACCTACAGAACTCATCAGCTCCTTCCATGAGTTTCTGCTTAGCTTACCTGGCTTGGTTGAGCTAGGCAGAGGTACTGCTGTTCATGTGTTCTCCTGTGTACACCTCATTGTTTTTCCTATGTTTACTCTTTCAAAGTACTCGTAAGAAAACTGCTCCAGAAGCAAAATGTCAACTCCATTTCTCTGTATGTGATTTAGGATTGGTGGTACACTACCACCGTAATCTGACCAACTTCCAATTCTTGGACAAATACTTATTTAGAATGATTCAAATTGTTTAAGTGATTAGGGACACATTTTCTCTGTTAAGTAAAATTAAATTTTGTATAGAGAAGCTGTTAGCGGGCTTAAAACATAATCTCTCTATTACTAATACTGAAACCACATCTAAATTTCCCAAATAAAGATAGGACTTCACAATGATGTTTTTCTGTTTCTGGGAAAGGAAGATAAATTCTAAGTAGCAGTTTTCATAGCCCCCCAAAAGAAAAATTGAGGTATTATACAAAGATATAAGGGAGAATTGATGTCTTCCATGGTATAATTGAATATGCAGTGTACACAAAGACTTTATACTTTATAAGGAATTGACTTGTGAAGTTTTCAAAATTTGAGTATTCATGAAAAAAATATATTAGAACATGGGTTATAACTGTGTTTTAATCTAATACCACCTTTGTTGGTTGACAAATTTAATCAGCTATCATCTCATCTCAGCCAGGGAAACATATACCTGGCTTATGTTCTGTGAACTAGCCATCACCTTGGAGAGCAGAATCTGTACTTAAAAAGGACATTGAGAAGAATGACACATTCATTTGTATGTATTTTAGTTACCACTTATGTTTTATAATCTAAAGGAACTCTGTATGATTCTGTCCATTTTTATTTGTGCAACAGACCAAAAGCAAAGCAATAATTTTCTTTGTTACTGTTACATAAGGATAATGTCACAGATGCAGGCTGTTCTGGGTATATTCTGTTTGCCCCTTCAGATCCTCTCTCCATTCTTGTCTACCCATCTGTGTCCTGGCACACTGATCTCCAATGGGCTACACCATCTGGGCTGAGTCTGTCCTAGGACACGTACCAGCCAGCAGATCTTCTCCTGGAAAGCAGAGGAGAGTGAAGTCAGGGTCTTTCCTTCATTAAACTCTGCCAAACCATCCCACTTGAGTGAGTTGTAGCTATCCTGTATGAAGTCTGAATATTGAGCTAAACTTAGTATCTGCAGGACAAAATCATATATATAATTGAAAACAGAATTCCAAGCTTATAAGTAAATTAGTTTATAAGTAAAACTATAAGATATGTGCAAATTTGATTTCCTTTTTAAATAATATATAAATAGCTGTCTAATTTTTAGCATATGTTTATATGAAAACAATCAATATATTTAAACAAGATAATCCTTTGCTTTAGCAATTGTTGCGTGAAAAAGCACCATGTCTGAAATACATTTGTTTCAAGGTGTCTAGTTTCCAATAAGTCTATTAATAAGACTTAACGATTTGCATGTGTGTCTGGAAAAAATGCAGGGATTCACAGAATGTGCACGTATGATTAATGCCCTTTATTTTCACCCTTAAGTGTACTTATTATAACATTGCATTATAAAACCTTAGTATACACAGGTTTTTTTCTTTTTTCTTTTTTTGGGGGGTAAAGGCATTTTATACATGTCTTGAGGATAAAGAGATGAGCTAATAATCTCCTCCATCAAAAAACTCAGAGGCAAGTGTGCAAAAGGAGGGAAACACATATGAAGTAATACTTAAACTCAGGGACAGAGTTGCTGATTAGAAATGAACATACATGTGTTGTGACATCACAGCCAAGGCGTGGCAGCTCTAGCAGCACCATCTGTCATTGCTTCTGTCTCTGGTTCTTAGATCCGTGGAAAAGTTGGAGTGATCTGTTCCCTCCTAATCACTCTTGAGCTCCACTTCTTTCTGTTGCTTCACAGCAGTTCATATTTATACCATCTTAAACAGTATCAGTTTGGAATCAAAGGCTAAGGTATTATGTGTATAGGAAATACCAAATTGATGACAGTTTTGCCTGATAATTTCATCACAACAGGAATGAGTATGTACTAAAGTTTTTAAAGAGAATATGTAAAAATAAAAGCAAATGACCAAAGAGAACAAACAGCAGGATTCTTGAATGGCCACTTATCTATCAAAATGCAAGATGTGTTTCCAAAAGCTACTCTTGATAGTGATTTATATTCAATAGTACTTTTGTTGTCAGATTTAAACTGACATTATTTTCTACAGTTACCATTAATGGTAAATGTAAAGCTTTTTAGTGTAAAAATTTCATACATAGAGTTTATATTAAAGTTCTAAATCAACATTTGGAATATAGATCTATACTTTGAGTAAAATGTTGAAATATGATTTTTAGTAACATTTAAAAAGTACTTTGTGCATGATTTAGCAATAAGCTTGGATTTATGAATTTATAATAATACCAGAAATCATTAAGTTACTTAATTTAATTAAACTTAATGAACTTTCTGAAACCCAAATTAAGTATTATAAACATGTTGAGTGAAGGGGGTTAGAAGAGGATTAATAACAGCGCTTTTAATAACTGACATTTTCCTCTTTATTTCATAAAGTGACAAGGATGACACCTTGGTCTCCAGCTTGCATCACTGGAGGTGGAGTGCTGTCTTTTACTTAGATGGTCTCCAGCTTGCATCACTGGAGGTGGAGTGCTGTCTTTTACTTAGATGCACAGTAAGTGAAGAGGGACAAATTTGGGAGTATGGAATAATGAGTTCAGTTTGGTCATGCAAAGCATAAAGTACTTGGAGGCTTTCTGGAAAAATGTCCAGCAGGCAGTTGAGTGCAGGGTTCTGCATCTGAGAGGGTGCATTCCTGACTATCCTTGTGAGAGTGAATTTTATTGTCAGTGTGGCGCCTAGCTCCTTAAACCATACCTAATCCTCAAATAAAGAGAATAAATAACAAAGTCATACTTCAGCCTAAGATGATACAAACTATCCTGAGTACAACAAAAAACACACTATCCCTTCCCCAGAAGAGGGTGCGAAGTCACTGGGTGATGTTTACTCCCCTTGGTAACCTGTAACTTAAATATTGTGATGTAAAAGTCAACATACCTTATGTATCATGATAGAATTATGACCTTGGTATTATCTTTATTTGGGGATTATATATGGTTTAAGGAGATGTTTATGCGTGCCAAGTTGTCAAGGGGATAGACTTGCAATCGTAAATTTGCAGTGTGTCAGCTTTGCAAGCCATGGTACCAAGATGTTTGGTCTACATGTTTTATGAAAGTACTTTATAGATGAGATTAATATTTAAATCAGTAGCTCTGAGTAAAGTAAATTACCTTCCATAATGTGGGTAGGCCTTATCCCATTTGTTGAAGCCCTTAAGAGGGGAAAAAAAAAAACACAGAAACTGACTCTCTCAAATTTCTCCCTTCTTCTCTCTCTCTCTCTCTCTCTCCATACACACACACACACACACACACACACACACACACAAATACGCACACATTCTACATCCTTTTCATTCTTTCATTCTTTTTCTCTGGAGAACCCTAATACAGTCCTTTTCCTGTTGATGTGCAGTGTCACTTCCATCCTATATCATGTACCATATGTAGTTGGAAGAGTATGAACTCTATGTTCCATTCCATGTAGCCAATTTTAACTAGTGCTATGGCTTGATAACAAACCTCTTCTTTTTCAAAACTGCCATGGCTACTTTTACTTTTACAACTCCATTAGGATTATAGTATCAGCTTGTCAAATTATGCTGAAATTCCTGGTGAGATTTTGATTAGAGTGCCAATGGATTTTTTTACTTGGAGAGGAAACTCTCCCATTTCTTCCATCTGTTAGTTTTTCCTCATTGCAGGTCTCCTCATATGGTTTGTAAACACTGACTGTGAGCTCATCCTCAGGGTGGTTTTCATGATGGCCCTATGTGTCTTGGGCTTAGGAATCATCTCTAAAGGAGGCTTCATGTTTTTCTCTGAAGGGGACCACAGTGCTCTCAGTTTTCAAAATTTTAGGCTTTCATACTCATTTCTCAACTTATTAAAAATATTAGAGTGGTATGAATCTGATACATCTGCTTGAGGATCCTGACTTCTCAAGGATTTTTTTTTCTTTTAATTTATTTACTTTATTTTATTTTTGGCTGCACTGGGTATTTGTTGCTGCACGTGGGCTTTCTCTAATTGCGGCGAGCGGGGGCTACTCTTCGTTGCGGTGCTCAGGCTTCTCATTGCAGTGGCTTCTCTTGATGTGGAGCATGGCCTCTAGGCGCGTGGGCTTAGTTGCTCCTCAGCATGTGGGATCTTCCCCAACCAGGGCTCGAACCCATGTCCCCTACATTGGCAGGCGGATTCTTAACCACTGTACCACCAGGGAAGTCCGTCAAGGACGTTTCTTATTTTAGCCTAGCCCCTGAAGGAATGCAAGTTGCCTGGTAGTTCCCTGAACCTGTGACCAGAATTATCTCAGATTCCTTTATACGCAAACTCTGTGACTTCTGTTGGAAATTTATAATTTTAATACCTTGTGTTTTGTTACTAGCTAATAAAATTTCTGACAATCACAAATTATGTTTTTTAAAACTTACATAGTTTTTGTTATTACTTTTTTTTTTTTTTTTTTTTTAAACTTTGGGTTTATTTTATTTATTTATTTATTTATTTTTGGCTGTGTTGGGTCTTCGTTTCTGTGCGAGGGCTTTCTCTAGTTGTGGCAAGTGGGGGCTACTCTTCATCGCGGTGCGCGGGCCTCTCATTATCACGGCCTCTCTTGTTGCGGAGCACAGGCTCCAGACGCGCAGGCTCAGTAGTTGTGGCACACGGGTTTAGTCGCTCCGCGGCATGTGGGATCTTCCCAGACCAGGGCTCGAACCCGTGTCCCCTGCATTGGCAGGCAGATTCTCAACCACTGCGCCACCAGGGAAGCCCTGTTATTACTTTTTAAATTTATTTCTGATCATGATTTATTTTTATATTTTTTTTTTCAAGGAATCTGTTTCTTTTCACAATTTCACCTTGAGAAATAAGTGTTTTGTGTCTGTGTGCCACCTTTTTAAAAACCAGTTTTTGAAGTGTTCCATAAGCTTGTAAAATAATAAGATATATTCTCTTTGCAATGTTCAATTTTCAACATATATTAATAAAATCAATCCTGTGATGTTGTGTTACCAACCTTTCTCTGTTCCCTCCAGTGTGCTTCATAGGTCTAAGGTGGTTGTTAGAAATGGACATCACTGGTACCTCTTCTGTTTCTGCTGAACCGAAATGCATGGATATGCGTATCATAAATCAGCACCATCATCCACATTCCTAAGTAATTTTCATAGAAACTGAAGTTTGAGAATTGTGGTTCTCTATATCTTTTTTTATATTTGACAGTCTGTTATATGAACCCTAACACTTAAACCAGAACAAGCAGTAGTAGTAGGCACGTTGGGTATATTTTATTTAATCCACAATAATCTTATTGTGATATTGTTACTAAGAATTGGAGTGCTGAAGCAATTTTTATACTTGCTGTATACCTTTAGGAGGTTGAAGGTTCAGTTCAATCTCAGGTCATCTGGCTTCAGTGTCCTTGATCTTAATCACCATACAGGGGCTCTCATTTGAATAGAGGCAGAAAACCATACCTCTAGTAAAATCACAGTGACCTCGCACACTGTCGGGGTGTTCCTGATTTTAAAACAGATAAATAGGCTTGTGGCTACAAAATGTTCATTGTTAAGTATATACTTAATTAAAATAATGGTCTGCTCCATTTTATGCATTTCACAGCATTGCAGGTATTTATATCACAGTGTCTGCTGTCTTGCCATTTGCTTTTGACTGATCTACATTTGTTTAAGTTATCTTTCTTTGGTCATTTTGATCTCTTTCTCTCTCTCATAAAGAGCATATGCCAGACTGGCTTCTCTACCTCTGGATTGCAAAAAAAAAAAAAAAAAGCATACTGCTGCCTGAAAAAGATGTACCACCTAAAAGTTGAGAGTTAACGTTTTATTCGGTGGACAAAACTGAGGTCTTACGCCCGGGACAGAGCCCCTCAGATCACTCTGAAAGACGGCTCCGAAGAGAGGGGAGCCAGGGTAGAGAGGAGTTCTTGCAACAAAGACCAGGTAGTCCTCACGTCAAAAGGTGACTACTAATTAAAGAAAACCAGATAACTCAATTAAGGAATTTAGTGCTTTTCTGTGCATGGGAAGATGCAGGAGTCTGGGCTCACTGAAGTCATTCCTTTGATATGTACGTCAGCTGTCTGGGGCCAGTATCCTGTGTTTTCGCATCCTGAGTTTCTTCAGGGTGCACCTTGCAGGGGTGGCCGCAGTGTCTCATGATTTGATGGCAGGCACTGTGTTTATGAGTTCTTTCAGGGCTCACCGTCCGGGAGGCTGTAAAGTGATGGCTTGATGGCTGCAACATCCTTTGTTTACTGATATGGCAGGCTGTATTTTTCACTCACAATACTTTTGGGTATTTACATCTAGAGATGGGATTGGTGAGGAAAATGGACATATTTTAGATTGTTTTCTGTGGAATTCTCCAGTTTTGCCTTAGAGATTTAGGTACAATTCGAAAATGTTCTCTTGCATCCAGGAGATGATTGCGCAGTAACTTCTGTTAACAGTTTCCTTAAAATGTTGTCTCTTTTTTACTTTTTTGGATTTCATGTTTGTTTTTTTTAATTTTTTTAATAATATGGCAGTTGAGCCTCCTCCTTTTTTTTTTTAATTTTATTTATTTATTTATTTATTTATTTATTTATTTATTTTTGGCTGTGTTGGGTCTTCGTTTCTGTGCGAGGGCTTTCTCTAGTTGTGGCAAGCGGGGGCCGCTCTTCATCGCGGTGCACGGGCCTCTCACCATCACGGCCTCTCCTGTTGCGGAGCACAGGCTCCAGACGCGCAGGCTCAGTAATTGTGGCTCACGGGCCCAGTTGCTCCACGGCATGTGGGATCTTCCCAGACCAGGGCTCGAACCCGTGTCCCCTGCATTGGCAGGCAGATTCTCAACCACTGTGCCACCAGGGAAGCCCTCACGAGTATTTTAACAGGAAAATGAGAGAGAATAAGTCAGAAATCACAAATAGTATAATTTTAAACTATCAGTAAACTAGTATAGAGTTAATTCAATTTTGATATCTTTGAAAATACAAAATACAACAGAGACTTAGTATTTGGGGAGAGAAATATTTTACTAAAAAATTTCTATCTCAAAAGAAATTTAATTCTGAATATAAGGGAGACAAGGAGTAGCTACTTCTAATTCTTAAGTAGCATAGACACTATATGAAAGGGGAAGTAAAGCAGTCACAAGTTTAATATTTATAGTATAAAGGGAAACAGATTTCACTTCAAGGATGCAGTCTTGTTTTCACCATCCCGGAAAAGTTAACCAAATTGACTGCTGAGGCTCCGTGTTCATATGCAGAACCCCTTAGCTGATGCAGAAAGAGCCAATGTCTTGTTCAGAAGCCTTTTGAGGTGTAGATATTTGCACAATGGGGGATTGTCCCTTTTCCATAAGGGCTTGGATAATGAAAATAAGAAAAAGTACTTCATGGACTAATTTTTGTCTACACCACAGAAGGTCATGTATACATTTGCTGTTGCCTACCATGTATAAATGACCTGGTTTTATTTTGGATGTACAGCTTTCAAGTTAGGTAACGCATCAACAGCTGGATTTGAAATCTAAAATCAGAGTTTTAAACATTAGTTGACTCAAATCAACGGCAGACTAAGAGCCAATTGTTCCACCTGTATATCTGGCTCTTATAATTGGAAAAAAATTCTTCCTTCTCAGTGTTTAAAGCCCTATCCTTCAGCATCTGATATCAGGAAGACCAGCATAAATACCACTCTATAACTTAGCTTTTAGAAGAGCTACAAAATAATACACCTGTTGTTTCATTAGCAATACATTTCTATCATCATGTTCATTTTATTCAAGAGGTAAGAATCCGTTTCTGTTATTTAATGGACACACGAAAAATGGTTTTATTCCATGACAACATTTCACCTTTCTTTAATTTTAACCCTCTTCTCCACTTCTGTGAATTCTCAGACCACTAAGTGAGGTGACGAAAAAACTGTCCCAACTTTACAGTTGGTGTTATTCATACGTAAAAGAACATGTTTTCTTTAGTACAGCTGCAAACTAATATTAATCTGCCATTTGCACGTATGGTGAGCTCTCCCTGTAACAACAACCTAACAAGTTAGATTGAGTCCTAATCTTTTCACTCTGATGAAGTGAAGGTCTGTTAAAAATAATGATACTATATGATAACGCTAATTTGGCTGGTACTGCTGTCCCGAATCAGAGCTGTAGCTAGAGGCAGCTGTAGGTATTTTATTGAAAGCCAAAGTAAATTGGGGCAGTTCCCCTAGCAGTATAAATTAGTCAGAACCTTGGAGACATAGGTATATTTTAGGAACGAAGTACTGATCTCTTTTTCTAAGAATTATGTTACCTTAATTCAGTAATTTGGTATGCCTCAGGGTTTGCATGTATTTTAGAGATACTGTAATGAAGCATGTGAGTATTCATTTAAACATGGAAGTCCCCCAAGAATAAAAGGCATGCCTAATTGACTGGAAATGCTGTCATTCTCACAGTGTTTCCAGGAGTAATGCAAACTTGTATTAGCTAGGTTAGATAAGTTATTAGGAGCGTATGGGGATGAATTGGGTAAAATGTGCTGAGAGATCATTGAAAATTAGGTCATCCTCAGATGAATTAATAAAATCTCATGGAGTTGACAAACTGAAAGACTACACAGTGGTTTGGTTCCCTGTGCTTTTTCCTTATGGCCTCTGGCTTCGATGGAACCACCTCACTATTTCAGTGTCTTCAAACCCTGTGTATGTTTTTAGTGATCCGATTTAAATACCATGCATAAAAATGGGATTTTGCACATTGGGGTAATTTTCTTTGTTTCATGCTGGTCTGAGAATTCACTGAAGTATTGTATACTGTTAAAATCAAAAATGAAGAGAACAGATATTGGTATGGAATAAAAACTTTCTTTTGAAACTACAGTTAATAAAAAATAATGCAAAATAGATTTTTAAAACTCTATAAACTTTACTTAAGCTACCTTTGTTCCTTATTAACTGCTTCAGTCTAGGAAGTGCTTCCTTTTATCCTGCACCTGACCCATACACAACTCCAGGTTTTATTATAATTGTATGTAATTTTGTATTTTCTCCTTTTTATTAAATTTTAAACTAACAAAAATAATTGTAATCAAAGAACATAGGTTTTGGAGTTAGATGATTTTATATTGAAACCTTAGTCTTTTTTTTGTGGTGTAAACCTGGATATGTTTCTTAAACTTTGTGAAACTTATTTTCTCCTTTAAGAAATGGATATCACGTACGTGTGCTGAGAGAACTAGGTTGTAGTGCTTTTATTATTATACACTTTTTAAAATAAAATTTCCTCTTATGATTGTGGGAAGGAGAGCATACTTAATGAGAAGAATGGTCTTTGTCCCATTCTCATTATTTCTGTTTCTATTAAAAGCATATGATCCTACTTTATAAACAATGCATACATTCTCTCATCACCCTACTAAAAATGCTTTGATTAGAATTTTAAACTGAATATTATCAAATAGATGTTAAATTGTGCTTTTGAAACTATTCAAGCTGATTCAGCCTTTTATGGTTTTAGAAAACAAAGATGAAAGGACACCATTTTGGGAACAAAATAAGTGGGCAGGTCTGTCACATATACAACATCAAGGACCTGCATTAATGTCAAAGTGATCCCTGATAGTCTGTGTTTATGCTGGAAATAAATGTACAGTGTTGCTGGCAGAAAATCTCCAGACTATGTACATATTATACAAATATTTAAGTACTTAAAATGCAAGAATACAAGCCTGGTATTTTGATTTCTAGTTAAGGAACTAGATAGCTGATTAATATATCTTCACTAATGTCATTGCAGTTTGTGTCATGTAGACACAGCCCATGTTAGACCAGGAAAGAAACCATCAGAAGGGTTACACTTGAAGTTTTTTCATCCGTTTTAATTTTAGTTGTGCTCCCAATAGCCCAAGCTGGAAAAAAATTGAAGTAGTATTGGATTTTAACCCAAAATATAAATATCCATGAATTCATACTGACACAAATAATTATTTGAATAAACGAGGGAGAATAGACAAATCTCCCACGCAGAATAAATCTAAGTAACTTATGCAGATAGTCTGACGTGAAGGGGATAGAACATAAATTCCCTCTCCTTAAGCACAGGGTGCATGTATTAATTTTTTTCCAAAGAGTACAGTATGGGAGAGGCAAAGCAGAGTAAGTTTATAGTGGAGTAACCTTACAAACACTACCTCAGCAAAGTGATCATGGCCTGCATCAGCAGTGGGACTCATGCAGATAGTACTTACAAGCGGTATGAGATAATAACACCTACCGTAAAATAGACCTTTACCTCTGTGATCTAACTCCCAAAGCACCCATATTAATCAGGAGGAAGAGAAAAAGATCAGACAAATCCCTATTGAGGGGTTTTCTACAAAGTACCTGACCAGTACCCCTCAAAACTGGCAAGGTCCTCCATAACAAGGAAAATTGAGAAACTGCCATAGCCAAGAGGAGCCCAAAGAGACATGATGACCACATGTCATGTGGTAACCTGAACAGAATCCTAGAACAGTAAAAGGACATAGATGAAATCTGAGAAAACCTCAGTAACGATGGAAATTAGTTACTGGTAATATATTGATACTGGTTCATTAATTATAACAAATGTGCCATATAATGTAAGACATTAATAATAGGGGAAATTGGGTTTGGGGGTTATGGGAACTCTGTAAAATCCTTGAAATTTTTCTGTTAATCTAAAACTTGTAAAGTTAAAAGTTTATTTTAAAAATCTAGTGTCTCCTTTTTGTTCAGTGATATTAACAATGAAATAGTCTGAGAAGGTAAATATGTGGATGCTTTTCTTAATAATATGATATAATTAAAATTTAGTATGCAGCCTTTTCTTCAGTTTCTTTACTTTCCTCTTTTTATACAGACCTCAAGTGTGGTCAGTTGACCTAATTACTATTAGAAATTGAGCCAGCTCTTCTGCGGTGCTAAGTTCATTTCCCTTCAAGGAAAGAAGCTTTTAAGAGGAGCTCATTAACAATTTCATTTCATCAAGTTTGCAGCTCATATATAAGTTTCTCTTTCTTGAATATACCAAACCATTAGAGAGAGAAAAAAAAAAAAAGAAAATATTGTGGTGGCGCTGTTTATTACCTGCAGTGTGACAATATCCTGTCCACCTGAGGCAAGGAAGTGGTTAAAAGACAGATGATTCTGTGTCAGTGAGATTGGGTCATTACCTTAATAAATTTTATTAGGCACCTAAAAGATCTCTTCTGGGTATTCTGCTTTTTAGAAGAGTAACTTAACTACAAATATGTTTCAAGTATTTCCCATAAGAGAAGTATGTATATTATCAATTAATTCAACACATTAATTGGATGTCTAATGTATGCCAGGCAATTCTAGCACTTAGGGATGCATCAGTGAGTAGAACAGATGAAAATCATTGCCTTTGTGCCTCATATCACTGTGTGTTTTTTATTTGGGGCTATTTTATATTTGGCTTTTGAAATCAAGAAGTTAGGGGAAACGATAGCACTTTTTGGTTTCTTTGAGTCCTACTAGTAAGGGAAATAAGTAATCAAAACTTTTTCCTCTAGAATATAATGTGTTAAAAATCTTTAAAACATTAAGAATTTAAAAAACTAGAAAAAGTAGCAATAGGTTTGTTCCATGGTCTGTAGAGAATTAAAAAAGAGAGAAAAGAACATTTTTGCTTTCTCTCTCATCCCTCTCTTTTTTCTCTCTTCAAATTTGGTAACATGATTTTTTTAAAGTTCTTTAAACAAATATTTATTGAATACTGATATCAGATAATTTGTGCACTGGACACTGGGAATAAAAGACTAAAGATACTATTTCTACATCAGACATTTTATGAGGAATCAGAAATACTTGATTATATTGTAGATTAAAAAATGCAATAAATGTTATTAACTGTAAAGTCCATCCTAAATACTTTGGGGGCCAAGGAAAAGAGGACAAATGAAGTCCAACATACCACATGTCTAAAATTTGTAAGTTAAAGTGTAAAGTTTTATGCCTTTACCTCAACAAGAAGCTGAAAAATACATTTTTATGGGTTGATTTGTTGCTGCCCCCAAAGTAGATATATTAAAGTCCTAACTCCTAGTACCTATGAACATTATTTGGAAATAGGGTCTTTGCAGGTTTAGTCAAGATAATTGAAGTCATTAGGTCCTTAATCCAAATGATTGGTGTCTTTATAAGAAGCCGGGAATTTGGACAGATACACAAGGTGAACACCATGTGAAGACATGGAAACACACAGACATAGAAGATGGCCATATGAGAATGGGAGCCATGTGACGACTGGAACAGCTGGAGCCACCAGAAGTTAGAAGAGGCCAGGGAGGATCTGCCCCCTGGAGGCTTTGTGGGGAGCAAACCCTGCCAACATCCTGAATTCAGACTTCTAGCCTCCAGAACTGTGAGAATAAATTTCTGTTCTTTTAAGCCATCTAGCTTGTGGTACTCTGTAACGGCAGCCCCAGGAACGTAATGAATATGTGTATAACTGTTTTTTTGTTAAATGACAAAAATTTAGCAACATATCAAAAACAACTGAATATAATTATTATTGTATGAGCTAAGCTGTTGATGGATAGACAATATTTGGATAAGAATGAGAATTAAAACTTTAATAATTCAAAAATTAATATATTTTTTCAAGTTATATATTATTACAAATTGTTTTTGTCATGAAATTTATTTTTCTTGCCTTTGACAAAAGTCACTTGATTATAAATATATAAAGATTTTACTTAATTTGTACTCTGTTGGCAATAATTATTGCCATATACTTTTAAAATGATAAAAATATCTTTATAATCCTTCACATCTAAATATTTTAAAGATATTTTCAGATTACAGAATTTGAATATAGTTTCATAAAGTATGTAAATTAAGCATAAATATTAAAAGTCACTAATGTTTTCCAAAAACATTACTGTTCTTTCAAATATTCAAAAATTGTATATTAAAATTTAAATGAAAATGGATATAATTAATTCATGACTTTCAAAATTTAAATCAAAATTACCTAGATAAACCTGAAATTTATATTTAATTTCTGGAAGAAATAATTAAGTTTAATGAAATATTTTCATAAAAATAAACTTATTATTTTTTTTTAAAATTTTTTAGGGAAGGCTCTTTTGTTTATTTTTATATTTATTTTTGGCTGTGTTGGGTCTTCGTTTCTGTGCGAGGGCTTCTAGTTGCGGCAAGTGGGGGCCACTCTTCATCGCGGTGCACGGGCCTCTCACTATCGTGGCCTCTCTTGCTGCGGAGCACAGGCTCCAGACGCGCAGGCTCAGTAGTTGTGGCTCACGGGCCTAGGTGCTCCGCGGCATGTGGGATCATCCCAGACCAGGGCTCGAACCCGTGTCCCCTGCATTAGCAGGCAGATTCTCAACCACTGCGCCACCAGGGAAGCCCAATAAACTTATTTTTAATTCTAGCCTTCAAGGTGAACCTAGCGCTCACATGTAAAGAATCAGTTTCGAGATCGTAGTATTGTTCTGCATGAATGTGAAAATGGGAGGTTTAGCATATTTGAATAGAAATTTATGTTTACTTTTGGACTGGTATTTGAATTGTTTGTGAATCATTCAGATGGTATCACCCAGCAGAAGCTCAGTGTATGACTGTGCATCAGAGAAAGGGTTGGATTATGTGTCAGGTAACCTGGCAAGTGGATTCACAAAGGAGTCAAGGACTGTGCACTTTCCCTTTCCCTATCTATCTGTTCCCTATCCCTTTTACACAATCTTCTGAAATAACAATTATCTGGTTTTAAATCTTGCAATTTTCAATATTTTCATGATGGAGAATATGCTGGAAATTATTTATGATTCATCAACTTTGATCCTCTAAACATTTTAATGGCATTTCATAGCACTTAAATTTTATGGTTTTCTTTACCTTTATCTTGGGAGGAACCAATAAATTTCTAAAGAGCATACCTTAAATTAAAAAAAAATCATGTGGCATAGAAAAAATACAGAAATATACTCTATAGGAAACTTAAGATATTTAAACAGGGATTTCTAAGTATTATCTATGGTAATTCAAATAAGAGGACTGCTTTTTAAAGCAAGTGTTTAATCTATCATAAGAAATTAACTGAAAGCAAGCTCAATTTTATATATCTGAGCATTTTACAATGTATACAGTTTTACAGTGTAGCATTGTTCTAAATCCGTATCACACATAAAAGGAAAAAATACATTGTGTTGGTTGGGGAAAAAGGGAATGACTGACTAAGAATAAAACAAAAATGCTGTCTATTCAACTTTTGTCTCTTTCAGAGCAGCAAATAGTGGGCAACAATGCTACATCTTTAATTCACAGGTCTCCATTGGCCCCATTTACAAATTTCAAGATACACACCAAGCTCCTATAATGCAGAAGGAATTTCCATTGTTATCCCTAGCGCACTTGTGATAAGTTTCTTGAAACAATTTTTTTCCTATTTCAGTTGTTTTTATTTTGCTTTCACATTCATTCTGTCTCAGATATAAGAAAACAGTAGCAGTAACTAAACTACTCTATAGCTTGAAATGTGTTTACCTAAATCTAGATGCGTAGCTGGGTAGCTAGATAGCTAGATTAAAATGATAGATATATCTTTATAGATAAACACATTTTGGAGTGGTCATAAATATTTTTCTGAGGTATTTTGGCACGTTGTTGATTAAAACAATTGACATTATCCATTTTAACTGACACTATTAGAGATTTCCCTGTATAGATAATGGCAATACACTCTTAGGAGAATATGTTTAGACAATAGTAGAGGAGAATGGGAAGCCAGTCTGCTATGGTATATGTTTAAAATTGTGAACAGGCACCTGGAGAAATAATACTGTTAATAATGAAATGTACAAATGTTTCCATTATGTTTACTGCAGCTACATGTAACACCTGCCACATAGTTCTTTAATTCCTATTCTTAAAGTTATAATGATTCCAAGAATTGATTTTGTTGAACAGTTTGTTTATGGAAGTGGTGGTGTCTGCCAAATTAAACCATTTCTAAGAAGAGTGCTCATTTATCTTCCTTGGATTTCAACCAAACACATTTCGGAGATAACGACACAATGTATCTACAAAAGTTTAACTTGACTGGCATAAGGTTTAAGTAGAAATATTCCATCTATATCTATATTCATAGCAAATCTCTATCTACTAGGCATGCTGCCCATTTAAAGACTCTCATGCCTTAGGATAGTGGATCAACTTTATCTGCATATTGGAATCATTTAGGGAGCTTAAAAAGATACTGATATCTGGGTTCCAACATCAGAAATTCAAATTTAACTGGTCATGGGCAGTGGCTCATGGGTATTGAAATTTTCAAAAGCGTCTTATTGATTCTAATGCCCAGTGAAATAGTAAATCACTGTCTTAGATACTATCTTAGATTTTATAAAATTTTAAAGAATTCATTTCTTTGAAAGGACTGTGTCTGAACACAAAATGCTGCTTTTTTTGAACATGTCCTAAAACAGCAGATTTGATGATGCAAGTGTATTATAATTTAGTTATTACAAATCCAAATTTAAATAAAATATGATTCAAAGATATTATTAATATTATTTTGGTTCCTAATCCATAAAGCTGTTACTTTAAAATTTTTACTACTTTATAATATAGTCTTTGTAGTATTGCTATTAAAGAGGCATATTTATGAATGCAGATTGGAATTCAGTGATGTACTGGTAGATATTTAACAACCAGATCTTTGGGGACAAAATGGCCCTGACTTGTAGTATTTTCTGATTTCCATGATGTACTTACTTCTACTGGGGCTGCTTTCAAGATGCAGTGTGGTGTCGGCCAGCTCACAAGATTTCTGAAAATTTAATAGCTGCTGCAATCTTGGAGCTGTCTCCAGCATACCACTGCAACACGTCACTTGCGTAGGTCTAGACTTTTGTGGAAGACCAAATTCTCTTACATAAATATGTCAATTAATCCTCAGGTCCACACAATGATAGATCAGCAACGCAGTTAGTTCCAATTCAATGGAAAGAAATAAGAGGCTTAAAGGAGATTTAAGCTTCTCGAGTCAAGTCAGACAGCAACTGTCACCCTGTAATTTTGAACATCACTATGAATCAGGTGCTATTCTTCCAGCCGTAAATTCATGACAATATCTCTACCCTCAGGGCCCAGAAAAATCAATCAATAAATATATAGGGTAAGTTTACTGGTTGATATGAGCCATGAGGAAAAAAGATGAGTGATACAGTAGAGAGTGACTGGTACAGGAATCTAGTTCAGTTGGACTGTAAAAGGGTTTTCTAAGGAGGCGTCCTTGAATTAAATAGCATATGAGATATACAAGGTAGTGAAGCTCTGAGGGGAGTGAGTGTTCTGAGGAAAAGGAACAACTGAAAATGGGCCAAAAAGAGTATGAACCGAGGGGTTTCTGAGGTACAACTAAGGATGTAGCAGGTGTCTAGTAAATGCTTTGTAGGTGAGAAGTTGGGGAGGGTTAGCAGAAGACAGGCCTTAAATGGGTCTTTCAGTTTGGATTTTATTCCACCTGTAATGGAAAGCCACTTGAGGGTTTTAGGTCTGCAACAAGGAGATTGAGGCATGATTCAAACGATAACCCCAGCTCTTCTGACCAAGGGAACTAGTGGGGGCCAGGAGAGCAGGTAGAAGGCTCTTGCCGTACTTCAGGCATTGAAAATGACGGCTTAGAGTAGAGCAGAGTTTCCCAGGTTAAATGCAGAGATATCAGTCCTCTGAGCCCTTGAGGGCAGTTTGACGGATCTAGATGTCTCTTGTCCCCAGTGGTCTATCACTTCAGTTGTGAACAGCCTTGTCCTTTTACCTCAGTGTTGATAAAAGTAGTATCAACCTCCCTATGCCATGGCATAAAAGGGGAAGCACTGGAAAATGGTTAGCAGTGAATACGGTAAGATAAGATTATGGATATAATTTGAAAGTAGAAATGTCAGCATTTGCTGATTCTTTCACTGTGGGGCTTAAAGAAAAAGGGAAATCAAGGATTCTGAATCAGTCCAGTAGGAAACAGGTGAAACACTCGAAAGTGATGGACTATTTACAAAGCTATGGAAACTTTAAAATGATACCAACAGGAATGGTGAATTACCCTGGAACACTCAATAGCAGGAAGCTGTTACCAACCTTAGCTCTAAAAGTGAAATGGAGTAATGATTTTCAGTTTAAAATACTATTTAGGGAAGTTAGTTAGAGAAAGTTCCAAATGGAAATATTTTTAAAACCCAAAATGCTTTGGATCTGATAGATGAGGGGGAAAAGGTAATCTTATTACTAGTAATACAGTTTTTTCCTGTTTTCCTCATCCTCTTCCTAATGGGAAGTGGGAACAAAATAATACATCCATGTGTTTATAGGAAAAGTAATCCATATTAGCAAGAGAAAACTTCCTTGTAGATACTCCACCCTGAAGTGTCTCAAAGGCCTGAGTACACTTCTAGAAAGTACCTTAAATATCTGTTCTTCCCTTCCCAATAGAGGCTTGAAATTTCAAGTCCTGAAAAGCCTCGATTTCTTAATTCAGTCTTTGGACTTTGCTAATAACCCAAACCAAAGCCTTACCAAATCATGATCTTTTAATCTATATCTGGCCTTGATGTTCTGTTCATTTCCCTGATCATGAATGTAACTGCTTCCTTCCCAAAATCTCTCTTAAAAAGGGGTCTTGGTAAAGAGGCTGAGCTAACCTGAAATTACAGCCTGGTTGGAGGTCAGTGGATTCTTCACTATAGTGAGTGTTGTCATGATGTTTTTCAGTCCAGGGGTTACAGTAGGAAGACTTAAGATCTTTATTTTTCTGATTCTCTTGTTATTTTAAGTTTGTATGTGTTTTCCCATCTTTCAATTTGTGATTGAACTACCCATTCACTGAACTAAATTTAGCTGTGAGCATATCAATATAGCATCTCAAATATCTCAAACATGAAGTATTTGAGATTTCCTCGTGTGTTTTTTTTTTTTTTTGGTTTGTTGTTGCTCAAGAAGATAGATCAGTATATTCATATCAATATAAAACCATATATACATATACACAAATACTGCTAACTGAAAGGAATGTACATTATATCAGGCGTTAAGAAAAATCTAAATGTTGGAATTGCAGATTTACAAATGTTAGCATCAAATTAGACTGATTTCGCAGATGAGTGGAAGAGAGAGAGAGAGGGCAAGATAGAAGGTGAGGGAGAGTGAGAGGAAGAGAGGTAGAGAAAAAGCGACAAAGTTTTTGAATTAGTAGTATTACCTTCAGAGTGGAAATGACAAAAATAATGCAAATTTGAATGGGTATACCATCTGTGAGGCTCCTAGCTTCATTATATGGTCAAAAAACCTAAAACCTTAACTTTTTTCTTGGGTACTAAGTGTTGTTGACTGTGGAATCAAAGTTTGTGGTAGTTTGATTGTTAATGTGTGTTATGTAGATGGTTCTGAGTTTAGGATGTTAACATTGTCATACCTGAGATTGACATACGTATATAATAGCCGTAGTAGGCCTTTGCTATAAACGTATATTCAAAACAAATAGTTCACAGGCTAATTACAAAATAAATTCATAGTGTCCAGTTTTTCCTTTAAAATGGTAATTTTGAAATTGCCAGCTTAATGAATTTAATTCATTCTTCTTAGGCCCTTTTATGTTAATGCTGATTATATTCATCTGTTATATCTGCTTTTCTCAGACTGACAAAAATACAACCACGATAGACTTGTTGGACAGTTAAATTGCTTAGAAATTAAAATACTGCTTTTAATGTTGATTATTAATTATTTGTAAAGATAAACCCATTGCAAAAAGCCTCAGGGCACATGCCGATTAAATATTTTTAAGCCATAGAAATAAAAATAGCTGCAGCATGAGAATTTTAATTATCAACTGAGGTCTCTTGGCCTGAAAAGTTAAGTTTTATAATATGCCCTCAAGATCATAAAACTAATGTTTCTATAGAGTAAGCAAACAGGTAGTCAACAGCACTTAATGATTTCTCCTCCTGGGTAGAAGCTAAAGCCATGAACCTGGTGGCTTTTGATTCCTGAAAATATGATTTTTAGTTCTTAAACCTTATGTGGAATGGATGTTTGAGAGTCATACAGGAGCACTGCTACACATCACTGAGAAGTGTGTCATGTTCCTGTACAGACAGGCAAAGTTTTCCTCCCTACTGAATCTTACCATTTTCTTTTTTTTCGCCTTCTTGGATGATATCTGGTACCACTAAGAACATGTATCCCCGCAATCCTAGTTATTACCTTACTTAGTAATTATTTGCCGAAAAAGACCAGTTGATCACAGTTGCTACAATTGTACACCTTTTAACTGCAAATGTGGGTTTAATGTCTTATCTTTTCTCTGGATGGCCTAGCTAAGGGGGTTTACATGGTGTTTGAGTTAGTTTCCTCAGAAAGGAGCAAAAGATCCTGAATCTAATTTAAGCAAAAATCAATAAAAAAGAAGTCAAATATATAATGGGAGGGATACTGCTCACTATATCAAAGGGGGTCTAAAAACTGGGCTTTGGGTAGGAAACAACCAAGTGAGCTTGTCAATCTCAGCAGCAGAGCTCAGTGCCTCCTGTTCAGGGCACTGACATCGTAATTAACTAGCATTAGTTGTTCATGACATTCTGTCCTTGTGTTAGTCCATGTGAGACTTCAATGCCCAGGGCTATAGTTCGATGAGCATGGTTGGTGCATAGGCAAACATGTAACTGGGGCATGGCTTTGGGGCAGGTCTGCTGATGCCATTCCCACAAAAACGACACGCAGTGGCAAATTGGCAGTGCAGACTTCACCAAGCAAAATCAAAGAGAAGTGCTGCTACTAAAACATAATAGAGGAAAAAATTTAGATATTCCCCCAATCTATGATGTTTTTCTCAATATTTTCTTTCCACCAAGAGCTCGAGTGAGCTGTAACATTCCTCTCAAGAGAAAAAATGTGCCATTTACTGTGAGCTGGCTGTGCATGTAGAGCATTTTGGAAGCGTGGCTTGTAAGAGTAGAGAAGATACAAGTACTGAACTGATTTCATCCTGGCTTCTACATAAGTATGGATCACCCTTAATGTTAAACCATACTTACATCATGTTAAACTGATGTTTGTGTATTTATTAATTAACTTAGTTTAAGCCCATGAAGCAGAGACTTAACTTTCTCTTCTCTCAAGGCCTAGAGCTAGACTGCGTTCTCCAGCCTCCCCGTGGGCCAGGTGATTGCATTTCAGTCAATGGAACTTGAGAAGAAGTGGTGGGAGCCACTTCCAGACTGGCCTCTTTAACTTCCCCCCATATCTGTTCATCTGTGCTCTTCCCGCTTCTGACAGGAATGAACACAACTCACAGAGCAGTGTTGGAAACCACGTATTGAAGGTGGCAGACCTGCCCCCCACCAGCATCCTTCAGTGACTTCATTGAGCAACAGACGGTCCTCCTCCTGCCCCCTCCTTGGGCTAATATGTGAACAAGAAACTCTGAATATTCTCGTGCATATTTTTAGGCATATTTGTTTCAGCAGCAGTAGTTAACCTACTTAATAGTCTTCATAGAATTTATTTTACACTGTCCATTTAACTTTCTTCTAAACACTTCACCTTACTGTCATTATACTTCTAAGAATAAGAACCTTGTGAGTTACAGAGTAACCCCGTGAAACCGACTGACCGCCAAACAACAGTGTGCAGCCAGTGCCCCTGCAGGAGGCTTCCCGAGTGATGCTCGTGCTCGTGAGGGTGATGTGTGACACGTGAGAGGAGGGGTCGGTTTGTTATGAGCACCTTTTTTGACAAAGTTCCAGAACCTACTCTGTACTCAGCAGCATCGCTCCACTGATGTTAACTATGTTCCATAAGTAGCATTCATTCATACGAGAGTAAAGGAGAGGGGTAGTCACACTGTGTCTTGCCAACAAGTAATTGATTCTTTTACCCTTTTGCCCCTTCCCACCTGGCATCGTTTCTTCCACAGAAGAAAATGGCCGCTTAGAATCGCTACTTAGCTAAAATTTCAGTGCAATATTATACAGACTAAATACCCCACTTACATTCCTTCTTCCTTCCTGTCTCCACGCCCACCCTGATTGGTCTTGGTGACAAAATGAGAAGGCCACATGTAAAGCCTCTGAGTATGATACAGGAGTTTGCACATGAATTTTTGAAAAAAACAGACTAAAGTATTATTTATTGTAATATCTATGGATATATTGTGTTCCTAAATAATATTTCATTATTTTATTTGAAGAGAGTTTCACTGGAAGAGATGTTTTGGGGAAAAAAAAAGGGAGGGGGGATATGTTTTTTTTATCTCCTGTCTTCTCTGGGATAAGACGATAGTATTTTTAACATCAAAACTAGAGAGGGCATTTGAGGCAGAAGGCTTCATCTGGCTGCCCTGAAACACAGGACTCGGTTCTGAGTTGAGGAATAGAACAGG